>NC_133656.1:17253856-17927711 GCF_009905375.1 Apium graveolens | reverse complement strand
TTTAACTTGTTGGTTGGGTTCTCAAGTACAATGTCCTCAGAGAGGTGGTTAGCAAGCATCATGAAAAATCTAGCATAATAAACACTCTTACCCCTCTTATTAAGCTCTCCTAACTTAAACCCCAACTCAAACAAGACTAGATCACTAAAATTGAAGTATTTATCAGTTACTAGCATGTAAAGCATGTTGAGCATGGAGATATTAACAGAATCAAAATTGCTAATTTTTCCAGAAAATACTTTAGTAACTACATCACATAGAAAACTCCATTCTTTCATAAGACCCAATCTCCTAATTTCACTTAATTTAGAGGTGGAGAGTGCATAACCCATAGAGTTTAACATGTTAACAATATCAGTGTCTGTGTGTGGAGTAGAGACAGTATTATCAGGAATCTTAAAGCATGCTTTAACAATGTCACTATTAACACAGAATTCCTTACCTTTAATAGTGAAAGTGATGGTCTTGTCAGTTGAGTTGTACACTGCAGTTATCCAAATTTCCTCCACAACCTCACAGTAGATAGTGGGATACTCTAGCATGGCATATTTGAGCTTACAACCTTGCACAAAATCCATCATTTTGCGGTAGTCTCCAGACTGTTGAATCCCCTTGTTCACTAGAGCCATGAAATTGTTCTTCTCATAGATAAAGCCAGTTTGAAACATGATTTTGACGACTGGTGCCATTGTTAGAGAGTAAAAATTACAGAGAGAGAGGGTAATTGCTTTTGAGAATGAAAGAAGTTAGAGCAGATGAATTGAGAATGATAAAAGAAAAGAAATGAAAATGAATTCTGCTTTTATATCCTCAAAGAAAAACTGTTAAAAATAATAAAGTAAAATAAAGTGACCAATAAAAATTGCCCAAAATAGCCGTTAAAAAAAATAAACTGTAAAAATTCTATCAATTATCCGTCGTGTTATGCTTACAAACTGTAAGTATACTCGATGGATAATGTTCAGAAAATTAACAGTTAAGATTTAGACAATTCGATGGATGAGGAAAAATGGTTAACCGTCGAGTTATAAAAATTCCAGAAAAATAATTGATTTTATTAACAAATTGTATTCCGACGGATGATCGAACTCGATGGATAATGATCATCCATCGGGATGTAAATTTTGACTTAGCCAAAACTTCATCCAGGACTGAAAATCAATTAAATTTCTGGCAAAATTACAACTTGCAAAATATCTGAAAAGATTCAAGAGTAATTAAGCATACCTAACTCACTTACCAATCTTGAAAAGGTGAATTCATCCAGTGGCTTGGTAAATATATCTGCAAGCTGTTTTTCACTTGGAACAAAATGTAGTTCCACAGTACCATTCATTACATGTTCCCTTATGAAGTGGTAATTGATGTCTAGTGCTTTGTTCTTGAATGCTGTACTGGATTCTCAGTGATGGCAATTGCACTTGTGTTATCACAAAAAATTGGAATTCTTTCCACTTGCAGACCATAGTCTAGCAATTGGTTTTTCATCCACAAAATCTGTGCACAGCAGCTGCCAGTAGCAATATATTCAGCTTCTGCTGTAAAAGTAGAAACTGAAATCTCTAGCATCAGCCTGAAATCTAGCACAAAGACATGTAACAAACATTATATCTAGTCTACTAGCTGTTAAGTATAGAAGTGAGCCAACCATGCATCTATAACTTGAAATATCCACAAACTTTTCAGTAGTGTTTAATTCAAGTTTAGTTGCAGTGGTCATGAGAGTTTTTGCAGATGTGCAATCCATTAGTTCAAACTTCTTTAAAAGATCTTAAATGTATTTAGTTTGACTAATGAATATTCCATCACTAAGTTGTTTAACTTGCAAACCAAGAAAGTAAGTTAGTTCTTCCATTATGCTCATTTCATACTTACTTTGCATCAATTTGGCAAACTTTTTGCAATGTTTTTTATCTGTAGAGCCAAAAATAGTCATCTACATAAATTTGAAAAAGTATGCTAGAGCCATTAACATTTCTAAAGAATAAAGTTTTGTCTACAGTACCTCTAGTGAAGTGATTCTTTAAAAGAAACTTTGACAAAGTGTTATACCAGGCTCTAGGTGCTTGCTTCAATCCATAGAGTGCTTTCAAAAGATAGTATACATGATCAGGTAGACTTGGGTCTTCAAAACCAGGAGGCTGACTGACATAGACTTCCTCCTTCAAATCTCCATTTAGAAAAGCACTCTTGACATCCATTTGATATACCTTGAAATTGGCATGGGCTGCATGGGCTAAGAAGATTCTGATGGCTTCAATTCTTGCAACAGGAGCAAAGGTTTCATCAAAATCTATTCCTTCTTGTTGACAATAGCCCTTAGCAACCAATCTAGCTTTGTTCCTGACTACTATGCCATTTTCATCCATCTTGTTTCTGAATACCCATTCGGTGTCTATTGGATTCTTTTCTTTAGGCTTGGGTAACAGCTTCCATACATTGTTCCTTTCAAATTGGTTTAGCTCCTCCTGCATAGCTAAAATCCAATCAGGATCCAATAAAGCTTCTTCTACCTTCTTTGGTTCTTCCTTAGATAGGAAACTGCTATATAAACATTCTTCTTGAGTTGCTCTCCTTGTTTGAACTCTAGAAGATACATCACCAATGATGAGCTCAAAGGGGTGATCATTTGTCCATTTTTTTGGTTGAGGTAGATTAGCTCTAGATGAAGAGGCCTCATTGTTGTCTTGATGTGTGATTGAGTTTTGATTATTAGAAACTCCCCATGAGCTTGTGAATCTATGATTTGAGAAAGGGGAACTTTCTGTGAGTGATCTATTCTGACTTTCAGCTTCTTTTGATGACCCGACGAATGGTGTATTTTGAGTTCTGACGGATTAAGCTGATTGTCTCCCGATGGATGAAGCATTTTGTAACTCGATGGATGTTGAGTTATTAGCTTCATTAGTTGTAGATTTTTCCGCACTATCCTTAGTTGCAGTTTCTTGATCACTTTTATCATCACTGTCATCACTAACCATCTCCACATTGTCAAATTTGAGGCTCTCATGGTAATCTCAATCTTGTAGTCCTTTAATCTTTTTATCATCAAACACAATATATATTGATTCCATAACAATGTTGGTTCACAGATTGTAGACTTTCTATGCTTTACCAACAACATATCCAACAAAAATTCCTTCATCTTCTTTAGCATCAAACTTCCCATTTTGATCAGTTTAATTTCTCAAGATATAACATTTGCAGCCAAAGACATGAAGAAAATTTAGAGTTGGCTTCTTGTTCTTGAACAATTGGTAGGGAGTCATGCATTTTGCTTGATTAACCAAAGAAATATTCTTAGTGTAGCATGCAGTATTTACAGCTTCAGCCCAGAAGTATGTTGATAACTTTGATTCTTCAAGCATTGTCCTTGCAGCTTCAATAAGTGATCTTGTCTTTCCTTCTACTACTCCATTTTATTGTGGACTTCTTGCTGCTGAAAACTCATGCATAATCCCATTCTCTTCACAAAATGCTCTTATGACAGAATTCTTGAACTCAGTTCCATTATCACTCCTGATCCTTCTTACTTTGAAATCAGGATGATTGTTGACTTGCCTTATGTGATTGATGATGATTTCACTAGCCTCATCTTTAGACTTTAGGAAATATGTCCAAGAGAACTTTGAGAAATCATCTACAATAACTAGGCAAAATCTTTTCCTTGAGATGGACAACACATTGACTGGTCCAAACAAATCCATGTGTAGCAGTTGCAAAGGTTCTTCAATTGTTGAATAAAGCTTCTTTCTGAATGATGCTTTGGTTTGCTTTCCCTTTTGGCAAGCATCACACAGTCCATCCTTAGAAAACTCCACTTGAGGAATACCTCTAACCAGTTATTTCTTTACAAGCTCATTCATGGTTTTGAAGTTCAGATGGGATAGCTTATTATGCCATAGCCAACTTTCATCTTGACTTGCTTTACTGAGAAGACAAGTAACAGATTCTGCATTTGATGAGTTGAAGTCAGCTAGGTACACATTTCCTTTTCTCACTCCAGTGAGAACCACTTTGTTGCTTCTCTTGTTTGTCACAACACAGGCTTCTGTATTGAAGGTTACTGAATTGCCTTTATCACAAAGCTGGCTGATACTCAACAAATTGTGCTTGAGACCATCCACTAAGGCAACCTCCTTAATGATGACATTGTCTTTTGAAATCAAGCCATATCCCACAGTATAACCCTTACTATCATCTCCAAAAGTAATACTTGGGCCAGCTCTTTCCTTGAACCCTGTGAGTAGGGTAGAATCTCCGGTCATGTATCTTGAACAACCACTATCCAACTACCACAGATTCTTTCTATTTCCCTGCACACATTAAAATCAAATCAAGTTAATTTTGGTATCCAAGTTTCCTTGGGTCCAACCTTGTTAGCTTTCTTCTTTTGTTTCTTAGGTTTGATCTCATTTGACTTGGGGATATCAGATCCATCCTTAATCATCTGAGTTGGACCTTTGAAACCATTCATTAAAATAGAGTTATCATGAACATTTTGATTAACAGGAAATGGCATGCTATTTGCAAACATGTTATTCCAGTAGGGTATGTTAAGTGGCATTTGAGGCATACTAAATGCAGCATAATAAGGATTAGGTGCAAATGGCATATTAGCAAATTGTGCATTCATATTCTATGCAGACATAACATTCATAGGCATAGAAGGCATATCACTCATGTTGGGAAAAGAAGGTGGTACAGTCATGGAAGTAGGCATGGCAATTTTGCAATTAACAGACAAATAATTAACACTACCACACTGAACACATATTTTCTTGGAGCATACTTATCAGGTGTGTAGTTGTTATGTTTGTTAATCCCAACTTTCCCATTTCTATTGTTTTTCTTTTTAGCCTCTGTTTTAACCTCAATCTTTTCTAGTCTATCAGTCAATTGATTGATGGACAGATGACCAACATTCACTTTCTTCTCCTTCTTCACTTGACTAGATTCTCCTGAAATAAAGTTTTTGGAAACAGATCCATATTTTTCATTTAACTTGGCAAGTTTGGCTTTACTCACAGGTTTGCTCACAGTCGACGGATGAGGATTTATGTCACTCGACGGATAACCTTCTTGATTATCCGACGGATGACTCTCATCATCCATCGAGTCTACATCTGTTAGCAATCCTTCAACCAATTTGGATTCCAGCTTCTCTTTACTCTTTTTCCAGGCTGCATCACAGAAGGACTTAATACCTTGAACTTTGGCAATTTGAACATGGACATCTCTAGATGATTTCCATGCCTTAATTACCTCCTGTTCACGATCAAGCTGCTTCTTCAAAATTTCTTCTTTCTTCAAGGACTCAGTTAATTCCTCCTTAGCAATCTTACATTCTATTCTCAATTTTTCAAATTCAATAAACTGAGACTCTAGCACATTATTCCTCTCACTTAAAAAAAATTATTTTATTTGATTTTAGCATTTTCCTTAGTGAGGGACTTAAGTGTAACACGCAAATGATATAATTCTGTAGACATGTCATTTATTGCATCATTACACTCAGCTTTAGATAAATGTGCAAGGTTAGTGGTGATTACCTGATTACTTGAAGAACTTGTCTATGTTTCATCGGACTTGGACAATAGGGCTAGATTGACAAAGCTGACATCTTCATCCTCATCCAAACCATCTGATGCCCAGTCATTTTCTTGTGTAATAAAAGCACTTTCCTTTTATTTGAGCAACTCAAAATACTTCTGTTTATAATCCACAGGCTCAAACTTCTTCTTGCTGGAATCTGACTTTCTACACTCACTGGCAAAGTGCCCTGCTTAGCCACATTTGAAACATCTGAATTTTGATTTATCCACCATGTTTCTATTTGGCTTAGCTGCTCCAAAGTTCTTCTTAAACTTGAGCTTGGCAAATCTTCTGAAAAGAAATGCAAGATATTCATCAATATCCTCCATATCATCTTGGCTCAAAGAATCTTCATTTTCTGCTACCAGCCCCTTGCACTTGTTTTCACAGACCTTTGAAGTTGATTCAACAGCTTCCATCTTCATCTCCTTCTCTTTCTCTAACTCAGCAACTAGTGTAGTGGATCTTCCTTTCTTCTTTCCTCTCTCCATCCTCTCATCTTGCTCTATTTCAAGCTCTTAAGTCTTTAGAATGCCATACAATCTCTCTAGTGTAAACTCCTTGTATTCTTATGAATTTCTCAAGGAGACTGTCATTGGTTTCCATTCTTTTGGAAGGGATCTCAGGAATTTGAGGTTAGAATCTTTGGTTTGGTAGACTCTTCCATACAGCTTCAGAGCATTTAGTAGCTTTTGAAATTTACTAAAGATATCAGTGAGATTTTCACCTTCTTCACAGTGGAAATGCTCATATTGCTGAATTAGTAACTGCATCTTGTTTTCTCTAACTTGTTCAGTGTCATCACAAATTATTTGAATGGTGTCCCAAACCTCCTTGGCTGTCTTGCAATTGATGATGTTATCAAACATGTCACCATTAACTCCATTGAATAAAATATTCATGGCCTTCTTGTCCTTCCTGACTTGTTAAATATCAGGATCTGACCATTCATGCCTTGGCTTGGGAACTGATGGCTCATTTCCAGTTGCAGCTCTCATTGGTACATGAGGACCTCTCTCTATGCAATCCACATAGGCCTCATCTCGAGAAAGTAAATGAAGATGCATCTTTACCTTCTAGTGATGGTAATTATCTTTGTCCAGAAAAGGAATCTTGACTCCAACATCCTTCTTGTTCATCTGTTATGATCTTTAAACTCTTTGTGCTTCAAGAGCTTGCTCTGATATCAATTGTTAGTCCCTAACAATGCAGCAAGAATTACAGAAGGGGGGTTGAATATAATTCTTGTAAACTTTTCTTAAACTATAAAATATTCCAACTCAAACTATATATATAAATATAAGTGTTTTGATTTGCAATGTGCGGAATAACAAGTTAAGTAAATCAAAAACATAAAGTAATAAAAACATAAGCTTTTAAAACTTTCTGGTGGATTTGAAAGTATCCACCAGATATATATATATATATATATATATATATATCGATTGAAGAACTCTGTGAAGAACAAATTATCTCACAGCTGCTTTACAAGTGAACAAACAAACTACATGGAAATTCTTAACAGTTACAGCCTTTTCTATTTCTCTTCTAAAAGTGTTTGCTTGGTTATTTGTTTCACTAGCTACACTTGGTTTATATATCACCATGTTTACATGGTAATAAGACAGGATAACAAAAGAAAAGTATCAAGTCAAACTCCATGCTGCTTCACTACTCTATTCCAGCATCTTTGAAAATCTTCTTAACTTGCATGGAAATGGTAATGCTTCTTTGTTCTTCATTTCCTGTTAAACAGGCTCCCACATTCCTTTTGTAAATACCCAACTCATGTGATTGTCTTGTCACTGTCAACAGATGCTTGAATTGATCACCTGTCGGGTACATGCTTGTCATCCATCAGGTTGCCTTGTTGATCATCCGTCGGGTAGCTTTGTTGATCATCCGTCGGGTAGCTATTTGACACTTGAGTTCATTTCACTTATGCAGAATTACAAGACATCTTATATTTACAAGTAATCATCCTATTCTGCATATCTAATAATAGTCAACATGACTCATATGCTACTACAGGATCTATACAAAGTTGTTCATAGAAATGTGTTACAACACTTATTGTTACATAAGCAACTCACTCGATGGATGTCAAATCATCATCCGTCGGGACTATATTGAGTCATCCGTCGGGACTATATCTGATCATCCGTCGAGTGCTACATTTTTCACTAAGTTAAATCTACTAAGGTGTTTTGTTAATGTAATCATCAAGTTCACAACATAGTCCCAACATATGTAATGGCATCAAAATTGCTAATCTTTCCTGAAAATGCTTTTATAAAAGAGTCACAGAGAAAGCTCCACTCTTTTCTAAGGCCCATTCTCCTAACCTCACCTAATTTGGAAAGATTGAGAGAATAACCCATAGACACAAGCATGGTGCTCACATCTGCATCCGTGTGTGGAACAAGTGTGTTGTTTTCTGGCAAGTGAAAGCATGTTTGAATTTTATCACAATTAATGCAATAGTCATTACCTTTGAGAGAGAAGGCAATGGTCTTATCTTTAAAGTTGTACACTGCAGTAGTACAAATCACCTCTAAAACTTCATAGTAGATAACTAGAGATTCAAGCATCGCATAACTTAGTTTACAACTTTGAATGAAGTCCATCATCTTGTGATAGTCCTCAGAAGCAGCAATATCTTTGTTCACCAGTGTTACGAAGTTGTTCTTTTCATAAACAAATCCAGATTGAGACATGATTTTGACTATAGGTGCAATTGTTGTGATTGATAGTAGTATCAGAGAAAAGGGTTTTCGCTTTGGAGACGAAGAGAGTAAAATTGTTTTGAGAAAGATAAAAGTAAAATGAAAAATGAAAGGGGGCTTTTATACTTTCTCAGAAATAAACAAGTAAAAAAATTGGAAAATATAATAAAGTACCCAATGAAATTTGCCAAAAATAGCTGTTTAAAAATGAAATAAACTGTAGAAATTCTAGAGATTATCCATCGATATATACTTACATACTATAAGTAAATTCGACGGATAAGGTATATAATTAACGGCCATAATTAAAGCAATTCAACGGATATAGATTAAACAGACATCCGTCGAGATATAAAGTACCCAGAAAAATATTTGATTCTCAACAGATAATGAAATTCAACATATATTCACTTTCAACGGATAATGAACATCCATCGAGATGTAAATTTTGATAGCCAAAATTTCATCTTTTTAGGAAAAATCAAATTTGTTTCTGGATGCATTACATATTGCTTAGACATCAAAACAATTTAGGAATAATTAAGCTTACCTAACTCACTTACCAACCTAGTGAAAGTTGACTCATCAAGTGGCTTGGTAAAGATGTCTGCAAGTTACTTCTGACCTGGAACAAAATGAAGTTCCACAGTACCATTCATGGCATGTTCTCGAATGAAGTGGTACTTGATGTCAATGTGCTTTGTCCTTGAATGTTGTACAAGATTTTCAGTCATGGCAATGGCACTTGTGTTGTCACAGAAAATTGGAATCTTGTCCACATGTAGACCATAATCTAATAACTGATTTTTCATTCATAGAATCTGTGCACAACAACTACCAGCAACAATGTATTCAGCCTCAGCTGTAGAAATAGAGATTAAATTAAGTTTCTTACTAAACCAGGACACTAGCTTGTTTCCTAGAAATTGACAAGTTCCTGTTGTACTTTTTCTATCAATTCTACAACCTGCATAATCTGCATCAGAATAACCAATTAGATCAAAACCAGAATCTCTAGTATACCAAATGCCAAATTTTGGTATTTTTTTGAGATATCTGAAAATTCTCTTAATAGCTACTAAATGAGATTCTCTAGGATCATCTTAAAATCTAGCACAAAGACAAGTAGCAAACATTATATCTGGCCTACTGGCTGTTAAATATAAAAGTGAGCCAACCATGCCTCTATAGCTTGAAATGTTCACAGACTTTTCAGTTATATTTAATTCAAGTTTAGTAGCAGTGGCCATGGGAGTTTTTACAGATGTGCAATCCATTAAATCAAACTTCTTTAAAAAATCATAAATATTTTTGGTTTGACTAATGAATATTCCATCAGTAACTTGCTTAACTTGTAGACCAAGAAAGTAAGTTGGTTCTCCCATCATGCTCATTTCATACTTACTTTGCATCAATTTGGCAAAATTTTTGCAAAGTTTCTCATCTGTAGAGCCAAATATAATATCATCTACATAAATCTGAACAAGTATACTAGAGCCATTAACATTTCTAAAGAAAAGAGTTTTGTCAACAGTACCTCTTGTGAAATGATTTTCTAAAAGGAATTTTGACAAAATGTCATACCAGGCTCCAGGTGCTTGCTTCAATCCATAAAGTACTTTCTAAAGATAGTAGACATAATCTGAAAAGTTAGGGTCTTCAAACCCAGGAGGCTGACTGACATTGACTTCCTCCTCCAAATCTTCATTCAGAAATGCACTCTTAACATCCATTTGATAGACCATGAAATTGGCATGGGCTGCATGGGCTAGAAAAATTCTGATGGCTTCAAGTCTTGCAACAGGAGAAAAGGTCTCATCAAAATTTATTCCTTCTTGTTGACAATAGCCCTTAACAACCAATCTAGCTTTGTTCCTGACTACTATGCCATTTTCATCCATCTTGTTTCTGAATATCCATTTGGTGTCAATATGATTCTTGCCTTTAGGTTTGGGTACCAGCTTCCATACTTTATTCCTCTCAAACTGGTTTAACTCTTCCTGCATAGCTAAAATCCAATCAGGATCCAACGAAGCTTCTTCTACCTTTTTAGGCTCTTCCTGAGACAAAGAGCTGCTATATAGACATTCTTCTTGAGTTTCTTTTCTTGTTTTCACTCTTGAAGATGCATCACCAATAATTAGTTCAAATGGGTGATCTCTAGTCCATTTCCTTTGTTGTGGTAGATTGTATCCAGCTGAAGAGGCCTCATTATTGTCTTGATAATTGAATAAGTTTTGATTAGAAGAAACTCCACCTGAGTTCATGGATCTTTGATTTGAAGTTGGGGTTGTTTCTCTGTGATATCTAAACTGACTTTCAACTTCTATTGATGGCTCAACGGATGTTGAGTTTTGCCTTTCGACGAATGATGCAATTTGTCTTTCAACGGATGATGCACCTTGTCTTTCAACGGTTGTTGAATTTTGTGCTTCATTTGTTGCTGACTTTTCTGCATTTTTCTTAGAGATAATCTCTTGATCACTTTCATCATCACTATCATCACAGTTCATATCAATATTGTCAAATTTGAGGCTTTCATGGAAACCTTCATCTTGCAGTCCTTCAATCTTCTTATCATCAAACACAACATGTACAGATTCCATAACAATGTTGGTTCTAAGATTGTAGACTCTATATGCCTTTCTCATAATATATCTAACAAATATACCTTCATCAGCTTTGGCATCAAACTTCCCATGTTGCTCAGTTTGATTCCTTAGAATATAGCATTTGCAGCAAAAAACATGAAGAAAGTTTAGTGTTGGTTTCCTATTCTTAAATAATTGATAAGGAGACATGCATTTTGCTTGATTCACCAAAGAAATATTCTGAGTGTAGCATGCAGTGTTTGCAGCTTCTGCCCAAAAGTAAGTTGGTAACTTTGATTCTTCTAGCATTGTCCTTGTAGCTTCGATAAGAGATCTATTCTTTCTTTCCACCACTCCATTTTGTTGTGGAGTTCTTGCTGCTGAAAACTCATGCATGATCCCATTTTCTTCACAAAACAACCTCATTACAGAATTCTTGATCTCAGTTCCATTGTCACTCCTTATTCTTCTTACTTTAAGATCAGGATGATTGTTGACTTGCTTTATATGATTGACAATGATTTCACTAGCTTCATCTTTAGATTTTAGGAAATATGACCAAGTGACCTTTGAGAAATCATCCACAATCACTAGGAAATATCATTTCTTTGAGATTGACAACACATTGACTGGTCCAAACAAGTTTGTCGTGGTTCTTCAAATATAGATTCAAGCTTCTTTTTGAATGATGCCTTGATTTGTTTTCCTTTCTGATAGGAATCACACAGTCCATCCTTTGAGAACTCAACTTGAGGATTGCCTCATACAAGATCTTTCCTGACTAATTCATTCATAGTCTAGAAGTTTAAATGGGACAATTTCTTGTGCCACATCCAACTTTCATCTTGACTTGTTTTGCTGAAAAGACAAGTAATAGAATTTGCACTTGATGAGTTGAAGTCAGCTAGATACATATTTCCTTTTCTCAGTCCAGTGAGAACCACTTTGTTGTTCTTTTTGTTTGTAAGAACACAGGCTTCTGAATTGAATGTTACTGAGTTGCCCTTGTCACATAGTTGGCTGACACTCAAAATATTGTGTTTGAGTCCATCCACTAGAGCAACTTCTTTAATGATGACATTGTCTTTAGAAATCAAGCCATATCCCACAGTATATCCTTTGCTGTCATCTCCAAAAGTAATACTTGGGCCAGCTCTCTCCTTGAACTCAGTGAGCAGGGTAGAATATCCAGTCATGTGCCTTGAGCAAGCACTATCCAAATTCCAAAGATTCTTTTTATTTCCCTGCACACATCAAAATCAAATCAAGTTGATTTTGGTACCCAAGTTTCCTTGGGTCCTGCCTTGTTAGCCTTCTTTTTAGGTTTCTTATACTTGTCCTCATTTGACTTAGGTGATTGAGATTCAACCTTGGTCATTAGAGTAGGGTTTTGAAAACCATTCATAATTATAGAATTATCATGCACAGGTTGGTTAACATGAAATGTCATATTATGCGCAAACATGTTATTCTAGTATGGCATGCTAAATGGCATTTGAGGCATACTGAATGTAGCATAGCAAGGATTTTGTGCAAATGTAGCAAAGTTTGCATTCAATTTTTTTGCAGGCATAACATTCATAGGCATTGTGGACATGTTGGGAAATGAGGGAGGTGCAGACATGGGTGCAGGCATAGCAGATTTGCAATTAATAGACAAATGATTAACACTACCACACCTAACACAGATTTTTCTAGGTGCATGTTTATTAGGTGTGTAGTTGTTATGTTTGTTAATTCCTACTTTCCCATTCCTGTTATTTTTCCTTTTGGAGTCTGCCTTGACCTCAATTTTCTCCAATCTGTCATTCAGTTGCTTCTTCGACAGATGCCCCACATTAACTCTTTTGTTTTCCTTGACTTGACTTGATTCTCCTGTAACAAAGTTCTTGGAAACTGATCCATATTTCTCATTGAGTTTAGATAGCTTAGCTTTGCTAATTGGTTTTCTTTCATTCGACGGATGTGGTTCTTTGTCTTTTGACAGATTATTCCTTTTATCTTTTGACGGATAATCTTCATTATCCTTTGAATCCACATCCGTTGAAAATCCTTCTACCAAACCAGGATCCAGTTTCTCTTTGCTCTTTTTCCAGGCTTCTTCACAAAAAGATTCCATGCCTTGAACTTTAGCAATTTGGGTATGTACATCTCTTGATGACTCCCAAGCCATGATTACCTCTTGCTCTCGTTCAAGATGCTTTCTTAAAATATCCTCTTTCTTTATGGATTTAGTCAGTTCCTCTTTAACAATTCTACACTCTATCTTCAGTTTCTCAAACTCAACAAATTGAGTTTCTAGCACAGTATTCCTCTCAATAAAAAACATATTATTTTCCTTAATTTTTGTGTTTTCTTTAGTGAGTGATTTAAGTGTAACGCGCAAGTGATATAATTCTGTTGACATGTCATTTATAGCATCATTACACCCATCTTTAGAAAGGTGTGCTAGATTAGTAGTGATTACCTGATTGCTTGAAGAACTGACTTCTGCTTTATCTGATTTGGCCATTAGAGCTAGATTGACATAGTTTGTTTCTTCATCTTCATCTACCCTATCAGCTGCCCAGTCATTTTCTTGAGTCAGGAAAGCCCTTTCCTTTTGTTTGAGCAATTCAAAGTACTTCTTTTTGTAAGTCACATGCTCAAACTTCTTTTTCTCTGAGTCAGGATTTCTACATTCACTTGCAAAATGACCACTCAAGCCACATTTGAAACACTTAAATTTGGATTTATCCACCATGTTTCTATTTGGCTTGAATGCTCCAAAATTCTTTTTGAATTTGAGCTTGGCAAACATTCTAGATAGGAAAGCTAGATGTTCATCTATGTCTTCCATTTCATCCTGATTGAGATGATCTTCATGCTCAGCAACTAGCCCTTTTCCTTTTCCTTCACAAACCCTAGAGTTTGGTACGGATTCCACAGCTTCAACCTTCATCTCTTTCACTCTCTCTTGCTCAGCTACCAAAGCTATATATCCTCCCTTCTTCCTTCCTTTAGCTATCTGCTCATCTTGCTCCAACTCAAGCTCACAAGTTTTTAAAATGCCATACAAACTCTCCAAAGTAAATTCCTTGTAAACTTGAGAATTTTTTAGAGAGGCAGTCATAGGTTTCCATTCTTTTGGTAGAGATCTAAGAAATTTCAGGTTTGAATCTTTTGGTAAAATAAAGAATCTTCGTAAACTTGTTATTGATCTTTGTGATAACCCTGTTACTGTTCCTTGTGATTAACTCGTTATTGATCCTTGTGATAAACCCTAATAGTGACCCCTTGTTCCAAGCACTTATACCCTATTCTCATATTTTGTTAACTTATGATCCCATGACCCTAAAAAAGTCATAATGAACCTTTCATATGTTATATCTTATTGACCTAGATTCCTTTGATAATCCCCTGTGCATTATTTATGCGTCGTTCTTTGGAACTATCCTGATCACGACCTTGGTGTATCCTGTTTAACATTGATCAATATCCTTAACTTACGATCCCTTTTTACTTTCAATTTGTTCACTTTCCTTGAATTCTTGAATCGAATTTAAGAATGAATTTCGACTTGATTGAGTCCAAATGATATCACATATCGGTAAGTGAAAATGAATTTAGCCAAACTTCCTTGTATTCCAATATAAAGGTTTTCCAAATGAATTCCTAAAAGATTGGATAGAGATGAAAGAGACTAGTGGGACTAGTCCAGTCACGTAAGAGACTAGCGGGGCTAGTCCAATATAAGGCTGAAATAATGCCATAGGTACCTTAATGACCGAATGGAGGTCGGTACGGGCTGATCACCCATATTATACTTAAAAGATGGATATTCCAATCAAGGGTTCTTTATTGTTAAATAATGAAAATAGATGTTAATAAATGTTGCAACGAGCGTTATGCTCTTCGTTTGATTTGAAGTTGAATATTTTAAATTGAATCTTCTTTAAAGTCTTGAGAATCTGGTTTGAGAACCCTGTCATAATACTTTTATATTGATGCTCATAGCTTGAAATGATATATCTCTCAAAGTGTGAAACTTTCTCTGAGAACCCTGTCAATTGAACTTGAGAACTATTGATTATTCGAACTTAAATTTTAAAAGCCTTGAAACTCTCCTTTAGAACCCTTTCCTAGAAATTGATAGAGTGCTGCCACCTAGTTTTTATTTTGAGCTAGAATGCCTCAGATGATGTTATTTATGTTGATATTTAGAACTGCTTATATAGTTACTTGATGAGCTTCTTTACTCATTTATTTGCTTTGATCTAACAATGGCAGTTAAGCAAGAAAATGGCCAGACTTAGGCGCACCGCTCGCAAGAGCGTTCCTAGAGGTCCCTATCGTGTTATGGGATTCCAGATGCCAGATCAGGTAGATGTTGTGTGAGCAAGAGACAATAAGATGGTGGGAAATGTATTAGCTGAATCAGATACTTTTGGGTTATCTGTCGATTCCAAGTCAGAATCGGATTATTTGGTTTTGATTATATTTTAGGTTGTAATAATATTATTCTGGTTGGTAGTTATAATCTTGTCTCATACTTTATCCTATTAGATCCTGTTAGTTTCGGGGTTTATTATATTTCTGATGTTATTATATTAGTTTATAGGTATTGTGGGTCCTCATTCCTAACCCCGTGTTTGAGGGCGTCACAGTTTGGTATCAGAGCTACATGATCTAGTCCCTAAGACAAGTTAGGATAAAAGGGTATTTGGGTAACTAAATATTGCGAGAGTGTTCGACTCATGTAGAGTTGAGTTAGACTATTAGGTATAGTCTAAGTAAACTGAATAGGATAAGGTGATAACTAGAGTTAGGGCATCAAGTCAATTGGAGGTTTTATTTAACCCTAATGTTGTTTTGTGGCTGATATTTTATGTTTTATCTCAGAACCCTGTTAGTGGTAGTGATGCTGATTCTGAAGATAGTTTGTTATCGGGATAACTTGAAGAGCCTCGGTATATTAGTTCAGACCCTGAGGAGGATCCGTCTAAGGACAGTGTTGCCTCTATGTATGTTTCTCCCATGATACCAGTACCTGATTCCCCAGAGGTTAGGGGAGATTCTCCAGCTCCTATGCCTGAGTGCCCAGCTCCTGACAGAGTGCCTGTTGTGTCTGTACCTTCCCATATTAGTGATGATTTGTCCCGGGACCGTGACTTTGTGTTTGCTCATATACCTGAGTTGAGATCTTTGGTAGACAGGTTGGTCCGAGAGTCTAGGTTGCAGATGTTGGTGCAAGAGCCCGAGTGGCATGTTCGTATTGAGATAGTGGAGCAGGTTGCCCGTAAACGGTTGGAGGAGGGATCTTCTTGCAGTGATGCTGAAGGCGAGTCCCGTAGAGTTCATAAGATTGTACGTTATATGATGTATGTGTTGAGGGAGATTCTAGATCGCCATATGTAGTTTGGGTGTGAGTTTAGACGGGACATCTGCTAGAGCCTGTAGTTGCTGTTGTTATTATTTCTTTTCAGCTCCGATAGGCTTTGGGATACTTGGTCAGATGTCGGGATCCCTTTTATGTTGTATTATGATCTATTGTAGTGTTGGTAGTAGTTAGGTAGAAAGTAGGGGTAGATAGGGGCATATTTTCCAGTTTTTCCTTTGTTTAACCCTGCTATGTTATTGTACTTTGTTCCTAGAACTTATTGTACTTGAACTACTTATTTATGTACCTTTGTTACCTAACTAAGAATCGATGAATTTCATAAACCATTTATCTATGCATCTTGTTTCTATATTCTGGATCCCTGGGTTTTATAAACTATTTAGCATATCATGTTTTCCAAATAATCATATTCAACACCTTTGGAATAATATACCTTATGTCATGTGAGAACCCTAACCGGTGAGTGAATTATGTAGTAATAGGATTGCACGCGCAAATGGGTAAAACTTAAAACCCAAAAAACTATTCCTTAAAGAATCTTATTGTTATATATGCCATGCTATCATATCGCTAAATAATTGCTCATCAGGTTTATAAAATGGCCACTTCACCAAATCACCAAGAAGAAGAAACTCGAACTCAAAACCAAGAGCAAAAGCAAGACACTCATGTGATGATCCGACTCTTTCAACTTTTGCAACAACCCCCAGCCTCGAGAATCAAAAACTTCAAATACTTTCAATCCGTCCATCCCCCAGAATTTGTAGGTTTTCCCAATCCGATTAAAGCTTAGTCCTGGTTAAGAGAAATGGAGAAAGCCTTTGAGTTAGCAGAAGTCAAGGACGAAAAGAAGGCGCAGTATGCAAGTTATTACCTTAAGGATGAGGCCAGTTATTGGTGGTAATTACTAAGGCGTTACAAGAAGGAGAAGCCATTTCTTGGCAGAAGTTTACAGAGCTGTTTTTAGAGAAGTACTTACCAAGTTATATGCAAGATCAGTTAAAGATGAGGTTTCTGGATTTAAAGTAAGAGAATATGATGGTAGCGGAGTATGAAGTGTAGTTTTCGGAGTTAGCAAGTTTTGTGCCCGAGTATGTGAAGACACGAAGAAAGCTAAAAATTTCAACAAGGACTTAAGCCATGGATTCGTAGCCAAGTGGCTCTTCTTGAGATAAGAACGTATGCTGCTTTAGTACAGAAAGCCATGATTGTAGAAGGAGAAAGAGAAGCAACAAAAAGGGAAAGTGAAGGAAAGAAAAGGAAGTTTGAGGATTCAGAACAAGACTAGGGAAGTTCCAAGTTTAGAGGAAAGTTTGGAAGGAAATCAGAACCAAAATTTCCAAAAGTTTAAGCCTGGAAATGGGAATTAAAAGAATCATTTTCAGAAAGCTGGACAGTCAACAAAGGACAGTAGACCCTATATTCAGGAATGTAAGACTTATGGAAAGAGACACCCTGGAAGATGTAACAAGCACAACATTACGTGTTTCAAGTATAACCAGAAAGGACATTATTCATCTGAATGCACAAGTGGTTCGGGGAAGCCATAGATGACTTGTTTTAAGTGTGGAAAAGTTGGCCATATGGAAAGGAATTGTAAGGAACCTATCCAAAAAGCCAATGTTCTTAGGATTGTTGGACCACCGCCTCCACCGACACAAGAAGTTCAGCCAAGGGCATGGACGTATAATATAATAGTGAAAGATGCAATGCACGATACAGATGTGGTAGCAGGTACGCTTGCTATAAATTCAGTATAAGTCAAAGTGTTAATGGATTCAGAGCTACTAGATTATTTATTTCTAAAAGTGTTGTTAATAGATTAAAATGTGTTGCATACCCTCTAAAATTTAATTTGGTTATATAAGTAGCGAATCAGGCAAGAGTTACTACCGATAAGGTTTGTCCCAATTGCGATATTGTTATCAAAGGTCGACACTTTTCTGCTGACTTAATTCCGTTTAAGTTATGAGAATTCGACGTTATTCTCAGAATGGATTGGTTAGCAAACCACGAGGCGCAAATAGAGTGTGGAAGCAAAAAGGTGAAATTGAGAACCAAGGATGGAACTGAGGTGATATTCAAAGGAAAGAAGCAAGATAGGAAGTTTCTTACGGCAATTCAGACAAGAAGATTATTGCGGTAGGGATGCGAAGCTTATTTGGCTCATGTAAAGGATGTAGAGAAGGAACCCTTAAGGATTGAGGACATTCCTGTGGTTAAAGAGTTTTTTGATGTATTTCCCGATGAATTACCTATACTACCTCCGGATCGAGAGATTGAATTCACGATTGATTTGGCTTTTGGAACGGAACCAGTTTCGAAAGCTCCTTATCGAATGGCGCCCATTGAAATTAAGGAACTAGCGACGCAATTGCAAGAATTGTTAGATAAAGGAGTTATTCGACCGAGTGTATCCCCGTGGGGTGCACCAGTGCTGTTCGTGAAGAAGAAAGATGGAAGCATGAGATTATGTATCGATTATCACGAGATTAATAAGCTGGCTATCAAGAATAAGTACCCTCTCCTGTGAATTGATGATTTATTTGATCAGTTGAAAGGAGCTACTGGTTTCTCGAAGATCGATTTACGATCTGGATACCATCAACTAAAGATTAAGGCAGATAATATACCTAAGACGGTGTTTCGAATGAGATATGGACACTATGAATTCTTGGTTATGGCATTTGGATTGGCAAATGCGTTAACTGCTTTTATGAACCTTATAAATAGAGTATTTAAGAAGTACTTGGACAAGTTTGTAATAGTGTTTATCGATGATATCTTGATTTACTCAAAGTCGGAACGGAACATATGGAACATTTAAAGATTCATTTTGGAATCTTGAGGAAAGAGAAACTGTATGCAAAATTTTCTAAATGCGAGTTTTGGTTAAAGGAAGTTCAGTTTCTTGGACATGTAGGCAATAGTGAAGGTATCAAAGTAGATCCTGCAAAAATTGAAGCTGTTATGAATTGGGAAAGACCAAAGACCCTAACAGAAGTGAGAAGCTTTTTGGGACTAGCCGAATATTATCGACGATTTGTTCAAGATTTTTCTAAGATTACAGTCCCACTGACAAAGTTGACAAGGAAAAATGAAAAGTTTGTTTGGACAAATAAGTGTGTAGAAAGCTTTCAAGAACTAAATAAAGGTTAGTTTATGCACCAGTATTTATTTTGCCTGATGAGAAAGGCGAGTTTGAGATATATAGTAATGCTTCATATAAAGGATTAGGTTGCGTGTTAATGCAGTACAGAAAGGTGATAGCGTATGCGTCACGACAATTGAAGCCGCACGAGCAAAAATATCCTACGCATGATTTGGAGTTAGTAGCGATTTTGTTTGCTCTTAAGATTTGGAAACACTATCTATACAGAGAAAAGTGTGAGATTTATACGGACCACAAAAGCTTGAAGTATGTTAGATATAATTGATGATATCATGATAGAATGAGGCACCCTCCAAACCCGGGTCAGAAGTTTGGGGTCCACAACATACACACACACACACCATATATAAACCTGTTTATGAAAATAATATATATGCAATGACCCTACTTACCATAATCCACAGATCGCAATAGCTTAAAGTATGCCCACAAGCCATAACTTTATTTATATTACAAACGTATAAAATCCCAAATTTATTTATCTTACAATTCAAATAAAACTGTCTTACAAACTTTCAACACAAACCATAACAAACATCTTTTGCTAGCTTATTCCATTTCAACCTGGAAACCTACCTCACACACTTGTCTGGGGATCCTCGCTACCACCAATTTCCTTATTAACTGGAAAAGAACATAAACAGATTTGCAAGAGTGAGCTAACTAGCTTAGCAAGTCATAATGACAACATTTAGATTAAACAATGATCAATTGAAATGATATAAGGAATCAAGTTTCCTGATAAGCAATGATTAAAATTAGATATTCACATTCATTTTAAAAATCAAGGTTAGGCTGCTGCTCAGTCACGCACTAACCCCGAGCAAGGCTCCCAGGTTTGCTCAATATAATGGATCCAAGGTACACATTGGCCTATTATGACCACGAATCTGGTCCATATTTAAAAACAATCCAATTCTATAATAACAACACGATAAACAATGTAAATCAATAAGCTGAACCATAAAAAACATTTATCTTGAAGCATAGGGTGATTCGTAATATCATAAAGGTATAACAAGGTAATCATAAAGATTGGCTTTCGATCAAGAAAATAATCAAAAAGTAGAAGACCAAGGGTTCAATGGTTACAAGGGTTGGTCTTCTATTATACAAGGCATAAAGGTTCGTATGTTAAGCAATTACATATCAAGAATCAGTATGTGGTGTATGTGTATTTGTGGAGTAGTATCTTATATGTGTGGTTCATATCTGAGAGTTCATCAGTCAATGGTTTACAAAGAATAGGGCTTACGGCTCAAGATCAATAACAATAATCAGGATTTAGGGTGAAGTACTTCAAAGTACTTGCAATATAAAACAAGAACTATTCGGAATATTTAACAACATATATCAAGAAAGTTCGGATATACTTGCCTTATCTCAGTCCGCTTTCACTTTACTTGTACTCGTCAATTGGTTCCCACTCACTAACCACTTGCTTTCCCTTTCTACGTCTCGCTTCCTCTGTTAGACATCACATATATTTATCAATACTTATTTTGTTCTCGTTCTACTCATTAAAAGCTTCTATCTACCCTTCATTTTACCCAAATCCGACGTACGAATTGAAAGTTGCGACAAAAACCGTCAAACAATGCAAATACAAGCATATTATACATGATCCATATAGCACATAGCACGTAAGACATTCAATCAAAATATTTTTTCAAAGAAGATTCGGGGTTAAAATGATTTTCTAGGTAATTAATACAAAATTTTGAACATTTTTCGCAATTAAAACGGATCTCCGAACTATTTTATAATTAAATAATAAGGTTCAAACACCCAAATCCGACTTTAAAATCATTTAATAATAATTATCGAGCCTCAAAAATAATTTACACTAGTATTTTTAAGCTCAAAACTATTTTTTTTGAAAAGTTTAAATCAAAAGAAATAATTAAATTTAATTAAATGACCAATTAAAATTAATTAACAACTAATTAAATTAATTATTCAATTAATATTTAAATTAATTGATTAATTAAATAATTAATTATCAACTAAAATTAATTAATTAAATAATTTAGATTTATTTTCGAATTAAAATAATTTTAAGAAATAAAAATATTAATTTTTGGAATTTAAAATAAAAAAAAAACCATTTTCTGAAAATAAATAAATAGATTATATCATTTTTGAAAATAAATAAAACAACAATCTAATTTTTGTAAGTTTTTAAAACTTGAGTATTAAATATATTAATCAGGGAAAACCACCGGGGGCTAAATTGCATTTTTCCACCCCCGGTCATCATTTCTGGCGATTCGCCGGCCGGACTCCATGGCTGCCACCATGGAATTTTTCCGGGGGCCGGAAAATGCCCAGAAACACGTCAAAATCACGGGGTTTGTTCCCCTGAACTCCAGAAACTCATATATGTGATTAATTCAAGCAAAAGATTCATAAATCTTCTGGAAAACTCGAGCAAAACTCCGATGCCGCCGTTCAATTTATTTTCCAACGAGGTCGTTCCTGGAACCCTCTGTTAACCTCATATACACCAATCGAATCGTCTTTGGACGATCTACAAGTTGGTATAATCAATTTCAACCAATAATCCCTAACAAAGAAACACCTAAATTCCAATTAAGAACATTCATAGCTATAAACCCTAATTTTATTAATTCGAAGATTAAACCCATTTTTCTACATGTTATTGAACTCCAAATTTATCATATGATATACCAAAATGACCAGGAAAAAATTATCTACAAGAATAAGCCATCAGATCACACAAACAACATCAAGATCAAAATTTCATAATTTAATCATTAATTAATTTGAAATAAAATAAATAATTAGAATATTAACCTCGATTTCTGCACTGAAATTGATGCTTGATTCTGAAAGAACTTTTCGGGTGCTTCGATTCGGTATATGGCACGCTTGATTCCGAGTTCGATAACGCTTTCGTCTTTAAGTTCGATTCTCTGTAGTTTTTCGGTTTTCACTATTCGATTATGATTATACGAATAAAATGAAATAAGAAAAAGGCTATTTATATTTATAGAATATTAATAACCGTTGGATCGTATTGGATCGAAAAATAAGTTACTTAGCCGCTAAGTAAGTGCAAAAACGATCCGATTTGATACCCGTATTGGATAATTATCAAAATTGGGCTTCTTACTTTATACGAAAATAATGTAATAATCTTCCGTCTTTTGAGAATACGGGCTTTATTGATCTATCAAAGTGATTATCGTATTGAAAATTTTACACCGGGACTCGTACGGGTCAAACCGTACTCCGTATTGAAAAAGTCAAAACACGAAAAATGTTCAGAATAATCAGATTAGGTTAGGAAGGAGTTTTTCGAAGAGTTTCGGTTTGTAAATACAAAAACGGTTGAAGTCGGACGATTCTCGGTTGTATAAAATAGTTTTATAATTACTCAGAAAGTAATTATTAAATCCATAAATCATTATAAAAACATATAACAATCCAAAAATTACCAGAAAAATACTAAAATTATCTATACTTTATTCTGGACATATTAAAATTAAAATACTCACATTTATCACATGTAAACATCTAAATATCAATATCAATCATCAGATAATTCACCAAAATTTATATAATAATCACATAATAATTATTTATTGATAAAAATAATTACACGCTATATCCCGGATATTACATTCTTCCCCCCTTAAAAGGATTCTGTCCTCAGAATCTCCTAAGTAAACAAATGAGGGTACTTTTCTCGCATATCACTTTCTAACTCCCAGGTTGACTCTTCAACCTTTGGGTTTCCCCACAGTACTCTTACTAAATTTACAACTTTATTCCTTAATACCTTCTCTTTTCTTTCTAGAATCTCTATTGGATTCTCTACATAAGATAAATCTACCTGGAGTTCTATCGGCTCATACTCGATTACATGCCTAGAATCTAGATTATACTTCTTAAGCATCAATATGTGAAAAACATTATGAATGTGCTCCATATGCGGGTAACGCCAATTCATATGCTACCTTGCCGACACATTTTAAAATTTCAAAAGGTCCAATGTATCTAGGACTCAGCTTTCCTTTCTTTCCAAATCTAGACAATCCTTTCCATGGTGACACTTTTAGTAACACTAGATCTCCTTCTTTGAATTCCATATCCTTCCTAGATTGATCTGCATATTTCCTTTGACGATCCTGTGCTGCAACTAATCTCTTTTGAATAACTTCAACAACTTCCTTTGTCTGCTACACCAATTCGGGTTCATGTATCTTACGTTCCCCAACTTCGTCCCAATATATTGTTGATCGACATTTGCGTCTATAAAGAGCTTCATAGAGAGGCATTATGATATTGGCATGATAACTGTTATTTTAAGCAAATTCCACTAAGGGTAAATGCTCATCCCAATATCCTTTGAAATCAATAGCAAAAACACGTAATATATCTTCAATTGTTTGGATTGTTCTTTCGCTTTGGCCGTCTGTCTGTGGATGATATGCAGTACTCATATTCAATTTAGTTCCCAAGCATTCTTGAAAACTTCTCCAAAATCTTGAATTGAATCGTGGATCTCGATCTGATACAATAGACACAGGCACTCCATGACGAACTATTATTTCCTTCAAATACATGTGAACCAATTTGTCCAGTGAAAATCTTTCATTAATGGGCAAGAAATGAGTTGATTTAGTTAGTCTGTCCACTATAACCCAAATAATATCATGGTTCGCTTTCATCCTTGGTAATCCAACTATAAAATCCATAGCAATATGCTCCCACTTCCATTCAGGATTCTCTAACAGTTGTAATAATCCACTTGGTCTCTGGTGCTTCGCCTTAACTCTTTGACACATGTAACATTTGCTAACCCATTTCGCAATCTCTCTCTTCATTTCTGGCCACCAATAATTCTCTTTTAAATCTCTGTACATCTTGGTACTTCCTGGATGGATGGAATACTTTGAGTTATGAGCTTCTTGTAGAATTTCATTCTTCAATTCTTCCACTAGTGGAATCCAAATTCTGGAAGAAAATCTGAGAATACCTTGATCATCCTTTTGAGTGCATAACTCTTTACCTACCAAACGATTGATATTCTGATCCATTATTTCCTCTTGGCATTTTCTTATCTTTTCTAACAATTCTGGCTGAAAAGTCATACTACACATCTTTGCTTCATTAGGCTTACAAATTCTGACTTCCAATTTCAATTTCTGAAATTCCTTGTATAACTCTTCAGGTACTGTTAACACGTTCAGTCTTTCCTTTCTGCTTAATGCATCATCCACTACATTTGCTTTTCTTGGATGATAATTAATCGTGCAATCATATTCTTTGATCAGCTCCAACCACCTTCGCTATCTCATGTTAAGTTCCTTTTGCGTGAATATGTACTTCAAACTTTTATGGTCCGTATAAATCTCGCATTTTTTCAATATAGATAATGTCTCCAAATCTTCAAGGCGACGCATATGCAATAACTTTATCATGCTGCATGAAAACACAACCTAATCCCTTATGAGAAGCATCACTATAGATTACAAAATTTTCTTGATCACCTGGAAGTGACAAAACAGGTGTCGTGATTCATCTTTTCTTCAATTCCTGGAAACTTTCTTCACATTTCTCGTTCCATATAAACTTCTCATTTTTCCTGGTTAGCTTCGTCAAAGGTGTAGTAATCTTTGAGAAATCTTGAACAAATCATCGATAATATCCTGCTAATCTCAAGAAACTTCTTACTTCTGTTGGTGTTTTTGGCCTTTCCCAATTCATAACAGCTTCAATCTTTGCGGGGTCCACTTTGATCCCTTCATTACTTACTACGTGTCCTAAGAATTGAACTTCTTGCAACCAAAACTCACACTTTGAAAATTTGGCATATAATTTCTCTTTTCTCAAAATTTCTAAAGATATCCTTAAGTGCTCCGCATGGTCTTCCATTGTCTTGGAGTAGATCAAAATATCATCGACAAATACAATGACAAGCTTGTCTAGATATTCCTTGAAAATTCTGTTCATCAAGTCCATAAATGTTGTTGGGGCATTGGTCAATCCAAAAGACATTACTAAGAATTTATAATGGTCGTATCTTGTTCTGAAAGTTGTCTTTGGTATATCTTCAGGTTTGATCATCAACTGGTGATATCCAGATCTCAAATCAATCTTAGAGAAATACTTGGCTCCTTTCAGCTGATCAAACAAATCGTCGATTCGAGGTAATGGATACTTGTTCTTGATCGTAAGCTTATTGAGTTCTCGATAGTCGATGAATAACCTCATGCTTCCGTCTTTCTTCTTAACAAATAGTACCGGTACACCCCATGGGGATACACTGGGTCGAATCACTCCTTTCTCCGATAACTCTTGTAATTGCTTTACTAGTTCCTTCATTTCAACTAGAGCCATTTTGTACGGGGCTTTAGATACTGGTTCCGTTCCAGGTTCTAAGTCGATCGCAAACTCAATTTCTCTATCTGGAGGAAGTCCTGGTAACTCGTCTGGAAATTCATTTACCACTGGAATGTCTTCCAGTTTTGCTGGCTCCTGACTTCTATCTATCACATACGCAATGAAATGCTCACATCCTTGTCGTAGTAGTTTCTTAGCTTGAATCATCGTCAAGAAGTTCTTTGCTTGCCTCTGACCTTCAAACGTCACCACATTCTCGTATGGCGTCTTCAAGATTACTTTCTTATTATGATAGTCTATCTGAGCATCATGCTTAGATAGACAGTCCATTCCTAGAATAACGTTAAACTCTCCTAACTTAAATGGTATCAAGTCAGCACCAAACTTATTACCAGAACTCTCAATCTCACAGTCCGTACACACTTGATTAACAGATACACACTCTTGATTTGCTAATTCTATCGTCATAATCTCACTTAGCAGTTCAATTGGACAATTCAACTTATCAACAAAATCTTGAGAAATGAACGATCGAGTTGCACCCGAATCTACTAGCACTTTAGCACATAAAGAATTCACAGTAAGCGTACCTGCCACAACATCAGTGTCCATGATAGCATCCTTCACATACATGTCATAAACTCTAGCTCTGGGAGGTTCATTCACTGTTGGAGTAGCTCCCATGATTCTCAGCATATTAATGAGTGGAACTGGTGTCTTCCAATCCCTTGCTATGTGTCATGGCTTCCCGCACTTGAAACATGTAAACCCAATTGCTGGAACCTTGTATGCCTGATTCCCGGTAGGCTGATCCTTGTTTGTTGGTTCTTTGGCTGGTTGGTTACGACACTCCCTTAAATAGTGCCCCTCTGGTTGCATCTATAACAAGCCACGTTCAACTTGTTGTAAACTCCACCATGTTTCTTTCCACATACTTGGCAGTTTGGTAGAGCTAGTCTCTGCTGGGTTGGCTGGTTCCTAGTGGCTGCACGGTTTCCTCGTCCACCCTCACCTCCATTCTGCCTTCTGAAATTAAAATTCCTTCTGGGCTGAAACTTGCCTTTCCTCTGATTAAAGTTTGGAAACTTCCCTGCTTGTGACTGTCCTTCATTTCCTTCAAACTTTCCTTTCTTACTATCCTTCTCCTTCTGAGACATTTCACTCTCTGTCTCCGCGATCATAGCTTTCTGCACAACTCACGCATATGTATCTAATTCAAATATGGCCACCTTCCCTCGGATCCATGGCTTAAGACCTTGCAGAAATCTCTTAGCTTTCTTCCTATCAGTGTCCACATATGATGGTACAAACCTGGACAATTCCTCAAACTTACTTTCATAATCTGCCACTGACATATTTCCATGTTTTAACTCCAGAAATTTCAATTCCATTTGATACTGTACAAATAAGGGAAATACTTCTCTAAAAACAACTCCTTGAATCTATCCCACGCAATATCATCTGTACCTTCCAACGTCTTAACAGTTTCCCATCAGTAGGTGGCTTCATTCTTCAGATAGTAACTCGCAAACTCAGTTTTATGTTCCTCTCTCACCTTGACTAAGGAAAATGCCTTCTCAATTTCCTTCAACCAAATTCTGGCCTCAATAGGATCTACAGAACCTTTAAATTCCGGTGGATTCACCGCCTGAAAAGTTTTAAAGGTTACCTGAGGATTGTTCTGCCTCTACTATTGTTGAGTCGGGTGGACTGTTTGTTGGGCCAAGATCTGAAGAATCTGGGCTGCATCTGGGTCTATGGGACCTGGATTTTCATTCTGGTTATTGTTATCTTGAGTATTGTTGTTGATTTCTTCATTTTAGTTAGTAGAACGGGTATTTCTTCTGGGAGGCATTTTCCGTAAAGAATCAAATAACTTATTTAGACTTTAAATCAAAACCCTTTTTATGAAAAGATTTTGTAAAACAGAAATATCTCTTTTTAAAAACATTTTCAATTGTTAAACTAAGTAAATTGCATGCTTCTTTACAGAATGTAAACAATTAGGGAATAGGGCACATGTTATCAAAAAAGTTTATAATTGGTGCAATAAGTGGGATAAAACAGGTAGAGTTATATAAATGACAATGCTGAAAATGGAAAGGTACTGATATATAAAGTTTGGTAATACAAGTGACATTTCGGAAAAAGCAAAGGTACAACAGGCCTATCCACAAGTTAGTAAGTCTGGTTCAATTATATACCAACAGTCTGATGATACATACTACACACTATTATACATATGGCAATTGTCACATCATTTCTGTCGTCTAGCTTCAGGAAAACTCTGGTCCACCAAGTCTTTCAAAATCCTCCAATACCTCTCTGGCCCACCCCATAAGAGCATCTGGGGATGCATACTCGCAAGTAGCTCCATGAAGTCTGGCCTCAAGTATTCTCCGGGTCACCTGAATCTCATTCCGAAGTTCTCTCACTTTCATGTCAACATCTATAGTCCTTTTAATGTGTTGTAGCTCCTGAATCTGAGCCAACAGGGTTGTTAGTCCCTAACAATGCAACAAGAATTACAGAAGGGGGGTTGAATGGAATTCTTGAACCTTTTTAAAAAATATAAAATGTTCTATCTTAATAATATATATAAGTGTTTGATTTGCAAAGTGCGGAATAAGAAGTTAGTAAAATCAAAACACAAGTAATTAAAAACACAAGTCTTTAAAAACTTTCTGGTGGATTTGAATGTATCCACCAGAGATATATATTATATCAAGTGAACTCTGTGTAGCAAGATTAGCTCACAGCTGCGTACCAATATGAACAACTAAGTTTTCAGAGAAATGCTAGGGATGCAGCTTACAATTGTTTCTCTAAGATAATTTTCTTAGTCTTGTTCTTGTTGTTTTATTTGCTACTTCTTGGTTTATATATAACCAAGATTACAAAGTAATAAGACAAGATAATAAAAAAAACCTATCAAGTCTAATACTATGTTGCTTCATTACTCTATCTTTGAATATCTTCATAATAGCATGGCAATGCTTCTTTATTCTCTAAAACCCAGTTGAATAGGCTTCTACATTCCTTTTGCATACACTCGACGCATGTGACTGTGTTGTCACTGTCAACAGATGTTTGAACTGATTATTCGTCGGGTACATGATAATCCGTCGGGTTGCCTTGTTGATCATTCGTCGAGTGGCATTGTTGTTTATCCATCGGGTAGCTATCTGGCACCTGACTTCATTTCATTTACGCAGAATTACAAGACATCATCTATGTACAATTAATCAACCTATTCTGCATATCTAATTAAAGTCAACATGACTTGAGTGCTACTATAGAATCAAAACAAGGTGTATGCAGAAATGTGCTACAGACTCATTATTACACAAGCTACTCACTCGATGGATAATTAATCATCATCCGTCAGGATTATATTGAGTCATCCGTCGGGACTATATTCCTTATCCGTCGAGTGCTACATATTTCACTAAGTAAAATCTACTAAGGTGTTTTGTTAATGAAATCATCAAGTTCACAACATATCCACAACAATCTCCCCCAATTTATGTCTACTGGAATTGTAGCCATAAATTAAGAGAAACTTGATGATAACAAAACACCCGAAAAAATACAGCTTTAAAAGTAAGTTGATAAAACTGTAAAGTGCTTCAATTAACTAAATGCACAAAGATTAGCTCACAGTCATTTTCAAGGTGCTCCTCTAGCCTGAGCAGATTAATCTAATTCCTTTATGATCTGGATCTTTTTCCAAGCTTTATGTTGTTTTCTTCTATCTGATTTTGGAGTTGTCTGTGGAATTCCAGTTCATCAGATTCTGATAGATTTAGCTTTTCTTGCATTTCCAAAAGAGTCTCATTGCTAGAGATGCTCAATTGGTCTTCTAATATGAAAAATCTTCTAACTCCTTTGTCATCCATGAACTCCATCAGCCAGTAGGGCCTTAGATGTACTCTACTCCCTGTGCAAGGAATAGTTAGAGTTTTTGGGAGTGCATCTTTTGCTCTAATACTCCTCAGTTCTTCAATCTTCTTTAGAACAAGTCTTCTTGCAGTTACATTGAATCCAAATTTCTTCTTAAATGATGAATAAACCTTAATCAGCACATATTGGCTTTCTTGAAGGATCCTGTGAAGTGGCCATTGAATCTCCTTTCCTCCCTTGTACTTGAAAACTAACCTTTCAGGTCGATTCCTGTAGGCATCAATCCCTCTAACTTCTTCCAGTTCATCTAGATAGAGGTTTAGATCATAGAATTCCTTGATGTCACATAAGTACATGTAATCTCCCTTGTTGACTTTGGATTGAGCTTTGGTTAGAGATTTGGATTTGAGAGATGACAACTTCACTTTCTTGACTGCTCTTGACTTTGTTCTCTTTGGCTTGTTAAGGATTGGCAGATTGAAGTCAGAAATTGGTAGACTTTCCCAGTCTTTCATCCTTAGGCACAATAGGTTCACCATGAATGTTCCTGTAAGGATCCACCACCTTAATGTCTTCAAATACCACTGTGGGTTTTGATGCTTGAGTTGTAGTTGGAATGGATTCCTTGGGAAACTTATCCTCCAATTCCTTACCAACAAAGTTCAATTTCCTTTTGGTTCTTTTGGCCAATTCCTTGTATCTGTGAGATTTCTTCTGTTGTGGTTCAACTTGCTTCTTTGGATCTTGAGATTCAGTGATTTCAGATGGCTGAGCAGGAATTTGTTGTGTTGGTTTCACAGCTTGTAGCTTGGCCAAGATAGCAGCTTGCTCTTTCTTTTGTTTAACCTTTTTAGCATCTAGAGCAGCTTGCTTCATTTCTTGCTTCAATATTGCCTTTTCTTCTCTCTTTGCTTCAGTAAATTGAGGATGTCCAGCCACCACACAAATTTCTTTACCATTCCTGAAAACTTTAGTAATTCTTCTTTTCAAAGCTGAATCAGCTGGATTCTTATAGAAGGCAATGGATCTTGACAACAGTTTCTTCTCATTAGGCTTTGGTGTCTCATATACTGTATCCAAAGGGTTCTTTAGTGATGATTTTGGATAGTTCACCCTTGGCTTCAAAAGTACTTCAGCCTTTGGAGATTTGGTGCAGGATGGATGTCCTCTTTCCAGATAGTTCATGCTCATTTCATTCACAAAGATTTGCCTGACTTGAGAGTGATGAATGGCTGACTTTTCAGGCTTCTTTGCGAGCCCAAACTTCTTTTGAATATCCTCATCAATTTTCTCCCAGTTGATTGGATTCAACTGCTCCTTTTCAGCTGCTTTCAAAGTAGCTGCTGCTTCCTTTATCAGATCAATACTGTCCTTAGTTGGTGGCTTTAAGATAGTAATTGTAGGCACAATTACTTTGTTAACTTGAATGTTGAGCACTTTTTGCTCCCCCTCACTCCTAGAACTCTCTTTCTCCCCCTTTTTGTTATCATCAAGCTGAGTAGAGGAGGAGGTTTGTGCGGCCACCAGTTTCTGAAGCAAGTCTGTTTGTTGAGCTGGTGTAGATGAATTGCTGTAAGAGATGCTTCCATTGCTGTCATTCTTGTATCCAAGGCATCTATCTTTGTGGCAAGATCAGAATTTTTCCTGAGTTGTCTCTTAATGTCAAGCATTGTAGCTTCTAGAAGTTTAGAGTCCATCTTGTCAGAAATGGCCTTTTTCATCTCATCAATATCACCTTTGATAGTGTTGACATCTTGAGCATGTTGAAAACCTTGGATTTGTTGTAGTTGCAGAGAAGCAAGATGTGCTTGAAGGAGATTTTTGGTGCTAGCGTTTGTGGTAGTTTGAAGAGCAGAATTTGTCTGATTTATGAGTTGAATCAGGGTTGTCTTGAAGTAGTGTTCATCACATTGCTTTGAAAATGCCCAAGATGGCATGCCTGATCTTGAACTAGAGCTTACTTCCCCCTATGTCCAATGGCTCTTCTTCACTATCTCCACCTTCACCTCCAAATAATTCTTCTGAACCACCAGTCTCATAATCAACATCACCAGCTGTAGAAGGAAAAGCTGTGATGGCATCCTTAGCGCTTTGCATGGACTGTGTGGTGTGCACCAAGTTTAGCATCCTTTCTGCATTATCATTGCCCTGTCCAGCTAGAAGTTGGTAGGCTGGAACAGGGTGAGTAAATGTCTCAGCATCTAAGGAGGTGGAATCTATAACAGCTTGAGTTTGCTGAGATAGTCCCTCCCTGTCTGCATCCTGGACATTCATTAACTCACTTACAATAACATCCACCCTTATATCTTCAGTACCTGCTTTTCTCTCATTTTCTCTCTTTTCTTGCATCAAGGTCTCACCTTGGCTCACCACCCTCACACCCTCACCTTCACCATCTAAGGTGGGACTCCTCACACTCTCTTTTGCCAATCCTGAAGAACTGGATTGTATATTTTCACTCTTTTTCTCTCCTTTTTCCTGGGAGCAACCTGGACTCTCACTCAGTCCACTCCCTTCCCTCAATCCTAGGAGTGATTGTACTACCACTAAGTCTTCTGCACTTGAGATAATTGATGAAATTTGAAGCTCTGCAGAGACACTTGACAGATAAGGGATATCCATCGGGTTAGCAGTTTGACTATCCGACGGATAACTGCTGTTAAGCTTATCCGTCAAGATACAATCACTACTCGACGGATGAACAGTATCCATCGAGTGAGTAGAAATGAATATGTTTGGAGTGGAAACTATTGTGGACTCTGTGCAGATTGATGAGAATTTTGGCAGAGATGTCTCAACAATTCCTGAAAGAATTGGCAAGTGAGCCAACAAATCATCCAAAAGATGATGCTCACTTGCACTAGATTTTGGCTTCCCCAACAGTGTTAAAGAAGGGGAATCAGGAATTGATGTGTTAATCATATCCACATCCAGAGAGTTTGTGGGAGAATTTGGTGTTTGAGGTGCTTCTATAACTAAAGATTTTGGCTGTGACTCCACATTTATCGGAGCCACATCAAACTGACTTTGAAAAGGTCAGTGACTGTGTCTTTAGCATCAGTTTGCACGGTGTTTGAACCCTGTGCATCCCCAAGGGTTTTTGGTTTCTTCTTTCTAGTATAGGTTTGTGGTGAGCTTGTGTCCCTTACCCTTTTGGCCTGTGCTCTTGGCTGAGAGCTTTGTTCAATAGTTACATCCTTTTGGGAGGATGCAACTAGCAATGAGCTTATGTCCTTATTAAGCACTGCAGTTTGTTGGGAAACTGCAGTGTGGTTAGGCTGGGAAACACTCACATCTCCAACCTTATCCTTAGGGTTTCTTTGATGTTCACCCTGTCCCTCACCTTTCTTACCCACCTTCACACTCCCCTCTTTTGGTTTGGTGGATTTTGCAACTGGTATCTTTTGAGAGATACCAGAGGGGGCTTTCTAAGACCCAACCTCCTAATTTCACTTAATTTAGAAGTAGAGAGTGCATAGTTCATGGAGTTAAGCATGTTAATAATGTCAGTGTCTTTGTGTGGTGAAGTTACAGTATTATCATGAATCTTAAAACATACTTTAACAATGTCACTATTAACACAGAATTCCTTACCTTTAATAGTGAAAGTGATAGTCTTATCAGCTGAGTTGTATGTAGAAGTTGTCCACATCTCTTCAACAACCTCACAGTAGATGGTGGATGATTCCAGCATGGCATAGTTAAGTTTGCAGTTCTTCACAAAATCCATCATCTTGTGGTAGTCACCAGACTGTTGAATCCCCATGTTCATAAGAGCAGTAAAGTTGTTCTTCTCATAAATAAATCCAGTTTGAGACATTATCTTGACGACTGGTGCCATTGTTAGAGAGTAAAAACTTGCTGAGAGAGAGTAAGTGCTTTTGAGAAAGAAAGAAATTAGAGCAGATGATTTGAGAATGATAAAAGAAAAGTAATGAAAATTAATTAAGCTTTTATACTATCTCAAAATAACTGTCAAAAATAATAAAGTAAAATAAAGTAACCAATAAGAATTGCCCAAAGTAGCCGTTAAAAAAAATAAACTGTAAAAATTCCATCAATTATCCGTCGTGTTATGCTTACAAACTGTAAGTATACTCGATGGATAATGTTCAGAGAATCAACGGCTAAGAATAAGACAATTCGACGGATGCGGATAAATCAGTTATCCGTCGAGTCATAAAATATTCCAGAAAAGTAATTGATTTTATTAACAAATAGTATACCGACGGATGATCAAACTCGATGGATAGTGATCATCCGTCGAGATGTAAATTTTGGCTTAGCCAAAATTTCATCCATGACTGAAAAATCAATTAAATTTCTGGCTGCATTACAACTTGCAAACAATCTATAAAGATTCAAGAGTAATTTAGCATACCTAACTCACTTACCAACCTTGAAAAGGTGGATTCATCCAGTGGCTTGGTAGATATATCTGTAAGCTGCTTTTTACTTGGAACAAAATATAGTTCCACAGTACCATTCATTACATGTTCCCTTATGAAGTGGTACTTGATGTCTATGTGCTTTGTCCTTGAATGTTGTACTGGATTTTCAGTAATGGAAATTGCACTTGTGTTATCACAGAAAATCGGAATCCTTTCAACTTGCAAACCATAGTCTAGCAATTGTTTTTTCATCCACAAAATTTGTGCACAGCAACTGCCAGCAACAATATATTCAGCTTCAGCTGTAGAAGTAGAAACTGAATTTTGCTTTTTACTGAACCACGACACAAGCTTGTTTCCTAGAAATTGACAGGTTCCTGTTGTACTTTTTCTATCAATTCTACAACCTGCATAATTAGCATATGAATAACCAGTTAGATCAAAACCAGAATCTCTAGGGTACCAAATGCCAAGTTTTGGTGTTCCCTTGAGATATCTGAAAATTCTCTTAATAGCTACTAAGTGAGATTCTCTAGGATCAGCCTGAAATCTAGCACACAAACATGTAGCAAATATTATATCTGGCCTACTAGCTTTTAAGTACAGAAGTGAGCCAACCATGCCCCTATAACTTGAAATATCCACAGACTTTTCAGTAGTGTTAAATTCAAGCTTAGTTGCAGTGGTCCTGAGAGTTTTTACAGATGTGCAATCCATTAGATCAAACTTCTTTAAAAGATCATAAATGTATTTAGTTTGACTAATGAATATTCCATCACTAACTTGCTTAACTTGCAAACCAAGAAAGTAAGTTAGTTCTCCCATCATACTCATTTCATACCTACTTTGCATCAAGTTGGAAAACTTTTTGCAAAGTTTTTCATCTGTAGAGCCAAAAATAATGTCATCTACATAAATTTGAACAAGTATACTAGAGACATTAACATTTCTAAAGAAAAGAGTTTTGTCTACAGTACCTCTAGTGAAGTTATTCTCTAAAAGAAACTTTGACAAAGTGTCATACCAGGCTCTAGGTGCTTGCTTCAGTCCATAAAGTGCTTTCAAACGATAGTAAACATATTCTGGAAAATTTGGATCTTCAAAACCAGGAGGCTGGTTGACATAGACTTCCTCCTCCAAATCTCCATTCAGAAAGGCACTTTTGACATCCATTTGATAGACTTTGAAATTGGCATGGGCTTCATAGGCTAAGAAAATTCTGATGGCTTCAAGTCTTGCAACAGGAGCAAATGTTTCATCAAAATCTATTCCTTCTTGTTGACAATAGCCCTTAACAACCAGTCTAGCTTTGTTCCTGACTACTATGCCATTTTCATCCATCTTGTTTCTGAATACCCATTTGGTGTCTATTGAATTCTTTCCTTTAGGCTTGGGCACCAGCTTCCATACCTTATACCTCTCAAATTGGTTTAGCTCCTCCTACATAGCTAAAATCCAATCAGGATCCAACAAAGCTTCTTCTACCTTCTTTGGTTCTTCCTTAGAAAGAAAGCTGTTGTATAGACATTCTTCTTGAGTTGCTCTCCTTGTTTGAACTCTAGAAGATACATCACCAATGATGAGCTCAAAGGGATGATCCTTTGTCCATTTTCTTTGTTGAGGTAGATTAGCTCTAGATGAAGAGGCCTCATTATTGTCTTGATGTGTAATTGAGTTTAGATTATTAGAAACTCCCCCTGTGTTAATGGGTCTTTGATTTGAGAAAGGGGAACTTTCTGTAAGTGATCTATTCTGACCTCCAGCTTCTTTTGATGACCCGACGGATGGTGAATTTTGAGTACTGACGGATGAAGCTGGTTGTCTCCCGACGGATAAAGCAGACTGTCTCTCGATGGATGAAGCATTATGCAACTCGACAGATGTTGAATTTTGTGCTTCATTTTTAATGGATTTTTCTGCATTATCCTTTGATACTGTTTCTTGATCACTTTCATCATCACTTTCATCACTAACCATCTCCACATTGTCAAATTTGAGGCTCTCATGGTAATCTCCATCTTGCAGTCCTTCAATCTTTTTATCATCAAACACAACATGTATTGATTCCACAACAATGTTGGTTCTTAGATTGTAGACTCTATATGCTTTACCAATAGCATATCCAACAAAAATTCCTTCATCTGCTTTAGCATCAAACTTCCCATTCTGATCAGTTTGATTTCTCAAGATATAACATTTGCAGCCAAAGACATGAAGAAAATTTAGAGTTGGATTTTTGTTCTTGAACAATTGATAGGGAGTCATGCATTTTGCTTGATTAACCAGAGAAATATTCTGAGTGTAGCATGCAGTATTTACAGCTTCTGCCCAGAAATATGTTGGTAACTTAGACTCTCCAAGCATTGTCCTTGCAGCTTCAATAAGTGATATGTTCTTCCTTTCTACTACTCCATTTTGTTGTGGAGTTCTTGCTGCTGAAAACTCATGCAAAATCCCATTTTCTTCATAAAATGCTCTCATGACAGAATTCTGGAACTCATTTCCATTGTCACTCCTGATTCTTCTAACTTTGAAATCAAGATGATTATTGACTTGCCTTATGTGATTGATGATGATTTCACTAGCCTCATCTTTAGACTTTAGGAAATATGTCAAAGAGAACTTTGAAAATCATCTACAATTACTAGGAAAAATCTTTTCCTTGAGATGGACAACACATTGACTGGTCCAAACAAATCCATGCGCAGCAGTTGCAAAGGTTCTTTAATTGTTGAATCAAGCTTCTTTCTGAATGATGTTTTGATCTGCTTTCCCTTTTGGCAGGCATCACACAATCCATCCTTAGATAACTCCACTTGAGGAATACCTCTAACCGGTTCTTTCTTTACATGTTCATTCATGGTCTTGAAGTTTAAATGGGATAACTTCTTGTGCCATAACCAACTTTTATCCTGACTTGCTTTGCTAAGAAGACAAGTAACAGATTCTGCATTTAATGAGTTGAAGTCAGCTAGGTACACATTTCCTTTTCTCACTCCAGTGAGAACCACTTTGTTGCTCCTTTTATTTGTCACAACACAGGCTTAAGAGTTGAAGTTTACTGAATTGCCTTTATCACATAGTTGGCTGATACTCAACAAATTGTGCTTGAGACCATCCACTAAGGCAGCCTCCTCAATGATGACATTGTCTTTTGAAATCAAGCAATATCACACAGTATAACCCTTGATGTCATCTCCAAAAGTAATACTTGGGCCAGCTCTCTCCTTAAACTCTGTGAGCATGGTAGAATCACCAGTCATGTGTCTTGAACAGCCACTATCTAAGTACCATAGATTCTTTCTATTTCCCTGCACACATCAAAATCAAATCAAGTTGATTTTGGTACCCAAGTTTCCTTGGGTCCTGCCTTGTTAGCTTTCTTTTTCTGTTTCTTAGGTTTGATCTCATTTGACTTGGGGATATCAGATTCATCCTTAGTCATTTGAGTTGGACCTTTGAAACCATTTATTACAACAGAATTATCATGCATATTTTGATTAACATGAAATGGCATGCTACTAGTAAACATGTTCCAGTAAGGCATGCTAAATGGCATTTGTGGCATACTAAATGCAGCATAATAAGGATTAGGTGCAAATGGCATATTAGCAAACTGTGCATTCATATTCTGTGTAGATATAGCATTCATAGGCATAAAAGGCATGGAATTTATGTTAGGAAAATGAGGTGGCACAGATATGGAAGTAAGCATGACAGTTTTGCAATTAACAGACAAATGATTTACACTACCACACTTGACACAGATTTTTCTAGGAGCATATTTATCAGGTGTGTAGTTGTTATGCTTGTTAATTCCTACTTTACCATTTCTATTATTTTTCTTTTTAGCCTCTGTTTTAACCTCAATCTTTTCCAGTATGTTACTCAATTGCTTGACAGTCATATGACCAACATTAGCCTTTTTCTCCTTCTTCACTTGACTAGATTCTCCTGGAACAAAATTCTTGGAAACTGATCCATATTTTTCATTTAACTTGGCAAGTTTGGCTTTACTCACAGGTTTGCTCACAGTCGACGGATGAGGATTTATATCACTCGACGGATAACCCTTTTTGTTATCCGACGGATGACCCTCATCATCCGTCGAGTCTACATCTGTTAGCAATCCTTCAACTAAATTGGAATCCAGCTTCTCCTTATTCTTCTTCCAGGCTTCATCACAAAATGACTCAATACCTTGAACTTTGGTGATTTGAGCATGAACATCTCTAGATGTTTTCCATGCCTTAATCACCTCCTGTTCTCGTTCAAGCTGCTTCTTCAAGATATCTTCTTTCTTCAAGGACTCAGTTAATTAATCCATAGCAATTTTACACTCAATTCTCAATTTTTCAAATTCAATGAACTGAGACTCTAGCACATTATTCCTCTCACTTAAAAACAAATTGTTTTCTTTAATTTTAGCATTTTCCTTAGTAAGAGACTTAAGTGTAACACACAAATGATATAATTCTGTAGACATGTCATTTATTGCATCATTACACTCAGCTTTAGATAAATGTGCAAGGTTAGTGGTGATTACCTGATTACTTGAAGAACTTGTCTCTGTTTCATCAGACTTGGCCATTAGGGCTAGATTGACATAGCTGACATCCTCATCCTCATCCATACCTTCTGTTGCCCAGTCATTTTCTTGTGTAATGAAAGCCCTTTCCTTTTTTTTGAGCAACTCAAAGTATTTCTGTTTATAATCCACAGGCTCAAACTTCTTTTTGCTGGAATCTGACTTTCTACACTCACTGGCAAAGTGCCCTGCTAAGCCACATTTGAAACATCTGAATTTTGATATATCCACCATGTTTCTATTTGGCTTAGCTGCTCCAAAGTTCTTCTTGAACTTGAGCTTGGAAAATCTTCTGGAAAGAAATGCAAGATGTTCATCAATATCATCCATATCATCTTGGCTCAAAGAATCTTCATTTTCTACTACCAGCCCCTTGCACTTGTTTTCACAGACCTTTGAAGTTGATTCAACATCTTCCATCTTCATCTCCTTCTCTTTCTCTAACTCAGCAACTAGTGCTATGGATCCTCCTTTCTTCTTTCCTTTCTCCATCCTCTCATCTTGCTCTATTTCAAGCTCATAAGTTTTCAGGATGCCATACAGTCTCTCCAAAGTAAACTCCTTGTAATTTTGAGAGTTTCTCATTGAGATTGTCATAGGTTTCCATTCCTTTGGAAAAGATCTAAGGAACTTAAGATTGGAGTCTTTTGTCTGATAGACCCTTCCATGCAACTTCAGAGCATTTAGTAGTTTTTGAAATCTGCTAAAAATATGAGTGAGAGACTCACTATCTTCACTATAAAAGTGCTCATATTGCTGAATTAGCAGCTGCATCTTATTTTCCCTGACTTGTTCAGTGCCATCACAGATAATATGTATTGTATCCAAAACTTCCTTGGAAGTTTTGCAATTGATAATATTGTCAAACATGTCACCATCAACTCCATCGAACAGAATATTCATGGCCTTCTTATCCTTCCTGACTTGTTCAATATCAGGATCTGACCATTCATGCTTTGCCTTGGGAACTGATGGTTCATTTCCAGTTGCAGCTCTCATTGGTACATGAGGGCCTCTCTCTATGCAATCTACATAAGCCTCATCTTGAGAAAGTAAGTGAAGATGCATTTTTACTTTCCAGTGATGGTAATTATCTTTGTCCATAAAAGGAATCTTGACTCCTACATCCTTCTTGTTCATCTTGCTGTTTATTGTGATCTTTAAACTCTTTGTTCTTCAAGAGCTTACTCTGATACCAATTGTTAGTCCCTAACAATGCAACAAGAATTACAGAAGGGGGGTTGAATGGAATTCTTGAACCTTTTTAAAAAATATAAAATGTTCTATCTTAATAATATATATATAAGGGTTTGATTTGCAAAGTGCGGAATAAGAAGTTAGTAAAATCAAAATACAAGTAATTAAAAATACAAGTCTTTAAAAACTTTCTGGCGGATTTGAATGTATCCACCAAAGATATATATTATATCAAGTGAACTCTGTGTAGCAAGATTAGCTCACAGCTGCTTACAAATATGAACAACTAAGTTTTTAGAGAAATGCTAAGGATGCAGCTTACAATTGTTTCTCTGAGATAATTTTCTTAGTCTTATTCTTGTTGTTCTATTTTCTACTTCTTGGTTTATATATCAACAAGATTACAAAGTAATAAGACAAGATAATAAAACAAAACCTATCACGTCTAATACTATGTTGCTTCATTACTCTATATTTGAATATCTTCATAAAAGCATGGCAATGCTTCTTTGTTCTCTAAAACCCAGTTGAATAGGCTTCCACATTCCTTTTGCATACACTCGACACATGTGACTGTGTTGTCACTGTCAACAGATGTTTGAATTGATTATTCGTCGGGTACATGATCATCCGTCGGGTTGCCTTGTTGATCATCCGTCAAGTGGCATTGTTGTTTATCCGTCGGGTAGCTATCTGGCACTTGACTTCATTTCATTTATGCAGAATTACAAGACATCATCTATGTATAATTAATCAACCTATTCTACATATCTAATTAAAGTTAACATGACTTGAGTGCTACTACAGAATCAAAACAAGGTTTATGCAGAAATGTGCTACAGACTCATTATTACACAAGCTACTCACTCGATGGATAATTAATCATCATCCGTCGGGACTATATTGAGTCATCCGTCGGGACTATATTTCTTATCCGTCGAGTGCTACATTTTTCACTAAGTAAAATCTACTAAGGTGTTTTGTTAATGAAATCATCAAGTTCACAACATATCCACAACAAGGGCTTCTCGTTCGAAAAGAAGAGCTTTATACTTATGGTATGGAATAGGGTATGGAGTAAACTGGAAAGATGCACCCGCCACCGAATGTCCGGTAGAGTCAGAATCATCTGGTGGGGGTCTTCGAATAGATGGTCCCACACCTGGAAGTGGAATAGCTCGCAGTGGTGCGGCTGTCAAAACTAGTATTATAACTGACACTGGTGGAAAAGCATGACGTAGATCAGACGATGGTCCTCCGACTGAAGGTTCTGAATGATCAGATGATGTCGGGATAAAAGAATCCGCCATCGCTTCTATCTGAAAATCACGTTGCTAGATAAGAATCTCGAATCTCAACACGAATCATACTAAACCTACCATTTAGTTACACTCAACCTCTCGATGTCCAATTTCTCTATTTCTTCATCCTAATCTTAACCCTCTACCCATTCCCGACAATCTAGGCTTGTGGTAGTGACTTTTAAACTATAGCTCTGATACCAAACCTGTGGCGCCCTCCAAACCCGGGTCAGAAGTTTGGGGTCTATAACAAACACACACACACACATACACCATATATAAACCTGTTTATGAAAATAATATATATGCAATGACCCTAATTATCATAATCCACGGATCGCAACATCTTAAAGTATGCCCACAAGCCACAACTTTATTTATATTACAAATGTACCAAGTCCCAATTTATTTATCTTATAACTGAAATAAAACAGTCTTACAAACTTTCAACACAAACCATAACAAACATCTTCTCGTAGCTTATTCCACTTCAACCTGGAAACCTACCTCGCACACTTGTCTGGGGATCCTCGCTACCACCAGTTTCCTTCTTAACTGGAAAAGAACATAAACAGATTTACAAGAGTGAGCTAACTAGCTCAGCAAGTCATAATGATAACACTGAGATTAAACAATGATCAATTAAAATGATATAAGGAATCAAGTTTCCTGATACGCAATAATTAGAATTGGATATTCACTTTCATTTTAAAAATCAAGGTTAGGCTGCTGATCAGTCACGCACTAACCCCGAGCAAGGCTCCCAGCTTTACTCTATATACAGGATCCAAGGCACATATTGGCCTATTATGACCACGAATCTGGTCCGACCACGAATCTGGTCAATATTTAAAAATAATCCAATTATATAATAACAACAAAATATACAATGTAAATCAATAAGATGAACCATAAACAATATTTATCTTGAAGCATAGGGTGATTCATAATACCATGAAGGTATAACAAGGTAATCATAAAGATTGGATTTCGATCAAGGAAAGATTCAGAAAGTAGAATACCAAGGGTTCAATGGCTACAAGGGCTGGTCTTCTGTTATACAAGGCATAAAGGTTCGCATGTTAAGTAATTCCATATCAAGAATCAGTATGTAGTATATGTGTATTTGTGGAGAACGTGTGGTTCGTCTCGGAGAGTTCATCAATCAATGATTTACAAAGAATAGGGCTTACGGCTCAAGATCAATAACAATAATCAGGGTTTAGGGTGAAGTACTTCAAAGTACTTGCAATATAAAATAAGAACTATTTAGAATATTTAACAACATATATCAAGAAAGTTCGGATATACTTGCCTTATCTCAGTCCACTTTCACTTTACTTGAACTCGTCAATTGGTTCCCACTCACTGACCACTTGTTTTCCCTTTCTATGTATCGCTTCCTCTATTAGACATCACATGTATTTATCAATACTTATTTTCATCTCGTTCTACTCATTATAAGCTTCTATCTACCCTTCATTTTACCCAAATCCGACGTACGGATTGAAAGTTACGACAAAAATCGTCAAACAATGCACATATAAGTATATTACACATCAATCGGACCACATATAGCACATAGCATGTAAGATATTCAATCAAAATCATTTTTCAAAGAAGATTCGGGGTTAAAATGATTTTTCAGGTATTTAATACGAATTTTTGAACATTTTTCAGAATTAAAACGGTTCTCCGAATCATTTTATAATTAAATAATAAGGTTCGAACACCCGAATCTGACTTTAAAATCATTTAATAATAATTATCGAGCCTCGAAAATAATTTAAAATAATATTTTAAAGCTCAAAACTATTTTTTTCAGAATTTTTAAATCAAAAGAAATAATTAAATCTTATTAAATAACCAATTAAAATTAATTAACAACTAATTAAATTAATTAATCAATTAATATTTAATTTAATTGACTAATTAAATAATTAATTATCAACTAAAATAATTAATTAAATAGTTTAGATTTACTTTCAAATTAAAATCATTTGCAGAATTAAAAATATTGATTTTTGGAATTTAACATAAATAAAAAAACCATTTTCTGAAAATAAATAAATAGATAATATCCTTTTTGTAAATAAATAAAAGAACAATCTAATTTATGTAAGTTTTTAAAACCTGGGTATTAAATATATAAATCAGGGAAAACCACCGGGGGCTAAATTGCATTTTTCCATCCCTGGTCATCGTTTCCGGCGATTCTCCGGCCGGACTCCATGACTACCGCCGTGGAGCTCTTCCGGTGGCCGGAAAATGCCCAGAATCACGTCAAAATCACGGGGTTTGTTCCCCTGAACTTCAGGAACTCATATATGTGATTAATTCAAGCAAAAGATCCATACATCTTATGGAAAACTCGAGCAAAACTTTGTTGCCGCCGTTCAATTTATTTTCCGGTGAGGTCGTTCTTGGAACCCTCTATTAACCTCCTACACACCAATCGAATCGTCTTTGGATGATCTACAAGTTGGTACAATCAATTTCAACCAATAATCCCTAACACAGAAACGCCTAAATTCCAATTAAGAACATTCATAGCTATAAATCCTAATTTTATTAATTCGAAGATTAAACCCATTTTTCTACATGTTATTGAACTCCAAATTCATCATATGAAATACCAAAATGACCAGGACAAAATTATCTACAAGATTAAGCCATCAGATCACCCAAACAACATCAAGATCAAAATTTCATAATTTAATCATTATATAATTCGAAATAAAATAAATAATTAGGATATTAACCTCAATTTTTGCACTGAAATTGATGCTTGATTCTAAAAGAAATTTCCGAGAGCTTTAATTCGGTATATGGCACGCTTGATTCCGAGTTCGATAACGCTTTCGTCTTTAAGTTCGATTCTTAAGAAGGCGACGGTTTTACGGGTTTTTCTCTATAATTTCTCATTTTTCACTGTTCGATTATGATTATACGAATAATAAGAAAAAGGCTATTTATATTTATAGAATATTAATACCCGTTGGATCGTATTGGAATGAAAAATAAGTTACTTAGCCGCTAAGTAACTGCAAAAATAATCCGATCTGATACCCGTATTGGATAATTATCAAAATCGGGCTTCTTACTTTATACGAAAATAATGTAATAATATCCTGTCTTTTGAGAATATGGGCTTTATTGATCTATCGAAATGATTACCGTATCGAAAATTTTGCGTCGGGACTAGTACGGATCAAACCGTACTCCGTATTGAAAAAGTCAAAACACGGAAAATGTTCTGAATAATCAGATTAGGTTAGGAAGGAATTTTCCGAAGAGTTTCGGGTTGTAAAAATGCAAAAACGGTTGAAGTCGGACGATTCTCGATTTTATAAAATAGTTTTATAATTACTCAGAAAGTAATTATTAAATCCATAAATCATTATAAAATCATATAACAATCCAAAAATTACCAGAAAAATACTAAAATTATCTATACTTTATTCTAGACATATTAAAAATAAAATACTCACATTTATCACATGTAAACATCTAAATATCAATATCAATCATCTGATAATTCTTCAAAATTCACATAATAATTATTTATTGATAAAAATAATTACATACTATATCCCAGATATTACACAGAAACTATCAGAAGTTCTTATCAGGACTTAATATCAGCATTTACTGAAGAGTGTCATCATCGGTACTTATTTTAGTACTTGATGATCAACAGTTGATGTCATCAAGATTTGTCACTTCAGTAGATATTCGAGGAGGAAAAGGAAAGCATAAATTCAAGGCAGTGCAGGACTTTATCTCATAAGCAATCATACATGGTTATGTAATAAGTTTCCTTATTGCAATAGAATAGAATTCCTTATTGATTGTGTAACTGTGTTTTATATAAAGCATAAATTAGGTTTAAGCTATATGCTTTGTGAAATAGATTGATATATCTCTCGTGTAACCTAGAAGCTCTCAAGGATAATTATTCATCCTCTGAGAGAGTATTTGTGTAACAGTTTTTATCAGATTAATATAAAAACTGATTGATTATGTTAAAGCTTTGTCGAATTGATTGAATAAATTATATTCACCCCCCTCTATAGTTGATTACGGACCTAACAAAATACATCTTCACGCATAAGGAATTGAACATGAGATAAAGGAAATGGTTGGAATTAATCAAGGATTATGACTGCACGATAAGTTATCATCCCAGAAAGGTGAATGTGGTACTGGATGCGTTAAGCCGCAAGGAAAGATTGAATTTGTTGACTTCATCTGCAGAGTTGATCAAGGAATTTAAGAAGTTGGAAATAGAAATGCGAACCCCGGAGTTAGAAAATGAAATGATTTACATAATGGCATTTCAGCCAGAGATTTTAGAAAAGATTCGACGTTGTCAGGAATAAGTGATGGACCACGAAAAGGATAAATTGTAAGGTGAAGAAATTAAAGCTCGAAAGGATGATAAAGGGATATACAGAGTTTGTTCACGTATTTGGATTCCTAATTTTACGGAGTTAAAGCACGAGATTTTACACGAAGCGCATAATTCGAGATTTTCGATTCCTCCTGGAAGTACGGAAATGTACATGGACTTAAATGAGAATTATTGGTGGCCGAATATGGAAAAGGAAATCGCATAGTGGATAAGCAAGTGTTATACGTGTCAAAGATTAAAGGCGAAACATCAACAACTGAGTGGATTGCTTCAACCACTGGACATACCTGAATGGAAATGGGAACATATCACCATAAAACATCAATAACTGAGTGGATTGATTCAACTACTGGACACGCATTTCTTGCCAATCAATGAAAGATTTTCATCATAAAAGTTGGTCAAGTTGTATCTCGACGAAATCGTAATGCGTCATGGAGTACCAGTGTCTATCGGGTCTGATAGAGATCCAACATTTAACTCAAGATTTCGGCGACAATTTCATGATCATTTGGGTATGAAATTGAAAATGAGTACATCATATCATATACAAACAGATGGACAAAGCAAAAGGATTATCCAAACATTCGAAGACATGTTGAGAACCTATGCATTGGATTTCAAAGGAAATTGGGACGACCATTTTCCGCTGATTAAATTTTCCTATAAAAACAGTTATCACGTGAGTATTGGCATGCTGCCTTACGAAGCGTTGTTTTGAAGAAAATGTAGGTCCCCTACATATTGGGGTGAGGTTGGCGAGCACAAGTTGTTGGGCCTAGAACTAGTTCATCAAATAAAAGAGAAAGTGGAAGTGATTCGCAAAAGACTGATAGATGCTCAAGATCGACAAAAGAAATATGCAGATCAGAATCGAAAGGATCTGGTATTCAAACCCGGAGACAAAGCTTTGATATAGATATCTCTATGGAAAGGCTTATCTAGATTCGGAAAGAAAGGAAAGCTGAGTCCTAGAAATATTGGACCGTTCAAAGTATTAAAGCAAGTCGGAAAAGTGGCATAAGAGTTAGCATTACCTCCGCAAATGCAACATCTCCATAACGTGTTCCATGTATCTCTTTTAAAGAAGTATAACACAGACGCTAATCATGTGATCGAATTGGAACCCGTGGAAATACAGCAAGATCTCTCTTATGTGGAACGACCCGTTTGAATTTTAGATTGATAAGGAAAAACTCTTAGAAATAAAGTGGTACCTTTAGTTAAAGTTTGGTGGAGAAATCCTAAGATCGAGGAATAAACTTGGGAATTAGAAAGCGAAATGTAAAGTATCCCCATTTGTTTGCTTAGACTAGATTCTGAGGACGGAATCCCTTTAAGAGGGTAGATTATAACGACTGGGATTTTCACGATGTATATATTTGAATAAAATACAGTTTTGTGTTATAATTATGGACTATATGGATTTATGTGTGAATAAATATAAAGTTATATAATTTTATGGCTTATGTGTAATCTATATGTAATAGTGAAAGGGAACATAACATGTCTCGTTCCAGTTTGATGAGTCAGCGAAAGACATAAGTTATGTTTTATCGGGTCATTAGGTAGAATGGGACCCATTATTTGAAAGAATGATTTAATGAGAAAGGATTAAGAATGATAAAAATTGGGGGTTATAATAAGTCATGATAAATATGGAGTCCTCTTTGTGTTTATGTTGTGTGGATTCGTATTTGTGAAAAGTTATATCGTTATTTGAATTATCGAGTAATTGTTACTCACATAATCAGTAATTAAAAATGGAATTATGTGCTTGGGCATATAAATACGAATTGTGGTGGCTAATATTATGTGAATAAATGTTATTTGATGGTTACATGTGTGAATCTGCGATTCACGAGTTTTTAAATATTTTTCAAAAGGATTTATCTGGTAAAAATAAGGATTTATTGATCCTTATATATTTTTAAATTAATATATGATCAAGGTGTTAAATTTGTTTGATTACCTCCAAAATAGTCCTAGGGATGTTTCAAAAATGATATTTGGATTTAATTTGACGTTTTGATATTTTAAAATGATTTTCCAGAGTTTATTTTTGCTATTGGGGATTTATTTGTAAAATCCATAGTAATTAATTTGTTCGCTCAAAAATTATTTTAAAAATATGGGGAGAGAGTTAATTTCATATTCTTTATTTTAAAGATAGAGTTTATATCATTTTCAGATTTTACAAATTAGTTTTATATTATATAATAGCTTTTCATTATTTGATGCATTAAAGAATTTGTAAAAGAAAAAGAAAATCAGATTTTTTTTGTGAAAAGGCAATGGTGCCCCTGTACCATATATACTCCCTCCTTCCCCTCTCTTTTTACCCCATCCTCACTCTTTCTCTCTCGAACTCTGTCTCGACTCTCTCTCTCTCTCTCTCGGTAGCTTCTCTCTCTGATACCTCTCTCATTTCTCTTCTGTTTTCAATTCTAAACCCATATTTATGATTTGTTTTGCTTCCTCTATGCGTGTATATGAATGCATGTTAATATCCTTGAGTTTTTAAAAAACCCAAATTCGGGTTTATATCAGTTTTTGATGAATTCGTTTGGGTTGTGATTCTTGGTGCTGATTTTTGTGATTACATGTGTATTTTCTCTAGAACTGGATGCTCCCCCATGATCCATGATGTCTTCATCAGCCTTTTCTGATGCTCCCCCTGAAATTATGCTCTCTGAGTTGGATCCTTCAAAATTGGAGTTCCCGGAATTATCAGAACTTGGCCCATCAGAACTTGATGAATCAGAACTTGAAGAGCCGGTTGTAGGTTCTGATGCTTCTTGAGAAGTGGTTGTATCTTCAGTATGCTACCCCCTGCACAGGTGCATCTTCCTTTGGCGTAGTCACCACAATTTCAATAACATCAGAGTTTAATCCATAAAAGTTTGCAGTATCAGGATTTAGACTGTCAGGATTTAGACTGTCAGGATTTACATTATCAGAATTTAAAACTTCATTCTCAAATCTCAGCTGATCATGATCATTGAAATCTTCAAGTCCTGTAATCTTCTTATCATCAAAAGAGACATTGATAGATTCCATGACAACCCTTGTTCTTAAATTGTAGACTCTGAAGGCTTTTGTGGAAAGTGGATATCCAACAAAAATTCCTTTATCAGCTTTTAGATCAAATTTGGATAGCTGTTCAGGATGAGTCTTAAGAACAAAACACTTGCATCCAAATACATGAAAATACTTCCGATTTGGCTTCTTTTTCTTCACCATCTCATATGGTGTCTTTCCATGCTTGTTAATGAAAGTTGCATTTTGAGTAAAACAAGCAGTCTGCACAGCTTCATCCCAAAAATAGGTTGGTAACTTTGCCTCATCAAGCATAGTTCGTGTAGAGAGTTCTATTCTTTCTTTCAACAACTCCATTTTGCTGTGGAGTTCCAGGAGCAGAGAATTCCTGCTTGATTCCTTGGTCTTTGCAGAACTCTTCCATTATCAAATTCTTGAACTTAGTGCCATTATCACTTCTTATGATTTTCACAGAGTCTTTAACCACTTTATCCAGTTGTTTAACATGATCAATCAAGATAGATGCAGTTTCACTTTTTGTGTGCAAGAAATACACCCATGTGTATCTGGTGAACTCATCCACTATGACCATAGCATATTTCTTCTTTGCAATAGACATGATAATCACTGGACCAAATAGATCAACATGTAATAGGTGATAAGGCTCAAGAATTAAAGATTCAGTCTTACTCTTGAATGAAGATTTTCTTTGTTTTGCCTTTTGACAGGAATCACAAAGGCCATCAGGAGCAAATACTGATTTTGGCAAACCTCTCACAAGATCTTTCTTGACTAGTTCATTTATATTGTTGAAATTTAAATGAGAGAGTTTCTTATGCCAAATCCAGCTTTCTTCAATTGATGCTCTACTTAACAGACAGATTGCAGAACCATCAGTACTTGTTGAAAGCTTGGCTTCATAAATGTTACCATGCCTATATCCTTTCAGAACAACTTTGCATGTAGATTTGCTTACAACTTCACAGTGTTCTTCAAAGATATCCACATGATAACCTCTGTCACAAATTTGACTAACACTCAGCAAATTGTGTTTAAGTCCTGAGACTAGAGCTACTTTTTCAATGATGACATTCCCCAGATTAATATTGCCATATCCCAAAGTTTTTCCATGTTGCCATCTCCATAAGAAACACTTGGGTCAGCTTTCTCCACAAAGTCTGATAGCAGGGCTTTATTTCCAGTCATATGTCCTGAACATCCACTGTCAAGAACTAGGATGTTTTTCCTGTTGCCCTGCAATCACAAAGACCACTAATGATTAGTTTTAAGGACCCAGACTTGCTTGGATCCTTTGGCCTTATTAAGTTTGTTAACATTTGCAGAGGATTTAGCATCAGAGTTTATGTTAACATTTTTCTTATCAGCATTTACACTATCAGACTTTGCATCAAAACTTACACTAGAAGGAATAATGCTAACTTTCTTTAAAGAAGGTTTTATTTGATAATAATCATAGTACAAACTATGATATTTCTTACAAGTATAAATGGAATGCCATAAACTACCACAATGAAAATAACAATTTTGTGGCCTATATCTAATAGACTGACTCTTAACTCCTGACTTTGAAGGTAAGGAGTTTATGTTCTTATTTTTCCTGCAAAAAGAAGCCAGGTGGTTAGAATTTCCAAAGTTATAACATTTCTTTCTATGAGTATTAGGAACAGGCTTATAATCAATACTTTTATTCACACCTTCCTTTCCATTCCTATTTTTCCTAGGGAGCTTTACCTTGTTTACATTCTTAACATCTTTCAGCTTGTGCTTAAGCTGCTTCTTTGTCATTAAGCCTATATTAACTTCAGTTGGCTTATCCTGTTTTGGTTTGTCAGAAGTTAATTTCTATTTAACTTCTGATTTTTTAATATCAAACTTTACAGCTACAAACTTAACAGGATTTACTTTTGGCTTTTGTTTAACAACTATAGGCTCAATTTCTACAGTTCCCTTATCATTATTATCATCTCCATAACCTAAGCCTTCTTTCCAGTTTCCACTACTTAACAAATTCTGAGTTGTTCTGCCAGAGTTAGTCCAAGTCCTGATAATCTCTTTTTCCTTTTCAAACTCAGTTTTTAGAGATTCATTTATTTTAAGTACTTCATCCCTAACATAAAAGGCATCATCTCTATCTTTCTGAGTTTGATGGAACATGACTAACTCTTTTTCTAAATAATCATTCCTCTTTTTATAAGCAAGATTTTCAGAAGTTAATCTTTCACATGTTAAAGTTTGATCTCTATAACTAATTACATGGTTTTAAGATATCCTCTCAACTCAGTAATATCATGAGTATGAAAGGCATAAGTAGTTTGAGGTACCTTTAACTCAGCATTATCAGAACTGCTATCAGCATTTGCCATCAAGGCATAGTTCACCTCACTTTCAGAATCTGAAGTGTATGTCCAGTTTTTCTTCTTTGTGACAAGAGCCTTGCCTATGTCACTCTTCACATTCTTGCAATCAGGAGATATGTGGCCTTTCTCACCACAGTTGCAGCACTTGACATTTGAGTAATCTCCTCTATCATACTTTCCTCCTTTTCCTTCAGATTTTCTGAAACCCTTCTTATCAGAACTTGCACCTTTCCTGGAAAATTTCTTTCCCTTTCTGAATTTCCTGTATGCAATCCTTGTGATTCCTTTCACCATAAGAGCACACAACTTCATCATCTCTTCATCAGCATCCATCTCAGGTAAGCTTTCAGTTTCTGAGTCATCATCACTATCAAAACTTGATGACTCAGTATCAGAATTTGTGATGAGAGCTTTTCCTTTTCCTTTTCTTGAGGCGGCTGCTTTGGGGGATTCCTCTTCAGCCTTTAGAGCAACTGTCCTTGATTTTCTTCCATTCCTCTTGCTTCTTTGTTCTATCTCAAGTTCATGAGTCTTGACCATCCCATAAATTTCATCAAGAGTTGTTTCTTCAAGATTATAGTTGTCTCTTATAGTGGTGGCCTTCAAATCCCAACTTTCAGGAAGAGCTAACAGGAATTTAAGATTTGAATCTTCAAGATCATTTCCTTGTCAACTAGTGACAAATCATTCAAGAGTTTGACAAATCTGTCATATAAACCAGTCAATGTTTCATCAGGTTTTGAGTCAAAGTGCTCATACTCTTGAGTGAGTATAGTCTTCCTGTTCTTCTTAATTGAATCAGTTCCCTGGCATCTTGTCTCCAAGGCATCCCATATCTCCTTTGCAGTCTTGCAGTTAATTACCCTATTTGACATGACATTATCAATGGCACTATGCAGCAAGTGTCGTACATTAGCATCCTTAGCAATCGATGAGATATCTTCAGTAGTGTAATCACTCTTCTCCTTTGGAACAGACTTTCATGGTTCACCTGCAACTTACAACAGAGAGTTTGGTTGGCTTGTGTGGTCCTTCATTGATTCTGTCAAGGTATTCTGAATCTATAGCTTCCAGAAACATAGACATCCCCACCTTCCATATGGGATATTCAGATGGTTTCGGTATGGGAACTCTAATAGTCTCATATCGATTATGGATTTGAGTCTTTGGAGGTTCTTCAGTTTTGGTAGGTTTGGTTGGAGTTTGTTCTTCTTCAGACATGATTGTTTTTTGATGTTAAATTATTTGTGTGTTAACAGATCTGCTCTGATACCACTTGTTAGGTCTCACACACTGTAGAAGGGGGTTGCATACAGTGTTTATCATAATCAAATCGAATATAAAAACACATAAAATAGATTTTATTTAACACAATAAACTCTGTTACAATATAGAACTGTCCTCTCTCAGTGATGAACAAATTATCACGAGAGCTTTTAGGGTTACAATGAATAATAACTTCGATTATGATAACACTTATAGTGTAAACCCTATGTTTGTGTTTATATACTACATAGTTACAAGATAAATTCTAATTGATATGGAATATAATTATGCTTCCTAAAATATATCAACTAGTTATCTTTTCTTCCAAGTATTCTATTCTGCATAGAATTCCTTCTTCATGCATATCTCTTCTTGCATTTGCCTTGATCTTCTTTCCTTTCAATCAGCCGCCTTTCTTATCTGAAAGTCTCCTTAAGTCCTGATATTATCTCCTAATAAATATCTCCTGATAACTTAAGTTCTGACAACTTAAGTTCTGACTTCAGTATAAGTACTGATTTGCAGTTAAGTACTGATTTGTCCTGTTAAATAAGATCTGAAAACTACACAAATCATATTAGTCATGACATTATCAAATATATCTAACAATGTGTAATTTTGTGAAATAGTAAAAGGGAACGTAAAATGACTCATTCCAGTTTGATGAGTCAGTGATGGGTTGTCGGGCCGTTAGGTTGAACGGAACCCGTAATATAAAAGAGGAATAAATGAAAAAGGGAATAATGTGTTTAAGTGTACCAAGGTGAAATATGTTTGATGTTACTGTGAATATATGTTGTCTTGAAGTTACGAATATGAATTTGTGATTCACGAGTTTCTAAATGTTTTTTTCCATGGATTTATTTGATAAATGAAAATTGGAAAAGGAAAGGAGAATTTTGTAAATTACCAAAATACCCTTAAAATTTATATATATACTCCTCACACCTCTTTTTTCTCCTTCCCCTTGTTTTCTCTCTCTCTCGGTATACTCTCTCCTCACTACCTCAGTCATCTCTCACCCTATCTCTAATATAGGACCATGATTGTGCTTAGTTTTATTCCCTCTACAACACTATATACTTGCATGCATGTTTCCTAAAAGCTTTTCGAAAACCCTTTTTCTTGAATTCCATTCGGTTTTCCGAATTAAAGAAAGGAGAGGTGGTTTTGTGGTTGAGTATAGATGTTAAACATGATTATAAGGATTTCTACGTGAATCGGTGAGGTTTTGTCAAAGAAAACCCCAAATGGGTCATCTCTGTGTCCTTGGCGCCGCCGGTGATGAGCTCCGGCGAGCCGGCGGTGGACCATGATGTTTGTCTTGAGTCCTATATTGTACATTTAAGTCAAATCAGTTAGTGAATGTCTACTTAGAGTGAAGATTCATTTTAAATGTGGTTATTATAAGTTTATATATGTGCTTCGCTTGATTTCTTTTAGTTCGAAAGCATGCATGTGTGAGTTAGTGGATTTTTCAAGGTTATCAAGTCTAATTTCTTATGGTTAATTCGAATTTGGTGTATAAGATAAGGATAAGTAATCAAAGATTGTTGCATGTCATTTTTACTTGAAAACGGAATGAAACTTTCGGTTATAAGGAGATTGGTTCAAATTATTTGATTGATATGAATGTTGTTTATTAGTTTTTGGTTCGAATTTGGGTTCAGTTTTGATTTAAGAGTATGCATGCTAGTTTAGTAAAGATTAGAGGATTAATATATGTTCATTTCGGTTATGAATCTAAGTTGTGTTAGTATTGGTTATTAATAGGTGCCTATGTGATATTTAAGGCAAAAGCAAATTGCATGTAATGGTTGGGCTTGGTATCTTAAGTTGTTATCGTATAAATAAGATCGCATGTTATACGTTTTTAAGTATAGAAGATTAAAGATTATGGTCGGGTTTTGGTGATTGTGATTGTGTTATAAGGAAATATGTAATTATGAATACAACATGCCCAATTTCTGAAAAGAAAGCATATATGTGTATATGAGGAATGAAGTCGATTTGATTGTTAAGATGTTATGTCGGATGACGTGAATATGTGATTACTTGCTATGTGTTAAGGTATCGAGTTAATTGTTGATATAAAGCATATAAAGGTGTAACCTATTATGCACGACGTGTTATGCATGTGTATATAAGATAAGCGAATATTGCTTTTGGAGTAGAAGTTAGATATTCTGAGAAACGTCGGAAATCGATCAAGATTCTAATTTGGGTTTTGATTTGAATTGTAGATTTAGAAAGTAGAGGCATCAGGCTAGAAAAGGGAAAGAAGTCTTAGGTGGCAGTAGCTCATGTTCCGTAAAACAGGAAAGCTTTTTAAGGCAAGTAACTTTGCCTTCTATTATGAATTGATTATAGAGAGATTATTGTTAATGCCATGTACTGATAGAGTAAAACTTGTTATTGATCCTTGTGATAACCCTGTTATTGATTCTTGTGGTAAACTTGTTATCCTTGTGATAAATCCTAATAGTAACCCCTTACTCCAATACTTATACCCCATTCTTGTATTGTGTTAACTTATGACCTTCTAACCCTAATCGAGTTAAAATGAACCTTTCATATGTTATATCTTGATAACCTAGATTCCTTTGATAACCCCTTGAGCCTTGTTTATGCATCATTCTTTGGAACTATCAAGATCATGACCTTGATATACCCTGTTTAGAATTTGATCTATTTCCTTAACTTACGCCCCATGTTTACTTTCGATTTGTTCACTTTCCTTGAAATCTTGAATTGAACTTAAGAATGATTTTCGACTTGATTGAGTCCAAATAATTTCAAATATCGGTAAAGTTAAAATGAAATCTACCAAACTTCCTTGTACTCCAACATAAAGGTTTTCCAAATGAATTCCTAAAAGATTGGATAGAGACGTAAGAGACTAGTGAGACTAGTCTTGTCACGTAAGAGACTAACAGGGCTAGTCCAATATAAGAATAATGCCATAGGTACCTTAATGACCGGATGGAGGTCAGTACGGGCTGATCACCCGTATTATATTTAAAAGATGGATATTCCAATCAAGGGTTCTTTATTGCTAAAGAATAAAAAATTAAAAGTTTTATAAATGCTGTAACAAGCGTTATACTTTTCTTTTGATTTAAAGTTGAATAGTTTGAATTGAATTTTCCTTAAAGTTCTGAGAATCTTGTTAAGAACCCTGTAACTATACTTTTATATTGATGCTCATAGCCTAGAGCGATTTATCTCTCAAAGTGTGAAACTCTTTTAGAACCATATCGTTTGATCTTGAGAATCATTGGTTATACCAGTTTGAATCCTAAAAGATTTTGAAAACTTTCCTTGGAATCCACCCTTCCCAGAAATTGATAAAAAGTTGCCACCTAGTTTTTATATGGAGTTAGAATGCCTCAGATGATGTTATTTATGTTGATATTTAGAACTGCTTATATAGCTACTTGTTGAGCTTATTTTTCTCATTTATTTGCTTTGATCTAACAATGGAAGTTAAGCAAGAAGATGGCCAGACTTAGGCGCACCGCTCGCAAGAGCGTTCCTGGCGGTCCTTACCGTGTTTTGGGATTTCAGATGCCAGATCAGGTAGATGCTGTGTGAGCAAGCGACAATAAGATGGTGGGAAATGTATTAGCTGAATCAGATACTTTTGGGTTAACTGTCGATTCCAAGTCGAAATCGGATAATTTGGTTGAGATTATATTTTGGGTTGTAATAATAATATTTTGGTTGGTAGTTGTAATCTTATCTCATACTTTATCCTGTTAGATCCTATTAGTGTCGGGGTTTATTATATTTCTGTTGTTATTATATTAGTATTAGTGGCATCGTGGGTCCTCATTCCTAACCCCGAGTTTGAGGGCGTCACAAAACATTCTTAACTTGATTACTTTGAAAACATTAAAACATAGTTTTTAAGTAAGCAAAATCAAGAAAACACATTTACCCCCTCTCTGTATATTTCATACCTAACAATTATTTTAAGAAAATATAGTAAAAACTATAAATCAATATTATCATGATATTTGATTTAGTTCAGTTATATTTTATATCCCAGATTAACTGTTTTTTGAATTTTAAATTGATTAAGGTCTAAAAATTTCAAATACATTATGAGCTTATATTATATTATGCACATTGTGCAATTTACAAATGTGCACTTATCTTATGAAACTATATTACTTGTAACTGTTCCTTTCTTAAAATTTTAAATCGATTCAATTCTGAACACTTCAATTTTCTATTTCTTTTATCAATTTCATTTTTATTTTAAATTTTTGATCGATTGACCTTGATAGTACAATGATGTTACTCGGATAAAAAACTTCTAAAAGATATTACAACTATATAACATTTTGCAAGCTTAGAGAGTAGAACCTCAAAAAATAAAATTTTGATAAATGAATGACCCTGTTAAATGAATAAATTTTTCCGGTCCTTACTTAAACGAATGGCTTAATGATAATCTCGTTGAATGTATTAATGAATAACCTTTTCAAGATTTTATAGGTTTTTATAAATATTAATGAATAATCACTATATTTCAAATAATATACTTACAATATATTCATATTACGAGCCTTTTTTCAAAAATTGGGTCAATACTCGATTCTAAGTCCAATATAATGTTAGATATATTTGTGATGTCATGTCTAATATGATTTGTGTTTAGTTTTCAGATCTTACTTAACAGTTGAAATCAGGACTTAATTGGAAATCAGTACTTATACTGAAGTCAGGACTTAAGATATCAGAACTTAAGTTATCAGAACTTAAGTTATCAGGAGATAATATCAGGAATTAAAGTGACGTTCAGATAAGGAAGGCGACTGATTGAAAGGAAAGAAGATCAAGACAAACATAAGAAGAGATATGCATGGAGAAGAATTCTATGAAGAATAGAATACTTGGAAGAAAAGATAATTGATTGATATATATTAGGAAATAGAATTATATTCGATATCAATTAGAAGATTATCTTGTAACTGTGTAGTATATAAACACAGACATAGGGTTTACACTATATGTGTTATCTTATTCGAGGATATTATTCTTTGTAACCCTTGCAGCTCTCGTGATAATTTGTTCATCACTGAGAGAGAACAGTTCTTTGTAACAGAGTTTATTGTGTTGAATAAAATCTATGTTATGTTACTTGAGTTCTTATATTTGATTTGATTGTAGTGAACACTGTATTCAACCCCCTTCTACAGTGTGTGTGACCTAACAAGTGGTATCACAGCAGTCTGTTAACACATATACAGTAAAGATCCAAAATAATCATGTTTGAAGAAGAGAAAACTCCAACCAATCCCACCAAAACTGAAGAAACTCCAAAGACTCAAATCCATAATCGATATGAGACTATTAGGGTTCCCATACTGAAACCTTCTGAGTATCCCTTATGGAAAGTGAGGATGACTATGTTTCTGGAAGCTATAGATCCAGAATACCTTGACAGAATTAATGAAGGACCACATAAGCCAACCAAGCTCTCTGTTGTAGTTGCAGATCAGCCAGCACAGACTGTACCAAAGGAGAAAAGTGAATATACAGATGAAGATATCTCATATATTGTAAAGGATGTAAAGGTAAGACATTTGCTGCATAGTGCCATTGATAATATCATGTCAAACAGGGTAATTAACTGCAAGACTGCAAAGGAGATATGGGATGCCTTGGAGACAAGATGCCATGGAACTGATTCTATTAAGAAGAACAGGAAGACTATACTCACTCAAGAGTATGAGCACTTTGACTCAAAACCTGATGAGTCATTAACTAGTTTATATGACAGATTTGTCAAACTCTTGAATGATCTGTCACTGGTGGATAAGGAATATGATCTTGAAGATACTAATCTTAAATTCCTTTTAGCTCTTCTTGAAAGTTGGGACTTGAAGGCAACTACTATAAGAGACAACTATGCTCTTGATGAAACTACTCTTGATGAAATTTATGGTATGCTCAAGACTCATGAACTTGAGATGGAACAAAGAAGCAAGAGGAATGGGAGAAAGTCAAGGACAGTTGCTCTTAAGGCTGAGGAAGAATCCCCTAAAGTGGTTGTCTCAAAGAAAGGAAAAGGAAAGGCTCTCATCACAAAGTCTGATACTGAGTCATCAAGTTCTGATAGTGATGAGGATTCAAAAACTGAAAGTCTATCTGAGATGGATGTTGATGAAGAGATGATGAAATTATGTGCTCTTATGGTGAAGGGTATCACAAAGATAGCTTACAGGAAATTCAGAAGGGGAAAGAAGTTTTCCAGGAAAAGTGGAAGTTCTGATAAGAAGGGATTCAGAAAATCTGAAGGCAAAGCTGGAAAGTCTGACAGAGGAGATTACTCAAATGTTAAATGCTACAATTATGGTGAGAAAGGCCACATATCTCCTGACTGCAAGAAAGGAAAAGGTGACAAAGGCAAGGCACTTGTCACAAAGAAGAAAAGCTGGACATACACTTCAGATTCTGAAAGTGAGGTGAACTATGCCTTGATGGCAAATGCTGATAGCAGTTCTGAAGCTGCTGAGTTAAAGGTACCTCAAACAACTTATGTTTTTCATATTGATGATATTACTGAGTTGAGAAGATATCTTAAAATCATGTTCATTAGTTATAGAGATCAAACTTTAACATGTGAAAGATTAACTTCTGAAAATCTTGCTTATAAAAAGAGGAATGATTATTTAGAAAAAAGAGTTAGTAATGTTCCATCAAACTCAGAAAGATAGAGATGATGCTTTCTATGTTAGAGATGAAGTGCTTAAAATGAATGAATCTCTAAAAACTGAGTTAGAAAAGGAAAGAGAGATTATTAGGACTTGGACTAACTCTGGAAGAACAACTAAGAATTTGTTAAGTAGTGGAAATTGGAAAGAGGGCTTAGGTTGTGGAGATGATAAGAATAATAAAGGAACTGTAGAAATTGAGCCTATAGTTGTTAAATAAAAGCCAAAGGTAAATCCTGTTAAGTTTGTAACTGTATAGTCTGATACTGATAAATCAGAAGTTAAAGAGATATTAACATAGGCTTGATGACAAAGAAGCAGCTTAAGCATAAGCTGAAAGATGTTAAGAATGTAAACAAGGTAAAGCCACCTAGGAAAATAGGAATGGAAAGGAAGGAGTGAATAAAAGCAATGATTATAAGCCTGTTCCTAATGCTCCTAGAAAGAAATGTTATAACTTTGGAAATTCTAACCATCTGGCTTCTTTTTGCAGGAAGAATAAGAACATAAACTTCTTACCTTCAAAATCAGGAGTTAAGAGTCATTCTGTTAGATATAGGCCACAAAATCCTTGTTTTCATTGTGGTAGTTTATGGCATTCCATTTATACTTGTAAGGAATATCATAGTTTGTACTATGATTATTATCAAATAAAACCTTCTTTAAAGAAAGGTAGCATTATTCCTTCTAGTGTAAGTTTTGATGCAAAGTCTGATACTATAAATTCTGATAAGAAAAATGTTAACATAAACTCTGATGTTAAATCCCCTGCAAATGTTAACAAACTTAATAAGGCCAAAGGATCCAAGCAAGTATGGGTCCTTAAAACTAATTATTAGTGGTCTTTGTAATTGCAGGGCAACAGGAAAAATATCTTAGTTCTGGACAGTGGATGTTCAGGACATATGACTGGAAATAAAGCTCTGCTATCAGACTTTGTGGAGAAAGCTGGCCCAGGTGTTTTTTATGGAGACGGCAACATGGGAAAAACTCTGGGATATGGCAATATCAATCTTGGGAATGTCATCATTGAAAAAGTAGCTTTAGTCTCAGGACTTAAACACAATCTGCTGAGTGTTAGTCAAATCTGTGGCAGAGGTTATCATGTGGATTTCTTTGAAGAACACTGTGAGGTTGTAAGCAAATCTACAGGAAAAGTTGTTCTGAGAGGATACAGGCATGGTAACATTTATGAAGCCAAGCTTTCAACAAGTTCTGATGGTTCTGCAATCTGCCTGTTAAGCAGAGCATCAATTGAAAAAAGCTGGGATTGGTACAAGAAACTCTCTCATTTAAATTTTAACAATATAAATGAACTTGTCAAGAAAGATCTTGTGAGAGGACTGCCAAAATCAGTATTTGCTCCTGATGGCCTTTGTGATTTCCGTCAAAAGGCAAAACAAAGAAAATCTTCATTCAAGAGCAAGACTGAATCTTCAATTTTTGAGCCTAATCACCTACTACATGTTGATCTATTTGGTCCAGTGAATGTCATGTCTATTACAAAGAAGAAATATGATATGGTCATAGTGGATGAGTTCACCAGATACACATGGGTGTATTTCTTGCACACAAAAAGTAAAACCGCATCTATCTTGATTGATCATGTCAAATAACTGGATAAATTGATTAAAGACTCTGTGAAAATAATAAGAAGTGATAATGGCACTAAGTTCAAGAATTTGATTATGGAAGAGTTCTGCAATGACCATGGAATCAAGCAGGAATTTTCTGCTCCTGGAACTCCACAGCAAAATGGAGTTGTTGAAAGAAAGAATAGAACTCTTATTGAAGTTGCACGACCTATGCTTGATGAAGCAAAGTTACCAACCTATTTTTGGGCTGAAGCTGTGCAGACTGCTTGTTTTACTCATAATGTTACACTTATCAACAAGCATGGAAAGACACCATATGAGATGGTGAAGAAAAAGAAGCCAAATCTGAAGTATTTTCATGTATTTGGATGCAAGTGTTTTGTTCTTAAGACTCATCCTGAACAGCTATCCAAATTTGATCTAAAAACTGATGAAGGAATTTTTGTTGGATATCCACTTTCCACAAAAGCCTTCAGAGTCTACAATTTAAGAACAAGGGTTGTCATAGAATCTATTAATGTCTCTTTTGATGATAAGAAGATTACAAGACTTGAAGATTTCAATGATCATGATCAGCTGAGATTTGAGAATGAAGTTTTAAATTCTGATTCTGTAAATCCTGAGAGTCTAAATCCTGATAGTCTAAATCCTGATACTGCAAACTCTGATGGGTTAAACTCTAATGTTATTAAAACTGTGGTAACTACGCCAAAGGAAAATGCACCTGTGCAGGGGGAGCATATTGAAGATACAACCACATCTCAAGAAGCATCAGAACCAAGTACAGGCTCTTCGAGTTCTGATTCATCAAGTTCTGATGGGCCAAGTTCTGATAATTCTGGAAACTCGAGTTTTGATAATTCTGGAAACTCAAATTCTGAAGGATCCAACTCTGAGAGCATAATTTCAGGGGGAGCATCAGAAAATGCTGATGGAGATAGCATGGATCATGGGGGAGCATCCAGTTCTAGAGATAATCTTCCATCTGCAAGGAAGTGGACTAAAGCACATACACCTGACTTGATTATTGGAGATCCTGAAGCAGGTATTAGAACTAGAACAGCAACATCAAATAAATGTCTCTATCACTCTTTTCTTTCTCAGACTGAACCAAAAAAAGTGGAAGAAGCTCTTCAAGATGCTGATTGGGTGCAAGCAATACAGGAAGAGTTAAATGAATTTGAAAGAAATAAAGTCTGGACCCTGGTGCCAAGACCAAAGAACAGATTTGTTGTTGGTACAAAGTGGGTGTTCAGAAACAAAACTGATAGTGATGGCATAATTACAAAGAACAAAGCAAGGTTGGTTGCAAAAGGATATTCTCAATAGGAGGGAATTGATTATGATGAAACATTTGCACCAGTTGCTAGATTGGAAGCCATAAGGATATTTTTAGCTTATGTTGCTTACAAAAAGTTTACAGTCTTTCAAATGGATGTAAAACGTGTTTTTCTTAATGGAGAATTGGAAGAAGAAGTATATGTTGAACAACCACCAGGTTTTGTAGATTCAAAATTTCCTAATCATGTCTACAGACTTGATAAAGCACTTTATGGCCTTAAGCAAGCTCCAAGAGCATGATATGAGACCTTAGCTCAGTTTCTTCTGGAAAGTGGATTTAACAAAGGGACTATTGACAAAACATTGTTTTATCTCAACCATGGAAAGGACTTACTTTTGGTGCAGATATATGTTGATGATATCATTTTTGGTTCTACAAATGACAGACTTTGTAAGAAGTTTTCCAAGTTAATGCAGTCAAGATATCAAATGAGTATGATGGGAGAACTTAGCTATTTTCTGGGCCTTCAAGTCAAGCAGAATGAAGAAGGAACTTTTATTTGTCAATCTAAGTACACCATAAATTTGTTAAAGAAGTTTGGAATACAAGATTGTTCAAGTGCATCCACTCCTATGGCCACTGCAACAAAATTGGATAAGGATACTGGTACATCAGTAGATATTACTGATTATAGAGGTATGATTGGCTCACTACTCTATCTAACTACAAGTAGACCTCATATCATGTATGCTACCTGTCTTTGTGCAAGATTTCAAGCAGATCCAAGAGAACCTCACTTAACAGCTGTGAAAAGAATTTTCAAGTATCTTAAGGGTACAGCTGATCTGGGATTGTGGTATCCTAGAGAATCAGACTTTAAGCTAATAGGTTACTCAGATGCAGATTTTGCAGGATGCAAAATTGACAGGAAAAGCATAAGTGGAAGCTGCCAATTTCTTGGAGGCAGATTGGTTTCTTGGTTTAGCAAGAAACAAAAATCAATTTCCACATCAACTGCAGAAGCAGAATACATTGTTGCAGGAAGCTGTTGTGCACAGATTCTTTGGATGAAGAATCGGTTACTGGATTATGGGTTAACATATTCTAAAATCCCTATTAACTGTGATAATCAAAGTGCTATTACGATGACAGGTAATCCAGTTCAACACTCAATGACAAAGCACATCAACATTAGGTACCATTTCATAAGGGAGCATGTGATGGAAGGTACAGTGGAATTGCATTTTGTTCCAACAGATCAACTAGCAGATATCTTTACAAAACCACTATGTGAAGCTACTTTTACAAGATTGGTAAATGAAGTTGGAATGGTTTCAGGTTCTTTCTCTAAATCTGCTTAGTTTATGTTCTGATACATCAGACTTTATGATCAGTATTTACAGATATTACTATCTTTGTGTATTCTGTGCTTAAATTGAAATCTAATGAGGATAACTGTGCTAGATGTTGACCTTGTAGTCTTTAACATACTGATGATCTCATGTATGAAGTAATTGTTTATGTGAAAATCTTTTAACACTAGCAAATTCTAATACTGAGCTTAGTTATGTTTACTTCGTGTATCTTATTACTAAGTCAAAAACTAGAATAGTGCTTCTTATCTGTTAAGTTCTGATGTTGGTAAATCTTATGGATGTACTAAGTGCTGATAAACCTCACTTATCAAAAGAAAAAGAAAAAGAAATGAAATGAAAATCAGGTACTCCTTTGAGATCTAGAGAAAAATACATGTGGAAGGGAAGACCCAAGTGCATTGCTGGTATTAAGTAATATGCATAAGAAAGCAAAATAAATTTTCTTGGTGACTTTTCACATTCTCTGATTACTGGAGAAATACTCTGATAACAGCATAAATTCTGATAAGCAATCGTGACTCACTTACACTGAGAAGCCACTATAAAAAAAGGAATTTCAAAATATGCATAAAATGAGCACAAAATAGTTGAGGTGGACTCATACATGAACTCATTCTATAGTAGACTTTAGAATAATGACAGATTTTGAGCAAAGTTCTTAGTTATGCCTTATTTCTAAGATGTACTGAAGTGAATCAGACTTTACTCTTTGTCTGATATTTAGCTAAATGCACTCACTTACACTCTTTATGAATGATGAAAGTTACTGTGGTGATCAATGTTGTTTTAGATGAACAGTTTAAGTGTCAGTTGCATAAATTCTGAGGACAAGTTCTGATGGAAGTTCTGATGATTAAGTTCTAATGTACCCATATCAGTATTTGTGTGAAGAATTACAGGAATAAACATTCACTTTTCGAGTTAAGGAGCCATATTCTGATGACTTTTAAATTCTGATAATAATCAAGTTCTGATACTGACATGGCAGTATTTATTTACTTGGTTTATTTTTGGTCATTACTTGAACGGTTATATTTTCTCAGAATATTGGATTATGTGAGATAAATCAGTCATAATAATTGTGGGTTAGTGGTTAACGTGTATGTCTAAAAAATCTACATATGCACAGTAATTGTTCATTATTTCCCCTGCCCATTAACTCTGGCTTTAGATCTTTTACTGACTGTTATTATTACACATGGTCTAGGGAGACGAGGTATCATAATTTTTACTTGTAATTATTAAATACTCCTCATATCTCTTGGTATTCTATTGGCTATTTAAACCAACTATACATTCCAGCAAATACACCTTCCATTTTTCTCACAAACTCACTTTTTTACATACTCATCAAAAACATGGTTCGTTTCAACTTGTTCATGAACTCTGAAACTTTCAATATAGAATTGAGTTGTGATGACTGGCAGCAGGAGTGGCATGTCACCGCCATTCCTGATGAACTCTGGAATTCAGTTCCGCAAGAGGTTCACACAGACCTCTTGTTCTTTTTGATGGAATATCACCTTCATCTTGATCGTTTGGAAGAGGAAAGGAGAGAAGCTTTCCGTCAGCAAGAATGGATCATCCGTCTTACAGTGCTCTTCGTCAGCAGCAATAGGAACTAGTCGATAGGGTTCTCTTAGACTAGGACTAAGGTTGTTGATGTTAAGATTCTAAGATTAGGTCTATCTTGTAATTTTTGAATGTAATTGATAAATTTCATCAAATGTACTCATCTGATATGTTAATGAAATTTTATTTAATTGCAAGATTTGATCTTTATTTCTCAAATTATGTGACTGTGCATGCTTTACTCGTCAATTGTCAATCTTTACTTCCTCAATTTTTCACTTTATCCTGTGATGAATGTTTTGATTCAATACTGGTCAATTATAAATGTTGATGATTTGAGAAAACAGATGAGTCAGGTGTTGAGGAATAGGTTCCCCTATCAGAACTTGTTGTTGTAGAAGCTGAGAAGATCTCTTCTCAGAAAGATACTGAAACTGGGAGTTCTAGGCCCCTCAAAAGGCTTAGAAAGCTAAATTCTGATGATGAAGCTCCCAAAGTCTCTAATTCTGCAAAGAGACTTAAAAAGCAAAGAGCCAGGAGGGCTATAAGTGTATCATCACACTCTGAAGAAATTCTGGAAGCAGCAGCTAAGGAAGGGGGTCAGGAATCTCTGATCCCAACAGAACCTATAGTCATTGAATTACTTCCCACAGCTGAATCAAACTTTACTCAAGCTCCAAAGTCTCATATTCAAGAGCAAGAGGATATTCCAGAGCAAGTGTCTACACCTCATATGTCTCCTATCATTAATCTAGTACATGTTGAAGACCCAGGTACAAGTGCTGAAATAGACATACATAACTTGGTTGTGCCTGAGGTTCTGAACTTGGAAGCTCCACCAACTCAACTCACTCCACCAACAACACCAATTTTGGATGCTGATTTCAATACAGATATTCCATCAATACAAGTTCTGAATCTAGATGATGAAGATCAGATTTTAGGTGGGTATCAAAATTTGGATGGTGATCAGAATTTAGTTGCAGATCAGAATTTAGAGGATGATGTTGAAGCCTCTATAGCCTCACATACTGTTATTTTATCAGAGGATGCTGATACTGCAGACTCTGTAAGTTCTGATACTGACAATGCTGAAATTACTGGTGAAGCTGCTACAAATGTAGATACTGATACAGCTGGTCCTTCAGGACATGCACCTCAATAAACAGTTAACAAAGCTGATTTGATCAAGAAGTTTGTTAGAGAGGATGCACCGGTACCTTGGAGTGAAACTCCTAGAGGAAAGGAGTGGAGTAAGGAGTGGAACAAAGTTACTTTTGTTCCTAATGAAAAAATTCTTGTTGAGCACCTTGCTAAAGCTGATGAAATGTTGTTAAATGATGATTTCAAGGCACAGCTGAGAGTTACTGCATTGAGTACAAGGCACCTTCAAGGTCAACACTCAATAACTCATGACAAGGTGAATAAAATTCAAGAATCTCTGATCCAGCAAGATATGAATATAAAATTGGAAAAGAACAGATTTTTCAAGCCAACCTTTGACCGAATTGGGTATATTAAAAAGACTCAGGAGAAACAACAAGATCAAATTTCTGAAATTCTAAAGAATCAAGCTTCTCAGCAAACTCAACTCAATGAGATACAATCCTCAATGGAATTGCTTGTCTCTCTTCTTCTACCTGCTGATGCCAAAAAGGGGGAGAAAGTGATTAAGTCCAAATGCAAATCTAGTCAAGTACTGAAGGGTAAGGATGATGGAAATAATGAACAGGGAAACTCTGGAATGGGTAGAGGTCATGGTCAAGGCAAAGGTTCTTCATCAAAGACAGCTGAAACTTCTATACAGAGATCAAGTTCTGATGCTGGGAGAAGAATAAGTTATGATACTGGTAAAAGGATAAGTTATACTGGACATCTGGAGCTTGATGAAGAAACTTCAAAGAGATTATTTCTCAAAGAAAATCCATGAATGGACTTTGAAAGTCTAAAGGAAGAAGAAGCTAGACTTAAAGCAAAAAATTTCAACTCCAAGTCTAAAGCTTCTGTTGTTGAAAAGAAACTTCCAAAACCTAAGGGTATTATGATTAAGGAGAAGACAAATTCTGAAGCAACCAAAGCCAAATCACAAGTGGAGGTAGATCCTAGATCCAAGGGAAAAGAAAAAATTGATGAACCTGTAAATGTATACATGCCAATCATGGATGAAGAAATAATTGATGAAGAAGATACTAGTCTTACTCTGATGAAAAAAAAGATATCTCAACCAACCTCCGACATGGCTCAAGTTGTTCAGAGTCAAGATGTAGTAAGTTCTGATATGACAGTGAAGCAAGCAACCTCTGACATAGCTCAAGTTGGCTTGATATCAGAAGATAAAGAAAAGGAAACCTCTGACATTGCTCATGTTAAATCTTCAAGGATGTAACTACCTGGTTTTATCAAAGCTCAACAGACTCAACCTTTGAAGACTACATCAAGTGGTTTTGAAGCAAGAGTTGTTACAGGAAAGGAAGCAAGAGACAAATCAGGATTGGGCAGTTCTAAAGAGAATAGAGTAAATAATACTACCAATGATCCAACTTCCTTGAGTGAACCAGGAGTAGGAACAACTCCTGAGAGATTGAATCAACTTGAATCTGTACAAATGGTTTACCACTCTATTTTGAAAGGATGTTATGTTATACTTTATGAAAGATGGGAGGGTATTCCATATTAGGAAGAATGCTATTCCATTGAAGTATTTTGAAGAACTGGAACATGTTCTATTCCTACTTCAAGTGAAAAACAGATCAACAGATGGTGCTGCAGGTTTTTTAAAATCAAATATTCAAAGACAGAAGAGGCTTTACTCTGTAAAGTCTGACAGCCCATACTGTCCTAAGTACAGATCTCATAGTGGAGAAATTGTTGAAATGAAGCCTAATACCGCAAAAATCATCACTACATTTTCTGGTATTAAGGGACTTGAATTCAATCTAGAGTCTGATAAAGCCTTTATAATCAGACTGGATCAGGATATAAGAAAAGCTAAAATAAATGATCTCAGGGCTGCTATCTTTCAAACTGGTGAAGATACAGTTGAATTGAAAAATGCTAAAAGGAGGATGGTCAATGAACTTGAATATGCTAAGAGATATCTGTTGAAGAACTATCTCAGAACAACTCCTGATATCAAAGAGATCAGAAATAGAAGCCGAGTCAAAGATCTACAACTGCTTAAATTCTGAAGGATATACAGACTGAAGCTGATATCAAACTTTAAGGATGGTAAAGCTGTAAGGACTGTAAGTTGTAGTTATCTAGTCAAATTCTCATGCATTTGTACTTAATGTTTTTGACATCATTAAATATATGTTGAACTTGTATATTATGCTAATTTACAAGTTGGGGGAGATTATTAGATATATTTGTGATGTCATGTCTAATATGATTTGTGTTTAGTTTTCAGATCTTACTTAACAGGACAAATCAGGACTTAACTGGAAATCAGTACTTATACTGAAGTCAGGACTTAAGATATCAGAACTTAAGATATTAGAACTTAAGTTATCAGAACTTAAGTTATCAGGAGATATTTATCAGGAGATAATATCTGGACTAAAAGTGACGTTCAGATAAGGAAGGCGGATGATTGAAAGGAAAGAAGATCAAGACAAACATAAGAAGAGATATGCATGGAGAAGAATTCTATGAAGAATTGAATACTTGGAATAAAAGATAACTGATTGATATATATATTAGGAAGCAGAATTATATTCGATATCAATTAGAAGATTATCTTGTAACTGTGTAGTATATGAACACAAACATAGGGTTTACACTATATGTGTTATCTTATTCGAGGATATTATTCTTTGTAACCCTAGCAGCTCTCGTGATAATTTGTTCATCACTGAGAGAGAACAGTTCTTTGTAACAGAGTTTATTGTGTTGAATAAAATCTGTGTTATATTACTTGAGTTCTTATATTCGATTTGATTGTAGTGAACACTGTATTCAACCCCCTTCTACAGTGTGTGTGACCTAACATATAAGTTGACGCCTACGGGCCCAAATGCAATCAACTTGATTAATAAAATTCTTGAAAGTCAGCTCTGATACCATATATGAAAATATGGTCAAATCCTGAGTCTTTATCAAAAATTGGGTTAGTCTCGTTTTTGAGTTCAAAATAACCGAAGTTTATCAGCCACTATTAAGGGCCAATTTGGGTAGTTTGCAAGTCCACCTCATGCCCAATTAAGGGCCATGGGCTCAATATTTTCAAATAAATTTGTAGGTATTTATTGATCCAAGTATATAACTGATAATATAAGTCATATTTGTATGCCATTAAAAAGTAGCTTCCAAAAAAGAATCGGGATTTGACTGAATTATCATATATGATATCAGAGCTGACTTTCAAAATCTTGATTCGCTAAGTTGGTTGCATTTGGGCTAGTATGCGTCAACTAATTTTGGACTCAGAATTAAAATAATCATTTTACTACTCCAATAACAAGAAGGAATCGTGCTCCACAGCTGGAACAAGTTTGACACGATTTCCGAAAAAGACTTCATATTTGACCGGATTGTCACATCATTTGTTTGATTTAATGGTTCAATTAATGTAGTATTAATCATGAGGTTTATCTAGTTTTATTTAATCGATTAATCTAGGTCTAGTAAATTTTACATTACATGCATTCTTAGGTGTATTTTTTGCACATGTCAACTTCAATTTTGCTTAACATGTTCATTAATAAAATATATAAAAAAGGTATTATATATAATTTTTTTAATTTAAACATATTTTTTGGGATATACTTAATTACTCTTTTAACTAATAGAATTAATAAAATAGTAAAAATACAAATTTTAAAATATTTTTTTTAACATTTAAAAAAATAAATTTTCATTTACTTTATTGCAGGTCACCAAAACATAAACGAATAAAAAGATGTCACTAATGTGACATATACACTATCTAAAGTTTTTTTTATGATTTAGCTACAAACTTTTGTTGTGACATTCCAATTCGAAAAGGTAAGAAATAAATGATAAATATAACCATTTGACATCTATCTTTACTGATACATGTAATATTTTCTTGATCTCTAAGATTAAACACAATTTTCTTTGTAAAATAGTTTGAAGATTATTGAATAATATATTTGACTTTTTTTATTTGATTAAAAATCTAAATTTTAGTATTTTTCATATTGATTAGTGAATTAGAAAATATTTTCATGAACTTAAAGGTCATATCTTTATTTCAAAGCAGTGAAATATTCATTTTACTCAATTTTATAGGAAATATTCATTTATAATGGGTTCAGTATTTCCAGACCTATGCCATTATATTTACTATATAAATCACTCTATTTAATATTTCTTATCATTATCCTTGCTTAAAAAAATCTATTACACAAGGAGAAAAATATAAAGAAGTCTTTGACACTTTTGAGACTTTTCTTGAATTCAAATATGACATTTTATGAAACTGACAAAGGAAAAACCTAAAGAAAACTCATGATCTCTCTATTTATTATTTATTATCATTATCCTTATTAAAAAAATTCATTACACAATTAAAATAATATAAAAAAGTCTTCGAACCAAAAGTTGAACCAAAATTGAGGTCTAGCGAGACTTTATTATCCTCCAAGACTTTTATTGAATTTAAATGAGACTTTTCAAGAAATTAACAAGGGAAAAGTTGAACCAAAATTCAAGGTAATTGAGGTAATCTACATGTAACATAGCACGACTATTTATTATCCTCCAAAGACAATAAACTCATTCAGAAGTATAATTTGTAAAATATTTACGCACTTCTATTCTTTTTATATTTGTATAAGAAGGAAAAATGTGTACTTTCGTTATTTATTTGTTAATTATATGATTTGATCGATTTAGATAATTCATCATCGAGGATATATTGAACTAAAATTTTCGTAAAATTATCAAAAAATGTCATAAAATTAGTTACAAAATAAAATATAATAAAATAATTTATTTTTTGATATTTTTACACTCCCTTTATCCCAATGAATTCTTAACATAAAATAGAGTGTTCAACACGTATTTTAAAGCTATTATCTTGTATTGTTACATAAATTATTTCTCAAAACTTTTCTCTCCTGAATAAAACTTAAATGTTTAAATTTTTATTTAAAAAAGAAAATTATATAAAAAAAGTTATCAGAATATAATAGAATAGGGACTTTTACCAGCGCTACGCACGCTTGTTATCCGATAATTTATTAAACGTAAATTGTTATATCGTATTCTGAGATGCTGAAATCTTAATTATATTAATGAACAAATAAAAATACATAAAGATGCACCAAAAAAAGAATCGTCATTTTAAAAGAAAACTATAGGATTCGCCCCAATTTTATAATAAAAAAAAGTAAACCTATTGCTTGATTAAAATCTCAAATCAATGCCATGATTATCTTCGCCAACAAGATTTCAGCGTTAAGTAATTGATGATCATAAGAAGTGAACTTAGTAACAATCCGAATGCTTTGGTAATTAATATAACACGTACATTACATCAATTATGATGCATAACAGGTATAGTTATTGGCCAAAAATGTTCATCTGCATCATATTGGACTTTCTGTTATACTCTCTCTACTAAGCAGATTTTGATATTCATTGACATTTTTGGAAATGTTTGACAATGCTTAAGAAATCCAATAGTGTATAGTGCCAATGACTAAAATGTCCAATGATGATAAACATGATGTTGATGATCAAGTTGAGAATTCATAAAAAGGCTACTATTATAATATGAAGTAAACTAATAAAAAGATATAGCACGAGGGATTATATATCATGAAATAGTTCTTAACAAAATAAATTTTCAATCTTAAGATTTTAACAAATATACCAAAAACTTGGCTTCATATGGTGCATCAAACTTCAACTTCCAGCCTCTTATCGCTAGATTGAAGATGATTTGTTTGATGAACTTTTGTTCGGGACATGCGGCCTAAGATTACTAACTACATACTAAATAAATGGTTGGTATAAAGCCTATCATGCAAAGATATATGAGGAGAATTGAATCTTAATATGATTATAATTTTACACACTATACATTGTACTATAATATGTAGTTAGTCTTCATAATATTCTTTAGGTGCAAATTTAAGGAAGAGTGAGACAGTAAAAATTGTTTATGTCCTGAATTCTAGTAGGTTACTTTTGTTAGTTTTGGCCACGATAGTGCTACTAAGAATGTTTAAGGTGCTTTTAACATTGGAATACTTGTTTGTTAACTACTTCACTTATCGGATACGATTAATAATAAAACTAATAACACATATAAATTAAAATGCAATAAGTTAGAGCTACATTAATCTCGTATAGGCCCTGAAAATTCACAACATATGTTCAAAATACAAAAATCCATAATATGTCCTTGCATTGTACTTTAAAACACATGTAATGTAGGAGAATATCTAACATGCTTAATCTCTGAAACTACTTAGAAGAATCCTGTACAGAATGAGTTGTGTAGCACAATGCTCTTGTTCTCTAAGAAAAAAAGGTGCTCAAACAAGGCACTCGCCGAGTGCTGATGCTCTCATGCTTTCAGGCGGCGGGATTTCGCTGAAAGTCAAGCTCAACAGTCTTATCGCAGAGTGATAGCCATAATTCTTCTCCATAAAAATGACCTTCTAACTGGTACATTGGGTGCAAATTTCGTGCTTTTTGGCAAAGCGTGTATACAGATAGAAGATAGTCTATGTCTGTAATGTAATCATACATCTCTTCAAACAACCTAAAAATTTCTACCAGCTTCGACCTCATGTCAGTTCTATTCAGCAATTCATACATCCCATGGCAAGTCTTCCTTCTTTTAAGGCCTCTAAATATAGCTTTAAAGAAAACATAGCCGAATAAAGATGGAAAATGATTACCTGATATATGAGCCAACACTGCGCTATGGTAATCAACATTTTTCCTGAGAAACAGATTCTGCACTGAGTTGTAGAATATCATTTGATCAACATTATTACGAACTGAAAAAGCTATGAAACCATGAATACGATCACGTGTAACCTCGAATGGAATCTGATGGAACTGATACAATGCCTCTCAATCCATCTTGTCCAAAACATCTTTGAGTTTGAGTAAGGTTATCCTATTTATCCAAGCCATAAATAGTTTTGCAAAACTATTGAAATCATCTGTCTGGATAATAATGTAAGAAATGATCAAACTGATAATGTCTGATTGAAGATTTTCCATTGTTTTGGTTAGTCTAAGAAATGACAGTTGTATGAAATAAATATTATGATAGAGTAGGAACATTGTGAAGAGGTGTCTAGATGAGATAATGAAAGGTTGTGTTAAATTAGTAATAATTATACTTAATGAACTTATCATCAAATTGAATCCATGCATGTGTAACAGTGAGGCCAAATAGACTCTTCACCTTCTATGGTTGTAATTTTAACAAAAAGATCTTATATTTAGATTTTGCACTTGATGATGTAAGAATGCTCATCATACTTTAGTGTGTGATACGTGCCATGATAATTACACTTTACTATATTAGTCTTTTGCATGCCACTATTATTCTTGGGAGATGCAATATATAAAATTCTTTAACTCTATGTCCCCACAAATGTCATATCATTTTAAGAATACCTATTTGTTTAATTGTACAAACAGTTAAATCTCAATATTATAATACTTTATAACTCCTGAAAAATTTAGGATAAAATATAAAGCCTATCATACAACGATAACACATTTCTTTTAATTAATATTAGTAACAAATTATTATTTTAATATCATTCTAAGCAATAATATAAATAAACTGATGATAATTCATCTTCTAAATTTATCAATTTATCAACATTTTATATTTAATGTAAAATACATTTGATCGAAAATGACAATAGTTTATCCATGGTGAACTTATTTAGAATATAGTAAAGGCCATAAAAATTTAAAGGTAAATAATGCATAAATGACTTAAATTATGTATCGTCCGTGATTACTACATTAGGAATTTATTTTTATTTTTCCAAAATTGTAACTTTAAAAAAATATATAAATCCAAAAATGTAATTTAGAAATAATCGGGTGGAATTTAAGATAGAACAATAACATACGTTTATAACTATACATCATATTTTTTAAGAAAAATATAAGGATTATATTTTAATTTAAAAAATTTATAAATAAATTGCATTGATATTGAATTTATATGCAAGTTGAAAAAAGTAATACTCTTTTTATCTAACTGGTTTATGGTTGAGCTACATTTGATATTTGTTGAAACATAAAAGTAACTTTAAAATCTAATTGCTTTACAATTAGGCAATATTTGATATACTGTTGAAGCAGAGTAGAAACCGTCAAACATTTGATACGCTTACCAAGTTGATTGATTATGCAAACTACACAATATCGACAAAGTTCATCAATGGAGGTATGCCAATTTTGTACATATAAGGAAGTTATCCAGGTCTATTCTTATTTATATTCATGTTATACGACGTTCTTGCAGATGATACATGATTATGTCCAGTTTATTGTACCTTGTAACTATTCAATCTTCCATTTTCATATTTTTTGTACTCGCATTTAACATGCACGTTTGTCATATAATCTTTCATATTTTCAATGTCAATCCATGTTTCTGAAATCATTGCTATAAATTACTTGTATTTTATAGAATTAGCCGTGCAATTTAGGTTATGAGTTTAGATTTTGAAATTAGTCTCTGTCAATCGGGGTTATGGGTTTAGATTTTGAATATAATATTTGCAAAACTGGAACTTAGTCACCATATACAAAGCAATTTCTATTTACCAAATTAAGACTTTGTTAATATTAATGATTTAAAACTTTAAACTCACTTGAAAAAAAATTGTATTGACATTAATGGGTGATTTGTATTTCCGCATAAGAGCTAGACAATTCTTTGATGGTTTTAAATTACTACAAAAATCGTGGTTCAGGTAAGAATAAAACCACAAATAGATTATCGAGTATAATGCAGTATGCTTTTGCTTGATTGCAAGGAAAAATTATATAATAACTTGTGTAACACCCTCTTGTTTTTGGTTCAGAATTGACAAATGAAGAAGCTGATGTGGAGAAAATTCAAGATGTAAATAAGATTAATATATAACACAATTATTGTAAAAAAAATTAATTCTTAATAGATGTATTCCTCAATGTTTAATTATGTTGTATTATCTTTTTACATTTCCTTCTCAATAGATGGAAGTAGAAAGGCCAAAGACGACACAATTTATTATTGTCATTGATCCACACATACGTGACAAATATAAATTGGTAAAATAATGATATGTTTAATTGAATTGTTATAGTAAATAATCCCATTTTAGCAAATTCCATTACATTGATTCTTTCTTACATATTATATCAAAATCAATAAGTTCAGATATAGGAAAAAACATTCCGTGTAATGCACAAATCCGGCTACCAAGTGGTCGCAAAATTAAGGGCAAGTTTGATAATAAGACAAACACTATTACTCATCTTTCACCTTTATTTCAAGAACTAAAGAGAACTGGAGGGAGCATTATTTTTGTTTTATATCAAGGTTTTGGTAATTATTCGGTTCATATATTATGTGATTATGTTCTCCCATAAAAACTCTTGGTGGGCAATTTCTGCAATCAAGGTATATATGATAGTTAAAATCATAGTTATAAAAGGAATTTTGATATTTTTTGATAGTTAAGTTCAGAGTTATGAACTCGTGCCATAAATGGTTTATGCAGATAAGAAGGATGCAAGCATCCGAAAATTTCTACCATTAGTTACATCTTACGCAATTTCAGATGGAGAATTTTTAAGTTTCTTTACATCATGCACTAAGGTTTCTAAATACATGCATTTATTCCATTCATTATTTATGTATATATTTCATAGTTTGTGGTATGATTCAAATTATTTACTATATCAATACTTTATACAGGAAATTACATTCAATTTCCATAAGCGTTTTGAATTTAGTATACCACCAGTAGTTTCTTGTTCATTTAAGAATGGAAAGCATTTTAGAGGATATTACTCAAGTATGAAGGGAATGTTGTTTGGTTTACGAGAACTTGTGTGTTATGCAAAACTTAACAAAGAAGACTCTTCACATATTTGGGTAGTGGTGAGTTTACGATTAATATTGTTGATAATGCAAAGGTAGAGAAAGAAATCGATAAGGATGCAATTATTAGAGGTAAAATGTTAATTTTATATCGTAAATTGAATTTAGATGATGGAATGTATAATATATACAATAGTGCATGAAATTATGATAACTCAAATTCATAATGTTAGATATATTTGATAATGTCATGGCTAATATAATTTATGTTTAGATTTCAGATCTTACTTAACAGGACAAATCAGTACTTAACTGTTGATCAGTACTTATACTGGAAGTCAGGACTTAAGGATATCAGTACTTATATTATCAGGAGATAATCATCTGAAGTTAGATATCAGAACTTAAGTGCTGAAGGACGATCAGATAAGGACAGTAGCTGATTAAAGGAAAGAAGATCGAGATAAACATAAGAAGAGATATGCATGAAGAAGGAGTTTCGTGAAGAATGGAATACTTGGATGAAAAGATATCTGATTGATATATTTTAGGAAGCAGAATTATATTCCATATCAATTAGCGATTATCTTGTAACTGTGTAGTATATAAACACAGACATAGGGTTTACACTATAAGTGTTATCATATTCGAGAAGATTATTCATTGTAACCCTAGCAGCTCTCGTGATATTTGTTCATCACTGAGAGGTAACAGTTCCACACTGTAACAGAATTTATTGTTTCAATAAAGTTTGTTTTCTGTTACTTAATATCGATTTGATTGTATTATACACTGTATTCACCCCCCTCTACAGTGTGTGTGACCTAACAAGTGGTATCAGAGCCTATCTGTTAACACACATACAGTTAAAGATCCAAACACAATCATGTCGGACACAGAAACTCCAACTAAGCCCACCAAAACTGAGGAACCACCAAAGACACAAATTCAGAGTCGGTATGAGACCATCAGAGTTCCCATACTGAGACCATCTGAATATCCCATATGGAAGGTAAGGATGACCATGTTCCTGGAAGCAACAGATCCAGAATACCTTGATAGAATCAAGGAAGGGCCTCACAAACCAACCAAGCTCGCTGTTGCAGTTGCAGGTGAAGCAGCAAAGACCGTACCAAAGGAGAAAAGTGATTATACTGCTGAAGATATAGCATCAATTGCTAAGGATGCTAAGGTACGACACTTACTGCATAGTGTCATTGATAATGTAATGTCAAACAGGGTAATCAACTGCAAGACTGCTAAGGAGATATGGGATGCTCTGGAAACAAGGTGTCAGGGAACTGACACAATTAAGAAGAACAGGAAGACAATACTCACTCAAGAGTATGAACATTTTGACTCAAGGACTAATGAGTCATTGAATGATTTATATGATAGATTTGTCAAACTTTTGAATGATTTGTCATTGCTTGATAAAGAGTATGATCTTGAAGATTCAAACCTTAAATTCCTGTTAGCTCTTCCTGAATGCTGGGATTTGAAGGCAACGACAATAAGAGACAACTACAATCTTGATGAAACAACTTTTAATGAAATCTATGGAATGCTCAAGACTCATGAGCTTGAGATGGAACAAAGAAGCAAGAGGAAAGGAGGAAAGTCAAGGACAGTTGCTCTTAAGGCTGAAGAAGAATCCCCCAAAGCAGCTTCCTCAAGGAAAGACAAGGGTAAAGCTCTTGTCATAAAGTCTGAAACTGAGTCATCAAGTTCTGAAAGTGATGATGACTCATATTCTAAAAGCTTGCCTGAGACTGATGCTGATGAGGAGATGATGAAGCTGTGTGCTCTTATGGTGAAAGGAATCACAAAGATTGCATACAGGAAGTTCAGGAAGGGAAAGAAGTTTTCCAGGAAAGGCATAAGTTCTGACAAGAAGAATTTCAGAAGATCTGAAAGCAGAGGAGGAAAGTCTAACAGAGGAGATTATACCAATGTTAAATGCTATAACTGTGGTGAGAAAGGCCACATATCTCCTGATTGCAAGAAGGCAAAGGGTGACAAAGGCAAGGCTCTTGTCACAAAGCAGAAATGCTGGACAGACACCTCAGAATCTGAAAGTGAGGAGAACTATGCATTGATGGCAAATGCTGATAAAGAAAGTGCTGAGAGCAGTTCTGAAGCTGCTGAAACAAAGGTACCTCAGACTACTTATGCTTTTCATACTGATGATATTAATGAGTTGAGAAGATATCTTAAAACCATGTTTGTTAGTTATAGAGATCAAACTTTAACATGTGAAAGATTAACTTCGGATAATCTTGCTTTTAAGAAAAGAAATGATTTCTTAGAAAAAGAGTTAGTCATGTTCCATCAAACTCAGAAGGATAGAGATGATGCTTTTTATGTTAGGGATGAAATACTAAAAATGAATGAATCTCTAAAAACTGAGTTAGAAAAGGAAAGAGAGATTATCAGGACTTGGACTAACTCTGGCAAAACAACTCAAAATTTGCTAAGTAGTGGAAACTGGAAAGAAGACTTAGGTTATGGAGAAGATAAGAATGATAAAGGAACTGAAGAGATTAAGCCTGTTGTTAAGCAAAAGCCAAAGTTAAAACCTGTTAAGTTTGTAACTGTAAAGTCTGAAAATGAGAAATCAGAAGTTAAAGAGGAATCAACTTCTGACAAACTAAAACAGGAAAAGACAGCTGAAGTGAACATAGGCTTAATGATAAAGAAGCAGCTTAAGCATTAGCTGAAAGATGTCAAGAATGCAAACAAGGTAAAATCACCTAGGAAAAATAGGAATGGAAAGAAAGGTGTGAATAAAAGCAATGATTATAAACCTGTTCCTGATGCTCCTAGGAAAACATGTCATAACTGTGGAAGTTCTAACCATCTGGCTTCTTTTTGCAGGAAGAATAAGAATATTAACTCCTTACCTTCAAAATCAGGAGTTAAGAGTCAGTCTGTTAGATACAAACCACAAAATCCTTGTTTTCATTGTGGTAGTTTATGGCATTCCATTTATACTTGTAAGGAATATCATAGTTTGTACTATGATTATTATCAAATAAAACCTTCTTTGAAGAAAGTTTCCATTGTTCCTTCTAGTGTAAATTCTGATTCAAAGTCTGATAGTGTAAGTTCTGATAAGAAAATTGTTAACATAAACTCTGATGCTAAATCCGCTGCAAATGTTAACAAACTTAATAAGGCCAAAGGATCCGAGCAAGTCTGGGTCCTTAAAATTAATAATTAGTGGTCTTTGTGATTGCAGGGCAACAGGAAAAATATTCTAGTTTTGAACAGTGGATGTTCAGGACATATGACTGGAAATAAGGCCCTGCTATCAGACTTTGTGGAGAAAGCTGGCCCAAGTGTTTCTTATGGAGATGGCAACATTGGAAAAACATTGGGATATGGCAATATCAATCTTGGAAATGTCATAATTAAAGAAGTAGCTCTGGTCTCAGGACTTAAACACAGTCTGCTGAGTATAAGTCAAATCTGTGACAGAGGTTATCATGTTGATTTCTTTGAAGAACACTGTGAAATTGTGAGTAAATCTAAAGGCAAAGTAGTTCTGAAAGGATACAGGCGTGGTAACATTTATGAAGCTAAGCTTTCAACAAGTACTGATGGTTCTGAAATCTGTCTGATGAGTAGAGCATCAATTGAAAAAAGCTGGAATTGGCACAAGAAACTCTCTCATTTAAATTTCAACAATATAAATGAACTGGTCAAGAAAAATCTTGTGAGAGGACTGCCAAAGTCAGTATTTGCTCCTGATGGCCTTTGTGATTCCTATCAGTAGGCCAAACAAAGAAAATCTTCATTCAAGAGCAAGACTGAATCATCAATTCTTGATCCTTATCATCTACTACATGTTAATCTATTTGGTTCAGTAAATGTCATGTCTATTGCAAAGAAGAAATATGCATTGGTCATAGTGGATGAGTTCACCAGATACACATGGGTGTATTTCTTGCACATAAAAAGTGAAACTGCATCTATCTTGATTGATCATGTCAAACATTTGGATAAATTGGTCAAAGATTCTATGAAAATTTTAAGGAGTGATAATGGCACTGAGTTCAAGAATTTGATAATGGAAGAGTTCTGCAAAAACCATGGAATAAAGCAGGAATTTTCTGCTCCTGGAACTCCACAGCAAAATGGAGTTGTTGAAAGGAAGAATAGAACTCTCATTGAAGCTGCACGAACAATGCTTGAAGAAGCAAAGCTTCCAACCTATTTCTGGGCTGAAGCTGTGCAGACTGCTTGTTTTACTCAAAATGTAACACTCATTAACAAGCATGGAAAAACACCATATGAGATGGTGAAGAAAAAGAAGCCAAATCTGAAATACTTTCATGTATTTGGATGCAAGTGTTTTGTTCTCAAGACTCATCCTGAACAGCTATCCAAGTTTGATCTAAAAGCTGATAAAGCAATCTTTGTTGGATATGTACTTTCCACAAAAGCCTTCAGAGTCTATAATTTGAGAACAAAAGTGGTCATGGAATCTATCAATGTCTCTTTTGATGACAAGAAGATTACTGGTCTTGAAGATATCATTGACCATGATCAGCTGAGATTTGGAAATGAAGACTCAAATTCTGATACTGAAAATCCTGACAGTCTAAGTCCTGATACTGTAAAATCTGATGGATTAAACTCTGATGTTATTGAAACTATGGTGACTACGTCAAAGGAAGATGCACCTATGCAGGGGGAGCATACTCAAGATCCTACCACATCTCAAGAAACATCAGAACATACATCTGGCTCTTCAAGTTCTGATTCGTCAAGTTCTGATAAGCCAAGTTCTGATAGTGCTGAAAATCTAAATACTGAAGAATCCAACTCAGAGAGCATAGTTTCAGGGGGGTATCAGATAATGAAAATGAAGACAGCATGGATCATGGGGGAGCATCCAGTTCTAGAGAAAACCTTCCATCTGCAAGGAAGTGGACAAAATCACATACACCTGATTTGATAATAGAAAATCCTGATGCAGGTGTCAGAACTAGAACAGGTACTTTAAATGAATGTCTCTACAATTCTTTTCTCTCTCAGACTGAGCCAAAGAAAGTGGAAGAAGCTCTTCAAGATGCTGATTGGGTGCAAGCAATGCAGGAAGAGTTAAATGAATTTGAAAGAAACAAAGTCTGGACCCTAGTGCCAAGACCAAAGAATAGATCTGTTGTTGGTACAAAGTGGGTATTCAGAAACAAAACAGACAGTGATGGTATAATTACAAGGAATAAGGCAAGGCTGGTTGCAAAAGGATATTCTCAACAAGAGGGAATTGATTATGATGAAACATTTGCACCAGTTGCTAGGTTAGAAGCCATAAGGATATTTTTGGCTTATGCTGCTCACAAAAAGTTTACTGTCTTTCAAATGGATGTGAAAAGTGCTTTTTTCAATGGAGAATTGGAGGAGGAGGTATATGTTGAACAACCTCCAGGCTTTGTAGATTCCAAACATCCAGATTATGTCTACAAGCTTGATAAAGCACTTTATGGACTTAAGCAAGCTCCTAGAGCATTGTGGCGCCCTCCAAACTCGGGTCAGAAGTTTGGGGTCCACAACACATACACAATATATAACTCTGAAAAAGAGATATTATTTATAATGACCCTGTTTCACAAAACCACGGATCGCAACAAGTTAAAGTATGAAAACAAGCCACAACCTTAACTTTTATTACAACGTACCAAATTTCCCTTTAATTTAACTTACAATTGATAATAAAAGTATTCTTACAATTTGACTATCTTTCTACCCCATGAAGCTTCTGCTAGCTCGATCCAACTCAACTGGAACCTTAGCCCGCACTTTGGACTGAGGAACTTCACTACCATCCATATCATTTTTAACTGTAACATATTTAAAAGATTCGCAAGAGTGAGCTAACTAGCTCAGCAAGTCATGATAATGATAACTGAGGTTAAACAATGATCAAATGAGATGATTCCAAGGAATCAAGTTTCTTTTTAACTAATCATTATAATTGGATATTCATTTTAAGTTTTAAAAACCAAGGTTAGGCTGTTGATCAGTCACGCACTAACCCGAGCAAGCATACAACAGTGCTCTAATTACTGGATCCAAGGTACACATTGGCCTAATTTGACCATTGGTATGGTCTGACCACGAATCTGGTCCACATATATAAAAACTATCTAATCCTAAAGCAGTTCAATATGATAATAATATAATTCAATAACACAAGATCATAATCGATGATGTTAAACATTTGCATAAAAATGTAAGAAAACTCATGGATATCTCAAGGGTATATCAAGGTATGTATAAGAAACGGTTTTCAGTTTGCACAAGGGTCAGGTATCAAACCAGTAATGATTTTTCAGGATATGGTTCTTTGATGTTACTAGGAATGATTGGAGTATAAAAGTTCCTGTGTTTTCAAACCATTTTCTTCTGGTGTTTGGTGTTTGGTAGTTAAACATTTGGGAAATAGTATTATATTTGTGTGGTTTAGTGTCTGAGGATCAACAAAGGATGGTTTAAAAAGAACAAGGCTTACGGCTCAATATCAAGAAAAATCAGGGATTCAAGGGTAAATAGTTTAATGCTCTTGCAATGTAAACAAGAGTTATTATGAATAAGATCAACCTTTTATGAAATAGTTCAAAAATAATTGCGATATATCTTGAGGAAAAGTTTGGAAGTACTTGCCTTACAAGGCTTTACAACTACTACTGATCAATTCTGGACCAACTCTGTCGCTTAAGCTTTTACGTCCAACCACTAGATCCCATTGGATTCGACTTCGACACTCAGGTCTTTCTGTTAAAACTCTACTGAGCTCGTCGACTGACCACTATGTTAACTTTAGTCCATCGTCCACTTTCAGGTTCTCGACTATAACCTACAGGGTCGAAATACCCTATGTTAGACGTCTAGGTATGCTTGACATATCCTCGATACTAATTCTTACCCAACGATATTTAAATCTGACTCGAAATTATTCATATTAGAATAACACAGAAAATAATTAGGGTTCATATTCTCGAAATCGATCCAGTGTTCATTTTCAGAAAATACGTATACTCGTCATTTTACGAAATTAGGGTTACTGTGTTTTGGTCAAAACATACAACACATCATACAATCAGGTTCTGTATAAACATACGTATATGTATTTACTTATACTTGCTCGACGTCCCGATAATTCTCGGATACGCTCTCGTATTTCCGTAGTTCGATTTTCCCGGAAATCGGGCAGCGTCCCTTTTGTTTATCGGACTACCCGTCGACACATCAATCGACGTCAATTCAATAACGACAACCCAATTCATAATAACCACAATTCCAATCCTCAGTTTAACCCAACAATCAATCCAATTACAATTTGTCAACTAAACTACGTACTTGACTTAATGTAAAATCAAATTCTCATTTCAAAAATAATTTCACGAATTAATTGATTTATTTCATGAAAATTAGGACTCAGAATAAATTCATCACCGTCCACCGTCGACTCACTGAAGTTCACCGTCAACGGCGGTAAAATTCGTCGGTGCCCGAATAATTCTGGGTTTCCAATAAGAATTCTACCGATTATTTCCTTAAAAACTTCGAATAACCTAAACATCAATAACCCGAGGAAATTTTCAGAGAATCATTCGGGTTTTTCTTTATTGTAAAAAAAAAAATAATAACTCCGAATAATCCCAAGAAATTGCCAGGCTAATCAGTATAACCCACCAAATAACTATACATACACCCGCGTGAATACACACGCCGGAAAAACAATCGGACAAAACAACAACGGGCAGCACAGGATACAAATGGAACAAGTTGGTATCTAGACAAGAACAAGAAGCGCAACACTAATAATTACATCACGCACCCAGGACAGGTAACCCACACGCCACCACAGTCACCTTGCCGGAAAGCAAGGGACGGCGGCGATAAGAAACATAAGAAGCAGGCAATCCAACTTACCGGAATAAAAGGGAAGAAAAGAAAAAGGGTAACAGGGCATGATCAAGAGGAAGAGAATGGGGAGGGATTGAGAGAGATTCCCAGAGAGAGAGAGCCGAGAGATTAGAGATAAAAGGAAGAGACTACAGGGGTGGGAACAATCTATTATTTATTTTATTGTTTTCTATATAGCAAAATTTCAGTAGTTGACACGTATTCAGGACCATCCTGTAAACTAAACACGTGTATTAATTCTACCCGAAAACCTGATTTTTGTTCCGTGTTTGGATATTTACGATCCGAGTTGCATTTAAAAAGGTTCCAGAAAATCATGAAAACAATCTCAAAATGTTATAAATATCCTGAAGTAAATAAAAATATAAATTTCGTAATTTTAAAATAATTTCTGAAATACAATTTATACCCGCTTTTCTCAATTAAACGAATCGACGCGCGGGTGAAATTAACTCCGAAAATTCCCAAAATAATTTTAAAATTCCCGGAATATTCCCAACTTATATAAATATGAGTTTCATAATTTTTGAAGTTTTCCATAATTAAATATGGATTTTACTATTAAAAACACTCAGAAAATCATTTAAAAATAAATAATTAATGAATTATTGATTTCTCAATTTTATAAAGTCCTAAAAATGATTATTGTAATTATAAAATTATAAAACCAATTTTAGAGATCATTCAAATATTTATGGAAATAGATCTGCAATTAAATCCACTTTTTAAAGTGGAACAGAACAATACCACTCACTATTTACAAATAATCCCTATGCGACCACAATCACATATAAAAATGGTAACACACAATACACCGCTGGTACTACCAATAGACATATTTTATTTAATAATTTCCATAATAATCACATATTTAAATAATTCGAATTTACACGGGTCGTTATATCCTTCCCCCTTCAAAAGATTATGTCCTCAGAATCTGGTTTAATTACACAAGTGAGGATATTTGTCAAGCATATCTGACTCTAGTTTCCAAGTAGACTTTTCTACTCGAGGATTCAAACTTACTCACAATAGGTATGCACTCATTTCCAAGGGCTTTGCCTTTAATAATCAAGAATTTGGATTGATCATTATATGCAGAACAACTTGGACAAGAGCCCCATTGGCTCCTGATCAATCACTTAATTCAAACCCAATACTTATCACTTTAATATTGGCAAGTAAAATACACTAGGTGTACACACGGGTGTGACGGTCATATCATTTATGAACAATTTTATATGTATTTATCCATACCTCGAATGGTTCACTAATTTTAGGACTTATCCTGTCCCTTCTACTTAGACTCATCCAGTTTCTTATAAGACGACACTTTTACTAACACTACTGGTCCTATTTCTATATTCATATTCTTCCTCAATATAATTTCGCCTTCTTTCTTTGTCTACCCCGAGCTGCTTCAATCAATATCATTACGCTCTTGGTGTGCTGATCTAACTTAGAATTTGACAACTTTCTTTCTCCCACTTTATTTTAATAGAAATGGGGACCTATACTTGCATTCACATGAAGCTTGGTAAAGTGGCATTCCAAAACTGACATCGATGATAAATAATCATTCCAGTATTTTATTAAAAACTCAATCTCTCAATATATCTTACAGTTTTTGAATCACTTTTGTACTTTGACTCTCCGTTTAAGGATGATAGCAGGTGCTCATTTTCAATTTGATTTCCAAACATTTGAACATCTCTTACTCTTTCCCACCAGTTAAGGCTGAAAAGTAATCTCATTTTTTTCATGTACTGTTATTTTTAAATATTTGAACTTCAGATTTCACTCTTTCCAATTCGTTTATTAACTCCTTGGTGGTCTTAATTACATCCAATCCTTTCTGTCGGCTTAAAACATCCGTTACCATACGGTTTTGCTTAGGTGGTTGTTAATGGATTAGTTCAGAATCTGTTGTTAACTTTAGTCAAAATTTCATCCTTGAAGACTCAACGTATAGTTGCTTTCCTTCTGATCTTTGGAGAAAAATCCTTGGGCATCCCACGCAGATTTTCTTATTCCCTAAGTAGCTGAGGATGTTATCAATAAATACAGTTTTCTTATCCAAGTACTCCTTATACACCATGTTCCTTAATTCCTTATAGCTACCTGATACACTCGTCATTTCACCTAATATCACTAGAGCTTGTAATGCTCTTAACTCACTTTAACCGTAATCTCTGATATTTTCTCAGGTCAGATCTTAAGTTAATTCTCAATACATAACACACTTTTTAAATTAGGTCTCATAAGTAATCAATTCTTTATAGGGTCTCACTTCTTCTTATTCATTGTTTTATTAGACTCCCGATAATCAGTACATACTTTTATACTTTCATTCCTCTTTCTCCCTTAACATCACTGATACACTTCATGATTTGTTTCTTGTAAAACCACTTCCTGGGTCTGCCTTATCTACTAGGCCTCCAATACTTCGCTTTAATTCTTTGGCATGTCTAACACTTCCCAATCTATTCTGAAATTCCCTTCTTATATCTGGTTATCACTATTTTTCTTTAAGTTTCTATATATCTTGGCATTTTTTTCAATAGATTAAATACTCGATATTGTGAATTCCCTATAGGATCTCATTCCTTAATTCTTCTTCTTGTAGCATCCAAGTGCTGGAGGAGAATCTGGGGATATCGTGATCATTCTCCTGGGCGCATGAATTTCCTCTTACTACTGCTAACATCGTGATCCATTATCTTCTTTTGACATCTCCTTATCTTCCCTTAATAATTTCGACTGAAAGGTCATGCTATTCATCCTTGTTCCAGTTTGGATTATAACCTCTGACTTCCAATTCCAACTTCTAAAATTCCATAGATAATTCTTCTGATACAGTTTCTATGTTCGCTCTCTCCTTTCTGCTTATCGCTTGCCTTTACCTTTGCTTTTCCTCGTGAATACATCTTTGAAACATTTATGGCCCATGTAGATTTTACACCTTTCTCCATACATATCATGTTTCCCCAATCTTTCAAGACGAATATTGTTCCTACTAGTCCCAATTTATGAGTAGGATACTTCTGCTCATAAGATTTTGGTTGTCTGGATACACATACAATAATTTTATTGTGCGGCATCAACACACATCCTATTCCCTTATGAGAAGTATTACTATAACTACCAAATTTCCTTGATACTTTCAAAGTGATAAAGCAGGTGTTGTAACCATTCTTAACTTTAACTTCATAAAACTTTGTTCATCCTTCTCCATTTTATACAACTTCTTGCTTTTCCTGGTCAGCTTCGTCAAAGGTATTGCAACTTTCAAGAAATCTTACACAAATTTTTTAATAATAATCGGTCCATGATAAAACTTCTTGCCTTTGCTGGTACTTTTAGCCTTTCTTTATTCATAGTAACTTTAATTTCTACTGGATCTCCTTTGGTCTACTTCTCACTGATTATTTACGCTTTCTATCATCAAAACTTTCACCTTGCAACTTTACATACAACTTCTTTCTTCTCCGACTCCTCCGTTGTCATTAAATACTTCGCATGGTTCTCCATTGACTTTAAGTAACACAAATACAACCTATCCAGATATTCCTTAAAGATTATGTCCATAGGTTTAATCTCCAATTGGTAACACCCAAATCTTAAATCAATTTTAGAAAATACTTTGCTTCTTCTGTTTGATCAACAAATCAGTAGTGCGAGGTAACATATACTTACTCTTGATAGTAATCTTGTTGAGCTGGCTTTAGTCGACGCATAACCTCATACTTCCATTTTCTTATTAACAAATAATACTGGTACACTTCATGGGATACATTGGGTTTAATTGCTTCTTCTTCTAGCATTTCTTGTATTTACTTTGCTACCTCCTTCACTTTAACTGGCGCCATTCTGTGCGGGGCCTTGGACACTGTCTTCATTTCAGGTGCTAAGTCAATCGTGAGCTTCACTTCTCTATCTGAAGAAAATATTGATAACCCATTTGAAAACATATCTTGAAACTCTTTAATCGTTATAAAATCTTCGAGTTTTGTTTGCTTCTGACTTTTATTTATCTCATGACTACCATAATGCTCACATCTTGATCACCGTAATCATCGTTAACAAATTCTTTATTCTCCTTCTTCCTTTATATCTCAGCATATTCTCACTTAACGACTTTAGGACTATTTCTTTATCACGATGGTTTGTCTGGGCATCATGCTTCCATAGTTAATCCATTCCTTAGAATAATATCAAATCCTTTTATCTCAAATTATATCAATTCTTCACAACTTATTGCCAGAAATCTCAATTCCACCATTGGTACTTACTTAATTAACAACTACATGTTCCTGACTTGCTAATCATTTTAACCATAATCTTATCAATTCAACAAGGTAATTCATTTCATCAACAAAATCTTGAGAGATAACAATTAAGTTTCTCTCACATCTTTTAATATTTTAATGCATAAGGTATTCACCCTAATTATCCATGTCATCACGTACGTATTCTGAATAACATATTTCACAAGAAAATCACATATTCTTGTTCTTGAAAACGCATTCCTTATTGGAGTAAATTTCCTTGACTCTTAGTGGATTCTTTACTGGCGCTAGTGATTTGTAATCCTCGTCATGTGCCCGTGTTTCCTTTCCATGCATAAGAGGTAGATGGAACTTCGTCCGCTTGATTAAGGATATGTTAATTTCTGCTTGAAAACCTCTTACAAAGAATGACAATACAATGAAACGACTAGAAGGATTTAAAAGTCAACAAAAATAGAGTTGAAAAGAAAGAAGAAACAAGGATTTGAATATGAATGAGACAACCACATTGGTACTTAAGATGGCCAGTCTTTCGTACCATATGGCATACAGCATATGATTAGGTAGCGTCCCATCCGACTCTTCGTCATTCTGACAAAGTGTCTCACCATAACACTGTTTATCCCAATCAGAAAGAAAAAATTGAAGGAAACAATTAAATTTGAAAAGAATGTAATATCCTCCTTTTCAATATCATAGCAAGGAGTTTATTTAAGAAAAGAAATTCATACTTATTTAGGAATCAAAAAGGGAATATACATTGTAATATTGAGGACAAGAACGATACCATTGGTCACCATCAACATTTCACTTGTATTCATCTTTCGGGCTTGTGCGATTATATCTCTATTGTTTCATATAACAACTTTAGAAAGTCCGCTGAAATGTCTTCGCAATTTAAGCATTATGGTAGATGGTAAATTCCTACTTGTCACGTCTTGCGTCTTTAATATCGCACCCACACGGATAATACTTTAACAATTCGATCATAATGGTGTTCCTACCAGGTAACTTCGAGATTTCTCTTTTTAATTTAGAATAATTACGTAACATTCGACATAACAATCCTTTTGTTAATAATATTCTGTTTTGAGAGAGGTCTGGAAATCTTTCCAATCTTCTTCAATCACGCTCCGGCTTTTGTTCAATCAATGAATTCTTCGAACTCTGATAGCCCTAGTAATTGAATGTATAGTTACTCCGTACGCTGATTCTGTTGTAAATTTTATCAACAATATTTGCACTTTACTGTTAGGAATAATCAACTTCTTCATAATCATAGGTTACCTCATTCTCGAAATTAGCAATACTAAGTCTGAAACAGCATCCTTCCAGGTAATCCGGGCTTTCTAACAAACAAGAAACTCAAGTAGTAACTTGACAACCAATGTTTAAAAATCATTTTATTCGAAAAGGCTTTTAAAAATTTGTAAAGGGAAATCTTTTTTGAAAACTTGTTTAAAAAGTTTGGAAAATCACAAACCTGGTTGTCCTTACTATAGGAGTTGGTTGTTGTCCTTCTGACCTATAATAAGGTACCATATTAAAGAAACAATTACATAAAAGTTCGTTCACTCCAATCTACCTTTTCTCCTTTATCGGGTCCATTTGCCTTCCTTAATCGACGAAAACTTCAATTGTCATTGCATGTTATCTTATTCGTAGCTTCACATCAAGGCGCCCATACTGGTAATACTCCTGACATTATCGCTGCAGTAGTTAAGTAGAACATGCTATCCAATTATCAACAAGTCTATTTCATAGAAAAAAGTTTGCTCGTATCACATCACATTACTACTTTACATATCGCATTTTATCATATCATCGTCATTTAATTTCACAAAATTCCCAGGTTTATATTTTCTCTCTTACTCTTTCAAAATTCATCTGGTTCATCCCATACTTATTCACGGATGACTGAGTCACTAAGAAATTCTTTTAACCCGATAACAGCTATCCTCTGAAACACTTAAATCTTCTTTCTAAACTTCTTCTTACCTTTATTTATATCTCAAGCGCTCACCATTTATTGTAATTCTCGAATTTATCCTCGTAGGTACAATCGCTTCATAGGACAAGTTCTAAACTGGGGATATAGAACAGGATGTAGGGTAAACTAAAGAGATAAACTCACAGCCGAATGTCCAATGAAACAAGAATAAATAGATAGAAGTTCTTGAATAGGTAATCTCGCATCAAGAGGCAGAAAATTAGCGTAGAATAGCTTGAAGAAGTGTAATCGTTATACCAGAAGGTAGTACCATTAATGCTGGTGAAGGAACAAGGTGCAAATCCAATCTGGGAGAAGGTGACGATCCTCAAACGGAAAGTTCCAAATGATCAATGACACCGGGGAATCAAGATCTGCCATTGCCGTTGTCTGGAAATCACGTCGCAAGCTGAGAATCCCGAATCGCAACACGAACCGTACCGGAGACCTACTATATAATCGCACTCATCCTCACAACGTCTTATCTTTCTATTTCCTATTCCTAATCCTAACCCTCTACCCAATCCCGATAATCTAGGCTTGTTTCAGTGACTTATAACCTGTAGCTCTGATACCAACCTGTGGCGCCCTCCAAACTCGGGTCAGAAGTTTGGGGTCCACAACACATACACAATATATAACTCTGAAAAAGAGATATTATTTATAATGACCCTGTTTCACAAAACCACGGATCGCAACAGGTTAAAGTATGAAAACAAGCCACAACCTTAACTTTTATTATAACGTACCAAATTTCCCTTTAATTTAACTTACAATTGATAATAAAAGTATTCTTACAATTTGACTATCTTTCTACCCCATGAAGCTTCTGCTAGCTCGATCCAACTCAACTGGAACCTTAGCCCGCACTTTGGACTGAGGAACTTCACTACCATCCATATCCTTTTTCACTGTAACATATATAAAAAGATTCGCAAGAGTGAGCTAACTAGCTCAGCAAGTCATGATAATGATAACTGAGGTTAAACAATGATCAAATGAGATGATTCCAAGGAATCAAGTTTATTTTTAACTAATCATTAGAATTGGATATTCATTTTAAGTTTTAAAAACCAAGGTTAGGCTGCTGATCAGTCATGCACTAACCCGAGCAAGCACACAACACTGCTCTAATTACTGGATCCAAGGCACACATTGGCCTAATTTGACCATTGGTATGGTCTGACCATGAATCTGGTCCACATATATAAAAACTATCCAATCCTAAAGCAGTTCAATATGATAATAATATAATTCAATAACACAAGATCATAATCGATGATGTTAAACATTTACATAAAAACGTAAGAAAACTCATGGATATCTCAAGGGTATATCAGGGTATGTATAAGAAACGGTTTTCAGTTTGCACAAGGGTCAGGTATCAAACCAGTAATGATTTTTCAGGATATGGTTCTTTGATTGTAATATCCGTATTTTTATTTTAATTATTATCTATTTAATATTTGTATTAGTTAGAAATAGATTAGAATTAGTAATAATAGTAATTTTTAATACAATTTGATTTGGAATAGAATTAGTAATTATATTATTAATTAGATTAGGGATAGGGATAGGATTCTATTAATTGTGGGCTTGTGGGCCTATAAATATATATATATACAAGTTATGTCCTATTCTATGTCTTTTTAATTGGAGCCGCTCTTAGAGGCTAGGGTTTGAGAAGACAAGAAGATCTTAGAAGTTTATTCTTGTGTTATTCGATTGATCAAGGTACGAGAATCGATCTTTTCTTCTTCATAATCATATCATGTTCATCTTCTTATTTGTTTGTGCTGAAATTCGTATGTGATAAAATCAGCATCTCGTATCTGTTGTAAAATCCATAACTTATTCGTTTGTGCACGGAATTCATTGATTCTTGATTTTCTGGAAAGCTTGTTTCGATACCTACAACTTCCATGTTTACATATTTTGTGGAATCAGCCTCTAACTATGTGCAAATATCCATTCTTTGTGACCCTTCAGATTTATGACGTGAACAGTTTTTCATACCTTCTAAAATTCGTTATAAATCGATCTTATGTCGGAAAATTACTCATGATATCAATCTGGAAAGCTTATGAAATTCTCTTTCATTATATGGTATACCCATTATATATTTAAATCTTTTAAATTGCCTAAATTGCCTTACAAATATTCTGGTCTGTTTATACTTATCAGCATAGTTGTTTCATGTTCAAAAATTCATATCTTCTTCATTATTCGTCATAAAATTATGATCTTTATAAATTATGAAACCTCTGAGAATTCTCTTTCATTGTCTAGTTATAGTCGAAGTGAGATCAGATTGTCTTTATTGTCTAAATTTGCCTTCTTTGTAATCTGTTCCTGAATAATTTCTGCTGTGATACCTGAACTTCAAAAATTCATAACTAATTCGTTATCAGTGCGTTTTTGATGAATCTTATCATTTTGGAATCCTTGTTAAATCTACTTTATTTCTCCAGTTGACCATTATTTCAAATCCTTAACTTATCTGCTGTTAAAATTCGAATTAGTATAAGTTGTTCACTTTCAATCGTATTTCAACAATCCGATTTAATGGTCCATCAGATGAGGTACGGATTTCGTCCCCTTTCTTTCAGTGCTACTCCTTTTATTATTAAATATATCTGATTCTTTCCCTTCATATTTTTATTCATTCCGTTCTTATTCGTTTGATCTCTGAAAATTATTTTAAATCTGTTCTGGAAGTTTTAAATATTTAATCTTGCGAGCTTTAAAATTATGTTTGTTAAATATCTGTTTAGAATATTTGAAATATCTGCTGCAAGTGATTCTTAAAATTGTGAAAATTATTTTATTTGAACCCTTAGAGTGAAATAGGGTATACCGAGTTAACCAGCTGTAGGGGTACTACAGCCATGTCATTGCGGCACCATTGGCATGACACTTCCATGGCAGTGTGATTGGTCATGGCGTATCCTTTTGATAGCTCAGGAGGAGAGCTTTGGCCATTGTGATATTTGTTTCAGGATACGTGGGTGCACCCAGAGTTTGATTTGTGATTTGATTCGACAGTGACGTTGTATATGCCGTACTCGTTAACTGGTTTGTTGCACACATTAGGTACCCTATGATGTGTGTATTTGTTATTTGTTTTGCTCTCGGTATGAAATATCTTAGCCCTCGTTGTTTCAGCCTGTTTTATTTAAACTTGCTGTTTTATATTAAACTGTCAAATGTTCATCTTGTTTTATGTTTTATAAATTTATTCCAATCCGTACTGGGCATTTGGCTCATGCCGTATTCTTCTTCTGGCAGGTACTTAGGAGGACTTTTGGGGCTGTGTGATGGAGCGATACCTTTGTGACAATTTCTTAGGATCTTTGGACTTCTAGCATTTATTTTAGACATTTATTATTAGAGTATTTAATTTTCTTCGCATTTATTGACTTGGATAATTTTGGAGACTTTATAATATTATATGTTGGATTTTAGTGCTCTGTTTTTTTTAGGTTTAGATTTAATAAGTAACCCCTCGTCTCATTTTGGGAAGGGGGTGTTACAAAGATGGTATCAGAGCTTAGGTTCTTTCTTGTAGAAAACCTATTTAGGTTTGACCTGTGAGTTTGGGTAGCCTTTAGGATGGGTATTCTATTCTGTGATTTCATTCTTCAATTTTTTTTATGAAATACTACTACTTATCTTTTTCGGTGAACTTCTTTCATATATGTATATTCTGAATCCTTTTTTATACGTAAAAATTTCACAATATCTGATTATGTTATGACTCTTCTATCATTTTTTTTATTTGCTTAAAGTCTTATAGTTTAGTATTTGTTACCAAATCCCTTCATTTGTATTTGTGATAAATATAGGGAGCGTTTAGAAGTTTCAGGATATGAACATTGGGATTTTTTGAAAGTATTTTGGTATTTTATTTTTAGGAATTTATTTGATTTAACATTTTGGAGGTATTTCAATAACATCAAAAGTGGACGATATTTGAAGATGCAACTGATTTAGAATTTTAGGTAGAGACTCTCAACCAAATGAAGTGTTCTGAATTAATTAGGAGTTAAAAGTGAGGTAAATTTTGGGTAAGGATATATGGTGTCAGTTATTTATACTTTAGCTAAAGGTGCATTGAATTAGATCTATGTATCAAGGATGATCTATTTGTCAATGAGTTGGACGCAATTTTCAAATATTTATTAAATTTTCCATGGTGATAGAAAGTGAAGCTAAGATTTATAGAAGTTAAAGGATGTACTAAGATTTGTTATCTATTTATGAAAATAATTATGGGAAAAGATATTATAGAAATTTTATTTAAATAAGGATATGATGGGGTGCTCCACGTTGTTTGTGAAGAAGAAGGATGGTTCTATGAGATTGTGCATTGACTATAGGGAGTTGAATAAGGTGACTGTTAGAAACAGGTATCCTTTGCCACGCATTGATGACTTGTTTGATCAGTTACAAGGGGCGAAGTACTTTTCGAAGATAGATTTGAGATCTGGTTACCATCAGTTACGAGTTAGGGAGGAAGACGTTCCGAAGACTGCATTTCGCACTCGTTATGGTCATTATGAGTTTCTCGTGATGTCCTTTGGGTTGACGAATGCACCAGCGGTATTTATGGATTTGATGAATCGGGTCTTTCATGATTATCTGGATAAATTCGTGGTGGTCTTCATCGATGATATCTTGATATACTCTAGGAGCAGAGAGGAGCATGAGGAGCATTTACGTACTGTACTTGAAATTTTGAGGAAGAGGAAGTTGTTTGCGAAATTTTCCAAGTGTGAATTCTGGTTGGAGGAAGTGGCATTCTTGGGGCATGTTGTATCTGTAGGGGCATTGAGTTGGATCCTGCGAAAGTCGAGGCTATTACTAATTGGCCCAGACCTAGCAATGTGACGGAGGTGAGGAGTTTCTTGGGTTTGGAAGGCTACTATAGGCGTTTTGTGGAAGGTTTCTCTTCCATAGCTTTACCATTGACTCAGCTAATGAGGAAGGGAATTAAGTTCAAGTGGAATGATGATCGTGAGAAGAGCTTTCAAGAGTTAAAGAAGAGGTTGGTGTCAGCTCCAATACTTGTGTTGCCATCAGGGAGTGGAGGTTTTCAGGTGTATAGTGATGCTTCTAAGAGAGGATTGGGGTGTGTTCTTATGCAACATGGGAAAGTGATTTCTTACGCTTCTAGGCAGCTTAAACCATATGAGGTGAATTATCCTACCCATGACTTGGAGTTAGCAGCAGTGGTCTTTGCTTTGAAGATCTGGAGACACTATCTTTATGGAGAGACTTGTGACATCTTTACTGATCACAAGAGTCTCAAATACATCTTTACTCAGAAGGAGCTTAACATGAGGCAGCGGAGGTGGCTTGAACTTCTTAAGGATTATGATGCAAATATTCAGTACCATCCGGGGAAGGCGAATGTAGTGGCAGACGCTCTTAGTAGGAAGAACTTGGGGAGTGTTGCATCTCTCATTACTCAGCCGCACCTTATTTCAGATTTGGAGCGCTTGGGTGTTGAGTTGTATATTAGAGGATCAAGTGGTAGTATTGCAAATTTGAAAGTGGAACCGAATCTTGTTTCAAGGGTTAAGGAAGCTCAGAAGAGTGATACAGGTTTGGAAGCTATTAGATCCGAGGTGGCAGGTGGAAAGCAAACACAATTTCATTTCGATGATGAGGGTGTGATGTGGTTGGGTAGTAAATTGTGCGTGCCCGCAGACCCGACGATTCGTGAGGAAATTTTGAAGGAGGCTCATAGTTCTTCATTTTCTATTCATCCAGGTTCCACCAAGATGTATAGGGATTTGAAGAAGCACTTTTGGTGGAGTGGAATGAAGGGAGATATAGCAGAATTTGTGGGAAAATGTCTTACATGTCAACAAGTGAAGATAGACCATCAGAGGCCTAGTGGATTGTTGCAACAGCTAGATATACCAGTTTGGAAGTGGGAAAACATTACTATGGATTTTGTAACTCATTTGCCGAGGACTTTCAAGAAGAATGATGTTATATGGGTGGTGGTTGATAGACTCACTAAGTCCGCTCACTTCTTGCCTATTAAAGAGACTACTCCTGTTCATGAGTTGGCAGAGATTTTTCAGCGAGATATTGTTAGACTTCATGGTGTGCCGGTGTCGATAGTTTCTGACAGGGATACGAGATTTACATCGCGTTTTTGGAAGGGATTCCAGCAAGCTTGGGGTACGAGGCTTAATTTCAGTACAGCTTATCATCCGCAGACCGATGGACAGTCAGAGAGGACGATTCAGACATTGGAGGATATGTTGAGGGCTTGCGCGTTAGAGTGGACAGGTGATTGGGATAAATATTTGTATCTTGTTGAGTTTGCGTACAATAATAGTTGGCACGCGAGTATTGGTATGCCACCATTTGAGGCTTTGTATGGTAGGAGGTGTAGGGCACCATCTTGTTGGGATGAGGTTGGTGAGAGAGTCATCGAAGGGCCGGAGTTAGTTAGAATTACTAATGAGAAGGTAGAGAAAGTTAAAGAAAGTCTGAAGGAAGCTCGATCTCGTCAAAAGAGTTACGCGGACCAACATAGGAAGTTTGGGGGATTTGAGCCAGGTGATCATGTGTTCTTAAAGGTGTCGCCTTGTAAGGGTGTGAAGCGTTTTGGTATGAAGGGAAAGCTTAGTCCGAGATATGTTGGCCCTTTTGACGTTATGGAGAAAGTAGGGGAAGTATCTTATAGAGTTGCGTTGCCACCACAACTATCTCATGTGCATAATGTGTTTCATGTGTCGGTTTTGAGGGGCTACAAATATCATCCATTACATGTAGTTCAGTATCCATTACATAAGATTAAAGAGGATCTTTCTTGTGAGGAGGAAGCTGAGGCTATCTTAGCTCGAGAGGAGCGAGTTTTGAGGAAGAACACCATTCCGTTTGTGAAAGTTTTGTGGAAAAATCATTCGGAAAGAGAGGCTACTTGGGAATTAGAAGAATCTATTCGTGAGAAATATCCGCATTTGTTCGATTCAGGTACGAGTTTTAGTTTCGTTCGATTCCGGGGACGGAATCCTTTTTAAGGGGGTATATATGTAATATCCGTATTTTTATTTTAATTATTATCTATTTAATATTTGTATTAGTTAGAAATAGATTAGAATTAGTAATAATAGTAATTTTTAATACAATTTGATTTGGAATAGAATTAGTAATTATATTATTAATTAGATTAGGGATAGGATTCTATTAATTGTGGGCTTGTGGGCCTATAAATATATATATATACAAGTTATGTCCTATTCTATGTCTTTTTAATTGGAGCCGCTCTTAGAGGCTAGGGTTTGAGAAGACAAGAAGATCTTAGAAGTTTATTCTTGTGTTATTCGATTGATCAAGGTACGAGAATCGATCTTTTCTTCTTCATAATCATATCATGTTCATCTTCTTATTTGTTTGTGCTGAAATTCGTATGTGATAAAATCAGCATCTCGTATCTGTTGTAAAATCCATAACTTATTCGTTTGTGCACGGAATTCATTGATTCTTGATTTTCTGGAAAGCTTGTTTCGATACCTACAACTTCCATGTTTACATATTTTGTGGAATCAGCCTCTAACTATGTGCAAATATCCATTCTTTGTGACCCTTCAGATTTATGACGTGAACAGTTTTTCATACCTTCTAAAATTCGTTATAAATCGATCTTATGTCGGAAAATTACTCATGATATCAATCTGGAAAGCTTATGAAATTCTCTTTCATTATATGGTATACCCATTATATATTTAAATCTTTTAAATTGCCTAAATTGCCTTACAAATATTCTGGTCTGTTTATACTTATCAGCATAGTTGTTTCATGTTCAAAAATTCATATCTTCTTCATTATTCGTCATAAAATTATGATCTTTATAAATTATGAAACCTCTGAGAATTCTCTTTCATTGTCTAGTTATAGTCGAAGTGAGATCAGATTGTCTTTATTGTCTAAATTTGCCTTCTTTGTAATCTGTTCCTGAATAATTTCTGCTGTGATACCTGAACTTCAAAAATTCATAACTAATTCGTTATCAGTACGTTTTTGATGAATCTTATCATTTTGGAATCCTTGTTAAATCTACTTTATTTCTCCAGTTGACCATTATTTCAAATCCTTAACTTATCTGCTGTTAAAATTCGAATTAGTATAAGTTGTTCACTTTCAATCGTATTTCAACAATCCGATTTAATGGTCCATCAGATGAGGTACGGATTTCGTCCCCTTTCTTTCAGTGCTACTCCTTTTATTATTAAATATATCTGATTCTTTCCCTTCATATTTTTATTCATTCCGTTCTTATTCGTTTGATCTCTGAAAATTATTTTAAATCTGTTCTGGAAGTTTTAAATATTTAATCTTGCGAGCTTTAAAATTATGTTTGTTAAATATCTGTTTAGAATATTTGAAATATCTGCTGCAAGTGATTCTTAAAATTGTGAAAATTATTTTATTTGAACCCTTAGAGTGAAATAGGGTATACCGAGTTAACCAGCTGTAGGGGTACTACAGCCATGTCATTGCGGCACCATTGGCATGACACTTCCATGGCAGTGTGATTGGTCATGGCGTATCCTTTTGATAGCTCAGGAGGAGAGCTTTGGCCATTGTGATATTTGTTTCAGGATACGTGGGTGCACCCAGAGTTTGATTTGTGATTTGATTCGACAGTGACGTTGTATATGCCGTACTCGTTAACTGGTTTGTTGCACACATTAGGTACCCTATGATGTGTGTATTTGTTATTTGTTTTGCTCTCGGTATGAAATATCTTAGCCCTCGTTGTTTCAGCCTGTTTTATTTAAACTTGCTGTTTTATATTAAACTGTCAAATGTTCATCTTGTTTTATGTTTTATAAATTTATTCCAATCCGTACTGGGCATTTGGCTCATGCCGTATTCTTCTTCTGGCAGGTACTTAGGAGGACTTTTGGGGCTGTGTGATGGAGCGATACCTTTGTGACAATTTCTTAGGATCTTTGGACTTCTAGCATTTATTTTAGACATTTATTATTAGAGTATTTAATTTTCTTCGCATTTATTGACTTGGATAATTTTGGAGACTTTATAATATTATATGTTGGATTTTAGTGCTCTGTTTTTTTTAGGTTTAGATTTAATAAGTAACCCCTCGTCTCATTTTGGGAAGGGGGTGTTACATTGATGTTACTAGGAATGATTGGAGTATAAAAGTTCCTGTGTTTTCAAACCATTTTCTTCTGGTGTTTGGTGTTTGGTAGTTAAACATTTGGGAAATAGTATTATATTTGTGTGGTTTAGTGTCTGAGGATCAACAAAGGATGGTTTATAAAGAACAAGGCTTACGGCTCAATATCAAGAAAAATCAGGGATTCAAGGGTAAATAGTTTAATGCTCTTGCAATATAAACAAGAGTTAATATGAATAAGAGCAACCTTTTATGAAATAGTTCAAAAATAATTGCGATATATCTTGAGGAAAAGTTTGGAAGTACTTGTCTTACAAGGCTTTACAACTACTACTGATCAATTCTGGACCAACTCTGTCGCTTAAGCTTTTACGTCCAACCACTAGATCCCATTGGATTCGACTTCGACACTCAGGTCTTTCTGTTGAAACTCTACTGAACTCGTCGACTGACCACTATGTTAACTTTAGTCCATCGTCCACTTTCAGGTTCTCGACTATAACCTACAGGGTCGAAATACCCTATGTTAGACGTCTAGGTATGCTTGACATATCCTCGATACTAATTCTTACCCAACGATATTCAAATCCGACTCGAAATTATTCATATTAGAATAACACAGAAAATAATTAGGGTTCATATTCTCGAAATCGATCCAGTGTTCATTTTCAGAAAATACGTATACTCGTCATTTTACAAAATTAGGGTTACTGTGTTTTGGTCAAAACATACAACACATCATACAATCAGGTTCTGTATAAACATACGTATATGTATTTACTTATACTTGCTCGACGTCCCGATAATTCTCGGATACGCTCCCGTATTTCCGTAGCTCGATTTTCCCGGAAATCGGGCAGCGTCCCTTTTGTTTATCGGACTACCCGTCGACACATCAATCGACGTCAATTCAATAACGACAACCCAATTCATAATAACCACAATTCCAATCCTCAGTTTAACCCAACAATCAATCCAATTACAATTTGTCAACTAAACTACGTACTTGAATTAATGTAAAATCAAATTCTCATTTCAAAAATAATTTCACGAATCAATTGATTTATTTCATGAAAATTAGGACTCAGAATAAATTCATCACCGTCCACCGTCGACTCACCGAAGTTCACCGTCAACGGCGGTAAAATTCGTCGGTGCCCGAATAATTCTGGGTTTCCAATAAGAATTCTACCGATTATTTCCTTAAAAACTTCGAATAACCTAAACATCAATAACCCGAGGAAATTTTCAGAGAATCATTCGGGTTTTTCTTTATTGTAAAAAAAAAAAAAAAACTCCGAATAATCCCAAGAAATTGCCAGGCTAATCAGTATAACCCACCAAATAACTATACATACACCCGCGTGTATACACACGCCGGAAAAACAATCAGACAAAACAACAACGGGCAGCACAGGATACAAATGGAACAAGATGGTATCTAGACAAGAACAAGAAGCGCAACACTAATAATTGCATCACGCACCCAGGACAGGTAACCCACACGCCCCCACAGTCACCTTGCCGGAAAGCAAGGGACGGCGGCGATAAGAAACATAAGGAAGCAGGCAATCCAACTTACCGGAATAAAAGGGAAGAAAAGAAAAAGGGTAACAGGGCATGATCAAGAGGAAGAGAATGGGGAGGGATTGAGAGAGATTCCCAGAGAGAGAGAGCCGAGAGATTAGAGATAAAAGGAAGAGACTACAGGGGTGGGAACAATCTATTATTTATTTTATTGTTTTCTATATAGCAAAATTTCAGTAGTTGACACGTATTCAGGACCATCCTGTAAACTAAACACGTGTATTGATTCTACCCGGAAACCTGATTTTTGTTCCGTGTTTGGATATTTACGATCCGAGTTGCATTTAAAAAGGTTCCATAAAATCATGAAAACAATCTCAAAATGTTATAAATATCCCGAAGTAAATAAAAATATAAATTTCGTAATTTTAAAATAATTTCTGAAATACAATTTATACCCGCTTTTCTCAATTAAACGAATCGACGCGCGGGTGAAATTAACTCCAAAAATTCCCAAAATAATTTTAAAATTCCCGGAATATTCCCAACTTATATAAATATGAGTTTCATAATTTTTGAAGTTTTCTATAATTAAATATGGATTTTACTATTAAAAATACTCAGAAAATCATTTAAAAATAAATAATTAATGAAATATTGATTTCTCAATTTTATAAAGTCCTAAAAATGATTATTGTAATTATAAAATTATAAAACCAATTTTAGAGATCATTCAAATATTTATGGAAATAGATCTGCAATTAAATCCACTTTTTAAAGTGGAACAGAACAATACCACTCACTATTTACAAATAATCCCTATGCGACCACAATCACATATAAAAATGGTAACACACAATACACCGCTGGTACTACCAATAGACATATTTTATTTAATAATTTCCATAATAATCACATATTTAAATAATTCGAATTTACACGGGTCGTTATAAGCATGGTATGAGACTTTAGCTCAGTTTCTTCTGGAAAGTGGATTTAACAGAGGAACAATAGACAAAACACTGTTCTACCTCAACCATGGAAAGGACTTACTTCTGGTCCAGATTTATGTTGATGATATCATTTTTGGGTCTACAAATGACAAACTTTGCAAGAAGTTTGCCAAACTAATGTAGTCAAGATATCAGATGAGTATGATGGGTGAACTTAGTTATTTTCTGGGCCTTCAAGTCAAGCAGAATGAAGAAGGCACTTTTATTTGTCAAACCAAGTACACCAGAAACTTGCTGAAGAAATTTGGAATGCAAGATTGTTCAAGTTCATCCACTCTCATGGCCACTGCAACAAAACTGGATAAGGATACTGGTAAATCAGTAGATATTACTGACTACAGAGGTATGATTGGCTCTCTACTCTATCTAACTGCTAGTAGGCCTGATATCATGTATGCTACCTTTCTTTGTGCAAGATTTCAAGCAGATCCAAGAGAACCTCACTTAACAGCTGTGAATAGAATCTTTAAGTATCTTAAAGGAACAGCTAATCTGGGATTGTGGTATCCTAGAGAATCAGATTTTAAACTAATAGGTTACTCAGATGCAGATTTTGCAGGTTGCAAAATTGACAGGAAAAGCACAAGTGGAAGCTGCCAATTTTTTGGAGGCAATTTGGTTTCTTGGTTCAGCAAGAAATAAAAGTCAATTTCCACATCAACTGTAGAAGCAGAGTATATTGCTGCAGGAAGCTGTTGTGCACAGATTCTTTGGATGAAGAACCAGTTACTAGATTATGGGTTAACATATTTCAAAATCCCTATTTACTGTGATAATCAAAGTGCTATTGCTATGACAGGTAATCCAGTTCAACACTCTATGACAAAGCACATCAGCATCATGTACCACTTCATAAGGGAACATGTGGATGAAGGTACAGTGGAATTGTACTTTGTTCCAACAGATCAACAACTAGCAGATATCTTTACAAAACCACTGTGTGAAACCACTTTTACAAGATTGGTAAATGAACTTGGAATGATTTCAGGTTCTTTCTCTAAATCTGCTTAATATTGTTCTGTATTATCAGACTTTATGATCAGTACTTACCGAATTTAATCTCTTTCTGTGATTACTTGCTAAATGTTTTTAAGTACTGACTGTTGTCTGATATATGTTTCTAAACTCTGATAAGTGATTTGTCTGTCTAAGTAACAATTCAATCCTATGAGGATAACTGTGCTAGATACTGACCTAGTAGTCTTCAATAAACAAATGATCCCATGTAAGAAGTAATTATTTCTGTGGAAATTTTATGACACAAGCAAATTCTGATAATTGAGCTTAGTTGAGTTTACTTTGTTTATCTTATTACTAAGTCACAAATTAGAATAATGCTACACATCTGTTAAGTTCTGATACTAGTAAAACTGTTGAATGTACTAAGTGCTGATAAACCTCACTTATAAAAAGAAAAAGGATCAAAGAATAAAAATCAGGTACTCCTTTGAGATTTAAAGCAAAAATGTGGAAGGGAAGACCCACATGCATTGCTGGTATTAAGTAAATATGCATTAGAAAAGCAAAATATTTTCTTGGTGACTTTTCACACTCTATGATTACTGGAGAAATACTCTGATAATAGCATAAATTTTGATAAGCAGTCGTGACTCACTTACACTGAGAAGCCACTGTAAAATAGAATTTAAAAAGATGCATAAAATTAGCACAAAATAGTTGAGGTGGACTCAAGCATGAACTCATTAATCAGTAGGTTTCAGGATAATGATAGCTCTTTAGCAAAATTTTAGTTATGCCTTATTTCTAAGATATACTGAAGTGAATCAGACTTTACTCTTTGTCTGCTATTTAGCTTGATGCACACACTAATCACTCCATCTGAATGATGAAAATTACTGTGGTGGTCTATGTTGTTTTAGATAAATAGTCATTGTGTCATTTTGCACTAACTCTGAGGACAAGTTCTGGTTGCATATTCTGACGATTAAGTTCTGAAGAGTATAACTCAGCACTTGTATGAGGATTTACTAAGACAGGCATTCCTTTTTCGAGTTAAGAAATTATGTTCTGATGACTGTTAGTTCTGAAATAAGTCTAAGTTCTGATATTACAATCTAAATTCTTTACTTAACTTATCTGTGGATAAAATTTGATAACAGTCTCGGTACAATCTAGAACATGTGAAGCGGAAGATTAATAGTCACTATGGTTAGGATTAATGGTACTCATACTTGAACAGTCAACTTTTACTTGTGTCTTGTCGTATTAAACCATGTTTTCTCTTTCCAATGAATGTTATTCTTTTTCCAAGTCTGGGGAGACGAGGTAGAATTAATTCTACCTGTCAGCATTAAAAACCTTTGTGTCTCCTGGCATTCGCTTGCCTATATAAACAGTCTCTTCACATCAGCCTTCCCATCAAATTCTTTCTCACAAACTTACCTTCATACTTTTTCTTTCAAAAACACAATGGTCAGATACAACATGTTTTTGAACTACCAAAACTTCAATATGGAGCTAAGTTGTGCCGACTGGCAGCAGGAATGGCACGTCACGGCCAATCCTGAGGAGATATGGGACTCTGTCCCACAGGAGGTACTAACCCACCTCCTCTTCTTCTATATGGACTACCATCGCCATCTAGAGCGATTGGAGGAGGAAAGGCTGGAAGCTCTCCGCCAGCAAGAGCGAATCATCCGACTCGCCATTCTGTTTGTCGAGAGTAGGAAGAAGAAATGATTTAATCTCGTCTTCTTCCTATTTTTCTTCATCATCAGCTTTGTCAGGCTTCTTAGCTAGGACTAAAGCTGTTGATGTTAGGTTTCGTAGCTTAGGGAAATCTTGTATAAGTACTGATGTAATTTCCATTTCATGAATGTATTCTCTTGAGATATTAATGAAATCTGTCTTTATTTCAAGATTTTGTCTCTAAGTTATTTTGTAATGCTTTGATAAATCCTGATTGATATTCTGATGACCATATAAATTCTGTTTTAATTTAAGTTCTGACTTTCCTTTATCAGTACTTACTCATTTGATTTATCTTGGTCATTTTAACTTGATTTCTTTTCAGAATATTAATGATGCAGTGAAAAATAATTAAATCAGTGGGAACGGTTTCAATTTTGAATTAAAACTGTTTCACCTTGATTAATGGGATATCTGGGTAAATGGAACGGTTTTTCCTTGAAAACAGGCAAGTGGGCAAGTAATGATTCCTGTTTTCTCGCGCTCAGTAATTATCCTTTATTACTGCATGTCTGACAGGTGTCCAATGGTAACATTTTTTTTAGAGTATAAGTACGACAGAGAAAGGATTTCTTTAATCTTTTATTTCCTTCATACTTTTTCTCTCTACTTGCTTTTACTCTCTCTTTCTCTCACGTTGGTTTTTCATACAGACATTTTATCAAACACCTAACAGGCACTTTTAAATCTCAATTTTTCACATGGCACCTAAGGATTTAATCATTGATGGAGCTAAGTTTGTTCCAAACAACTATGCTGCAATTCTTGATCATGCTGAAGCTCCATCTGAATTGCATTTTGTGCAAGATCTTCTTGCACACAGTGAGATTGGGTATGCACTGACCCAGCCTTTAGTCTTTTCGAGCCAACAAGTTCTGACGTTTTGGCGGACTGGGCATTTTGATGATGGTGGTAAACATGGCACTCCCGGTATTGTTTTCGAAGTGGGTGATTCATCTTATGCAGTCACTCCTGGTACAATACGCAAAGCTCTACATCTCCCAGAAGGTTGTACTTTTTCAATTCCAGTAGAATCAGCTCTTCAGGAGTTAATGGCAAATTTGGGGTATGAACGGAGTTTGGAAAAACTTGGGCAGTTGAAACGGGCTCATATCAGAAGAGAATGGAGCTTCTTCTTCGACTGCATCACCAAAGCTTTTGGGAACAAATGTTCGAATTTTGATGTTATCCCAATTCTGAGTCAGCACATAGGGTATGCTATTATCCATCAAACTCATTTTGATTTTGCAACTGGAATAATTGGTTTTATTGGGGATAGGATGACAGAGGATAGGAATGTTGTCTATTTTGCTAGATTCTGTCAACTTATATATACTTTTTGTACTGATGAACCTCAATTAATAAGTTCCTCAACCCCACCTTTTAGAGTTGCAAAATGATACTTTAATGACCTGGTAAATGCTGATACTAAAAAATCAGTGGTTAGACCATTACAGATTCCTCAGTCTGTAAAACAGATCTTAGTAAATGTTGATCCTCATACTTATAGATCTGTTTACTCTGATGTCCAACCAACCACAAACACCCAAAAACCATCATCCTCAGCACCTACCACTCATTCTACTCAACCTACCCTCAAGACATATCTCAAATCCTATCTCTCCACTTCACAGACTGAACAACCCTCAGCCTCAGCACCTACTGTGAAGCCTTCTTCCTCCAAGCCAAAGAGGACAAAAACTGTTCCTCAAACACCTCAAAAGAGAAGGAGGATTACCTTGAGAGATGAATCTGATACTGAGGAACAGGTTCCTTCTTCAGAACCTGTTGTAAGTGAAGCTGAGAAAAAGACTTCTAAGAAGGATTCTGGAATTGGGGGATCTAGGCTTCTCAAAAGGCTTAGAAGAATGATAGTTCCTGAAACTCCCAAGGAATCCAAATCAACAAAGAGATACCAGAAACAGAGGGAAAAAAGGCCAGTTTCAGATGATGAAGAGGAAACAGCTAAGGAAGGGGATCAGGAATCTCTGATCTCACAAGACAAGGAATTTGCTCCAGTAACTTCTTCTCCATCAACTCCATCTAAGGAAGCTGCTACTGAAAAGGCCAACACACCATCTGTGTCTCCTGTTCAAAAGTCTGTATCTCCTGTTGATCCAGGCCTAAGTGCTGAAATTGATATTCAGAATATGGTTGTGCCTGACATACTTTTCTTAGAAGCTCCACCAGCAACTAATCCTTCTACAACACATGTTCCTGATGTTGTTCAAACTCCAGAGTTATCAACAACATCTTCTCTGAATCATGATGCTGATGATCAGACTTTAGGTGAGCATCAGGATTTGGCTGTTGATCAGAACTTAGAACAAGATCAACAATTAGAGGATGTTGAAGCCTCTATTGCTACTCACACTGTTGTCTTATCAGACGATACTGATTCTTTAAGTTCTGATGCTGCAAATGCTGGAGATACTGGTGATGCTGCTCCAACTGCAGATGCTGATACAATAGGTCCTTCAGGACATGCTCCTTAACAGACTATTCTAAAGTTTGAACTGGTTAAGAAGTTTATTACCGGAGAAGCACCAGTACCTTGGAGTGAAACTCCTGCAGGTCAGGAGTGGACTAAGCAATGGAACTCAGTTTCCTGTGTTCCAACTGAAAAGCATCTTGCTGAGCACTTGACTAAAGCTGATGCAATGTTAAATTCTGATGATTTCAAAACCCAGCTTAGAGTCACTGTATTGAGTACTAAACATCTACAAGGTCTTCATTCAACTACTCATGCAGAGCTCCACAAGATTCAGGAGAACTTTATCAAACAGGAACAAGTTTGGAAAATTGATAAGAAAAAGTTCTTCCAACCTACCATTGACAGGATTGCTTATATTGAGAAGACTCAAGATCATCAACAAGCTCAGATTGATAAAATTCTGAAAAATCAAGCTTCTCAGCAATCACAATTAACTGAAATCCAATCCTCAGTGGAATTGCTTATCTCTCTTCTACTACCTGCTGATGCCAAAAAGGGGGAGAAAGTAATTAAGTCAAAATGCAAGACTGACAAGACACTGACAGGAAAGGATAATGAAAAAGATGATCAAGGAAAATCTGGAATGGGTAGAGGTCATAGTCAAGGTAGAGGATTCACATCAAGACAAGCTAGTCACAGGACAAGTTCTGATACTGGGAACAAAATAAGTTCTGCTACTGGTAAAAGGATAAGTTCTGATGAACTTTTAGATCTTGATGAGGAAATGTCAAGACAGTTATTTCTTCAGGAAAATCCAGGATTGGACTTGGAGAGTTTAATGAAAGAAGAAGCCAGGCTTAAATCAGAGAAAGTCACATCTAAATCTGAAGCTTCTGGTAAAAAGCCACTTCCAAAACTCAAAGGCATTGTGATCAAAGAAAGGACACTTACTGAAGCAACATTGGCTAGATCACAACCGCAGATAGATCCAAGATCCAAGGGTAAAGAAAAAGTTGGTGAACCTATCAAGGTTTATGTGCCTCCTGAGGATGAAGAAATTACTGATGAAAAGGATAATCTTGCTCTAACTTCAAGAAAAGTTCTTAAAACAACCTCTGACATGGCTCAAGTTGTTCAGAGTCAAGAAATTGTAAGTTCTGATATTCAGAAGAAGCAAGTAACCTCTGACATAACTCAAGTTAACTTGATATCAGAAGATAGACCAAAGACACTCCTACCAGGATTCACTAAAGCAAAACAGACTCAACCTTTGAAGACTACTGCAAGTGGTTTTGAAGCAAGAGTAGTTACTGGAAAGGAAGCAAGAGATAAAACTGGATTGGGAAGTGCTGATGAAAGGAGAATACATAACACTACCAATGATCCAACTTCCTTTAGTGAACCAGGTATTGGAGCAACTCCTGAGAGATTGAATCAACTGGAATCTGTACAGATGGTTTACCATACCTACTTGAAAAAATACATCATGTTGTATTTCATGACAGATGGTAGGGTTTATCATATAAGACAAAATGCCATTCCATTGAAGTATTTTGAAGAATTGGAGCATGTACTTTTCTTACTTCAAGTGGATGACAGAATAACAGGGACTGCTGCAAACTATTTAAAAGAACAGATTCAGAGACAGAAAAGGCTTTATTCTGTTAAGTCTGACAGCACATATGTTCCAAAGTACAGAGATCACAATGGTGATATTGTTGATATGAAACCTAATACTGCACAGATCAGAACATATCTTGGTATTAAGGGACTTGAATTCAATCTGGAGTCTGACAAAGCCTATGTCATAAGACTAGATCAGGAGTTGAGAAAAGCAAAGATCAATGATCTCAGAGCTGTAATCTTTCAAACTGGTGAAGATACTGCAGAGCTTAAAGATGCCAAAAGGATAATGATTGACGAACTCAGATATGCTGAGAAATGTTTGTTGAAGAACTATCTCAGAACAACTCCTGACATTAGAGAGATCAGATGATGAAGCCAAGTCGAAGATCTACAACTGCTTAAATTCTGATATTTATACAGACTGGAGTTGTTATCAGAAGTTAAATATTGGTAAAGCTTTAAGGACTGTAAGTTGTAGTTATCTAGTCTAATTCTCATGCATTTGTACTTAATATTTTTGACATCATCAAATATCTGTTAAACTTGTATATTATGCTAATTTACAAGTTGGGGGAGATTGTTAGATATATTTGATAATGTCATGGCTAATATAATTTATGTTTAGATTTCAGATCTTACTTAACAGGACAAATCAGTACTTAACTGTTGATCAGTACTTATACTGGAAGTCAGGACTTAAGGATATCAGTACTTATATTATCAGGAGATAATCATCAGAAGTTAGATATCAGAACTTAAGTGCTGAAGGACGATCAGATAAGGACAGTAGCTGATTAAAGGAAAGAAGATCGAGATAAACATAAGAAGAGATATGCATGAAGAAGGAGTTTCGTGAAGAATGGAATACTTGGATAAAAAGATATCTGATTGATATATTTTAGGAAGCAGAATTATATTCCATATCAATTAGCGATTATCTTGTAACTGTGTAGTATATAAACACAGACATAGGGTTTACACTATAAGTGTTATCATATTCGAGAAGATTATTCATTGTAACCCTAGCAGCTCTCGTGATATTTGTTCATCACTGAGAGGTAACAGTTCCACACTGTAACAGAATTTATTGTTTCAATAAAGTTTGTTTTCTGTTACTTAATATCGATTTGATTGTATTATACACTGTATTCACCCCCCTCTACAGTGTGTGTGACCTAACACATAATTTGTTGTATATGCAGAGATTAATGAAGAAGATAACATCCACAATGTTAAAAATACGACCAACGTGAATGTTCTAGAAGAACATATTATTGTTCAAATGAATGAACCAATTCCTAACGTTGTTCGATTCAGTAGATCTATGAGAAAGTCTCATGTAAACAACTCAGGTCAAGGAGTGGTACGACTCTCTGTAATGAATAATAATTTTAATGTACTAACTTAGCAATAGGAATTTTCTAGCATTACTTCTTAATGTAGTATATTCTCAGATATATTCATACTGAAGCACATGAATGGGCTGCTAGAGAGCAGATAGTTTTAAGTACGCAAAATGGAGATTCTCTTGTGGGTCTCTCAATTGAAAAAGGAAAAGCAAGATGCTCTGTAGGCCGGAACAGGTTTGTAGAGGATGATCATTTGACGGAGGATCAGACTATAGTCTTTACAATGCTGCCTAACGAAGAGAATAGGGTTGTTTTCCAAGTTGAATGACATTAGCAACCTACAATTTCCGTTGACACATTCACATCCTTATAAAATTATGAAATGTACCTTTTTACTTTTCTCCGGCTAAATTATGAAATCTACCTTATTATATAATCATAGTTTCGAACATGGATGATAATGGGGACAATGGTTATGGTGTAACGTCATATGAAATTGTGTTTTCTATGTCATAGTCTTTTAATTACTAATTCTTAATCCGCAATATAAATAAATATGGCTTATAACATGAATATGTTATAAACCTTAAATTCAATTGTTGACATTCTTTAAACTTTTAATAAGCCTTTTTTAAGATGACAAAACATGATTATCACTTTTCAAATATAGAAATTAACTTACAATTTTTTTTATTTTGACTTGTAATATGACATACAAAATTGAAACTAATTAAGGAACTGCTAGAATAATAAGCTAAATATATTTTAAAGAAAATATAAATTATAATAGAAAGAAAAAACATTTATTGTTTCCAATAAAAAACTAATAACGTTATTTATTAGGTCTTCAAGCCTCTGCCATTTGCAGTCGCTAGAAGTGTCATATGTATAATTTGGTCGTTGAAAGTTAGCCCCAAAAAACACCATTCTCAATCCTATAACATCAAAAAGCGGGATGAAATTAGTCATTTTAAGAGTTTTCGAAAATATAAAACTTGTAGCTCTTTTAAGGTAAATTGTATACCTCTTTCTCATATTGATAACATCAGCGTTCTGAAGATTAATGTAAATCATTGAAGATTCAACAGTACAAGTAATTGCTTCGCCTACCAAACAATAAAAATAGTCCCATTTGGATTTGCTCTAATGCTATTTTGAATAAACATATTTATTTACGTGCAAGTTTGGGTATTTTATCGAAAATATTATGCTATTGTAATATGTAATTTAAGCTTTTCTATAACCCAGTAATCACTTCCACCGGTTAATTAATTTGAAACTGAAATTTGGAAACTGTAATGTGAGCCCCAGTGGAAGATCATCTTTAAAATGTAGTGGATGTATTTTTGGATTGATTATAAAAATCCAAATCATTTAAAAAATAATCATTAAATTTGAATCGGTTATATTGTATTATATATGTGAAAATTTCAAGTCTTTATAAGTGTTGATATCCAGAAAATACAATCAACGTCCAATGATATCATATTTTTGCCATGCATTTAAAAATGTTCTATTCAAAATAAACAAAGATTTGACTTTTAAAATTTAAAAATGTACCAATATATTGAGATATTATGATACAATTCCATAAAATTAAAATTAAAAATATACAAATATAAAAAAGAAACAAAAGTAAGAGCGGGGGAATAAAAATTTGAAAAAAATCAAAGCAAAAATATCCCCGCCCAAAGAAGTGTTGGTGGTGTCCCACTACCATCTGATACCGTGTGATATGCTCTCTCCTTTCCCTTTGTCAATACAGTTGTATTATAATATATATTATATTATATTAGTATGTGTATAACAAACAAGGACACATACACATTTCACAACTATCAAACATCCTCTGCAAACATTCTGTACTATTCTACTATAATTAACTCATGGAGGAGGATCAATCTTCTGTCTCTGGTACAAATTCTACATCCTATCAATTTATTATTTACATGTACTTGTGTGTGTTCTTATCGGACAACGAGTAGTCAGATTAAGTTAATAATCGGATGTATTTAAATATTTATAATAGTTATGTGTGTTTACAACTTTTTATATGTAATTATATGATTGGTAATCCGATTGAATGTGTGTTTGTACAGCGAGATCATCGTCCAAACTTGTGCGATATCCGCTTCGATCGGCAACCAAGTCCAAGGATGCCAAGTCACCTCTCCCTGTTTCTGCTACTTGTCAGAGGTTTCCTCTCTTCCATTACTACTACTTTTTTATTCTGTGTTCGTGTCCGGACTAATTTTACCAGCATTGACCTGTGTATGTACTTTCAATGAATTATGTGGTTGTATTTTATACAAGTGATGTATGTTTAAATTGTACTAATATATTGGGCTTTGAATTATACCATGTATATGTCAGTGTTTAGGTTCGCTGACTGACTAATTTACACACTATGGTGTGTATTTGCAAGTTTAGTGAATTGTGTTTGTAAAACTGAATCAAATTATTTTTTGTATTCTTCACTATTTTGTTGTATATATGCTTTATGTTTTAAATTATGGTGTAAATCATGTATGTTTTTCTTTGCTAATAAATCATTAATGTTGTTGAACTGAATTTTTGAAATGTTTTAGTTTTGGATGGTTTGCCATAAAATTATATATATGCAGATGACTTTTTGCTCTATTTGTTAAATGTTAATGCTAAATTTTCTCATACTTCGATCTTATCTATGTCTCCTGTTGTTACCATCAGTATAAAACTATATAGTAATTTAGGGGGGAAGCTTTTTGATTTTGCTGGTGAAAATTTATTCCATGTTATTATTATCCGAATACCCTTTGTGTGCAAAATTGTCAATGGAAAATTTTAAATTAAATGGGGTGATTAATGAATAAAATTAATGTACTTTACACTACAAAATTGTGCAAATTTCATTCAACACTAGTTTACTGGTTGAAATGGGATGTCTTTGTCAAACTGTTTTTTGTAGCAGTTTACAGAGGCTTTTTGGTTTGTGTTTGCTCCCTATCATCCCTTCTCAACAAAGAGAGATTTCATTTGCATTTGTTCTCTTGTTCTTGTACTACGAACACTGATCAGCTAATTATTGTATGTAGGGGAAAACCTCCATCAAGTGTGAGTCAAAGCATGAGTGTTCTTGATCTGTCAGGCAAAGGCAAGTCTGTGAAGCCTGCCAGAAGGCTTTCTATACCTACAAAGTCAACTGTCACTCCTGCACCAAAATCAGTTGGCTGTATCACACCAATTTCTGAGGTCAAGTCAAGGAGGTCTGCTGTCACCCAGGCAAAAAGTGATACACCGGTTTCTGATGTTTCCAGATCATCTAACAGAAAGAAGTTTACTATCTTGTCCTCAGCATCATACTGGCTTAATCAGATTAAGCTCGCTGAATCTGCAGCTAAACATTCTATCTCCCTTGCCTTTTTCAAAGTTGCTTATGAAGCTGGATGTGAGGTACATTAGATTGTATAGAACTTAACTCTCCCCGCACTTGTTAATTTTATAAAGATGTGTAAAATATTGTAAGTTTTAATTCTGATCTACAAGAAAAAGCGTATATACTGATGCATAATGCTATAATCAAGTTAATGTTCCAGCATTGAGCATTATTGGGGTAGTGCACTACACAGGTCATTTACCTTGTTTTTTTAATAATCATGTGGTATCCTCAATGACTGAGATCTTTTGGCTGCTTAATAGTTTATATACCGTTGTAATTAGTTCATCACATTGTTTTCTAGATGGTCTCCTTTGTTGAAACTGCAATGGTATATAATGCTTAGAGCACATCAGACTGAACTAAAACTGCTTTGATGTTTTAGCCTATTGGCACTGAACACTTTTTTTGTTTTAATTGTTTCTATTGCCTTGGGAAGCCTCTTCAGAGAATGAGGGAAGAGCTGAAAAACTATGTTCGTAAACATGACCTTGCTGAATTTGAAAATACTACAAAGCAATTATTTGAAAGTTACAATATAGTGAAGAGCTTTGAGCAGATGCAAGTGTCGGAAACCATTTCTCATGCTCTTGAAGAAGGAACTCAATCATCAGATGATAATGTGCATAGTTCTTCTACTTCTGGGACTCGTAAACTAAAACCAAAGTCTTTGAACCCTGTTGGTGGTGCTCAAATCCAAGGTTCGGTTGATGATATTTCTAAGAAGATTAGCCCTGCTCCTAGGATCCGATCTTCGGCAGTGACTAGGGGTAACACAAGTTCTAAATCTACTTCTATTGCTATAGGCCAGAAAACTCAAAACAAAAACCAGAAGCCAAGCAAAGAAAATGAGAAGCATAAGGTTAAAAAGCAAGAAAAGAAGCTTGCTGCTAAAGAAGGTACATTTTCACATACTGTTCCGTAAACCTTATCCAAATTCTGATTGTATTTGTCTGTACACTTATTCACTCATCATTACAGCCACCCCCAAGAACTCTTCAGTTGTAGAGAAGCCATTTGAAGAAAACAAAGAAAACATGGTAAGCAAGTGCTCAATTTGTTTCGTATCATTCTTGAACATTTGAGTCTACATGGTGGTAAAGAGAATCTGTTTGGAAGTTCTAGTTAGTTATTTGTCTTTTTTAGTTGGCATTATCTCTTATACTACCTTCCAATTTCGTTTGTTTTGTAGGATGCTCCACAGTTGGATGAAATCAGTATGATAGAGAGCTAGACATGCACCAGCAACTCTGTTCTCTGTTTATACACATAATTCTGCCACCTTGTTTGGGTTATGTCTTCAGTGTTTTTGTTGTGACTTTTCCTTTGTATAGATAGAAAAGGCAAAAGGGTATTTGTTCAGTTTGGCGTGTTGCAATTTTCTTTCTATATCCTGGTGCAGTTTTTATTATCTAAACCTTGTTGATGACTTGGTGTGCTTTGGTATTGTTGGTAATGACGTTAAGTTGTCTAAAAAGACTTTCTACTTCAGCATTTGTTGCAATTCTGTTTTCACCCTATAATGTGCAATTGGTGGTCAGATCTATTCTTTTTTATTAGGGCAAAGAAAATTACATATATCATTAAGAAGCATGGTCCATGCTTACAGAAGAGAATAACTCACTGGGAGTGTGATTTGCCCAAAACTATTCATCACCAAAAAGAACTATTTTTGCCAAAAAATTAAAACTAGCATTGGAGTAAGAAATATCAAATATCATTCAAAACTGATTAAACCTCTGAGAAGCTATATCTATCATTCTTCATCTTGCACACCAATGTTTGACAGCCTGATTCTACAATCACATTACCACAGCCAAATTTCTTCGCATTTTTTAAGCCAAACAGCACTGTTTTGCACTCAGCTACTAGTAGGTTTCAACGAGCTCTACATCTTTTCTGTAACATCGCACATCTTTGGGACCTTTATAGATACAAGTCAATAATTAATGTGTACCAATTTGCTAGCTGATCAAAAGCTCCACCATTGGGTTTCAACGAGCTCTACATCTTTTCTGTAACATTTCACATTCATTTCACATCGATAAGAATAAGAGTATGTATTGTCCACTCTGTTTAGTCATTTTTCTATCAAAACAACATAAGAACTTATTTGATATATAAATAATTGAGCAAAGAGTCATTTAAATATAACATTCACTTCTCGACAACTCAAATAATCAAGTGGAAAAATCCTTTAAGTAACATTTAGATCTTACAATGCAATTATAATAAATAAAATTTCACAAAATTCAACTTATTTCAAATAAAACTTAATATTTGAAGGAACAATTCCCAAAACCAAACAAGATAAAAACAAAGATGGGTCATAAACTAGTTCATTCTAGAGCTTCTTCTATCTTTCTCCTAGTCTCTCCAAGTCCATCTCGAAAAGCTTGAAGAAAATCTTTCGTAACTCTCCCAAGCCAGCGTCTTGATAATGGCCAACGACAAAAACCATCTATTACAAGTTCATGCCTTCGAGTGTCCCTCCTTATAATCTCCAGGGCTCTCTCAGCTTTCTCGCTTGCAATTTGAAGGTCTTCTATGGCTCTGTCTGCTCTATCAATTGCAATTTCAAGGTCCCGAACATTCAAAAAATAATCTTTTAAAATATCCTGACGTTCCTTTCTTATCTTACTCTCGACTTCTACAGCTTCGTCATTTCTAAACTTAAGCTTAAGTTTAAGCACCACATTTTCTCTCATTGACCTCGTCAATGCATCACTTCCACGTGAATGGCTAACACTCTCAACAAAAGGTGATTTTTTAACAGGTTCCTCGCTATCATAGTCAAGCATAGGGGCATCCTCATCAACATCAATGGACACTTGTGGCGATAGTTCTTCTATTTCCTCCTCGGGGTCTTCCTCCATATCCTCATCAAATCCGTTAGCAAGACCCCACACGTTCTCATTATCGGCCATCTACAAATGTCCAAAATGAAGTATTAATACTTACAACTAGAAGAAAACGATTCTATAGTACTTAACCCACAAGTCAAACTACAAGGTAGTCTACGAGATCTTAAACCTAGGCTCTGAATTCCATTTGTAACACCCAAGCCTACAACCGAATATGTACCAGACCCAACAACCCACCACAGGTCAGTCCGAAAAAGCTAGCAATTTGGTACACATTAATTGTTGACTTGTATCTATAAAGGTCCCAAATACTTTTATTCTTATCGATGTGGGATGTTACAAACATCCCAACTTTCGGAATATTAATTCTTAATAAAAACTAATAAGCGAAACACGATAATTCAATTTCTACACCAAAATGATCATGTTTCTCGAACCCGAAATATCAAAAGTCAACACATAGATATCTTGTTAGGTCTTGTCTTAACGAGGGACGTAAACTAGCCCTTATCGAATTATAGAAGCCGTGTCATTGGCATAGTGTGACCGTAATTTTATAACTGTGGAATGGATATGACTGCGATATTTTGGAACTGTAATTGATTTAAATTCTGAAAATTGTTTTAGAAAATATTTTTGAGTCGTTGAACAATAGTTACTTGCTGGGCTTCGTAGCTCGTTTTTGTGTATACATTTCAGGTTTGGAGAGCAGATAGAGCCATAGAAGACCTTCAAATTACAAGCGAGAAAGCTGAGAGAGCCCTGGAGATTATAAGGAGGGACACTCGAAGGCATGAACTTGTAATAGATGGTTTTAGTCGTTGGCCATTATCAAGGCGCTGGCTTGTTACTTGGCTTGGGAAAATTACGAAAGATTTTCTTCAAGCTTTTCGAGATGGACTTGGAGAGACTTGGAGAAAGATAAAAGAAACTCTAGAATGAACTAGTTTATGACCTATCTTTGTTTACCTTGTTTGGTTTTGGGAATTGTTCCTTAAGATATTAAGTTTTATTTGAAATAAGTTGAATTTTGTGAAATTTTATTTATTATAATTGCATTGTAAGATCTAAATGTTACTTAAATGATTTTTCCACTTAATTATTTGAGTTGTCGAGAAGTGGATGTTATATTTAATTTTAAAAAAATGACTCTTTGCTCAGTTATTTATATATCAAATAAGTTCTTATGTTGTTTTGATAAAAAAATGACTACATGGAGTGGACGAAGTGGAAACAACAACAATAACAACAACAACAATAACAACAATATCAATGGTGGAGCTTTTGATCAGCTAGCACAAACTTTAGCCGCTCTAGTAGGAAACCAACAACCGAGGCAACCAAGCATAGTTTTGAAATTCAAAAGACTTAACCTGCCAAGCTTTGATAGAGCAACGGACCCGGTGGTAGTTGAGAAGTGGGTTCAAGAGATGGAGAAGACCTTTGAGTTACTTAACAACAATGATGAGCAAAAAGTAACACTGGCTGTTTACCAACTTCAAGGTAGTGCCTTTGACTAGTGGCTTATGGAGAAAAGGAAAAATGAGGCAAATGCAGAAACAAATCAAGAACCATATTCGTGGGAAAGGTTTAAAAAATCTTTAGAGGACAAGTACTTTTCGAGGACGATGCGCTTACAGAAAGAAATGGGCTTTATCAGGCTTGAACAAGGTACGAGGTCAGTTACCAAGTATGAAGCGGAGTTTACGAAACTTTATAAGTACGCACCAACTTTGGTTGCGGATGAGGCAAGTCGAGTAAGGAGGTTGGAAGAAGGATTGCGAAGTAATATTTGACATGGAGTGGTGCCATTTGAGCTTCAGACTTATGAGGCTGTTCTTAACAAAGCCTTAGTGATCGAGAGGGGTTTAGCAGAATCCGATAAGACAACAGATAATTGGAACACGAAGAGGTTTGCTCCAACTGCTGGTCAAACGTCTCAAGGGGGACCACTCAAGAAACCACATGCGTAAGATCAAATGGGTAATCAAGGAAATCAAGATAAGTGCAATAGGTGTGGAGGAAATCATGCCGAATAGAGAATATCGTTGGAACTTGGGTGCTTGTTTTCATTTTGGGGAGGTTGGACACAAGATCTCGCAATGTCCCAACAATCCACCACCAAGAAAGGGGGCAGACACCAAAAAGGGAAATGGACATGTATTTCAGCTTACCGTAAATCGTAATTAAGGTACGAATTATATTAAAAAATTTATGCATCTCTTTTCTTAGTATAAGAAATTTGGAGAACCAAATTTTTTAAGGTGGGTAGATTGTAAAACCCCTATTTTTATTTATTTTTTTAGTATTTATTATTGGTCTTAAATATCGATGATAATTCTAATAAGAGATATTATTTAGTTTAATCAATGGTAGCTCTATATTTTATTACTTTCGAAATTTGAAAATCCGATTAAAAATGGAAGTGGTTAAATTTCATGAAATTACATTTATGAATGATACTGAGTGGAGGGATAATTGCGAGCAATTAAGGGACTTTTAATATTAAAAGAAACTGTAACGCTTAGGCATAAGATGAGTAGAATATATTCAGAAAAATAGAATAAAGTGAGAGAGGAGCAAAAGAAAAAGAAATATGTTAAAGCAACGAAGGGGCAAACACAGGGATGGGAGAAGTTGGCAACACTGGGGACCTTAAAAGCTTAGTAACACAAAAAGTTGACCATCTCAATTGATTTTTTTTTCTTTTTTTATAAAACCTATTATGGTACTTTATGTGAATCTTGATAAGTCATGCAATTTATGTGTTTATACATGTAATTGTGTTGGTAAAGGTTGTAGTTTTGTAATACTTCCTCCGCTGATGTGATTCCTTGTTGTAGATCTTGTATTTTACTTTATATGCATAAAACGAGACATCCTATTACTACTTAAATCTTGTATTACCTTTTGGTTTGGCTAAAATTCTTTATTAGATAACATAAATTTCTATCGGATTTTTTTTTGTATTTTGGTTTAACCATAAATTGATATTGAGTTCTTAATTATATTTTGTGGGCCACGAATTTTAAATAAATTTTATTCTCGGACCTCTTGTCTTTTCAATTGTGTCAAGATATACATGTTTATTAAATAGTGATGGGTTTACGTATAAATTTGAAGAAATCATAGTATAGCTTTGACATGAGCATAGTTACTGTGGTATTAAGATTTAAGATTTCATAATTGACAATTAGTGTAGTTTTCTTTTTTACTTTTCCGATCTTTAGTGTCTAAATTGTTTTCTTAAATCTCAAGAGCATGTTAGTTAGAAGTATTCCCATATTTTAATGACATGCAAATTGTTTTTCCTAACTGTTATAATAAATAAATAATTAATTATTTATAATTATGTTCTATTTTGTGCTTCGCGAAATTGTAAATATTATATTATTAAATTGTCATTGGCATGTGCTTTTATACATTAACTTGGTCAGTAAGTTGGTTTTGTCATGCAGGTATTATTTGAGTATAATATATATTGGTTAATTGCTAAGTGATCAATTATATAACTATTTATTTATTTTGAATTAAATTATAAATAGGATCTGTTCGTGCCCATTTCGGTGGTTATTGTTTCACTCAACGTAAGGGACTTTTTGTTACTCACTAATATGTAATTCGATTCCGTTTATTCGATCCTTGTTCTGTCCATAATATTTGATAAATTTTGATTATTGAAAATTGAGATATTGAAAATAGAAAATCCTTTTTTTTAATATTCCCAGTTTTAATTATGTATCGATTTATGGAATCCAGCCACTGGATAGTGTGGCGCATAGAACTAGTTTATGCACGTTCCAGAACACATAGATACCTTGTTAGGTCTTGTCTTAACGAGTGACGTAAATTAGCCCTTATCGAATTATAGAAGCCGTGTCACTGACATAGTATGACCGTAATTTTATAACTGTGGAATGGATATGACTGTGATATTTTGGAACTGTAATTGATTTATATTCTGAAAATTGTTTTAGAAAATATTTTTTGAGTCATTGAACAATAGTTACTTGCTGGGCTTCGTAGCTCATTTTTGTGTATACATTTCAGGTTTGGATTTTCTAAACGAATAAGGATAACTTGGACATGCTGTTTGGATTTTTATATATTTCATATTGAACTTAATTATTGAACTACTATTCAAGTTGCGCCTCAAATCTGAGTACTTTTAATTATGTGTTGACTTTTGATATTTCGGGGTTGAGAAACATGATCATTTTGGTGTAGAAATTGAATTATCGTGTTTCGCTTATTAGTTTTTATTAAGAATTAATTTCCCGAAAGTCGGGATGTTACAAATTTGTAACATCCCACATCGATAAGAATAAGAGTATTTGACACCTTTATAGATACAAGTCAACAATTAATGTGTATCAAATTGCTAGTTTTTTCGGACTGACCTGTGGTGGGTTGTTGGGTCTGGTACACATTCGGTTGTGGGCTTGAGTGTTATAAATGGTATCAGAGCTCTAACCGGCCGGAAGTGTAGAGGCACTGCCCAGGTTCCGTTTGTGTGTTTGTGAGATCGACGAGTACGTCGTAGGGGGTGTTTGTAACATCCTACATCGATAAGAATAAGAGTATTTGGGATATTTATAGATACAGGTCAACAATTAATGTGTACCGAATTGCTAGCTTTTTCGAACTAACCTGTGGTGGGTTGTTGGATCCGATTCATATTTGGTTGTGGGCTTGGGTGTTATATTTTTACTGCAACAAAACAAACAATGCCATGTTCTGGACGTGTCACTGCCCCTACTCCAGTCCATCCTTCAACTGTCGTAGAAGCATCTAAATTTATTTTGATTAATCCTTCAGGAAGTGGGCTCCAGGTTGATTTAATTCTAGGACAGTAAGATGAGGTGGTGTTCTCCCATAAACACGTTGAGTGTAAGACCAGAATTCCTGGACTGATCTGTTAGCGCTTTCCACCCTTTCCACCCTTTCCAGTATCATAACATCCGGTACTTTTCATTGGTCGAACACCAACTGATTTCTACGATACCATAAGTCTAAATTATAAAGGAGCTCCATTGTTGCTGATCTGCATTTAGGTGCATTTTTAATATCTTCGGGAATTCACTGAAACTATTGGGATTCTCTACATTTACGGCATTTCTACAGAAAGAACGATTACATATTTCACGAATGCACGACCATGTGAATAGTGCATGTATTATAGTTTTAGATTTTGCGGAGCACCATAGGCAAAAGTTGGAAGAGTCGTTGTGCAACATCTCCACATAAAATGAAATACTAATGGGGGAACCTCAGTTTTCCAAATATTAACCCAGAATCGTTGAAAATTACTTAAATCATGGGATTTACCAAGGGAGTATGCAGATGCTACTTTGTATATTCCCCCTGTTGTCCATGCCCCCAAAACTAATAATATCTTCAAGAAAACGCTCACTAATAGGAATAGCAAGCACCAACTTTTTTTTGTGTCATTTAAAATTTGACAAACCACCTATCATTTCCAGTAGGGCTATTCACGAACCGAGCTGTTCGCGAGTAAGCTCGATCTCGGCTCGTTCATGAACTCGAGCTCGAACACATAAACATGTTCGTTAAGCAAAACGAGCTCGAGCCGAGTTTTAGTATGTTCGGCTCGAGCTCGGCTCGAACTCGTTCGTTAAAAGCTCAAAAAAAATCTAATATTTTCTAAATATTTTAATTATAGATATACATATACATATACAGAGAGATTGCAAAAGATGAGGATCAGGGGCTGTTTCCACACATCACAATTGAAGGACAATCACCCATACATAATTAAATCGACAATCACATCAACCAAACCAAATAATTTCAAGCACAATCACTTCCATACACTTCACAATTGATAAACTTCAAATTTGAAGCTGCTTTATCAAGACACTTCCTTCAATTCACTTCGCTGTTTAATTCTCTTTGTGTGTGTTTGATAATTATTGTGTTTGTGTTGTAGGCTGGTGAGATTTAGGAAAGAGAACATAAGAGAGGCGGAGAAGGAGAGAGGTGGAGAAGGAGGTAGATGAGAGAATCATGAATTAGGTTAAGATATTTGTAAATTGGGTTAGGCTCGAACTTAAATCTAGGCTGGACAATAATCTGTTGGTTTGGGCCAACTTTGTTATTTTTTTCATTTGTTGATGAGCTGCTCGGTTACAGCTCGAGCTCAACTCAGCTCGTATTTGTTCGCGAACAAACTCGTGTTCGGCTCGTTTGCTAACGAGCTCGAGCTCGAACACGTATTTTGGTTCGGTAAGGAAGCTCGGCTCGTCAGAAAAAAAATGAAAGCTCGGCTCGATTCGATCAAAATTTGGTTCGGCTCGGTTCGTGAACAGCTCTAGTTTCCAACATCTCTCCTCTTCGTTTATCAGTTCCGAAACTAGTTCCCACTGGTTATTTGGGTTTTTTTAAAGGGTAGCAAGATACCCGTGGTCATCTTTTAACCATGGACCAAACTAGATATTTTAATTCTTCTCTCATTGCCAACCCGCCATATCAACCCTCTTTTACTATCACCTTTGCACTCCGAAGACTACGCCAATAGTAGCTCGGAGAAGATCCCAAAGCCGACCCCAAAACTGTTGTATTAGGGTATTACTTTGCTTTAAGAACTCTTCCGAAAGGAATTTTCATAATACATTGGACGCCAAAGGAATTCTTGTGTTTGATTGTTTTCTTATGTGTGGGCTATCGTAAGGGTAGATGATAGGGTTTTGACGCGTATTTCATCGAGTAATTATCGTTTAGATGATTAAAGTGTTATTTTCTAATTATAGATATGAGTCGATCTAGAAAATCAGGACCAGACGAAATGGATGAAGAGTAGAGTTGAATAGTATAAAATACTGGGTTTGTAACACTACATGAGCAACAGGTCAAATGATTAGTAGAATAAAGACGGTGATGTCTTGAGACAAAATGTCAGAATAGATGTGTCATTGCGAGTGTGACTAATGGCTATAAACCAAAGGCAAGTATCCCTATCTTCACTTATCGTTCAAGTAATGTTTATTTTGAACCCTTTTATGCAAGTTTCTCTATACTATTCTAATTCTAGAATAGTTAAATGCTTTAACTATCAAAATGATTGCTTCTAATTATGCAAGTACACTTTTGATATTCTAGGTTCAGAATACTAAGTGTTTTTACTTATCCAAATACCGAGTTTATATATGTTTTATACTTTGCGAATAAAATGGTTTAGTTGCGAGTATTCCTGCCAAGTGAAAGGGGAAATTTTTTTTATAAGGGAGTCGATTATTATGACCCCTTTCAATAAAAGATTTTAAGATTGGATGGTTACTGGTTGCGTAAAAGGCCGAGGCACCGGTCCAGCGCGAGCTATTATACGAAAGTGTAATATCTTGCAAGGCAAATGTGCGCCTTTTCTGGCGCCCTATAGGTACGGTATGTGTCCTCAACCCCGGGGTCAGGAGTTGACGTCATCCACAACACAACAACCAACATAAAATAATTCATTTCACTGATAAAATATAATCATGACCCCTCTTACCAAGATCTTTTCTAGGTTTAAGTATGACTTAGGTTATAATAACTTACAAAACTAACTCTTTACAACCACCTTGACAATATTATCTTAATACAACAAATCAATAGACCATTTTTGGTCTAACACAACTACCTCAGAGGAGCCTGACACGGAAGGAACTGGAACTCTGCAATATATATAAAATATTTTGCAAGGGTTAGCAATCAATTGCTCAGCAGTACCACTATATGAATAATAATCAAAAAATAGTTTATGTCAAACATTTATAGGAACAGAAATCAGAACTCGTCTATAGAAAACAAGTAAAACAGGTGAAAACAGATGAAAACAGATTAAAACTGATGAAAACTGGATATCAATACCTAGCATGCTCTATAAAACGTCTCATTAATTGTGCTGTGCAAATGCCAGAGTTCAATTTTAGCATGCTACTTTCATTTTCAAATCTTTCATTCCATTACTGGAACCATAAAACCTTTTTGTCCCGTTACGGGGACCCAAAACCATTTGTTCCGTTACGAGAAACATAAAATCTCGCTCAGATATAAAAGTATTGGATGATCCCTGGTGAGACAGCTGATCAGGCTATCTCTATAGGACAACTCTATCTTGGCCATCCTATGAAACTTGTTCCGGAACTCAAAGACTAGCTAGGTCCCTGTCACGCTGGGCTGGTGGTTATAATAGGGTGCGCAACCACTTCGCCTCTTACGCTATCTTCCTGGTCGTTACGGGCCCTTGCGCACGCTCATGCAATTATCTAATCAACTTTATCCAGTTTTTTAAACCACATACCTATCTTTTTTCAAAACAATTCTATCACAACATACTTTCTAAAATATTTTCATTTTATTCAAAGTTTAGAGATAGGTACTTTCAGAAGTTACTTTTCCCCCAAAACACAAGTTAACAAAACAATTTGAACCCAGGGGATACATAACTTAAACTGTTCTATTCCAGTACGTAATTTACATCAACAATTATTCATATATTACTGAACCATAAAGATATGGTCAGGGGTACTTGCCTTGTAGAGCTTTACAACTGATACTGCTTAACCTTGGACTGACTTGGACGCTCGGCTTTATCTCCTTACTATTTAACTATCCCAGATTCGACTTCAACACTCGGTTCCTTTGCTTGGAACCTCGTTGAGCTCGTCGACTGATCACTAGGTTAACTTTAGTCCAACGTCAACTTTCAGTTTTTCAACTAGAACCTACAGGGTCGAAATACTCTATGTTAGAGGACAAGGTATGCTTGACATATCCTCGCTAACAAACCTACCCATACGATATCAAATCCTGACTCGTAATTATACATATTATAATAACACACGCAACAATTAGGGTTCACTTTCTCAAAAATCGGTTCGGAGTTCATTTCCATAAAATACATATACTCGTCATTTTACGAAATTGGGGTTATTGGTTTTGGCAAAATATTTCATCACAACGTACAATCAAGTTTCGTATAAAATATATATATATATATATTCGCTCAACGTCCCGATAAATACCGGATAGGCTCCCGTATTTTCATAGTTTGATTTCACGGAAATCGAGCATCATTTCCTTTGTTTATCGGACTACCCCGTCGAACAACTCGACGCCTCAATCAACCAATCAATCCAACAAACAGGCAATCAATCCAACTTCACAACCCAAATAACCCTGAAACGTATTATTTAACTACTAATTTTTATTTCGAATAATAATATGCGAATTAAATTATTTATTTTAAAATATTAGGAATCAGAATAAACATCACATTCCACCGTCCTCTCGTCGAAATTCATCGCGGACGGCGGTAAAATCCGCGGGTACCCGTTTATTTCGGGTTTCCAACGCGAATCCTACCGATTAAATAAATTTCCTGGTACGAAATATTTATTATTATTTTTTTATATCACGAAGTTTATTCAAGTCATTCCTGCAAAATAAAAATAATAAAGAATCAATTTCCAACAGTACACGCACGCGCGTGCACAACACCAAATAACAGAACCTGGTCGACACCGGAAAACAAAGGAAACGGGACGGCAATAGACCACCGCCAACACACACAGCAGTAACCCACGCAAACACACACACTCAATTGACACATACACATACATACAAACACACAAACACACACACAAACACACAAACACACACACACACACGCGTATACACCACAGACACGCCACATCTCCCTCACCGGAAAACAGAGAGGGTGGCAACTGAACAAGAAAATACCGGCTGCACAAACAATTACCGAGAGGCACATGAACAACTGGGAGAGACAAAGGCCGGAAGACAACGACGGTTGCCGGAGGAACGAGAGAGAAGGGACGAAGTGGGGAGGAGAAGGGAGATTGTGAGAGAGAGAGACAGAGATTTGAGAGAATGAGAGAGGAGAGAGAGATACTGAATTAGTAAGACTGAATTGGAGAAAAACAAGAACCCCCAACCTGAATCTGTAGCTCTGCCACGTATCGATTAAAAGACACGTGTTAGGCATAAAACACGCGCTAATAATTTACGCAAGTATACACGTTCGCAAGTAATATAGAATAATTTCTAGTTCGTTCCCACAGAGACTCAGACTAATTATGTTCAATTAACACTTACTGACCAATATATGATTACTTCTCAATGTCAAGACAATAACACTTAGAGTTGATTAACTAGTTATTAACTATGATTAACTACGAGAATTAAATACTTAATTGATACTTGAATTAACAATATTAAACACACATGAGATCATAACTTCTGATAGGGATAAATAAATCCTGATTGTGTAAATTAAATATTATATTAATTATACATGATTTGGGCTGCTAGGCCCAATAAGAAGATGTATGACATTTAGACCAAAAAGGTTAACACATTGATCAGGCCTGATGGACCGGATCAGGCCTGATGGAACAAAGAAGGCCCAAAAACCCTGAATATTAATTAATTTCATGATTAATTAATAAGGGAAAAACCAGCTATTGAGAAGAGTCCCAATAAGGACATAAATCCTTGCAGATTAGCCTCTAAGGAACCTGGAAGGATAAGGAATCAGTTTCCTACTATTTAGGACTCCAAATTCCATTTTAATTATGAGACTTGGCCACCAAGTCTCCTATACCAAGTCCAATTCAAGGACCCCAACATCTATATAAGGGGTCTCACCCCACAAATCAGAACTATATTTTTTGACTTGATCCTTGGCAATCAGCAAGCTACGTAGGCATCTTGTTAAGGCAGATTGAGTCACGAAACACAAGAGCAATCAAATCGAGTCTCGAAGCTCACGTTCCTTAGTAGTAAATACAGCAATCATATACTTTAGTTTTTAATCCATAACATTTGGCTCCGTCTGTGGGAAGGCACAACAACAACCATGGCGAGAACACGGAGAATAATTAGAGCTCTTGAGGAAGGAACACCATCGGGGATAACCCAAGTGATTTCGTCAACCGTGGAGATACCTCCTCATTCAACTTATGCAGCCACCCAAGGAGAAGCCCAGATAGGGGTAACTCAACCTCAGCCACAAGGGACGATTCCCTCAGCTGTTCAAGGTATGAATCCCCAAGTTGAACAATTACATGCACCTGTGAATTCTCGACCCATCGGGTATGAGTATTCAACCGTTGTGACTACTAACCCCCCTTATGGGATGCCCCTTTACCTCGAGGTTGGAGGAAGTGGACACGCTGGATGGAGTGAAGCACGAGGGCGATCGCCCCATACATACGAGGTTTGGTTCCTATCCCTGAGGATCAAGAATTTTATGGTCCTTACACTGAGAGAGACTCCGAATCTTCGGATGATGAAGTAGCCCCAAGAAGGAGACATGCTGGCAAAGAGCCGATGGCTGATGGTAGCCAACGTCCTAGAAGCACCCAAGGGACAAATCCCCAAGAAGTGCGGGAAAGGATCAGGGCTCACGAGGCTGAAATTCAAAGGCCGAGGCGCGACTTGGAGGCGCACCAGACCACCAGACCCCCACAACCTCCTAGGGGGAGAAATGCTCCTCCTATCATAGACCTGGATGGTCCAATACAAAGAAGGGTTGTTGTCCCAAGGGCTGATCCAAGCAATCTTCTTCCCCTTGGAGATCCTGATGATCCTACTCCACCATTCACTGAAGAAATAATGAATGCCCATATCTCAAGGAAGTTCAAGATGCCAACCATCAAAGCTTATGATGGTACGGGAGATCCCGCTAATCATGTTAGGACATTCTCTAATACACTGCTGTTGCAGCCCGTGAATGATGCTATTAAGTGTCGGGCCTTTCCTCAAACCCTGTCGAGTATGGCTCAAAGATGGTATTGTCGTTTGCCCCTAAACTCTATTCGGTCGTTCAGAGAATTAAGTCAGGCTTTTATTAAACAGTTCATTAGTGGGAGAGTGCATGAGAAAAGTTCAGCATCCCTCATGAGCATTGTGCAGGGAGCAAATGAATCCTTAAGAGACTACTTGAATCATTTTACGAAGGAAGCTTTAAAAGTCCCGGACCTTGATGACAAGGTCGCAATGATAGCACTGCAACAAGGAACTAAGGATGAGTTTTTCAAGATGTCCTTGGCCAAACGCCCCCCTGAAAGCAGCAGCTCCAGGATAGGGTAGGGAAGTACATCAAGGTGGAAGAGAGCATGAGGAAGACCGTAGTGAATAATGAGCTCACTGGAGGCAAGAAGCGGAAAACTGACCTGGAATATATCGCTAAGGACAAGTATCCTAGAAACGAGCAAAACTCTATTTCAACCCCCAAGAAGGTAGGACCTGGGCAAAAGTTCACTGAATACGCTAAGCTGGATGCTCCTAGAAGCCAGATCTTGATGGAAATCGAGAAAGATCGAGATATTCATTGGCCTAAGCCCTTGAAGGCTGTTCCTGCCAAGCTAGATAAGGGCAAGTATTGCAGATTTCATAAAGATGTCGGTCATGACACCGATGAGTGTAGATAACTGAAAGATGAAATTGAGTTCCTCATTCGAAAAGGAAGATTGAACAAATACACTGGAGAATGAGAGGATATGAATAACAATGGAAGAAAGAACTTTGAAGATCGTAGGAGGGACCAAGATGATCAGGGGTGGAATCCCCAGCCTAGAGGACCGGTTATAAATGCAATTTTTGGAGGGCCGCGACCTCGAGGGCCCGTGATAAACACAATCTTTGGAGGACCAACTACTGCTGGATTATCCAGGAACTCCAGAAAAGCATATACTAGAGTGGTTATGCATATTATTGGAGAAGCCCCGAAGAGGGCCAGTGTAACGCCCCCAAATCCGGGGTCAGAGGATTTGGTCGTCACTATAAAACCTCAATCCAAATTAACCTGTTTAATCAATAATTAAATGCCAGCGGAAGATATTTAGCACAAATGACCCCAAACTAATCCAAGATCTTTTAAGATTACAGTTCTAGAAACAAGAAATCCAAATTCCATCAATAGTTTTTTCACTTTCTTTTAAAACTCTTTTCAACAAATCTCAATCTCAAATTAAACCCACTAGTATAACTTCGAAATGAAGTATACTAGGCCCAAATAAAATACACAACTATAATATAATATAATATAAACAACTTTACACAAAAAACTTACACTAATTCGCAAACCCTGGACCAACCACCTTCCAAGAGCTTCTTCTTGCTTCCTCAAATTACGCGGCTAAACAGCAAGCTAATCCTTATTGGATGTTAAATTTAAAAACAGGCAAGTATGAGCGAAAGAAATGCTCAGCAAGATCATTATGACATATATGGGGTCGTTTTGATATAAAACCTACATCTGCATTAGAGCAGAACATTTAAAATCATAGTTGCTGAATCATAAAATTTTAGTTGAGGAATCCCAGATTTAATTCCTTAATTGTATTCAAAACCAATTTGATATTTTTGAGCGAGATGCTTCAGCAATACTTTGAATCTTGACGAGAATAAAATTCGTAAAACAGTGTTTACGGAAATATCGTAAACACCAATAACATGAGACAATGATTATGGATTGAATCATAAACTTTATTCAAAACCGAACTCTTCAAATTAATACTTATTTTGCTGTCATATCAAATTAGATATCAATATGAACTTTGATGCTCACAACATTCCATACTGAAGTCAACATCATTCATCTATACTAATACCACCTTTGATATTTAACAACAACGTAAGTATCAGCATAAATCAAAATCTGAATCAAAACCGCACTTTACCATTATTCCAAAACAGAAACAGTTGATAAATCATTTATTCTATGAATATCAAAAACAATATGATAATTTAGATTAGGATCATCCTCCGACGGACGTACTATCATATGCTGATCAGCCCGTGTGATAGCACAAGGTCAGGATTCATAGAAATGTGACCCCAAAATATGAGTACTCAAACAAAGGCAATATACCTGCCTGTGGCAAAAGTTGTGTCATAATGTTTCATATGGCACTTAGAAATAGCCCTCCGCTGGACCGTCCGTCCCGGTCACTTACGCAATTATGATCCAATCTTAAAACCTTTTATTGAAATGGGGTCATAATAATCGACACCCGACATAATTTTATTCGCCCAATTATTGGGTAGGAATATTCGCAACCAAATCACTTTTATCAAAATCCAAAACATTTATAAATCCGATAATTGGATAAGTAAAATCACTTGACTATTCTGAACATAGAATAGCAGATTAGTATTTGCATGAACATAATTATTTAATTCAGCGATATATAAAACATCTATCTATCTTGAACTGAGAATAGGGAAAGCAATACTTGCATGATAAGATTTAAAATAAATATCACTTGAACAATAAGTGATGATAGGGATACTTGCCTTTGGGTTTTAGTAGTTAGTCACACTCACAAAGACGCATCTATTCTGACATTCTGTCTCAAGACATCTCCGTCCTGCTTTTCAACACCTTACTGATATGCTGCTCCTGCGATTGCTAGAAGCCAGATATCCACTTCCATTCCATCTCACTCTTTATCCAGCATCTTGTCTTGATCAACTCGAATGATCCGCATCTATAATTAAAATATAGAACTTTAATTGTCTAATCGATAACCACTCGACGAACTACGCGTCAAAAGCCTATCGTCTACCCATACGATAGCCCACACACAAGGAAAACAGTCAAACACAAGACTTATGACCCACATATACACGTAATTCACATAGCACATAAGCACATAACTCATATATCAAATAATTCATATCACATAAGACTCGGTTCATCAGAAGGGTCGACTCGGTATGTTTAAAATGAAAATCGGGTCAAAAATATGATTTATCGATCAAAAATCGACTCAGAATGATTCGTAAAATAAGAGACCTTTCGAAACAAAAGAATTCGGGCCTCGAAAGTATTTTTATCGAAAGCGGAATATTTTTCTGAGTCTGTACGCGTTCGTCTCATATTAAACGGACGAACGGTTTATTTATTATGAATTTTTGAACATTTTTCGGAATTAAAACAGGTCTCTGAATTATTTTTATAACTAAATAATAAGGCTCGAACACCCGAAAAAAAATTATAAGAATTATCGAGCCTGGAAAATAATTTAAAATAATATTTTCTTGGAAATCGGACAGCACCTCCTCTATTTCTCGGACTGCTAGTCGAAATCATATCGACACAACCAACAACAATCAACACAATACGTTATATTTACGCGTATAAACACTACAGAAATGAATAACACGGCCACCTGAACCAAAACTCGGACCAAAAGTGACTTCTCCAACAATTTCTAAAAATTATGAAATAAATACATAAACACTAACATGCTATAATATACAAAAGTACAACAGCGGAATTTCGGAATCGTTAACCAAAATAAATTCTGATCACCCCGAAGAGAATATCTGATGTCCGGAAAATATCTCCAGAAAAATCCGAAATTAATAGCCATAGACATATACACGCTGAGATGTCATGTGGAGTAATCAACGCCTTCAAACTCCTTTTCTATGTTCCGAAAATAAATTAAAACGGAAATATAACGGAAATATGCCCCGCAAATTTTCTTCTCAAACCTTCGCAATATATATACCTATGCGTAGGTATCGAAGCGCTGATCGTTTATATATATACCAATTGAAATTTGGATATACGGTTTGTAAGATATGAATTTTTGAAAATTAAAAGTATATAAACAGGGAGAGAGACAGAGAGACAGAGAGGAGGGGAGAAACTGTTTTTGGTAAAAAGGAAAGGGGGCAGGGGGGTTAACGCGGGTGGGGGTAGGTGGCAGGGGGTGGAGGGCGCTATTTGACACGTTTTTGTTTTGTTTTTTTTTGTTCTTTTAACAGAGCACACCAACATATCCTTATTTATACCTGAAAATTTGTTTTGCCCCGCATTTCTTAACTTATCGAATAAACGCGCCGGTAAATAAAATCAGAAAAATTACCAAACAAATTCTAAAATTCTCAGAATAATTAGAAAACTAGTAAAATAAAATTTTCATAATTTTTTAAATATTTTTGACTTGCGCTCTATACCCGTATTATACAATTTAACGAACCGAGCTGCACTTGAAACAAATTCAGAAAATCACGAAAATAGTCTTAAAATGTTACAAATATCCCGAAGTTTATAAAAACATAAATTTTGAAATTTTAAAACAATTTTTGAAACGCAATTTATACCCGCTTTTATCAATTAAACGATTCAACGCGCGGATAAAATTAATCCTAAAAATTCCCAAAATAATTTTAAAATTCTCGTAATATTCCAAACTTGAATAAATATGAGTTTCGTAATTTTTGAAGAATTTTGGAATTAAATACGGATTTTACAAATAAATGAAATCAGAAAATCATATAAGGCTAAATAATTGATGAAATATTATTTTCTAAATTTTATAAAATCCCAAAAATAATTATTGTAATTATAAAGTCATAAAAATAATTTTTAAAATAATTTAAATATTTATGAAATTAAATTTTCAATAAAATCACTTTTAAAGATAAAAACAAAACGATACGACTCAATAATTAATAATACAAATAATCCTCAATCACAATTGAGTCCCACACAATTAATATTACATACAACACATAACAGACATAATATCCATCCAATCCCGAATATTACTAAACGAACTCAATTTACCGATACCAATAAAATGATCGGTTTTCAAATAAACTTTAGAAAATAATACATTTAAGAAAATATTTTCAGATATTAACAAAGATCGATATAACACTCAACAATTAGCACATTACCATTTAATAACACAACTCGTCAAATAGGAATAAAATATCCACCATTTTATTCTTTAAATCACATAAACATATTCAAATATTAATAATAATAATTCTGAAAATACGGGATATCACAATCTACCCCCCTTATAAGGATTCCGTCCTCGGAATCAGCAGAAGAAAACATTAAGGGTTTTCTAACCAACTTTCCAATACTGCTTACTTAACTTTCTCCCAAAATTCCAAATAACACCACAATTCCTTATACCACACAATTATCACGGGAGCTTCACTCCACACCATTGTTCCTTCCACATACCTTTTGTCCAATTTCTCAATAGAATCACTTTTACTGATCGCGAGAAAGAAGAATAGAGAGAAAGATAAAGAGAAAGAAAAGAAAGTGAGAGATAGAAGTAAAGAAACAGATCGACTTCGTTATATGCCATTAATATTTTAATCATATTGCAATCCACTGTTGCTGTTGGTAATCCCATCACATAGCCTTACTTTGACTCGACCAGGATAACTGAGCTTAACTTGATTGGTAAACCTTCGAATATTTGAGTTAATAAAATTATGGAATTTCAAAAAGAAAAGAATTTGATACCATAACTGGTGTCCCACCATTGTGGGTACCAAAGTCTGAATTTATGAGAAAGTGTAGTTGAAATGAAAGAATAACTGAGAGATCAATATGATCAAATGAACTTGGTATTGCGTGTCCAAATTAAGACACTACTAAAGGTTGTTAACCTTCATGTATTCACAATACACACAAGTGATGGCGTCCCATCCGACTTCTATCACACAGACAGGTATACCTTGTGTCCCCTATAGTTAGGGTTGTTCATCTCAGTCAGAATTAAAGAATATAAAAGGAATTCAAAATCAAATGAATAAAATCGAAAATATTTCAAAGATGATATTTCTGAAGGAAATGAAATCCAGAGAACAAAAATTTTGACACCAAATGAGCAAGTGGTGTCACATTACCAAGAAACTATCCACCAAATAAGAAAAGTGGAAGTTAAATTATCATAACTTGGCAGAGCTATCAAAACCTGAAAAATAGGCTTCATGACAACCTCTGGCACATTTAAAACACAGTTATGATTGAAAATGAGTGTTAGGGAATATATCCTCTAACAATTACTTCTTTTTGAGAGATGTCAAAAGGAATTATAGAAAGAGAAGGTATTGCCAAAGTCTTAATATTTATCTTCAATTTGAACTCTCCAGTTAAATCGTCACCCACTTCTAGACACTTCTTCACGTTCCAATGATATCGATAATCTCCATCGTCGTCAAATCGTAGTCTCGAAAGATTCCACAATAGAAGTTTGCAGCTTTCCGGAGTTCCATCCAGCTCAGCACAATCATCTCAAACGAATGTGCCTATCTTAACTTATTCGTTGGTACTATATCCAATAGTCCAACAGGAACTCGATATGAGCTCAAACGTCCTCACATAGCTATACACACTCCTACACACTCTCGTTTCTAGTTTACTATAACCTCAGCTCTGATACCAACCTGTAACGCCCCCAAATCCGGGGTCAGAGGATTTGGTCGTCACTATAAAACCTCAATCCAAATTAACCTGTTTAATCAATAATTAAATGCCAGCGGAAGATATTTAGCACAAATGACCCCAAACTAATCCAAGATCTTTTAAGGTTACAGTTCTAGAAACAAGAAATCCAAATTCCATCAATAGTTTTTTTCACTTTCTTTTAAAACTCTTTTCAACAAATCTCAATCTCAAATTAAACCCACTAGTATAACTTCGAAATGAAGTATACTAGGCCCAAATAAAATACACAACTATAATATAATATAATATAAACAACTTTACATAAAAGAACTTACACTAATTCGCAAACCCTGGACCAACCACCTTCCAAGAGCTTCTTCTTGCTTCCTCGAATTACGCGGCTAAACAGCAAGCTAATCCTTACTGGATGTTAAATTTAAAAAAAGGCAAGTATGAGTGAAAGAAATGCTCAGCAAGATCATTATGACATATATGGGGTCATTTTGATATAAAACCTATATCTGCATTAGAGCAGAACATTTAAAATCATAGTTGCTGAATCATAAAATTTTAGTTGAGGAATCCCAGATTTAATTCCTTAATTGTATTCAAAACCAATTTGATATTTTTGAGCGAGATGCTTCAGCAATACTTTGAATCTTGACGAGAATAAAATTCGTAAAATAGTGTTTACGGAAATATCGTAAACCACAATAACATGAGACAATGATTATGGATTGAATCATAAACTTTATTCAAAACCGAACTCTTCAAATTAATACTTATTTTGCTGTCATATCAAATTAGATATCAATATGAACTTTGATGCTCACAACATTCCATACCGAAGTCAACATCATTCATCTATACTAATACCACCTTTGATATTTAACAACAACGTAAGTATCAGCATAAATCAAAATCTGAATCAAAACCGCACTTTACCATTATTCCAAAATAGAAACAGTTGATAAATCATTTATTCAATGAATATCAAAAACAATATGATAATTTAGATTAGGATCATCCTCCGACGGACGTACTATCACATGCTGATCAGCCCGTGTGATAGCACAAGGTCAGGATTCATAGAAACGTGACCCCAAAATATGAGTACTCAAACAAAGGCAATATACCTGCCTGTGGCAAAAGTTGTGTCATAATGTTTCATATGGCACTTAGAAATAGCCCTCCGCTGGACCGTCCCGGTCACTTACGCAATTATGATCCAATCTTAAAACCTTTTATTGAAATGGGGTCATAATAATCGACACCCGACATAATTTTATTCGCCCAATTCTTGGGTAGGAATATTCGCAACCAAATCACTTTTATCAAAATCCAAAACATTTATAAATTCGATAATTGGATAAGTAAAATCACTTGACTATTCTGAACATAGAATAGCAGATGAGTATTTGCATGAACATAATTATTCAATTCAGCGATATATAAAACATCTATCTATCTTGAACTGAGAATAGGGAAAGCAATACTTGCATGATAAGATTTAAAATAAATATCACTTGAACAATAAGTGATGATAGGGATACTTGCCTTTGGGTTTTAGTAGTTAGTCACACTCGCAAAGACGCATCTATTCTGACATTCTGTCTCAAGACATCTCCGTCCTGCTTTTCAACACCTTACTGATATGCTGCTCCTGCGATTGCTAGAAGCCAGATATCCACTTCCATTCCATCTCACTCTTTATCCAACATCTTGTCTTGATCAACTCGAATGATCCGCATCTATAATTAAAATATAGAACTTTAATTGTCTAATCGATAACCACTCGACGAACTACGCGTCAAAAGCCTATCGTCTACCCATACGATAGCCCACACACAAGGAAAACAGTCAAACACAAGACTTATGACCCACATATACACGTAATTCACATAGCACATAAGCACATAACTCATATATCACATAATTCATATCACATAAGACTCGGTTCATCAGAAGGGTCGACTCGGTATGTTTAAAACGAAAATCGGGTCAAAAATATGATTTATCGATCAAAAATCGACTCAGGATGATTCGTAAAACAAGCGACCTTTCGAAACAAAAGAATTCGGGCCTCAAAAGTATTTTTATTGAAAGCGGAATATTTTTCTGAGTCTGTACGCGTTCGTCTCGTATTAAACGGACGAACGGTTTATTTATTATGAATTTTTGAACATTTTTCGGAATTAAAACAGGTCTCTGAATTATTTTTATAACTAAATAATAGGGCTCGAACACCCGAAAAAAAATTATAAGAATTATCGAGCCTGGAAAATAATTTAAAATAATATTTTCTTGGAAATCGGACAGCACCTCCTCTATTTCTCGGACTGCTAGTCGATATCATATCGACACAACCAACAACAATCAACACAATACGTTATATTTACGGGTATAAACACTACAGAAATGAATAACACGGCCACCTGAACCAAAACTCGGACCAAAAGTGACTTCTCCAACAATTTCTAAAAATTATGAAATAAATACATAAACACTAACATGCTATAATATACAAAAGTACGAAAGCGGAATTTCGGAATCGTTAACCAAAATAAATTCTGATCACCCCGAAGAGAATATCTGATGTCCGGAAAATATCTCCAGAAAAATCCGAAATTAATAGCCATAGACATATACACGCTGAGATGTCATGTGGAGTAATCAACGCCTTCAAACTCCTTTTCTATGTCCCGAAAATAAATTAAAACGGAAATATAACGGAAATATGCCCCGCAAATTTTCTTCTCAAAACTTCGCAATATATATACCTATGCGTAGGTATCGAAGCGGTGATCGTTTATATATATACCAATTAAAATTTGGATATACGGTTTGTAAGATATGAATTTTTGAAAATTAAAAGTATATAAACAGGGAGAGAGACAGAGAGACAGAGAGGAGGGGAGAAACTGTTTTTGGTAAAAAGGAAAGGGGGCAGGGGGGTTAACGCGGGTGGGGGTAGGTGGCAGGGGGTGGAGGGCGCTGTTTGACACGTTTTTGTTTTTGTTTTTTTTTTGTTCTTTTAACAGAGCACACCAACATATCCTTATTTATACCTGAAAATTTGTTTTACCCCGCATTTCTTAACTTATCGAATAAACGCGCCGGTAAATAAAATCAGAAAAATTACCAAACAAATTCTAAAATTCTCAGAATAATTAGAAAACTAGTAAAATAAAATTTTCATAATTTTTTAAATATTTTTGACTTGCGCTCTATACCCGTATTATACAATTTAACGAACCGAGCTGCACTTGAAACAAATTCAGAAAATCACGAAAATAGTCTTAAAATGTTACAAATATCCCGAAGTTTATAAAAAAATAAATTTCGAAATTTTAAAACAATTTTTGAAACGCAATTTATACCCGCTTTTATCAATTAAACGATTCAACGCGCGGATAAAATTAATCCTAAAAATTCCCAAAATAATTTTAAAATTCTCGTAATATTCCAAACTTGAATAAATATGAGTTTCGTAATTTTTGAAGAATTTTGGAATTAAATACGGATTTTACAAATAAATGAAATCAGAAAATCATATAGGGCTAAATAATTGATGAAATATTGATTTCTAAATTTTATAAAATCCCAAAAATAATTATTGTAATTATAAAGTCATAAAAATAATTTTAAAAATAATTTAAATATTTATGAAATTAAATTTTCAATAAAATCACTTTTAAAGACAAAAACAAAACGATACGACTCAATAATTAATAATACAAATAATCCTCAATCACAATTGAGTCCCACACAATTAATATTACATACAACACATAACAGACATAATATCCATCCAATCCCGAATATTACTAAACGAACTCAATTTACCGATACCAATAAAATGATCGATTTTCAAATAAACTTTTGAAAATAATACATTTAAGGAAATATTTTCAGATATTAACAAAGATCGATATAACACTCAACAATTAGCACATTACCATTTAATAACACAACTCGTCAAATAGGAATAAAATATCCACCATTTTATTCTTTAAATCACATAAACATATTCAAATATTAATAATAATAATTCTGAAAATACGGGATATCACAGCCAAGACATAAGTGACATTGGCTTTTGATGATTCTGACCTAGAGGGTGTGAAATTTCCTCATGACGATCCGCTGGTCATAACACCGATAATAGGAAATAGCCCGGTCAAGAGAGTCCTTGTGGATAATGGTGCTTCAGTGGATATCTTGCTCCATAACACCTTTCTAAGGATGGGATATAACGACTCCCAATTGACCCCAACTGACATGCCGATATATGAATTTGCGGGAGTAGAGTGCCCCGTGGAAGGGATAATCAAGTTGCCAACCACCATAGGTCAGGAACCAAGGCAAGCAACACAGATGTTGGACTTTGTGGTGGTAAAGGCTAGTTCAACTTATAATGCTATCATGGGGAGAACAGTGATACATGCCTTCAAGGCAGTCCCTTCTTCCTACCATTCAGTTATGAAATTTCCCACCCGAAATGGGATTGAAGAAGAGAGAGGAGATCAAAAAATGGCTAGAAGCTGTTATGTAGCCTCTTTGAGGGCAGATGGAGTTGGGGGGAAGGTTCTTCCTATTGAAGATATGGATATCCGAGAGAATGATGAGAAAAGAGGAGCGCCAGCAGAAGACTTGGTTTCGATTTCTTTAGCCCCCGAGAATCCTGAGAGGATGAATTTCATTGGAGCCACACTCGAGGAGCCCCTAAGAGAAAAGTTGGTGAAATTTTTGCAAGAAAATAGTGATGTGTTTGCATGGTCAGCAGCTAATATGCCAGGCATAGACCCGGAACTGATTACTCACAAGTTGAATGTGGACCCAAATCGGAAGACAGTGAAGCAAAAGAAAAGAAACTTTGCTCCGGAAAGGCAAGAAGCTATAAAACAGGAGGTTAAGAAGCTCTTAGAGGCTGGTTTCATTGAGGAGATACAGTTTCCTGAATGGTTAGCAAACCCTGTAATGGTGAAGAAGGCCAATAAAAAATGGAGGATGTGTATAGAGTTCACTGATCTGAATGATGCATGCCCTAAGGACTGTTTTCCGTTGCCAAGGATTGATACTTTGATAGATGCCACTGCTGGGCATGAGATGCTGAGCTTCATGGATGGATTTAGTGGATACAATCAGATTAAGATGCACAAGGATGACATTCCAAAGGTATCATTCATCACTGACTTTGGTGTTTATTGTTATCTTGTTGTGGCATTTGGTCTTAAGAATGCAGGAGCCACCTATCAAAGATTGGTAAATAATTTTTTTAAGGATCTTATTGGCAAGACTATGGAAGTCTATGTTGATGACATGTTAGTCAAGAGTCTAGTAAAGACTGATCATATAACCCATTTGAGGGAAGCTTTTGAGGTCCTGAGGTACCACAAGATGATGTTAAATCCTACGAAGTGTGCTTTCGGAGTAGGATTTGGAAATTTTTTGGGATTGATGGTCTCCAAGAGAGAGATTGAGGCCAACCCCGATAAAATAAAGGCAATCCTGGACATGGAGCCACCAAAAACTGTCAAGGATGTTCAGAAGCTCACAGGAAGGGTTGCTGCGCCGGGACGATTCATCTCCAATTCAGGAGACAAGTGCTTGTCGTTCTTCAAGTCCTTAAAGAACATTAAGGATTTTGTATGGAGTGAAGAAATCCAGAAGGCATTCGAGGAGTTAAAGAAATATATGGACCAGGCCCCGTTGTTAGCCAAGCCAGCTTTGAATGATGTTTTATACTTGTACCTGGCCGTTTCAGAGAATGCCTTGAGCGCTGTATTAGTTAAGGAGGAACTGAAAATCCAGAAACCCATATATTATGTCAGCAAAATTCTGCATGGAGCTGAGTTGAATTATTCAACTATTGAGAAGTTTGCTTTAGCTCTGGTAATGGCTTCAAGAAAGCTCCGTCCTTACTTCCAGGCTAATCAAATTGAGGTTCTAACAAATCAACCCTTGAGAAATATAATCCATAGTCTTAAGGCTAGTGGGAGACTGATCAAATGGGCAATAGAGCTGGGGGAATTCGACATCAAGTATAAGCCACGAACGACAATAAAAGCCCAGGCATTGGCTGACTTCGTGGTGGAATGTACCATACCCAACCAAGAAGTCGGGGGGCAGGAAGATACCATACCTCAGGACAAGGAAGTTGATAAGGGGGACAAAGAAAAGGATGATAAGGAGAAAGAATATTGGGCAGGTTTGGTTTTACAAAGCCCTGATGGGTTCTTGATTGAGTATGCCATGAAGTTAGACTTCCTAACCACAAACAATGAGGCAGAATATGAAGCTCTGATAGCTGGTCTTGGCTTAGCAGGGACACTTAGAGTCAAGAACTTAAAAGTCTGTGGAGACTCGAAGCTGGTCATATCCCAGGTGAAGGGAGAGTTTGAGGCAAGGGATGATACGATGGCTAAGTATGTCCGCCTAGTAAGGGCCGTAATGACCCAATTCGACGAATGCCATGTTGAGCACATTCCAGGGGAGGAAAATGCTAAGGCAGATGCATTATCAAAGTTTGCTTCATCTGAGATAGAGGAAAGTTCAGGAAGTATATACTTCCGCATCCTGAAGACACGAAGCATTGATGTTAAGCTTGTAGCTCCTATAGGTCTGGGGATGTCGTGGATAGATCCCATTAAGACTCATATTCAAACCGGTTGGTTGCCGAACGATGCTACTGAAGCATGAAAATTGACAATTCAAACACTAAGATACTCTTTGATAGATGGAATTCTGTATAAAAGATCTTTCGTGGTTCCCTACTTAAGGCGTCTCAGGCCCGATGAGGCACGCTTGGCTCTTGAAGAAGTATATGAAGGCATATGTGGGCAACACTTGGGGAGCAGGGCCTTAGCTCATAAGATAACCCATTTAGGCTTGTATTGGCCAGAAATGATGGCTGATGCCAAAGAATATGTGAAAAAGTGTGACCGCTGTCAGAAGCACGCACCAGTCGTTAGACAACCCCCTGATATGCTGACCTCCATCAACTCACCCATCCCCTTTGCTATGTGGGGAATGGATATACTGGGGCCTTTCCCCATGGCCACAATACAAAGGAAGTTCCTGATTGTATCCATTGATTATTTTACTAAGTGGATTAAAGCCAAGTCTTTGGCCAAAATCACAACTAAGCAAGTTGCACAATTCCTGTGGGAAAATATCATGTGCCGGTATGGAATTCCCTGCATCCTAGTCACTGACAATGGAACACAATTCAACAATGAGGAATTCAAGAAGTATTGTGAGGAGAATGAAATTGAGTTGCGATTCACCTCTATGGCTCACCCGCAAGCCAATGGGCAAGCGGAAGTGGCGAATCGAATAATCCTGGATGGACTAAAGAAGAGGATCGAGAAGTCAAGGAATAACTGGGTGGATGAAATACTCCCAATACTATGGGCCTATAGGACTACCTGTAGAGTCACGACTGGAGCAACTCCCTTCATGTTAGCATATGGTGCAGAAGCAGTTGTTCCTGTAGAGATATCACATTCCTCCCCCAGGATTCAAGCTTTCAATGCTGAGGAAAATGAAGAAGGGCAAAGGTTAGCTCTGGATATAATTGATGAAGTACGAGATGAGGCACATGCGAAGATAGTGGAATATCAGAAAAAAGCTTCATTCTACTACAACCTAAGGATTAAAGAAAGGTTCTTTAAATAAGGTGACTTAGTCTTGAGAAAAGTGGAAGCTTCTGGTATAGGGCAGAAAGGGAAACTTGCCCCAAATTGGGAAGGGCCATACAAAGTCAAGAGCGTTCAGGGTAGAGGAACCTACAAGCTGGAGACTATGGATGGTTTTGATGTCCTGAGAACTTGGCATGCCCAAAACCTGAAGGTTTACTATGTGTAGAACAGTTAAAGTATGATTTTCACTTGTCAGAGTGACAAGTAGGTTTAAAAGCACCTTGAAGCTTTGCTTTCTTATGATTTTTTTTATGTATAAGATATGTATAGATTTTATCAGGGTTGAACCCATTTTATGTAAGGTATCAAGAATACCAAGTTATAATAAAAAGCATTCGACTTAATTTTAGCCTATTAGATTGATGCATTGTGAAGGATAAAACCAAGTTATAAACTTGAGTTTGAAAACTCGGGAAAAATACGATGATACTTGGGCAATACAACTGAAAATAATAAAAGTCAATTACAAAGTTCAATATTGTCTAAGAAAGAAGAAATACATAAAACTTAGGCCTTGGAAGGCTCAGATTCTTCGGAACCACTATCCAAAGTCTCCTCGGACGTCTCTTCAGTCGGTCCCTCGGAAGTCTCTTCGGAAGTCTCCGCAGAGGTTCCCTCGGAACTATCCTCGGACGCTTTGGATGCCGCAGGAGACGCTGGCTTAGGGATGCTGGTTTTGGACACTCTTCTACCCTGGCCTTCTTTATAACGGGCTCAGGATCCACCTCAGAAGAAGATTCCTCCTCTTCAGAGCTGGATTCATGCTCCTTCCTTTTTCGGCCTTGGCCTTGACTCCCCGATGGGCCGTCCTTAATCAGATCGGTAAGCTTATCTGCAATGCCCCCAAGTGTTGGGACTTTCACAGGGTAGGGGAAAGAAGATTGTTCAAGAACCTTAGGAAATTCTTTCTGGATAGCCTCTACAGCAACGTCCCAGCCTTCCTTGTAGCTGACTGGATGTAGGAGGGCGTCATGCTCCATCATTAAATCCTTGAATTCCTGAGTATCCATCCAGTCGTCAAAAGCTTTGTCTTTTTGAGCCTTGAGGATAACATTCTTAGCCCGGGCCGTTTCAAGGTCAGAAGTTGATGAGGCGAGTTGGGCTTCAAGAGCCTCTATCCTCTGGTTGGCCTCCTCCAGCTTCTTATTTGCATCCTCTAGGCCAACTTTCCAAGCCTTGGCTTGGTGAATCGCCCCTTGAAAATGGACATTCGCCTACAAGATACAAAGCAAAAGTGAGAAATGAGAAAAATTACGGCAAAAAGCTATGAATGCCAAAAGAAAAAGACGTACCGTCGTCAAAGCCTGAGCTCCGAAAAGCTCGTTAGCCTCTAAGTCCTATTGAAGGACAAGGTCATGATAGTCAACCGGGGAAATGAAATGCATAGACAATTTCTTGGCAAGCGTTGTGTTGTCAACAATCGAATCCTTGCCCCGGATTCCCCAAGCGGGTTGGAAGAAAGCCCCTGGTTTTTGTTTAGTACGTAAAGGTTGTCTGGGGCCTTCCTCGCCTGGTTCCTTCGCCTGGAGTAGGAACTCCAGGAAACAATCCCCGAGGCGCGGGTCTTTGAAGACCTTCCCGACACGTTTCATCTTGGTTGTCTCCAGGTCTTTAGGCCTTGTAGCCTCCTCAATCTTCTCAGCCACTGCAACAAATAAGATAAGTGAGATGAGAAATTAGCAAAGTAAAAGATGGAAGAAACGAAGACAACTAGAGAAGGAAGGAAACATACTCTTTCTAGGAACGGGAGAAAGGCCACGTTCTACAAGAACGGTCTCCCTGATGAGATCCCAGGAGTGGGAAGTCCCATTATCTTGAGTAAGGAGGTTGAAAGCTCTGGTCTCCTCCTCAGACAAAACTATATCGTTATGGCTCCCATCTACAACTAGCCCAAAAGACGAATGAAAGAGGGTGCCCCAATCGCCGCCCTCCCAAAGAACGTACAGAAAATCTTTCTTCCACCCCAAATTATTGTCAGGGATGGACTTCCCATTCACTATGTGGGGAACGGTTAGGCGCTGATTCAAAGAAACCCACCCCGGATTCTTGTCGGGACTATTCTTGAACTGAAAAATCTTTCTAAAAATGGCAACCGAAGTAGGGACGTTGTGTTTGGCGCATTGTGACAAGTAGCACAGAATCAACCTCCAAGAGTTTGGAGGGAGTTGGAAAGGGCTGATGCCCACATCAGCTAGCAAAATTGGGACAAATGGGTGAAAGGGGAGTCTGATACCTGCCCTTAGAGTGTCCCTCTAGACACATAGTGCGTCCTTCCTCCGTTTACAGGCCCTATTGGCCGGACCCGCAAGAACTAGCTTGAAAGGTTCCTTGATTTTGAAACAAGCACTCAACTTGTCCATCTCCTTTGGATCCCGCAAGACACTGATGTGGTCGTGCACGTCTAAATACGCATCAGATGGGTACTCATCCCCTCGGGTGTTGATCATACCAATCAAGGAAGTGTACCTTGATCGAATGGGGAATTCATTGGACTTTCTGGCCACGTTCATCTTGGCCAAATGAGTCATTTTCTTATCAGCCATCTAAAAAAAAGGGGGGCACATAAGAAGATAATTTTAAACTCAAATTATGCAAAAACAAGCACAAAAAGAAAAAAGGGAAAAGTGTTTACCTGAAGTAATGCTGTTAAAAGAGGCTGGCTTGCTAAATGGAGGCTTTGGGGCTCAAAGAACTCCGACCTACAGTTATTATTCTGAGATCCTTAACAGAAGAAAAGAGAAGGAGAAGTTAGAAATGAGAAAGTGAGGAGCAATAGACTCTACTCACTCCTTTATATAGGTGAAAAAGTGAAGTTGAAGGGACAAAAAGCCCATTAAGATTTAAAGCCCAAAAAAGAAAGCCCAGAAATAGAACGTTCCAGAATACTCCAAGGAATTCCAAAGGAAATAAATAAAAATTCCCGAGAATTCTAGAGAATTCTAAAGAAGGTGTTTTAACATATTAAAGTCCAGATTAATATGGAAGAGGCCCAATAGGAGGCCCAAATCCAATTAGGATTTGGAAAAATAGAAGGCCCAAATCCAATTAGGATTTGGAAAAATAGAGGCCCAAATCCAATTAGGATTTAGAAGAATACAGGCCCAAGTCAAGGCCCAAATCAAAGCCCTAAAGAGAGAAGGCCCAAACAAAGCCCAATCCAAATTGAATTAGGAAGAAGCCCAATACAGATCAGGATTGAGGTCGAATTCCAGGTCGTGAATTCTATTCGAATTCTTTGAAACAGGTGCCCACAAATTATGAGTAAAAAAGACCAGGATTGAGGTCGAATTCTAGGTCGTGAATTCTATTCGAATTCTTTCGAACAGACACCCAAAAATTACGGGTTAAAAAGATCAGGATTGAGGTCGAAAACCAGGTAAATATGACCAGGATTGAGGTCGAATTCCTGAATCAAGCACAATATTTATCGAGAATAAGCACAAAAATCTCGACTAAAATTTAGGTCGAAGGTTCGACTAGGATCCTGGTCGAAATCCAGGTCGTGAATCCTAGTCAAAACCTTACGACCAGGAAGGAAATAAGCACATAAATCTCGACTAAAATCCAGGTCGAAGGTTCGACTAGGATCCTGGTCGAAATCCAGGTCGTGAATCCTAGTCGAATCCTTATATTTCGACCAAAATCCAGGTCGAAGATTCGACTAGGACCCTGGTCGAAATCCAGGTCGTGAATCCTAGTCGAAATCCTTCGACCAGGATTGAAAGGCTTGGCCAAAATGCGACTAGGATCCTGGTCGAAAAGGGGCTGAAAATTTAAAAATATTTGTGAAAAATTGCATAAAATTTTGAAAAATCTCGGAAATAAAGGGAAAATTCCTGAAAAATACCAGAAAATTCCTAAAAATAGGGAAAAGGTAAGAAAATAAAAAGGAAGTTTTTAAACGACCCTGAAGCCGCGTACAAGGCCAATCGTTGTAAACGTGTAGGTCGCTCCATACTTTACGCAAAACGATACCCTGTAAGGGAATAAATGAACTTAACTTTTGCGAAATCTTATACGGTTTCCCAAAAGTTGGGGGGCAAATGATAGGGATAAATAAATCCTGCCTGTGTAAATTAAATATTATATTAATTATACATGATTTGGGCTGCTAGGCCCAATAAAAAGATGTATGACATTCAGACCAAAAAGGTTAACACATTGATCAGGCCTGATGGACCGGATCAGGCCTGATGGAACAAAGAAGGCCCAAAAACCCTGAATATTAATTAATTTCGTAATTAATTAATAAGGGAAAAACCAGCTATTGAGAAGAGTCCCAATAAGGACATAAATCCTTGCAGATTAGCCTCTAAGGAACCTGGAAGGATAAGGAATCAGTTTCCTACTATTTAGGACTCCAAAGTCCATTTTAATTATGAGACTTGGCCACCAAGTCTCCTATACCAAGTCCAATTCAAGGACCCCAACATCTATATAAGGGGTCTCATCCCACAAATCAGAACTACATTTTTTGACTTGATCCTTGGCAATCAGCAAGGTACGTAGGAATCTTGTTAAGGCAGATTGAGTCACGAAACACAAGAGCAGTCAAATCGAGTCTCGAAGCTCACGTTCCTTAGTAGTAAATACAGCAATCATATACTTTAGTTTTTAATCCATAATAACTTCATTACTACTTTCTTCAATAGTTATCGTTATTACCCTTAGCATGTAACGGTGATGATATTAATCGAACAACACGAAACTGATAAAAGCCAACTTTCGTTGTACTAATACCATTCTACCAAACATCCACAATTAAGATAGAAGTTGAATAGGCATCAATTATGTTGAGACCCTATATGTCTACAGAATTTGACAACATAACGATTTAAGCACAAGTTATTCCTTATGATTACACAGGGCAAGTAAAACGGTTAGAGTTACCCACTAATCATGCATACACATACATGAACCTATGCTAGCATGGCAAGTTCTAAATCTCAAGATCCACCGTCGCTTCAAAAGAGATTAACACCCTATCTTATATGTTCGCGACGCACATAAGATGAATAAGCGCAACCTATACTAGATATCATACAATCATCATATACTAAGGTATTAAAAAACTAACTAAAGAATTCCATAGTAAATCCGTTACGACCCCATGATCACGATTAGCCCATGATAGAACTCATCGTCACCATGGGTTCATATGAAAACATGATAATAACACACAAGTTAAATTAATAAAATACTTATTAAAACCAGAGTACGTCACAAGAGTAATAAGGTTCAAAGTAAAGAAACAAGCATCTACTGATACAACGAATAAAAGAATCACAAGAAAACGTATGCTTCCTCTTCTTTGTTGCGATGTGCTAAAACGGTCTTCTTCCTTCTCTTCTTGCTCCTTGATTGATACCACACTTCATATGTGAAATGTCTCTGAAACGACTTATATAGAAGCCCCACAAGACCCAGCCATCTCAGAAGTCAGAAGTCCAACAGAATAAGAACTCTAAAAATCAGTATTAAAAATTACACCCTTGAGCGGCCGCCCAGCAATCCTGAGCGGGCGCCCAGCTGCTCACTGGAAAAGTCTTCAATCTGCTCCCATTTTCTGCTACGTTCTGCTCCTAACTTCCCACATTCAATGCCAAGAACTCCCCTAGGCTTATTTCTGATGAAATCTCCCCACAAACACAAGTTATACCCTGAAATGCACAAACACTAGAAAAACGCATCAAATACACAAAATACTTGATTTCAAGACATTAATTCAAGCCATTATAAGACATTCTAAGTGGTATAAAATGCCACTTATCACACCCCCAAACTTAAATCGATGCTTGTCCTCAAGCGTCACAGACTCAAAAACAAAACAAAAACATGCATGAATGCAAACTACATGAAATGCAGCGATCCCCCTCACAATGACTAAACCAACCAACTCACAACATCTCAACAAATGCAATTAGGCGAATAAAGTTCAATCAAATCATGCAGAAATAAATATGAATTTTTTTCAACTGCGAAATATACTCGGATTTTACAAATTAGCGGGTATACGCGCAGGTGATTTTAATCCGAAAAATTTCCAAACTAATTTTAAAATTCTCAGAGTAATCTTAACTTAAATAAATATGATTTTCATAATTTTTGAAATATATCTGAATTTAATATCAAATTTATAATAAAATACAATCAGAAAATCATTCAGGACTAAATAATTAATGAAATATTAATTTCTAAATTTTATAAAATCCCAAAAATAATTATTAAGATTATAAAATCATAGGAACAATTTTAGAGACAATTCAGATATTTATGCAAATAAATTTGCATTAAATCCACTTTTAAAAGTGAAAACATTTCAGTACAACTCAATATCAATTACGCAAACAACCCAGTACACCATAAGTCACACATATAATAATAAAACAACACATAGCTGATAGAAGCTATACACATATTTTATCTATTTAATAATTCCATAATTACGTATTTAGATAATACCAAAGTATGCGAGTCGTTATAGTATGGCTACGGGATACCGGTACCTATATTTACGGTATGGCTGCGGGATACCGGTGCTGTTTTGTGACTGATCATCATGAACAACATAGTGCATAATTGGTTCTAATTTAAATTATTATATTGTTTTGATTATCATATAATAAATGATTTATCAAGTATTTTGGTTTTGGATAAAAGGTGAAATGTAGTTTTGATTCAGTTTCTGATTTATGTTGATACTTACTTTGTTGTTAAATATCGAAGGTGGTATTAATAGAGATGATTAATATTGACTTCAGTATGAGATGTTGTGAGTATCAAAGTTCGTAGTGATATCTAATTTCATATGAGATCAAAATGAGTATTAATATCAAGAGTTGAGTTTTAAATAAAGTTTATGATTCAGTCCATAATCACTTTTTCGTAAACACTGTTTTACGAGTTTTATTCTCATCAAGATTCAAAGTATTGCTGAAAAATTTCGCTCGAAAATATCAAAAGATTTTTTGTTAGGTCACACACACTGTAGAGGGGGTGAATACAGTGTATAATACAATCAAATCGAACTTTAATATCCTAATTAACAGAAAATAAACTTTATTGAAACAATAAACTCTATTACAGTATGGAACTGTTACCTCTCAGTGATGAACAAATATCACGAGAGCTGCTAGGGTTACAATGAATAATCTTCTCGAATATGATAACACTTATAGTGCAAACCCTATGTCTGTGTTTATATACTACACAGTTACAAGATAATCGCTAATTGATATGGAATATAATTCTGCTTCCGAAAATATATCGATCAGATATCTTTACTTACAAGTATTCCATTCTTCACGGAACTCCTTCTTCATGCATATCTCTTCTTATGTTTATCTCGATCTTCTTTCCTTTAATCAGCTACTTTCCTTGTCTAATCGTCCTTCAGCACTTAAGTTCTGATATCCAACTTCTGATGATTATCTCCTGATAATATAAGTACTGATATCCTTAAGTCCTGACTTCCAGTATAAGTACTGATTCCCAGTTAAGTACTGATTTGTCCTGTTAAGTAAGATCTGAAAACTAAACATAAATCATATTAGCAATGACATTATCAAATATATCTAACAATCTCCCCCAACTTGTAAATTAGTATAATATATAAGTTTAACAGATATTTGATGATATTAAAAACATTAAGTACAAATGCATGAGAATTAGACTAGATAACTACAACTTACAGTCCTTAAAGCTTTACCAATATTTAACTTCTGATAACAACTTCAGTCTGTACAAATATCAGAATTTAAGCAGTTGTAGATCTTTGACTTGGCTTCATCTTCTGATCTCTCTGATGTCAGAAGTTGTTCTCAGATAGTTCTTCAACAAACATCTCTCAGCATATCTAAGTTCATCAATCATCCTCCTTTTAGCATCTTTAAGCTCTGCAGTATCTTCACCAATTTGAAAGATTGCAGCCCTTAGATCATTAATCTTTGCTTTTCTTATATCCTGCTCCAGTCTGATCAAATAAGCTTTATCAGACTCAAGATTGAATTCCACAGCCCTGTACCCTAGAAAGGTAGTTATAATTTGAGCAGAATTGGGCTTCATTTCAACTATATCACCCTTGTGATCTCTGTACTTTGGAACATATGTGCTGTGAGACTTAACAGAATAAAGCCTTTTCTGTCTCTGAATCTGATCCTTCAAATAGTTTGCAGCAGTTCCTGTCAATCTGTCATCCACTTGAAGTAAGAATAGTACATGCTCCAATTCTTCAAAATACTTCAATGGAATGGCATTTTGCCTTATATGATAAACCCTACCATCTGTCATGAAATATAACAAGATGTATTCTTTCAAGTAGGTATGATAAACCATTTGTACAGATTCCAGTTGATTCAATCTCTCAAGAGTTGCTCCAATACCAGGTTCACTCAAGGAAGTTGGATCATTGGTAGTGTTCGGTATTCTTCTTTCATCAGCACTTCCCAATCCAGTTTTATCTCTTGCTTCCTTTCCAGTAACTACTCCAGCTTCAAAACCACTTACAGTAGTCTTCAAAGGTTGAGTCTGTTTTGCTTTAGTGAATCCTGGTAGGAGTGTCTTTGGTCTATCTTCTGATATCAAGTTAACTTGAGCTGTGTCAGAGGTTACTTGCTTCTTTGAAATATCAAAACTTACTTTATCTTGACTCTGAACAACTTGAGCCATGTCAGAGGTTGTTTTAAGAACTTTTCTTGAAGTCAGAGCAAGATCATCCTTTTCATCAGTGATTTCTTCATCCTCAAGAGACACATAAACCTTGATAGGTTCACCAACCTTTTCTTTACCCTTGGATCTTGGATCTATCTGCGGTTGTGATTTAGCCAATGTTGCTTCAGTATGTATCCTTTCTTTGATCACAATGCCTTTGAGTTTTGGAAGTGGCTTTTTACCAGAAGCTTCAGATTTAGATGTGACTTTCTCTGATTTAAGTCTGGCTTCTTCTTCCATTAACCTCTCCAAGTCCATTCCTGGATTTTCCTGAAGAAATAACTGTCTTGATATTTCCTCATCAAGATCTAAAAGTTCATCAGAACTTATCCTTTTACTAGTAGCAGAACTTATTCTTTTCCCTGTATCAGAACTTGTCCTGTGACTTGTGATTTCAGCTTTTCTTGATGCGAAACCTCTACCTTGACTATGACCTCTACCCATTCCAGAGTTTCCTTGATCATCCTTTTCATCATCCTTCCCTTTCAGTGTCTTGTCAGTCTTGCATTTGGACTTAATTACTTTCTCCCCCTTTTTGGCATCAGCAGGTAGTAGAAGAGAGACAAGCAATTCCACTGAGGCTTGGATTTCATTAAGTTGAGATTGCTGAGAAGCTTGATTTTTCAGAATATCATCAATCTGAGCTTGTTGATTATCTTGAGTCTTCTCAATATAAGCAATCCTGTCAAAGCTAGGTTGGAAGAACTTTTTCTTATCAATCTTTTGAACTTGTTCCTGTTTGATAAATTCTTCCTGAATCTTGTGTAGCTCTGCATGAGTAGTTGAATGAAGACCTTGTAGATGTTTAGTACTCAATGCAGTGACTCTAAGCTGGGTTTTGAAATCATCAGAATTTAACATTTCATCAGCTTTAGTCAAGTGCTCAGCAAGATGCTTTTCAGTTGGAACACAGGAAACTGAATTCCATTCCTTAGTCCACTCCTGTCCGGCATGAGTTTCACTCCAAGGCACTGGTGCTTCTCTAGTAACAAACTTCTTAACAAGTTCAGACTTAAGAGTAGTTTGTTGAGGAGTATGTCCTGAAGGACCTGTTGCATCAGCATCTGCATTTGGAGCAGCATCACCAGTATCTCCAGCATTTGCAGCATCAGAACTTACATAATCAGTATCTTCTGATAAAATAACAGTATAAGTAGCAATGGAGGCTTCAGCATCCTCGAATTGCTGATCTGGTTCTAAGTTCTGATCAACAGCCATATCCTGATGCTCATCTAAAGTCTGATCATCAACATCTAGATGCAGAGAAGGTGTTGTAGATAACTCTGGAGTTTGAACAACATCAGTAACAGGTGTTATTGAAGGATTAGTTGCTGTTGGAGCTTCTAAGAGAATTACTTCAGGCACAACCAAGTTTGGAACATCAATATCAGCACTTGTGCCTGGATCAACAGGAGATACAGATGGTGTGTTGACCTTTTCAGAAACAGCTTCCTTAGAAGGAGTTGATGAAGAAGAAATAACTTTAGCAAATTCATTTTCTTGTGAGATCAGAGATTCCTGATCCCCTTCCTTAGCTGCTTCCTCTTCATCATCTGAAACTGGCCTTTTTGCCCTTTGTTTCTTGTATCTCTTTATAGATTTGGATTCCTTGGGAGTTTCAGGAACTGTCATTCTTCTAAGCCTCTTGAGAAGCCTAGATCCCCCAATTCCAGAATCCTTCTGAGAAGTCACTTTCTCAGCTTCATAAACAACAGGTTCTGAAGAAGGAACCTGTTTCTCAGTATCAGATTCATCTCTCAAAGCAATCTTCCTTTTCTTCTGAAGTGTTTGAGGAACAGTCTTTGTCCTCTTAGGTGTGGAAGATGAAGGCTTCACAGTAGGTGCTGAGGATGAGGGTTTAACTGTCGGTGAAGTGGAGAGATAGGATTTGATATATTGCCTGAGGGTAGGTTGAGTAGAATGAGTGGTAGGTGCTGATGGTTGTTGTGATGTTTGGGAGGTTGTTGTTGGTTGGACATCAAAATAAACAGATCTATAAGTATCAGGATCAGCATTTACTAAGATCTATTTTACAGACTGAGGAATCTGTAAAGGTCTAACCACTGATTTCTTAGTGTCAGCATTTATCAGGTCATTAAAGTAGCATTTTGCAACCTTAAAAGGTGGAGTTGAGGAACTGACTAATTGAGGTTCATCAGTACAAAAAGTATATATAAGTTGACAGAATCTAGCAAAGTAAACAACATTCCTATCCTTTTTAAACCTGATCCCCAATAAAACCAATTATAGCAGTTGCAAAATCAAAATGAGTTTGGTTTATAACAGCATACCCGATGTGCTGACTCATAATTGGGATAGCATCAAAATTTGAACACTTGTTCCCAAAAGCTTTAGTGATGCAGTCGAAGAAGAAGCTCCATTCTCTTCTGATATGAGCCCGTTTCAACTGCCCAAGTTTTGCCAAACTCTGTTCATACCCAAAATTGGCCATTAACTCCTGAAGAGCTGATTCCTCTGGAATTGAAAAGGTATATCCTTCTGGGAGATGTAGAGCCCTGCGTATTATACCAGGAGTGACTGCATATGAAGAATCACCCCCTTCAAAAACAATACTAGGAGTGCCATGTGTATCACCATTATCAAAGTGCCCAGTCCGCCAAAATGTCAGAACTTGTTGGCTCGAAAAGACTGAAGGCTGGGTAAATGCATACCCAGTCTCACTGTGGGCAAGAAGATCTTGCACAAAATGCAATTCAGATGGAGCTTCAGCATGATCAAGAATTGCAGCATAGTTGTTTGGAACAAATTTAGCTCCATCAATGATTAAATCCTTAGGTGCCATGTGAAAAATTGAGATTTAAGAGTGCCTGGTAGGTGTTTGGTAAAATGTCTGTATGAAAAACCAACGTGAGAAGAAGAAAGAGAGTAAAAGCAAGTAGAGAAAAAGTATGAAGGGAAATAAAAGATTAAAAAAAAATCCTCTCTCTTTCTTACTTATACTCTGAAAAAAATGTTACCGTTGGACACCTGTCAGACATGCAGTAATAACGGATAGTTACTGGGCTCGAGAAAACAGTAATCATTACTTACCCACTTGTCGTTTTTCAAGGAAAAACCGTTCCACTTACCCAGATATTCCATTAATCAAGGTGAAACAGTTTTAATTCAAAATTGAAACCGTTCCCACTTATTTAAGTATTTTTCACTGCAACATTAATATTCTGAAAATAAATCAAGTGAAAATGACCAAGATAAATCAGATGAGTAAGTACTGATAAAGTAAAATCAGAACTTAAATTAAAACAGAATTTATATGGTCATCAGAATATGAATATTTATCAGGATTTATCAATGCATTATAAAATATCTCAGAGACAAAATCTTGAAACAAAAACAAATTTCATTAATATATCAAGATAATACATTCATGAAATTGAAATTACATCAGAATTTATACAAGATTTCCCTACGCTGCTAAACCTAACATCAACAACCTTAGTCCTAGCTCAAGAAGCAGGGCAAGGCTGATGATGAAGAAAAACAGGAAGAAGAAAATAAATCATTTCTTCTTCCTCCTCTGGACAAACAGAATGGCGAGTTGAATGATTCGCTCTTGCTGGCGGAGAGCTTTCAGCCTTTCCTCCTCCAATCACTCCAGATGGCGATGGTAGTCCATATAGAAGAACAGGAGGTGGGTGAGTGCCTCCTGTGGGACAGAGTTCCATATCTCATCAGGAATGGCAGTGACGTGCCATTCCTGCTGCCAATCGGCACAGCTTAGCTCCATATTGAAGGTTTCGTAGTTCAAAAACATGTTGTATCTGACCATGGTGTTTTTGAAAGAAAAAGTATGAAGGTAAGGTGAGTTTGGGAGAAAAGATTTGATGGGAAGGCTGATGTGGAGTGGTTGCTTATATAGGCAAGAGAATGCCAGGAGACGTAAAGGAATTTAATGCTGACAGGTAGAATTAATTCTACCTCGTCTCCCCAGACTTGGAAAAAGAAAAACATTCATTGGAAAGAGAAAACATGGTTTAATGCGCACAAGAAGCAAGTAAAAGTTGACTGTTCAAGTACGAATACCATTAACCCTAACCATAGTGACTATTAATCTTCCACTTCAACATATTCTAGTTTGAACCGAGACTGTTATCAAATTTTATCCACAGACAAGTCAAGTAAAGAATTAGACTGTAATATCAGAACTTAGACTTATATCAGAACTTAACAGTCATCAGAACATAATTTCTTAACTCGAAAAAGGAATGCCTATCTTAGTAAGTCCTCATACAAGTTCTGAGTTATATTCTTCAGAACTTAATCATCATAACATGCAATCAGAACTTGTCCTCAGAATTTGTGCAATGTGACACAATGACTGTTTATCTAAAACAACATAGATCACCACAGTAATTTTCATCATTCATATGGAGTGATTAGTGTGTGCATTAAGCTAAATGTCAGACAAAGAGTAAAGTCTAATTCACTTCAGTACATCTTAGAAATAAGGCATAACTAAAACTTTGCTAAAGAGTTGTCATTATTCTGAAACCTACTGTTGAATAAGTTCATGTTTGAGTCCACCTCAACTATTTTGTGCTAATTTTATGCATCTTTTTAAATTCCATTTCACAGTGGCTTCTCAGTGTAAGTGAGTCACGACTGCTTATCAGAATTTATGCAATTATCAGAGTATTTCTCCAGTAATCATAGAGTGTGAAAAGTCACCAAGATAATATTTTGCTTTTCTAATGCATATTTACTTAATACCAGCAATGCACTTGGGTCATCCCTTCCACATTTTTACTCTAGATCTCAAAGGAGTACCTGATTTTATTCTTTGATCCTTTTGCTTTTTCTTTTGATAAGTGAGGTTTATCAGCACTTAGTGCATTCAGCAGATTTACTAGTATCAGAACTTAACAGATGAGTAGCATTATTCTAATTTGTGACTTAGTAATAAGATAAACAAAGTAAACTCAACTAAGCTCAATTATCAGAATTTTGCTTGTGTCAATAGATTTCCACAGAAATAATTACTTCTTACATGGGATCATTTGTTTATTGAAGACTACTAGGTCAACATCTAGCACAGTTATCCTCATAGGATTGAATAGTTACTTAAACAGACATATCACTTATCAGAGTTTAGAAACTTATATCAGACAACAGTCAGTACTTAAACACATTTGTCAATTAAGCACAGAATATACAAAGAGATTAATTTCTGTAAATACTGATCATAAAGTCTGATATAACAGAAAAAGACTAAGCAGATTTAGAGAAAGAATCTGAAACCATTCCAAGTTCATTTACCAATCTTGTAAAAGTGGCTTCACACAATGGTTTTGTGAAGATATCTGCTAGTTGTTGATCTGTTGGAACAAAGTGCAATTCCACTGTACCTTTATCCATATATTCCCTTATGAAGTGGTACCAGATGCTAATGTGCTTTGTCATAGAGTGTTGAACTGGATTACCTGTCATAGCAATAGCACTTTGATTATCACAGTAAATAGGGATTTTGAAATATGTTAACCCATAATCCCGTAACTGATTCTTCATCCAAAGAATCTGTGCACAACAGCTTCCTGCAGCAATATACTCTGCTTCTGCAGTTGATGTGGAAATTGACTTTTGTTTCTTGCTGAACCAAGAAACCAATCTGCCTCCAAGAAATTGGCAGCTTCCACTTGTGCTTTTCCTGTCAATTTTGTAACCTGCAAAATCTGCATCTGAGTAACCTATTAGTTTAAAATCTGATTCTCTAGGATACCACAATCCCAGATCAGCTGTTCCTTTAAGATACTTAAAAATTTTTTTACAGCTGTTAAGTGAGATTCTCTTGGATCTGCTTGAAATCTTGCACAAAGATAGGTAGCATACATGATATCAGGTCTACTAGCAGTTAGATAGAGTAGAGAGCCAATCATACCTCTGTAATCAGTAATATCTACTGATTTACCAGTATCCTTATCCAGTTTTGTTGCAGTGGCCATGGGAGTGGATGCACTTGAACAATCTTGCATTCCAAATTTCTTCAACAAGTTTCTGGTGTACTTAGTTTGACAAATAAAAGTGCCTTCTTCATTCTGCTTGACTTGAAGGCCCAGAAAATAGCTAAGTTCCTCCATCATACTCATCTGATACCTTGACTGCATCAGTTTGGCAAACTTCTTGCAAAGTCTGTCATTTGTAGACCCAAAAATGATATCATCAACAGAAATCTGGACCAGAAGTAAGTCCTTTCCATAGTTGAGGTAGAACAGTGTTTTGTCTATTGTTCCTCTGTTGAATCCACTTTCCAGAAGAAACTGAGCTAAAGTCTCATACCATTCTCTAGGAGCTTGCTTAAGTCCATAAAGTGCTTTATCAAGCCTGTAGACATAATCTGGATGTTTGGAGTCTACAAAGCCTGAAGGTTGTTCAACATATACTTCCTCCTCCAATTCTCCATTGAGAAAAGCACTTTTCACATCCATTTGAAAGACAGTAAACTTTTTGTGAACAGCATAAGCCAAAAATATCCTTATGGCTTCTAACGTAGCAACTGGTGCAAATGTTTCATCATAATCAATTCCCTCCTGTTGAGAATATCCTTTTACAACCAGCCTTGCCTTATTCCTTGTAATTATGCCATCACTGTCAGTTTTGTTTCTGAATACCCACTTTGTACCAACAACAGATCTATTCTTTGGTCTTGGCACTAGGGTCCAGACTTTGTTTCTTTCAAATTCATTTAACTCTTCCTGCATTGCTTGCACCCAATCAGCATCTTGAAGAGCTTCTTCCACTTTCTTTGGCTCAGTCTGAGAGAGAAAAGAATTGTAAAGACATTCGTTTGAAGTACCTGTTCTAGTTCTGACACCTGCATCAGGATTTCCAATTATCAAATCAGGTGTATGTGCTTTTGTCCACTTCCTTGCAGATGGAAGGTTTTCTCTAGAACTGGATGCTCCCCCATGATCCATGCTGTCTTCATTTTCATTTTCTGATGCTCCCCCTGAAACTATGCTCTCTGAGTTGGATTCTTCAGAATTTAGATTTTCAGCACTATCAGAACTTGGCTTATCAGAACTTGACGAATCAGAACTTGAAGAGCCAGATGTATGTTCTGATGTTTCTTAAGATGTGGTAAGATCTTGAGTATGCTCCCACTGCACAGGTGCATCTTCCTTTGGCGTAGTCATCACAGTTTCAATAACATCAGAGTTTAATCCATCAGAATTTACAGTATCAGGACTTAGACTGTCAGGATTTTCAGTATCAGAATTTGAGTCTTCATTTTCAAATCTCAGCTGATCATGGTCAATAAAATCTTCAAGACCAGTAATCTTCTTGTCATCAAAGGAGACATTGATAGATTCCATGACCACTTTTGTTCTCAAATTATAGACTCTGAAGGCTTTTGTGGAAAGTGGATATCCAACAAAGATTCCTTCATCAGCTTTTAGATCAAACTTGGATAGCTGTTCAGGATGAGTCTTGAGAACAAAAAACTTGCATCCAAATACATGAAAGTACTTCAGATTTGGCTTCTTTTTCTTCACCATCTCATATGGTGTTTTTCCTTGCTTGTTAATGAGTGTTGCATTTTGAGTAAAACAAGCAGTCTGCACAGCTTCAGCCCAGAAATAGGTTGGAAGCTTTGCTTCTTCAAGCATTGTACGTGCAGCTTCAATGAGAGTTCTATTCTTCCTTTCAACAACTCCATTTTGCTGTGGAGTTCCAGGAGCAGAAAATTCCTGCTTTATTCCATGGTTTATGCAGAACTCTTCCATTATCAAATTCTTGAACTCAGTGCCATTATCACTCCTTAAGGTTTTCACAGAATCTTTGACCAATTTATCCAGATGTTTGACATGATCAATCAAGATAGATGCAGTTTCACTTTTTGTGTGCAAGAAATACACCCATGTGTATCTAGTGAACTCATCCACTATGACCAATGCATATTTCTTCTTTGCAATAGACATGACATTTACTGGACCAAATAGATCAACATGTAGTAGATGATAAGGCTCAAGAATCGATGATTCAGTCTTGCTCTTGATTGAAGATTTTCTTTGTTTGGCCTTCTGACAAGAATCACAAAGGCCATCAGGAGCAAATACTGACTTTGGCAGTCCTCTCACAAGATCTTTCTTGACCAGTTCATTTATATTGTTGAAATTTAAATGAGAGAGTTTCTTGTGCCAATTCCAGCTTTCTTCAATTGATGCTCTACTCATCAGACAGATTGCAGAACCATCAGTACTTGTTAAAAGCTTAGCTTCATAAATGTTACCACGCCTGTATCCTTTCGGAACAACTTTGCCTTTAGATTTACTCACAACTTCACAGTATTCTTCAAAGAAATCAACATGATAACCTCTGTCACAGATTTGACTTATACTCAGCAGATTGTGTTTAAGTCCTGAGACCAGAGCTACTTCTTTAATGATGACATTCCCCAGATTGATATTTCCATATCCCAATGTTTTTCCAATGTTGCCATCTCCATAAGAAACACTTGGGACAGCTTTCTCCACAAAGTCTGATAGCAGGACTTTATTTCAAGTCATATGTCTTGAACATCCACTGTCCAGAACTAGGATATTTTTCCTGTTGCCCTGCAATCACAAAGACCACTAATGATTAGTTTTAAGGACCCAGACTTGCTTGGATCCTTTGGCCTTATCAAGTTTGTTAACATTTGCAGCGGATTTAGCATCAGAGTTTATGTTAACATTTTTCTTATCAGAACTTATACTATCAGACTTTGAATCAGAATTTACACTAGAAGGAACAATGGAAACTTTCTTCAAAGAAGGTTTTAATTGATAATAATCATAGTAGAAACTATGATATTCCTTACAAGTATAAATGGAATGCCATAAACTACCACAATGAAAACAAGGATTTTATGGTTTATATCTAACAGACTGACTCTTAACTCCTGATTTTGAAGGTAAGGAGTTAATGTTCTTATTCTTCCTGCAAAAAGAAGCCAGATGGTTAGAACTTCCACAGTTATGACATGTTTTCCTAGGAGCATCAGGAACAGGTTTATAATCATTGCTTTTATTCACACCTTCCTTTCCATTCCTATTTTTCCTAGGTGATTTTACCTTGTTTACATTCTTAACTTCTTTCAGCTTATGCTTAAGTTGCTTCTTTGTCATTAAGCTTGTGTTTACTTCAGTTGTCTTTTCCTGTTTTAGTTTGTCAGAAGTTAATCCCTCTCTAACTTCTGATTTATCATTATCAGACTTTTCAGTTACAAACTTAACAGGTTTTAACTTTGGCTTTTGCTTAACAACAGGCTTAATTTCTACAGTTCCTTTATCATTCTTATCCTCTCCATAACCTAAGCCCTCTTTCCAATTTTCACTACTTAGCAAATTTTGAGTTGTTCTGCCAGAGTTAGTCCAAGTCCTGATTATCTCTCTTTCCTTTTCTAACTCAGTTTTTAGAGATTCATTAATTTTAAGCACTTCATCCCTAACATAAAGAGCATCATCTCTATCCTTCTGAGTTTGATGGAACATAACTAACTCTTTTTCTAAGAAATCATTTCTTTTCTTAAAAGCAAGATTTTCAGAAGTTAATCTTTCACATGTCAAAGTCTGATCTCTATAACTAACAAACATGGTTTTAAGATATCTTCTCAACTCATTAATATCATCAGTATGAAAAGCATAAGTAGTCTGAGGTACCTTTGTTTCAACAGCTTCAGAACTGCTCTCAGCACTTTCTTTATCAGCATTTGCCATTAACGCATAGTTCTCCTCACTTTCAGAGTCTGAGGTGTCTGTCCAGCTTTTCTGCTTTGTGACAAGAGCCTTGCCTTTGTCACCCTTTACCTTCTTGCAATCAGGAGATATGTGGCCTTTCTCACAACAGTTATAGCATTTGACATTGGTATAATCTCCTCTATCAGACTTTCCTCCTCTGCCTTTCAGAATCTGAGTCATCATCACTTTCAGAACTTGATGACTCAGTATCAGACTTTGTGAAAAGAGCTTTACCCTTGTCTTTCCTTGAGGTAGCTGCCTTGGGGGATTCTTCTTCAGCCTTAAGAGCAACTGTTCTTGACTTTCCTCCTTTTCTCTTGCTTCTTTGTTCCATCTCAAGTTCATGAGTCTTGAGTATTCCATAAATTTCATCAAGAGTTGTTTCATCAAGATTGTAATTGTCTCTTATTATTGTTGCCTTCAAATCCCAACATTCAGGAAGAGCTAACAGGAATTTAAGGTTTGAATCTTCAAGATCATACTCCTTATTAACCAATGACAGATCATTCAAGAGTTTGACAAATCTATCATATAAATCAGTCAATGATTCATTAGCCTTTGAATCAAAGTGTTCATACTCTTGAGTGAGTATTGTCTTCCTGTTCTTTTTAATCGTATCAGTTCCCTGACACCTTATTTCCAGAGCATCCCATATCTCTTTAGCAGTCTTGCAGTTAATTACCCTGTTTGACATTACATTATCAATGGCACTATGCAGTAAGTGTCGTACCTTAGCATCTTTAGCAATTGATGCGATATCTTCAGCAGTATAATCACTCTTTTCCTTTGGTACGGTTTTTGCTGCTTCACCTGCAACTGCAACTGCGAGCTTGGTTGGTTTGTGAGGCCCTTCCTTGATTCTATCAAGATATTCTGGATCTGTAGCTTCTAGAAACATGGTCATCCTCACCTTCCATATGGCATATTCAGATGGTCTCAGTATGGGAACTCTGATGGTTTCATACCGACTTTGAATTTGTGTCTTTGGAGGTTCTTTAGTTTTGGTAGGCTTAGTTGGAGTTTCTGTGTCAGACATGATTGTGTTTGGATCTTTAACTGTATGTGTGTTAACAGATAGGCTCTGATACCACTTGTTAGGTCACACACACTGTAGAGGGGGTGAATACAGTGTATAATACAATCAAATCAAACTTTAATATCCTAAGTAACAGAAAACAAACTTTATTCAAACAATAAACTCTGTTACAGTATGGAACTGTTTCCTCTCAGTGATGAACAAATATCACGAGAGCTGCTAGGGTTACAATGAATAATCTTCTCGAATATGATAACACTTATAGTGCAAACCCTATGTCTGTGTTTATATACTACACAGTTACAAGATAATCGCTAATTGATATGGAATATAATTCTGCTTCCTAAAATATATCAATCAGATATCTTTTCTTCCAAGTATTCCATTCTTCACGGAACTCCTTCTTCATGCATACCTCTTCTTATGTTTATCTCGATCTTCTTTCCTTTAATCAACTACTTTCCTTGTCTAATCGTCCTTTAGCACTTAAGTTCTGATATCCAACTTCTGATGATTATCTTCTGATAATATAAGTACTGATATCCTTAAGTCCTGACTTCCAGTATAAGTACTGATTTCCAGTTAAGTACTGATTTGTCCTGTTAAGTAAGATCTGAAAACTAAACATAAATCATATTAGCCATGACATTATCAAATATATCTAACATTTTTAATACATTTAAGGAACCAATTATGGGATTCCTTAACAAAATTTTCTAATTCAACAATTATGATTTTAAATGTTCTGCTATAGTGCAGATGTCGGTTTTATATCATAAATACTATATATATATGTTATACTGATCATAAAGACCATATATATATATATGTTATACTGATCATAAAGACCATATATATATGTTATACTGATCATAAATGTAATAACCCCCAAAATTTTGAACTTTTTGTAACTCTTATGAATAGTGTTTTTGTTGAATGAGAAAACTTTTCGTGCCACACTATGTAGGGGTTCTGTTATGGATATTCTGAGATTTTATTAGTACTCTATATGGTATATAAGTGTATGTAAAGATCGTCAGAATCCAATTCCGAACACTTTGATTTTTCCCGGAAATCCACTAGATACGGAAAGAATTGAGTATAAGGTAACAGGATAAAAAGGATTTAAATAAAAGGATTATAAGAGAGGATCATAAAAGGATTATAATGTATTGAGAAAGGTTAAGGAAACCCAAGTAATAAGATCCCGGGTATGATCCCTCAAACGATAAACGAAAACGAAAGTTAAGCGAACCATATAACAGATCAGCGGTCATTAGGCAAACAATTAGGAAGTTAATCAAGGAGGTTAGGGATGATGAGGTCATCCAACCAATAAGGAGAGGGCAAGAAAGAGATGATGACATAATGAGGTGATGTAAGCATGACATAGGGAGGGAGGAGGTGTGGTTGGTTTATAACCACACAAAGACAAGGTTAATAAGGTAATTAACCAAAAATCCAAACAAAACTACAACTACCAAGCCAAAACAAATCATTTCATCAAAACAAAAATTTTATTTCTCTTCACCAAGAACCTTGCTCTCGGCCTTTTCTCCATTTCAAGAAGAAGATTTTCAAAGTTCAAGTTCCAAGCTTCCTTAATTGGTAAGTTAATTATCTAGTACTCCTTATGCATAGATATAGCTATCCCATGAGTTTAAGCTTCAAATTCCTTCACAATCTCTTCCAATAATTCAAGGAAGAAGATGGTGAATAGTAACTTTCAAAAAAATAACTTTAGTTTTCTTGAATTTTATGAAAGTTTAAAGTTATACAAGCAAGGATCAAGGTTCTTTAGGCATTCAAAGCTCTTGTGTTGTGTTAAGAAGCTTCAAGAAGGTATAAACTCCAAACCCTAGCTTTAATTTTGAGTATATAGGAATGGTTATGATTGATATAGTATATGTGAAGCATGAAGCTTGTTTGTTTAGAGTTTGGGTTGGAGTGGTAGTGAAATGAATGTTGAATCTTGTTGATTTGTTAAAGGAATTAAGTATAGTTTAAATTCATGATGAGAATAACATAAATTGGAAGAACTTGAGGTGTTGGGACTGTTGTAGTGTGTTTTGGATGGATGTTGGTTATATGAATGAATTGGGATTGATTGGTGGTTGAATTGGAATGGTATAAAATTGGGAAATCGCGTAAACATAGCAGTCGTAATGTCCGATTTACTTTAGACTGCTTTTGTTCATAACATTAGGACCCGAGAACTCCCTTCTAGGTTTTGACTATTGCCATGTTTAGATAGTTCATGTTACGAGCTTCGTTTTGATATGTGGTTCGTTTGATTCCGATGTACGGTTTAGGAGAAACGGCCGTTTTAAGTAACGATGTTTCGCGAACGAAACATTACCCCTCGCCTTACTTTGAAACATAGGTTAAAGACCTAAAAAGGGTTAATTAGTGTATGAAACAATTATGTTAAGTGTGTTAGGCAGTTGGTAAGACACTCGCGAAAGAATTGCCTTAAATCTCGTAATGGTTAATTTATTAAAAATGGTGGAGCCGAGGGTACTCGAGTGACTTAAGAGAATCATTAAGCGCAAAGCGAGCGTTAGAGTCTAAATTGGTTAAAGTATAGATTTACAAGTGACTCTGGTTTAATTCCAACTTACATGTTGTTTATAGGTTACCAGACTCGTCCTAAGCCATTAATAACCCCCAGTAGCTCAGGCAAGTTTTCTACCCGTTATACTGTTGTTGTGATGTATATGTATATATGCATGATCTTGTGATAAATGCATATTTGTTATTAGCAAATTCTTGCGATATATTGTAACATGTGATATGATATATATGCATGCCTGTTTTATATTCTTGATTTATATATATGTTGGTTCAAATGCTTGTAGTTGCATAATACCTATGCTAGAGATAAGCGGTATATGAGTATACCCTTAGTATAGGGGATAAAAAGGTGAACCCTTTTCTAAAACCGGGAGTCGATGTTCCCGAGTATATTATATATATATATATATTTATATATATATACAGTGATATAGTTTTCAAAACTATTAATCGAATAAGTTTTATTCGATAACTTTATTTTATTTAATGAATATTAGTTGAATATTCATTCGAGGACTTATGACTGTTTATTTTATTTAATGAATATTACTTTGAATATTCATTCGAGGACTTATGACTAACTTTATATTATTTAATGAATATTACTTGAATACTCATTCGAGGGCTTATGACTCACTTTTATTATTTAATGAATATTATTTGAATATTTATTTGAGGACCTATGACTCCGATTATTTGCTGAGATATATTCTTTATTTTATTAAAGAATAAGGTGTCGCTAATCAAACTTATTTTTGATTATTCAAATAAAGATAGTACTTTCGTATAAGTATATCTTTGGTTATTTAATACTCATTTCAAGTATAAGTTTTACAACTTCTATCTCAATTATTTGTATAAAGATTATTCTTTATGGGAATATTATTTAAATAATAATATTCAGATATTTTCTAAATATATTGGGACTGATTTATTTTATTAAATCAGCATTACTCCAAACATTCTTAAAAATATTTTCGAGTCTTCAAAATGATTTTTAAAAGTTAGAGTGGATCCCAAAACTCATTTTTATATTTAAGATCTTCCTTTTAAAGGGGATTTAAATACTCGCTCAAAACCTGAGGGATCCGGCTCTGTGGTGTATTTTATATTCGCAACGAGGTTGCTGTTTTGGTAAATGAATTGATTACTTACCCAACGTTCGGGAAGTAAGTCCATCTATCGAGTCGGCATAAGCAACATGGGCTCAGTGGGCATCCATCAAATTCATAAGTGGCTCAGTGGGAGTCTATCAAATTCATAAGTGGCTGAGTGGCAGTCCAGCATAAGGTCCTATTGCGACCAGGGTGATGACCAGTGGGGAATTCGTCCATCTACTAGTAGAAAAGGTTACTTATTGGTATATTTGCCTGATCAGCAATATATCGGGTTTATGCCACAATTCTTTTCCCTTCCAAAAATTTATTGGATGTTACAAACTCTGTTCATACTTTACATGACAGAGGTTTTCAGGGACTATATAAAGAAGATATATTTGTGGATATATATATATATCGGAACTTAATGAAGTATATCATAACTTCATTTCCTTCAATAATACTTCAAAGATTTAATCTATTCAAATCTTGTCTTGTAGTTTCATCTATGTGATGAACTGTTGAAAACTGATTATAATTTGAACATTGGTAGTTCAAGTGGTTTTCTAAAATGATATAAGTATAGTGAAGTATTTGGTAACTTCATTCCTTGTTTTTGCTTATATCCAGTAAGTAATTATCTTACACTTGATAAAGGTTTTCAGTAAGTTATCTATTTAATTACTTGCATTATTGATTACACTATATATTATCTTGCGAGCTGTAATGCTCACTCTTGCTTCATTTCTTCATCACACAACAACAGTTAGGAAAGATGGCCAGGCTCAAGCAGACCCAGCGCAAGAGCGTGGAAAGCGCCCCGCGCCTTCCCGTTGAGATCGTAGCTGCTATAGCTGCAGAGGTAGATCTATCTGTAGATCAGACATTCTACTTTTGAGAATCAATTATGTATAATTATAACTTGTGGCAGATAATGGCAATTAACTGTAAACTTATCAAGTAATTATTTTGGGTTGTAATAACTTTTAATTGTGGATTCAAGGACTTGTACATATTTCAATTTCATCTCTGAGACTATGACGTGTTATGGTGTGTGTTAGTGTGGGGTCACAGCATGAGGTTGTTTATTATTAATTAAGTTAAGTGATAATTATGGAAAGAAAGACCGTGACGACCCGGATCCCTGACCCCGGATCTGGGGGGTGTTACAATAAAGACCATATATATATATCATACTGAACTAGCAAAATAATAATGTTATTTATCCATTATACAATTGATTCAGACTAACATAAAACTAAAATGAAAATACAATTCGACCAACAAAAATAAAATAATATATACTAATTATTCAGTCTAAAACAAAATTATCTTATTGATCCAGACTTTAAAAAAATTAAAATTAAACTAAAAATAATTAGTTTGATTTGATCGATGTATTGGGCATCGGGCTAAAATAAAATAATGTAAACCACTGATATGAGATAAATCAAATTTATATTAGACTAAGTAAAATTCGTATCCTATTGATATGAAATAAAAAATTAAATTTTAATTAAAACATAAATATTTTTTTTTAAAAAAAATACACATAAAATTATCAATAAAACTATATTGTTCAATCAGTAATATTGTTTTTTTTCAAATATTTTTTATAGAATTATAGTTAATCGATTAAGTAATCATCATGCTAAAATAATATTTTTTAAGGTCCCAACATAGTGGAGACATTATATTTTTATCCTCAATAAAATAATAATTTCGTTATAATAATATTCCCCCTACCAATGCTTTCACTTTAAATAAGTTTAGATGTTCTAAAAAGTTTTGAACATATACGTCTACTAATATAATTATCATGAAGTCATATCATTTAAAGTTCTAAATGAACAAAATTAAGAATTAAATTCAAAATATTTTAAAAATATATATATAATATTAAGAAAAAACTATGCGATCCGTGCATCGCACGAGTTTTAAGCTAGTATATGTGTATATGTGCGTGTATATCAGTTGGGTGTTGTGTGTGATGTTGGTGTTGTATTGTTGTCGCCTTGTATTTTCTGCATCTGCCTTATTTTTCGGTCGTGATTATACGCGTGTGTGTATAGTTGTGATATTGTGACTGTTGTTGTATTACGGATTAGTTCGATAATTGCTTTGAAATTTGTTTGTATTAGTTTGATAAATTTGTGAAAAGTTCGAATGAATTTCATGTGGTTATTTCGGATTAATTGATTATATGGGTTTCATGCTAAGTATTTGATGATTTAATTAATAGAGATTATAGGTTTAATTAATTGCTAAGAATTGGTCAAAGTTATTAATAAAGTTCAAGTGTAGAAAATTCAACCTTGGCAAGGAAACTGTCATGTTTGAATGACTGTTTTGAGATGTTTAGAAGCCTAATTGCTTGATGATTAAAACATAAGAATTATTGGTTTATGTTTTAATTATATGTGTGCAAAATTTGGTTATTACCAGGCTTGTACAAGTTGAGATATGTATGTTTTAGTGCAAGGTGCGCAGAATTTCTGGACAAGGTTTGTTGGCCATATTGACGACTCTGTTCAGGGGCTCTAAGCACCTTGATTTCATCTGAAATTTTTATGATACCAAGATATGTGAGTCAGCTAAGTCTCCACCAAATTTCACTATAACATACCTATTTATGAATTTATTAAAAATCCGGAGGCGAACTTAGTTTCTGTGAAATTGAGCAGCTAACATACTTGTTATGTGTTTTTATATGTTTAATTGTTTAGAAAACTTTTGTTTGCACTTGATATTAAATGAGAATGAATATATTTGGTTAATGGTTGATTTCGATTATTATTAGTAAGATATAGGCACACATCATTATTACTTGAATGATCATGTGCTTATGAGAATATATAGCGATGTGTTTGAGATGACTTATATGGTTCTGTAGTCTTAACGCCGTTCTTTTGTGAGTTTGTCTGCGTGTATGTTTTACTCTGTCCAGTGTTAATATTAGAATTGTAAATATTTTGGTCAAGTTTATGTGTTTTTTTTGAAGCCCGTTTTACTGATTTAAATATTGGATTTATTTCTAAAATCTTTTTAGTAATTGGAGTAACGTTCATCACGAGTGTCATAAAAATTTCATGTAAAATCAATAAATGTTCAATTTATTAAAAATCAAAGAGTGAGGACTATTTGAACTAGTGTCTAGTTTATTTGTTTATTAGTTCATAGTATGAGTTTATATTTGGCTAATTGCATACAATTGATAAGTGAATTCTTGTCGTGGTGGTAGCTTGCTATTTACATTAACTTATTTCCTGTTTGAACATAGATAATTCTATGAGTTTTTACTTAATACATGTCGGTAGTCGTATAAAAGTTGTTTTGCTAAAAGAATTAGGGAGTTAGTTACTATATGAGCGTTCGAATGAATTAGGGAGTTTATTTGGAGTCTAATTTTGGACATTTCTTAAGTTGGGATTGTTATGTGTGGTGTGATTATATCTTGGTTGATGCCAGGTAATCATATGTTAGCTTATTGGTTTCTGTTTGGATTGGTTTAGGAAGTAAGTCAGATATGGTAATTGATTATTAGACTGCATAAATTGGTTAATCTTGTATAGATGATTAAACATGTTTTATATTTAGTAAATTTGTAATTCTGCTAAAAGATTTTCTTATGTATTTACTGCAAGTCAAGGAAGATTTTCTTATATGTTTACTGCAAGTCAAGGCAGATTTTCTTATGTGTTTATTGCAAGTCAGGGAAGATTTTCTTATATATTTACTGCAAGTCAAGGCAGATTTTCTTATGTGTTTACTGCAAGTCAAGGCAGAATTTTCTACGTGTTTACAGTAAGTCAAGGCTGATTTTTTACTATATATTGGGTTGTTGATTGAGATTGGAAACAGGTGGATAGTCCGATAAATAGAGGAAATGTTGCCAAATTTTCGGTAGATTTCCTATCCATTTATTGGATATGAATAAGTTTTTATATAAATAAATAGATCGTTAGTGTTCATATCATTGAAACATGCCTATGTGTTATGTGTTTATATATTATGTGAATTACATGTGTATGTGAGTCAGAATTCTTAAGTTTATCTATTTTCTTACGTGTGGGCTATCGTATGGGTAGATGATAGGGTTTTCACGCGCAATTCGTCGAGTAATTATCGTTTAGATGATTAAAATGTTATTTTCCTAATTATAGATACGAATCGATCGAGACAATTAGGACCAGATGAAATGGATGAAGAGTAGAGTTGAATAGTATGAAATATTGGGTTTGCAACACTACATGAGCAACATGTCAAATGATTAGTAGAATAAAGACGGTGATGTCTTGAGACAGAATGTCAGAATAGATGTGTCATTGCGAGTGTGACTAACTGCTGTAAACCAAAGGCAAGTATCCCTATATTCACTTATCGTTCAAGTGATGTTTATTTTGAACCCTTTTATCCAAGTTTCTCTATACTATTCTAATTCCAGAATAGTTAAATGATTTAACTATCAAAGTGATTGCTTCTAATTATGCAAGTACACTTCTGCTAGTCTAGGTTCAGAATAGTAAGTGTTTTTACTTATCCAAATACCGAGTTTATAAATGTTTTATACTTTGCGAATAAAATGGTTTAGTTGCGAGTATTCCTGCCAAGTGAAAGAAGGAATAAAATTTATAAGGGTGTCGATTATTATGACCCCTTTCAATAAAGGATTTTAAGATTGGATGGATACTGGCTGCGTAAGAGGGCGAGGCACCGGTCCAGCGTGAGCTGTTATACGGAAGTGTAATATCTTGTAAAGCGAATATGCCCTTTTCTGGCGCCCTATAGGTACGGTATGGCTGCGGGATATCGGTACCAATATTTACGGTATGGCTGCGGATATCGCTGCTGTTTCGGGACTGATCATCAGGAACATCATAGTGCATAATTGGTTCCAATCTAAATTATTATATTATTTTGATAATCATATAATAAATAATTTATCAAGTATTTTGGTTTTGGATAAAAGGTGAAATGCAGTTTTGATTCAGTTTCTGATTTATGTTAATACTTACTTTGTTGTTAAATATCAAAGGTGGTATTAATAGAGATGATTGATGTTGACTTCAGTATGGGATGTTGTGAGCATCAAAGTTCATATCGATATCTAATTTGATATGACATCAAAATGAGTATTGATATCAAGAGTTGAGTTTTAAATAAAGGATATGATTCAGTCCATAATCACAGTTTCATGTTATTGTTGTTTACGATATTTTCGTAAACACTATTTTACGAGTTTTATTCTTGTCAAGATTAAAAGTATTGTTGAAGCATTTCGCTCGAAAATATCAAAAGAGTTTTTAATACATTTAAGGAACCGATTATGGGATTCCTTAACAAAATTTTCTGATTCAGCAATTATGATTTTAAATATTCTGCTAAAGTGCAGATGTCGGTTTTATATCAAAAAGACCATATATATATATGTTATACTGAACTTGCTGAGCATTTCTTTCGCTCATACTTGCCTGTTTTTAAATTTAACCTTCCAGTGAGGAATAACTTGCGCTGTTTAGCTGTGTGTGTAATTCAAGAAAGAGAAGCAAGAAGCTTTTGGAAGGTGGTTGGTCCAGGGTTTGCGGACTAGTGTAAGTTCTATTATGTAAAGTTTTTTTTATTATATTATTTTATAGTTGTGTATTTTATATTCGGGCCTAGTATATTTGTTTTAGAAGTTATACTAGCGGGTTAACTTTTGAAATTGAGAATTGTTGAAAGGAGATTTAAAAGAAAGTGAGAATTTATTTGTGGAATTTGGATATCTTGTTTCTAGAACTGTAACCTGAAAAGATCTTGGATTAGTTTGAGGTCATAGATGTTAGATATTCAACTGCTGGCATTTATTTATCGTCTTAACAGGTTAATTTGGATTGAGGTTTCATCTTGACGACCAAATCCTCTGACCCCGGATTTGGGGGCGTTACACTATCTATCCATAGAGTTATAAATATGACTTCTAATGAATAATAACTTCAATGATTGTATTAAAATTTCATAAAAAATGTTACATACAAGTTACCCATTGATAATCTATCATATCAACGGCTACCTATAATTAGGTTGATTGTTACATTGACTTAGATAATTTCACACTATATATTTTGGTTATCATAAAAAATACATATGATTCCTAACAGACTACCTATAACAGACTATTTTGGCAACACAATGAATTTGAGGGTGGCTCGAAAGCATCATTTATTAACAAGTGCGGATTCGAATGTCCAATTTAGACCTCTTAAAAACCAAATTGTCAAGGGATGATATTGTTTGGGTGTCCATTATATAAGGATAAAGATAAGTACAATGGTGTCTTCCAGTGGTTTGATGAAGATAATTATATTAAAATTAACAAGTCATATGCCAAGAATGATCTTTCAGTTTGGAATCGCAAAGTAATTTTTTTGAAGGATGAAAGTTACTATGTTGGAAGCTAAAACTAGTGAAAGTTACTACCTCATCTTGAATTGCTTCATAAGATAGTTTGATCTCTTCATTCATTTTATAGTACAATTAGTCATCCGAGAAGGCATTTTCATCTTCATATTCTTCGTCTTCTGTGATCATCTTCCTTTCTACCATCTCTACTTTTTCAAATGTGGGTTCACATCCCTTGGGAACATCACTCTCATCTATCTCCCCTTCCTCCAAACCTTCCAACTCAGAAAACAAGGGTTCTTGGAGCATACACCTCTGATAGAAGATTCCTCTTAACCTTAATGACTTGACTCATAAGATCTTGTTTAGATTTTTTTTGCTCCCCCCGAGTCATAGAACTCTTCTCAGCAGTTCTAGATTTGATCAGCATCCTTTCATCAATTCTCTCTTCTTTCTTTTCTTTTTCTAGCTCATCTCCAAAATCATCATATTTAGAGCCAGCTGCTTGAAACGCATCTTGAATTAAATCCACAGCAACAACTACTTTTTCTTGCTCCACCCTTTTCTCCCCCTCAGCTGTGTTATCCTTCAGAGCTGGGATTGATTGAGTAGGCAAGATCAAGTCAGGGATCTCTTGAATAGATGGTTCTGAAATAGACACTTGCTTACTGACTGAGGTCTTTGCCCAGTACTGACAAGAACTATTCCAGTTGGAGTCGGGATTGGCGCTTGCTTGCTAATTGAGAGCTTCGGCTCAATATTGGAAATTGCCTTTCCCTTTCTTGAGTGCGAGAGTGATTGTTCCACGAATTCCCGTAAGCTAGCAAAAGATGCTTGTTGAAGTTCAAGTTGCTCGAAAAGATGGGAAATCTGATGATCCCTAACAGAAAATTCAACCTTAAGATATTGATCCTTGAGAGCCAGTTGTTCTTTGAGAAATTCATCTTTGAACGCCAACTTCTCCTTATGATATGATTTTGTAACGTATTTTGACATGTATATAGGTAAGATTTGGATGGTAGTTATCTCACCGGCTTCTCGTGGTGTTTCGCTCAACACTCTATCACTCGATTTAGGGATTGGTGTTTCACTCGTCCTCACAGATACACTCCGTTCAGAGCTCCAAGATCTAGAAGTACCTGTAAGAAACACTGGAGCCATCCTTAAGGAGGTCAGCAGTGGTGCAATGGGAGTTCGCGATTCCTGATCCTTGTACAAGATAAGTTGCATGTCATCGTGAGATGACTGGTCCAGAGTTGGAATCTCTGGGAGGATCACTGAGGCCGTCATACTTGGAATCTGTTCTTCAGCTTCCTCTAGTGTCGCTAAAGACACTTTCCCCTTAGGCTCACCAGTTGATTCTGGTTCATCGCCAGTGGGTTGTCGATCCGCACCTATGTCGGATCCCCTATTTGAAGATGCATCCAGTTTTATTAGTCCTGGGGAGGAAAGTGATGTACTAGATATGGAAGCAATTACAACACTTTCTCCTAAAACCTGTGAAGGCAATTGATCCAATGAAGGACCTTGAACATGATATTCTAACCGTAATATGGTTGAAGGCCCTGTTTCCATCAATTCTTCCTCACCATGTAACGCTCTTCTAATTGATTCATTTAAAGATTCAAGAGCTTGGATTTTGGAAATAGTATTTGACTCAATACAGGATGTCATGGCCGACGGGCGAATTTCAATAGACCCACCTTATTGAGAAGATGGATCTAGTAACTGTTTAAGTGCCTTTTCAGACAAGGTATCCTTTTGGGAAGATACCTGAGGGGTTACAGTTGTCTCTATAGGGGTACTTCTTTGCTTCTTAGGAGACAGAGCTGTGATTCACTCATTATACCTTCTTATTTATTGCATCTAGTGCAGTTTCTCCCTCTTCACTCATAGGATCCTTATACGCCAGGGATTGGGCTAAGAGATTTTGAGATGTTTGTATGGGCTCTAGAGGGTGCTTATGAATTTGCAGGAAAACAAATTCACCACCTCTACCATCTACTTGCTCCTCAAGGAGTTGTGTGTGAAAATCATCAATGTGTAATGAGCCAATATCAACTAAATCATTAAAAGGTGCACTTTGAGAAGTCTCAATCATACCTGTGAGGTCTGGTCTGTAGACATCTGCTTCTGATTGTGTAGGTACAGAATCTTCTTGTTGTTCAGCAGCTTCAGGTTGTACAACCTCTTCTGGCTGTTTAGTAATAACAGGTTGTTGATCAATTTCCATAGGTTGAGCTTCAGTTTCATGCTGTAAAACACTTTGTTGAGCACCTTGTTGACTTGTACCAGCTTCAGCTTGATGTGTAGCTTCAGATTGCTGAGCAGTGGTAGCAAAGTACTCTTCCATGAAGTCTGTCAAGAAAATGAGGTTGTTGTTGGGATAAGGTGTCTGATTGATCAGCTTAACCACCATTTTTTAGGACAACACTTGAGAGTCTTCCAAGTTATCACTTTGAACCAAAACTTCTGATCTTCTGTCAGCTTTCCATTTAGAACAATCTGGAGAAACCTGACATACAAGATGTGATCTTGTTTCTGAGCTTGGTTCTCTAAGATCTCCTCCATGAACAGACGTCCAAAGTTAATTCATAGATTATGAGAAACAAGCACTCCAATTGCTTGATTGAACAGTGTCAGTCCATGAAATCCAATAGTCTTGGAAGCCAGACAGTAAGACAGAATGTTAAAAAATAAGTGCCATGGTTTTGGTAGATGACTTTTGTTGAAGTGCTTTGGAAGTTGTCATTTGGCATGGTGCTTCTGATGGCTTTGAAGAAGCTAATCAGTTCCCATTTTTGTGGAAATTTAACAAAATTATCCCGAGGGAGTTGGAGATACTCATTGAAATCATCCTCAGTGATTCTTATTGTGTCATCACCAACCAAGAAAGAGTCGTCATCTGATGTGTCTTCAGCTGTAGTGTGCACGTATCTGAGGAGCTCAACATTTAATTCGACATTAGTAATCAAAGCATAGTGCACAATCGAGTGCTTGTTCAGAAAACATATCCATTTCTCAAACTCACCCATTTTAACTGGATCACGTTCTATAACCGAGACATAATTTGTTTTTAGTATCTTAATATTATCCGTTATTTTAATTAAAAAATAAGAATAAAATATTGATCGTAAAACAAATTAATCGTGCACTTAAATTAAAAACTAGAAAACCTAACATACACAAATAAAAAAGGAATACATATATGTGATAAATCGTAGAGAGCAAATGACTCGAATAACCAATTAAAATCAATTATTAAAGAACCAAACATGGCCTAAAGTCCAAAGAAAACATAGATTTTGATCTCGTTGAATCCTTGATGAAATCAAAAGATATTTCTATCAAACGAATGTGCAAGTTCTGAGCTTTAAGAAAATATGATTTTTATAAAATTTGGCAGAGGTTTAGTAGTTCAATAATCGATTAAAAAGTAGTTCTCTTTTCTCTCTTGCGACTGGAATGTTATGTGTATATAATAAATGGAATGAGAGGTTTGGTATATATACATATGACATAAAAATAAAACAACAAAAAATAAGCCCAACACCCTGAGTTGTGACTACATGGGTGTGTAGGGGCGACTACATGGGTGTGTAGGGACCCTGAGTTGCGACTACAGGGTGTCCCTTTACTCTTAACTTATGACCCCTGTTAGTTGCTATATTTAGTTATAAATTATAAGTTGCGACTATAGGGGAAGAAAGTAGCAAGTAACTAACAAGTTATTTCTAACTTGCGGGAACAGAAGAAAACTAACTCAAAGTCCTTAAAGTACATTGCCTTCTAGTCGCCACTTAGAATTATATTAATTCTAAGTTGCGACCACAAGGTCCTTACTTGGACTTAGAAGATTTTCAAACTGTTTCACAAAATCTATTTTGTTTAAAATATTTTAATCCTTTTCATAAATGAAATAGACTAATAAATCCGAAATAAATAATGTGTTCATGTTATATCAGTTGTATGAATTCTTTTAAATATTAATTTATTTAAAATCCATTAAAATTGATAATTGATAATTTTTATTCACAATTATACAATTATTATAATTAACTTGATAATATCATACTTTTGATGAAATAAAATTATGCTGCTATTTTCAATTTAATTTTAATGAACCTCTTTAAATATTAAATGATTTAAAGTCCACTAAAATTAATAAATCATAAATTTGATAATTAAAATTGAAATACTTATCATTGAATTGATAATATCTCAATCTTTTACATCAAAACTATACTGCAATATTTTACTCATAATTTAACCAATTATGATTAAACTATTTTCAAACAATTTGTCAATATAAATATGCTGAAATATTTATCAATTAGATGCGAGCACACAAATATTTGAATTACGAGAAATAAATAATGGCAAATAAATTCACATGCCCTTAAAATATTGAGATTAAATAACAAGTGAATTTATCCAAGGCAAAGTACGATTACTGACTTCTAATTTAATTAATTAGAAAGATTTAACATCCCAAGTTCACTAACAACCTTAGAGAAAGTGTTTTCATCAAGTGGTTTTCTAAAAATGTCTGCAATTTGATCCTCTGTGGGTACAAAATGCAATTTCACAGTGCCATTTGTGACATGCTCTCTAATAAAGTGATACCTGATATCAATATATTTTGTTCTTGAGTGCTGAACTGGGTTGTTGGAGATTGATATGGCACTAGTATTATCGTAGAATATTGGAATCTTTGACATCAATATACCATAATCCCTGAGTTGGTTCCTCATCCACAATATTTGAGCACAACAGCTTCCAGCGGCTATATATTCATCTTCAGCAGTTGATGTGGATACTGAGTGCTGCTTCTTGTTATGCCAGGATACCAACTTTCTTCCAAGAAATTGACAGCTTCCTGAAGTACTTTTCCGATCAATCTTACAAACTGCAAAGTCTGCATTTGCATAGACAACAAGGTCAAAACCTGCACCTTTAGGGTACCAAATTCCAAGATTTGGAGTCCCCTTAAGATACCTAAAAATCCGTTTAACAACTATAAGATTAAACTCTTTAGGGTCAGCTTGAAATCTAGCACATAAGCATGTTAAGAACATAATATCTGGCCTACTTGCTGTAAGATATAATAATAAGCCTATCATACTTCTGTAGCTTTGGATGTCAACTTTCTTACCAGTTTTGTCCTGATCAAGCTTAGAGGTTTTTTGGCATTGGAGTCTTTGCCGGAGTTGAATCTTCCAGATTATACTTCTGGAGAAGTTCTCTGATATACTTAGATTGATAAATAAATATACCATCTTTTCTTTGATTCATTTGTAATCCAAGAAAGTAGTTCAACTCTCCCATCATTTCATACTTACTCTGCATTTACTTAGAAAATCTCTTTCAAAGATCATCATTAGTGGAGCCAAATATAGTGTCATCAACATATACTTGAACTAATATTATATCAGATTTATGCATTTTATGAAATAAAGTTTTATCTAAAAACACCTCTAGTGAAACCATTTTCAAGTAAAAATTTCAGGAGAGTGTCATACCATGTTCTTGGTGCTTGATTGAGTCCATAGAGGTTGTTTCACATACACTTCTTCTTCTAACTCCCCATTCAGGAATGCACACTTCACATCCATTTGATAAACTTTAAAATCTGAATGTGCTGCGAATGCCAGAATCATCCTGATTGCCTCAAGATGTGCTACTGGTGCATAGGTTTCATCATAATCTATACTCGCTTCTTAAGAGTAACATTTTAGCTACCAGTGCCAAAAGGACAAGTAAAAGTGGTCTTCGCTTGATCTTCTGGGGCAATGCAAATCTGGTTATAGCCCGAATACCTATCCATAAGACAATAATACTCATGGCCAGCCAACCTGTCAAGCATTTGATCAATGAATGGAAGAGGGAAGTGATCCTTCCTGGTGGCTTTATTCAGCTTTCGATATTCTATGCATACTCTCCACCCTGTGACTGTCCGAGTAGGAATGATCTCATTCTTCTCATTAGCAACAACTGTAATGCCTCCTTTCTTAGGCACACATCTCATTCTTCTCATTAGCAACTGTAATGCCTCCTTTCTTAGGCACACACTACACTGGGCTCACCCATGAACTGTCAGAAATCGGATAGATGATCCCTGCATCCAGCCATTTAAGAATTTTCTTCTTCAAAACCTCCTTCATGATAGGATTGAGTCTTCTCTGATGTTCAACTATTGTCTTACTTCCTTCCTCAAGCAGTAATTTTATGCATACAGCAAAAAGGGCTGATTCCCTTGATATCTGCTATAGTCCATCTGATTGCTGATTTAAACTCTCTCAGAACTCGCAAGAGCTTGTCTTCATCACTACCTGAAAGGTCAGATGCAGTAAGAACAGGCAAAGTAGATGCATAGCCTAAAAAATCATACCTCAAGTGATCAGGCAGTGGTTTTAGCTCAAGTATGGGAGCTTCTTCGATAGATGGCTTAAGACGCTCTTGAGAATTTTTCAGCTATGCTAGTCCAAGAGACTCGAATGGAAAATTGAATCTCCTTTTCCATGGCGAAGCATTCAAATACTGCAGCTGCTCTGCCCCCTCTTCATCTTCACTATCAGATTCCCCTGTTAAGGCTCTCTCTAAGGCATCAGTCCTTAGCATTTGATCAAGCTCCGAAGTGACTACAGAGTCGACCAACTCTACTTTAAAGCACTCCTCTTCATCAGTAGGGAATTTCATTGTATTGAAGACATTAAAAGTCACGTCTCGATCCTGAAATCTCATAGTTAGCTCACCCTTCTGTACATCGATCAGAGTTCGACCTGTAGCTAAGAATGGTCTCCCATAATGGGAATCTTCTTATCTTCCTCGAAGTCCAGAATGACAAAATCAGCAGGGAAGATGAGTTTATCTGTGGCGCCCTCCAAACCTGGGTCAGAATTTTGGGGGTCCACACACACACCTTAATTATAACCTGCTTATAACAATAATAAAGATAATAATAATATGCAATGACCCTACTTACCAACTACCATGGATCGCAACAGGTTAAAGTATGCACACAAGCCACACACACACACTTATATTACAAATGCCCAAATCCCAACTAATCAAACTTACAACTGAATATTAAACATTATTACAAACTTCATAAACTTAAACTATTCCAAAAGCTGACAGCTAGCTTAACTCGATCAACCTGGACCCCTAGCTCTCGCACTGGATTGGGGATCCTCGGTACCAACAGGTTCCTTCTTAACTGGAAAAGAACATAAACAACATCGCACAAATGAGCTAACTAGCTCAGCAAGTCACATTGACAAGACTGAGAATAATGATCATCAAGTGAAAAGAGTTATGGTATCAAGTGAACAATGATATGATTTAGAACTGGGTATTATATTTTTATTTTAAAATCCAAGGTTAGGCTGCTGATCAGTCGCGCACTAACCCCGAGCAAGGCACACAGCTCTACTCTAATTACCGGATCCAAGGCACACATTGGCCTAACTTGACCACCAATCTGGTCTGACCACGAATCTGGCCCATAATTTTATAAAACAATCCAATTGTAACATAATAACAGAATAAATAATATAAAGCAGTAAACAAAATCATAAGCAACATTGGATGTCCAATAATGAGATGGTTTCAATCTTCATAAATGAAATATGGCTATCAAATGGTGAAGAAAATGGATAACAAAAGAATCAAAGTTTCAAGGTTATAAGGATTTGGTCTTTCAGAGTGTATGGTATAATGGTTTGAATATGTAAGCAATCTGATTCAGTGTTTGGTATTTAGTTTGCATGTATTTGTGGAGTAGTATCATATATCTATGGTTCGTATTCGGGTATTCAACAATCAATGGTTCAGAAAGAATAAGGTTTACGGCTCAAAGATCAATAGCTGGAATCAAGGTTTAGGGTTCAGTTCTTTAAAGCACTTGCAATATAAAAGAGAACTATCAATTATCTACAATATATCTCGAGAAGGTTCAGAACACTTGCCTGGTACTAGCTTGCTATACTTCACCAATTTCCAATCACAATCTCCTACTCCTCGACTATCTGTTTCCCTTACCTACGCCTTGCCTCTTCTGCTCACATACCATAAGTATCTATCAATACTCAACTCATATGATTCTATTCAGTATACACTTCTATCTACCCTTCGTTTTACCCAAATCCGACTAACGGATTGAAAGTCATGCTAAAAATAAGTAAACACTGAACATATAGACCGACAATCAAACAAACAAGTCACATATAGCACATAGCATGTCAAACAATCACTGAAATTTCATTTATAAGGAAACCTCGGGTCTTGAACAGTCTTTCGGGTATTTAATATGATTTTTAAAATATTTTTCGGAGTCAAAACGGGTCGTTGGGTCAATTTTAAAGCAATGGACACAGTTCGGTTGGCCAAATATGGCTTCAAAATAATTTTATAATAATTATCGAGCCTTGAAAACAATTTAAAATAATATTTTAAAGCTCGAAACTATTTTTCAGAATTTTTAAATCATTTTTAAATAATTAAATCTAATTAAATAATTAATTAAATCAATTAATAATCAATTAAATCAATTAATTTTTGAATTAATTGACAAATTAACTAATTAATTATTAATTAAAATTAATTAACTAATTAATTCAGATTTATTTTTGAATTAAAAATAATTTTTGGAATTAAAATAATAATTTTAGAATTTTCAGTAATTAAAAATGAATTTTTATAACTAAAATAAATAGGAAATATGATTTTTAAATATTTTATAAATAGGAATCCTATTTCTGCAACTCCTGGAAACTACAGGGACTAAATTTCATCATCCCCAAAAGTTCAGGGACTAAACTGCAATTTTGCAGTTCAGTCACCGGAAAATACCCTGTCTCGCCGGAGAAGGCGATCCAGGTACAGTCACACCACCACAAGCTCCAGAACTGAAGAAAGACCACCAGGAACTTATATCAGCAATCAAATCATCCGAATAATCTCTGAATTGGCCGGAAATTGGTCGAGAAGTTCGCCGGTTTCTGGCGAGCTCGACTTAAACTTCAAATGACAACTCCCTCCTCTACAGACCTCGTCGATTTGCAAGACTTATACAAATCGATTGCAAATCTCATAAAGAACACAACCCACCCCTCTAGAACATCTATCTATCCCGAAATAAGAAACCCCCAAATTCAATCAAGAACATTCAAACGAATTATAAACCCTAATTTCTAAATTCAAAAATCAAACTCAATTTTGAACATGTTATTGAACTCCAAATCGGTCATATAACACATCAAAATCATCAGGAAAATAAACTCTACAACATGCAAGCATCAAATCATTCAACCAAATCATCCGTACAAAAATTCATATTTTTAATCAAAACAATTCATAAATAAATAAAAATATATAAAATCAACCTTTAATTCTGCAGTAAAACGAGTTCTGGAATCTGATAGTACTCCTCAAACCCTTCGATTTGGTTACTCGAGTTTTCCAAACAAAGATCAATAACACCTTCAAAAGCTGGTTTGATTTTCAGAAGATTTTATGAACATATGAATTTTCTCTGCAAAATTCTATAATTACTGTTTCCAAATGATTTTCGGTACAAAATAAAATACGGTAAAGGCTATTTATAATTACGCAAAATTAGTATCCCGTTGGATCATTCCAGATATAAAATAGTACGTTTATTTATAAAAACAGATCCAAACGGTACTGGTTTTCGGGATACTTATCCAAATCAGTATAATTTGTACTGCAGTCTTGGTCTCAGCGCCTGGTTACACATATTACGAGGTGATAATTATAATAGTTTAATAAAAAGATCCCGTTTATCGAAAATACGAGTTTTATTGATTTACCGAAACGAATTTTGTATCGAAAATATTACGCCGGGACCCGCACAGGACAAACCGTACACCGGATTGAAAAAGTTGAAACATGGAAAATGCTCGGAATATTGCAATTAGGTTAGGAAGGAGTTTTCGGAATAGTTTCGGATTACGGGTGACATCGGCTGGTTCCCGATAAAATTAAATAGTTTATAAATACTCGGAAAAAGAATTTATAAAATCCATAAATTTCCTATAAAATCATAAATCAACATAAAAATAAATAGGAAGATATGACAATTATCTATATTTTATTTTGAACATATAAAAATTAAAATACTCAATTTATATTATTTTTAAACATCCAAACACATATACCACTTAACAAATAATTCACAGGATAAATACGGAACATGCATAATATTTATTTATTTACAAAATAATTACACGATATATCCCAGATATTACATCCTTCCCCCCTTAAAAGGATTCTGTCCTCAGAAGCTCCTAAGAAAACAAATGAGGGTACTTTTCTCTCATATCACTTTCTAACTCCCAGGTTGACTCTTCAACCTTTGGGTTTCTCCACAGTACTCTTACTAACTTTACCACTTTATTTCTTAACACTTTCTCTCTTTCTTCTAGAATATTTATCGGACTCTCTACATATGATAAATCTGTTTGAAGTTCTACTGGCTCATATTCGATTATATGCCTAGAGTATGGATTATACTTCTTAACCATCGATACGTGAAAAACATTGTGAATGTGCTCCATGTGCAGAGATAACGCCAACTCGTATGCTACTTTGCCAACATGCTTTAGAATTTCAAAAGGTCCAACATATCTAGGGCTCAGTTTTCCTTTCTTCCCGAATCTGGTCAATCCTTTCCACGACGATACTTTCAGTAATACCAGATTTCCTTCTTCGAATTCCATATCTTTCCTTGATTAATCTGTATACTTCCTTTGACGGTCTTGTGCTGCTATCAATCTCTTCTGGATAACTTTAACAACTTCCTTCGTCTGTTGCACTAATTCAGGTCCAAGTATTTTGCGTTCTCCTACTTCGTCCCAATATACGGGAGATCGACATTTGCATCCATAAAGAGCTTCATAGGGTGGCATCCCAATGCTGGCATGATAATTGTTGTTGTAAGCAAATTCTACCAAGGGTAAATGCTCGTCCCAATTTCCTTTGAAATCAATAGCACAAACACGTAACATGTCTTCGATTGTCTGGATTGTTCTTTCACTCTGGTCGTCCGTCTGTAGATGGTAAGCCGTACTCATATTCAGTCTCATTCCCAAACATTCTTGAAAACTTTTCCAAAACCTCGAATTAAATCTCGGATCTCGATCGGATATGATAGACACAGGAACTCCATGACGAACTACGATTTCTTTCAGGTACATATGGACTAATTTGTCTAATGAAATTTTTTCATTTATAGGCAGAAAATGAGCTGACTTGGTAAGTCTGTCCACTATAACCCAAATGGCATCATGATTAGTTTTCGTCCTTGGTAATCCAACTATGAAATCCATGGCAATATGCTCCCACTTCCACTCTAGAATCTCTAATGGATGCAACAATCCACTTGGTCTCCGATGCTCTTCTTTAACTCTCTAACATGTATAACATCTGCTAACCCATTCTGCAATCTCCCTCTTCATATCTGGCCACCAATAATTTTCCTATAAATCTCTGTACATCTTGGTACTCCCTGGACGGATTGAATACCTTGAATTATGGGCTTCCTGTAAAATTTCATTCTTCAACTCCGTCACTGGTGGAATCCAAATTCTCGAAAATAAACTAAGAATACCTTGATCATCCTTTTGCGTGCACAATTCCTCACCTACCAAATGGTTAATGTTCTGATCCATTACCTTTTCTTGACACTTCCTTATCTTCTCTAATAACTCCGGCTGGAAAGTCATACTATACACTTTTACTTTATCAGGCTTGCAAATTCTAATCTCCAATTCCAGTTTCTGAAATTCCTTGTATATCTCTTCGGGTACTGATAACACATTCAACTTTTCTTTCCGACTTAACGCGTCCGCCACAACGTTTGCTTTACCGGGATGATAGTTAATCGTGTAGTCGTAATCCTTAATCAACTCTAACCATCTTCTATGTCTCATATTAAGCTCCTTCTGTGTGAATATGTACTTCAAGCTTATGTGATCCGTATAAATCTCTTATTTTCCTCCATATAGATAATGTCTTAAAATCTTCAAAGCGAATACTATAGCTGCTAGCTCCAAATCATGAGTAGGATACTTTTGTTCATGTGGTTTCAATTGCCTCGACGCATACGCAATAACCTTATCGTGCTGCATCAGAACACATCCGAGTCCTTTATGGGAAGCATCGCTATAGATTACGAAATTCCCTTGGTCATCTGGAAGTAACACAACACAGGTGATGTAATTAATATTCGCTTTAATTCCTGAAAACTTTCTTCACATTTATCGTTCCATATAAACTTTTCATTCTTCCGTGTAAGTTTTGTCAATGGTGTCGCAATCCTTGAGAAATTTTGAACAAATCGACGATAATATCCCGCTAATCCCAAGAAAATTCTTACCTTTGTTGGTGTTCTCGGTCTTTCCCAATTTGTAATTGCTTCAATCTTCGCTGGGTCCACTTTGATCCCTTCATTACTGACTATGTGTCCTAAGAACTGGACTTCCTGTAACCAAAACTCACACTTCGAGAATTTAGCATAAAACTTTTTCTTCCTCAAAATCTCCAAAGTTGTCCTCAAATGTTCTGCATGATCCTCTTCTGAATAAATCAAAATATCATCTATAAACACAATAACAAACTTGTCCAAGTATTCCTTGAAAATTCTGTTCATCAGGTCCATAAATGTTGTCGGGGCATTGGTTAATCCAAAAGACATCACTAAAAATTCATAATGTCCAAACCTTGTCCTGAAAGCTGTCTTTGGTATATCCTCTGGCTTAATCTTTAGTTGGTGATATCCCGATCTCAAATCAATATTGGAGAAGTACTTGGCTCCTTTCAACTGGTCAAACAAATCATCAATTATGGGTAACATATACTTGTTCTTGATTGTAAGCTTGTTGAGCTCCCGATAATCGATGCACAGTCTCATGCTTTCATCCTTCTTTTTGACAAATAGCACTGGTGCACCCCACGGGGATATACTGGGTCTGATTACTCCTTTCTCTAACAACTCTTGCAATTGCTTTGCTAGTTCCTTCATCTCAACGTGCGCCATTCTGTATGGGGCCTTGGATACTGGTTCCGTTCCAGGTGCTAAGTCGATCGCAAACTCAATTTCTCTGTCTGGAGGAAGTCCTGGTAACTCATCAGGAAACACGTCTGGAAATTCATTAACTACTGGAATATCTTCAAGTTTGCTGGCTCCTGACTTCTATCAATCACATAAGCAACGAAATGCTCGCATCCTTGCCGTAGTAACTTTTTAGCTTGAATCATCGTTAAGAACTTCTTTACTTGTTTCTGGCCCTTAAACGTTACTATCCTCTCGTCCGGCGTCTTCACCATTACCTTCTTATTTCGACAATCTATCTGGGCATCGTGCTTAGATAACCAATCCAATCCTAAGATAATATCAAACTCTCCTAGCTTAAATGGTATCAAGTCCACACAAAACTTACTACCAGAAATCTCAATTTCACAATTCCCACAAACTTGATTAACAGATATACATTCTTGATTTGCTAATTCCACAGTCATTATTTTATTTAAATACTCAACTGAACAGTTTAACTTACTAACAAAATCTTGAGAAATAAACGATCGAGTTGCTCCCGAATCTATTAACACTTTGGCACATAAAGAATTCACATTAAGCGTACCTGCCACGACATCAGTATCCTCGATAGCGTCTTTCACAGACATATCAAAAACTCTAGCCCTTGAAGTCTCATTCACTGCTGGAGTAGATCCCATAATTCTTAATGCATCACTGACTGGGGTCGGTGTCTTGCAATCCCTGGCTATATGTCCTGGCTTTCCACATTTAAGGTATGTAAATCCAATAGCTGGAACCTTAATCGCTGAATTCCGAGTAGGCTGGTCCTTGTTTACTGGTTCTCTCACTGGCTGATTGCGGCACTCCCTCGAATAGTGCCCTTTCTGATTACACTTTAAATAAACCACGTTCAACTTATTACAAACTCCTCCGTGCTTCTTCCCACATACCTGGCAATCTGGAAAAGTTAGCCTCAACTGATTCGGCTGATTCACATTGACTGGACGGTTGCCTTGACCTCCGTCGCCTGCATTTTGCTTTTTAAAATTAAAATTTCTCCCTGGCTGAAACTTGCCCTTCTTAAAATTTGGAAATTTCCCTGGTTGTGACTGTCCTTCATTTCCTTCAAACTTCCTCTTCTTACTTTCCTTTTCTTTCTGTGACATCTCACTCTCAGTTTCTGCAATCATGGCCTTCTGTACAACTCCTGCATAGGTATCCAATTCAAATATGGCTACCTTCCCTCTAATCCTTGGCTTCAGACCTTGCTGGAATCTCTTGGTCTTCTTCCTATCAGTATCAACATATGATGGCACATACCTCGACAACTCTTCAAATTTACTTTCATAATCAGCTACCGACATATTTCCTTGCTTTAGCTGTAAAAACTTCAGCTCCATCTGATCCTGAACAAACTGGGGAAAATACTTTTCTAAAAATAATTCTTTGAACCTCTCCCAAGTAATAACATCTGTACCTTCCAATGTCTTCATAGTCTCCCACCCGTAGGTGGCCTCATTCTTCAAATAATAACTTGCAAACTCCACCTTTTGTTCTTCCTTCACTTTAACTAAAGCAAACGACTTCTCTATTTTCTTAAACCAAACATTCGCTTCAATCGGATCTAAGGAACCCTTGAATTCTGGTGGGTTTATCGCCTGAAAAGTTTTGAAAGTTACCTGGGGATTGGTTTGTCTTTGTTGCTGTTGAGTCAGATGAACTGTTTGTTGAGCCAAGATTTGAAGAATCAGGGCTATTGCTGGGTCTATGGGTCCTGGGTTTGCATTATGGTTGGTATCATCTTGTTTGTTATTGTTGTTGTTGGTTTCTTCATTCTGGGTGTTGGTGCAGGTATTTCTTCTGGGAGGCATTTTCTGTAAAGAATCAAACAACTTATTTAGCCTTTACATTAAATCCTTTGCATAAAAGAAAAGTTTTGTAAAACAGAAATATCTCTTTTTGAAAACAGTTGTAACAGTTGAACTAAGTAAATTGCATGCTTCTTTACAGAATATAAACAGTTAAGGGAATAGGGAATATGGTATCGAATGGGTATAACTGGTGCAATAAATAAGGTAAAGTAAAACAGGTATAGTAATGTAAATGACAATGCTGGAAAGGAAAAGGTACTGATATATATAAATCAAAAGTTTTAGGTAGTACAAGCATTAAAACGCTTCGGAAGTAAAAGCAAAAGGGGTACAATATACCTACTCACTAATCAGCCGATCGAGTCTATGAATACAACCCAAAAGTTTACTGATATATACTACACTCTATTGTACATACTAAACAACCACAACAGCACTAATCAGCATCTCCATCTCTGAATCTAACTCCAAGGAAACTCTAGTCTGCCTAGCCTCTCAAGATCCTCCATCACCTCACTAGCCCATCCCATAAATACATCAGGGCCTCGGCCAGGTAATGTAGCTCCATGTAGCCTAGCCTCAAGAATCCTGCATGTCACATGGATCTCCTCTCGAAGCTCCCTCACACCACAATTACCATATGCAGTCCTGATGATATGCTGCAGCTCTCGGATCTCTGCCAACAAGGAATCACGTTCCAATAGAAGAGCCTCATACCAGTAATAAGGAACATGATGTAATGTAGACTGGAATGGGGCACCCGTAACTGAATGCCCAGTGGAATCTGAATCAGCTGGTGGGGGTCCTCTAATGGGTGGCCTCATGCCTGAGGGTGGAATAGTCTGCAGTGGTACGAGCTGTAACACAGGTGGAAGTAAAATAGCCAACACTGGTGGAACAACAGGACGTGGATCTAAAGATGGTCCTCCAACTGAGGGCTCTGAGTGATCAGCTGGTACGGGGATGAGAGAGTCGGCCATCACAGCTATCTGAAATCATATCGCACTATAAGAATCTCGAACCACAACACGAATTCTACTAATACCTGTTATACCGTCGCACTCAACCTCTCGACGTTCTATTTTTTCTACTTCTTACTTCTAATCCAAACCCTCTACCCATTCCCGTCAACCTAGGCTTGTGTCAGTGACTTATAACCTGTAGCTCTGATACCAAACCTGTGGCGCCCTCCAAACCCGGTCAGAAGTTTGGGGGTCCACACACACACACCTTAACTATAACATGCTTATAACAATAATAAAGATAATAATAATATGAAGTGACCCTACTTACCAACTACCACGGATCACAACAGGTTAAAGTATGCACATAAGCCACACACACACACTTATATTACAAACACCCAAATCCCAACTAATCAAACTTATAACTGAATATTAAACATTATTACAAACTTCATAAACTTAAACTATTCCAAAAGCTGACAGCTAGCTTAACTCGATCAACCTGGATCCCTAGCTCTCGCACTGGATTGGGGATTCTCGCTACCAACAGGTTCCTTCTTAACTGGAAAAGAACATATACAACAACGCACAAATGAGCTAACTAGCTCAGCAAGTCACATTGATAAGACTGAGAATAATGATCATCAAGTGAAAAGAGTTATGGTATCAAGTGAACAATAAATAATGATTTAGAATTGGGTATTATATTTTTATTTTAAAAACCAAGGTTAGGCTGCTGATCAGTCACGCACTAACCCCGAGCAAGGCACACAACTCTGCTCTAATTGCTGGATCCAAGGCACACATTGGCCTAACTTGACCACCAATCTAGTCTGACCATGAATTTGGTCCACAATTTTATAAAACAATCCAATTCTAACATAATAACAGAATAAATAATGTAAAGCAGTAAACAAAATCATAAGCAACATTGGATGTCCAATAATGAGATGGTTTCAATCTTCACAAATGAAATATGGCTATCAAATGGTGAAAGAAATGGATAACAAAAGAATCAAAGTTTCAAGGTTATAAGGATTTGGTCTTTCAGACCGTAAGGTACAATAATTTAAATATGTAAGCAATCTGATTCAGTGTTTGGTATTTAGTTTGCATGTATTTTTGGAGTAGTATCGTATATCTGTGGTTTGTATTCGGGTATTCAACAATCAATGGTTCAGAATAAGGTTTACGGCTCAAAGGTCAATAGTTGGAATCAAGGTTTATGGTTCAGTGCTTCAAAGCACTTGCAATATATAACATAACTATCAATTATCTACAATATATCTCGAGAAGGTTCAGAACACTTGTCTGGTACTAGCTTGCTATACTTCACCAATTTCCAATCACAATCTCCTACTCCTCGACTATCCGTTTCCCTTTCCTACGCCTTGCCTCTTCTGCTCACATACCATAAGTATCTATCAATACTCAACTCATATGATTCTATTCAGTATACACTTCTATCTACCCTTCGTTTTACCCAAATCCGACTAACGGATTGAAAGTCATGCTAAAAATAAGTAAACACTGAACATATAGACCGACAGTCAAACAAACAAGTATCATATAGCACATAGCATGTCAAACAATCACTGAAATTTCATTTCTAAGGAAATCTCGGGTCTTGAACAGGCTTTCGGGTATTTAATATAATTTTTAAAACATTTTTCGGAGTCAAAACGGGTCCTTTGGTCAATTTTAAAGCAATAGACAAGGTTCGATTGGCCAAATCTGGCTTCAAAATATTTTATAATAATTATCGAGCCTTGAAAACAATTTAAAATAATATTTTAAAGCTCGGAACTATTTTTCAGAATTTTTAAATCATTTATAAATAATTAAATCTAATTAAATAAATAATTAAATCAATTAATAATCAATTAAATCAATTAATCAATTAATTTTCGAATTAATTGAACAATTAACTAATTAATTATAAACCAAAATTAATTAACTAATTAATTCAAATTTATTTTTGAATGAAAAATAATTTTTGGAATTAAAATAATAATTTTTGGAATTTTCAGTAATTAAAAATGAATTTTTATAATTAAAATAAATAGGAAATATGATTTTTAAATATTTTATAAACAGGAATCCTATTTCTGCAACTTCTGAAAACTATAGGGACTAAATTTCATCGTCCCCAAAAGTTCAGGGACTAAACTTCAAATTTTGCAGTTTAGTCGCCGGAAAATACCCTGTCTCGCCGGAGAAGGCGATCCAGGTACAGTCACACCACCACAAGCTCCAGAATTGAAGCACAGACCACCAGGAACTTATATTAGCAATCAAATCATCCTAATAATCTCTGAGTTGGCCGGAAATTGGTCGAAAAGTTCGCCGGTTTCCGGCGAGCTCGACGTAAACTTCAAATGACAACTCCCTCCTCTACAGATCTCGTCGATTTGCAAGACTTATACGAATCGATTGCAAATTTCATAAGGAACACAACCCACCCCTGTAGAACATCTATCTATTTCGAAATAAGAAACCCCCAAATTCAATCAAGAACATTCGAACGAATTATAAACCCTAATTTCTAAATTCGAAAATCAAACTCAATTTTGAACATGTTATTGAACTCCAAATCAGTCATATAACACATCAAAATCATCAGGAAAACAAGCTCTATAACATGCAAGCATCAAATCATTCAAACAATCATCAGTACAAAAATTCATATTTTTAATCAAAATAATTTGAAAATAAATAAAAATATATAAAATCAGCCTTTGATTATGCAGTAAAACGAGTTTTGGAATCTGATAGTACTCCTCAAACCCTTCGATTTGGTTACTCGAGCTTTCCAAACAAAGATCAATAACACCTTCAAAAGCTGGTTTGATTTTCAGAAGATTTTATGAATATATGAATTTTCTCTATAAAATTCTATAATTACTGTTTTCAAATGATTTTCCGTACGAAATAAAATACGGTAAAGGCTATTTATAATTACGAAAAATTAGTATCCCGTTAGATCATTCCGGATATAAAATAGTACGTTTATTTATAAAAATAGATCCAAACGGTACCAGTTTGTGGGATAATTATCCAAATTAGTACAATTTATACTGCGGTCTTGGTTTCAGCGCCTGGTTACACGTATTACGAGGTGATAATTATAATAGTTTAATAAAAAGATCCCGTTTATCGAAAATACGAGTTTTATTGATTTACCAAAACGAATTTTGTATCGAAAATATTGCACCGGGACCCGCACAGGACAAACCGTACACCGGATTGAAAAAGTCGAAACATGGAAAATGCTCGGAATATTGCAATGAGGTTAGGAAGGAGTTTTCGGAATAGTTTCGGGTTATAAAAACGTAAAAATGGGTGACATCGGCTGGTTCCCGATAAAATTAAATAGTTTATAAATACTCGGAAAAAGAATTTATAAAATCCATAAATTTCCTATAAAATCATAAATCAACATAAAAATAAATAGGAAGATATGATAATTATCTATATTTTATTTTGGACATATAAAAATTAAAATACTCAATTTATATTATTTTTAAACATCCAAACACATATACCACTTAACAAATAATTCACAGAATAAATACTGAACATGCATAATATTTATTTATTTGCAAAATAATTACACGATATATCTCAGATATTACATTATCCACCTTAACCAAGACATCATTCACTACTCCTCGCGGATAAGTGATGGAACGGTTTGCCAGTTGCAAGGACATATTTACCGGTATTGGATCAGGCAGACCAAGTTTCTTGAAAACGGATAAGGGCATCAGATTGATGCTAGCTCCTAAGTCACACAAACACTTGTCGAAAGATAGATTTCCAATGGTACACGGTATCGTGAAGCTTCCTGGATCTTTAAGCTTATGAGGAAGTTTTTGTTGTAGCACAGCACTGCGCTCTTCCGTTAGAGCAATGGTTTCCAACTCCTCAAGTTTTTGCTTCCGAGATAGAATACCCTTCATAAACTTAGCATAGCTCGGCATTTATTATAGAGCTTCCGCAAAAGGTATGTTAAAGAGCAACTTCTTGAAAACCTCCAAAAACTTGGCAAACTGTTTGTCGAACTTTTGCTTATGAAGTCTTTTAGGATATGGAGGTGGAGGATATACTTGTTTGTTTCTTGTATTCTGCTCAGCAGTAGTGTTTTCAATAGATTTCTTTTTCGGTTCTGCTTTTTCACCCTTCTGTACAACTGAATCAGCCAAAATTTCATTTTCTGAAATTGGGGAGGGCGCGGGAGCGCTGCCCTTCTGGAGAAAAATTTCAGAATCTTCGTTTTGATGATTTTGGGGGCTCGCGACCTTTCCCGACCTCAGGGTGATTGCCTTAAGCTGTTCTTTTACTTCTCTCTTGCCTGGATTAGCTTCCGTATCACTCGAAAGAGTTCCTTGTGGTCGGTTCAATAAGGCGTTAGCAATTTGCCATATTTAATTTTCCATAGTCTTGATTGAAACCGCTTGGATTTTGCACATACACCTCAACTCCTCCAATTCAGATTTTTCATTAGAAGATTTACCGACACCTCCATGAGATTTTTGTTACATTCCCTATGGCTGAAATTGTTGCCTTGGTGCAAACTGTTGCTGAAAACCAGGAGGATTGAAAGGCTTGTTTCCAAATTGTTGGTAAGGCTGTTGCATACCACCCTGATTATTGCTCCAGCTGAAGTTTGGATGGTTGCGGTTGTTAGGATGATAAGTAGCAGGAACTGATTGTTGCGACCTTTGAAAGTTGCTCACAAACTGAGCTGATTCACTAGATATAGCACATTGCTCCGTCGCATGTGAACCTGCACAAAGCTCACAAACACTGGCTATCTGATGAACACCATAGTTGGTCAGAGAATTGACCTTCATCGTCAATACTTTAAGCTGAGCAGTGATAGCTATAGTTGTATCCACCTCCAGAATTCCTACTACCTTGCCTTGTGGTAGCCTCTGAGTTGGATTTTGATATTCACTCGCAGCCATCATCTCAATCAGCTCATAAGCTTCCTTATAGCTCTTAGCCCATAAGGCTCCACCTGATGCTGCATCGAGCATAGGTCTTGACTATGCTCCCAAACCATTATAAAAGCAATTGATCACCATCCAGTCAGGCATTCCATGATGAGGACACTTCCTAAGCATCTTCTTATAGCGCTCCCAAGCTTCACATAAATATTCACCCAATTGTTGCGTGAACTGAGTAAGAGCATTCCTGATTGCAGCTGACATTGCAATATGGAAGAATTTAGTAAGGAATTTTTGAGCAAGATCCTCCCAAGTCGCAATAGAACCAGCTGGTAGAGAGTGTAACTAGCTCTTAGCTTTATCCCTTAGAGAGAATGGGAAAAGTCTCAATTTCACAGCATCTTCAGAAACATTATTGAACTTGAAGGTGTCGCAGATCTCGATGAAATCCCTAATATGTATATTGGGATCTTCCGTTGGAGCACCCCCAAACTGGACTGAATTTTGCACCATCTGAATTGTGTCAGGCTTGATCTCAAAGGAATTAGCTGTGATAGCTGGCCTGACAATGCTAGATTGAATGTCATTGATCTTTGGTTGAGAATAATCCATCAATGCTTTCATTGTTGCTGCTGGTTCTCCCATTGTAACAAATAATTCTTCTTCCAATTCTTCAACTTTTTTATCTTCTTCAATTATTTCCTTACGAGACTGAGAACGTGTTCACATACACGCTCTCTAGAGTACCTGAAATACAACAAAGTAACCATAGTAAGTAAAGTAATCCGAGTCAATGAACTTTAACGACCACTGATGTCAAGCACATAAACTAAAATAACACCGAGTCCCCGGCAGCAGCGCCAAAACTTGTTCACAATAAAACACACGTGAAAATACACACAAGCGTACGTGATCACAAGTAGTATAAGATTTAAGTCAAGTTCGTTCCCACAGAGACTGGTTTAGGTTAAGTTTAGATTATGCACTTATGCAACAATGTATGATTATCGTTCACAGCGAAGACAAGTAACAAATTTGAGTTGATTAACTACTTAAGAGATTATACTAGCATGCATTAACTAGGAGATTAAAAGTAAATTACTTATAGGAGAATTAAACATGGGATTTTAACTTCATTAAATACTTTATTCAAAGTCTATGTCTTTATCAATAGTATGCGATGGTGATGATAACTAATCAGATAACACGAAATTAGTATACACTATCTTTCGATATACGTATACCCTACTACTAAGCATCCATAATCAAGATAGAAATTGAGTAGACACCAATTATGCTTAGACCCTATATGTCTATAAGATTTGAAAACATAATGGTTTAAGAACAAGTTATCTATTATGATTACATGGGGTGTGTAAGGTGGTTAAAATTACTCCACGAATTATGCATGTCAATTCATACATAAACCTATGCTAGCATGGCAAGTTCTTAACCTCTATATTCACTTTCGCTTCAATAGAGATTAACAAACAATCTTAGATGTTAGCTACACATCAAAGACGAATAAGCACAACCAAACTAGCAAATCATAAATCACAACATACTAAAGATTTAAAACAATCAACTATTAAAATCCATAAATAAATCCGCTAGAAACCCATGAAAACGATTAGTTCATGATCGAACACATCGTCACCATGGGTTCCAATGAAAACATGATAATAAATAAGTTCAGAATACTATGATATAATATAAAAGTACTAGGGTTTAGAACAAATCAAAAACAAGCATCCAAAAGTATCACCTAAATCGAAGAATACAAAAGAATGAACTAATTCTTCTTCTCCTTAGCCATCTCGTGTGCTCTAGGTCTTCTTAATGTTCTCCCGGGCTTCCTTGTTATTAAAAACATCTTCTTTTCATCATATATAAGGCCCTGGATCAAGTAGACGCTCCAAATAACCAAATTAGAGTAGAAACAGGATTCTGCAGCAAGTGTCTGGCGCGGGCGCGCAACTTCAAGCGCGGGCGCGCTCTCTCTCTAGACTAACTGGCGCGGGCGCGCTGTCCTTCTATTCTTTTTCTGCAGTTTCTTCTTTTGGCACTCCATTCTTCGTGCAATCTTCCACAACTCCATTCCTGACCTCTTATTAGCATAAAATCATTGTGTTAGTCCCTTAACAATATAAGAATTACATAAGGGGGGTTGAATGGAATTTTTGAACTTTTTCTTGAAATAAAAATGTTCAACTCGATTATAGATATATTTGTTTTGATTAGCACAATGCGGAATATAAACTTTAATGAATCAAAACAAGAGTAATTAAAAACAAGAGTCTTTAAAAACTTTCTGGTGGATTTAAACAATTCCACCAGAGATATATTTAATATATCAAAAGGACTCTGTGTGCAGAAATGCTCACAGCTGCTTGTATAAAATAGAACTACTAAGAACACAGGAAATGCTAAAGATAGTGCTTACAAAGATTTCTCTGTGTTTGTTTCTTAGCTCTCTTAGTTGTTTTTCTATTTGCTACTCTCTTGGTTTATATATTACCAAGATTACAAAGTCAAAAGAACTGAATAAATATAAAATCTAACAGTCTTGATCTTTGCTGCTTTTCGTCCTCTATTACCCAGTTAATGGGCTTCCACAGTGTGTTTGTATCCAACTCGACGGCTGTATGTCAACTTTCACTGTTCAACTGATGTTTGAATCTTGATATGATCATCCGTCGACTTTCAGATCATCCGTCGATGACTTACTTGATCATCCGTCGACTGCTATTTTAAACATCCGTTGAAAGTCATTTGATCATCCGTCGAAGCTTTGTTAAGCATCCGTTGATAGCTATTTTGTCACTTGACTTCATTTCACTTATACAGAATTACAAGACATTGCTTATGTACAGTTAATCAACCTATTCTGCATATCTAGTTAAAGTCAACATGACTTATATACTACTACAGATTCTATATAAAGGTGCATACAACACTGTGCTACAAACTTATTATTACATAAGCTACTCACTCGATAGATAATAAGTTACTCATCCGTCGGGACTAAAACGAGTTATCCGTCGGGACTATAATTCTTATCCGTCGAGTGCTACATTATTTCACTAAGTAAAATTTACTTAGATGTTTTGTTTAGGTAATCATCAAGTACACAACATATTCACAACAATATCCCCCAGTTTATGTCTACTGGAATTGTAGCCATAAATTAAGAGATACTTGATGACAAAACATCCTAAACATATATCTTTAAAGATAAGTAGATAGAACTGAGAGTGCTTCAATTTAAAAAGGATATACAAGGTTTGGCTCACAGTCAGTTCAAGATGCTCCTCTAGCCTGAGCAGATTTTTCTAGTTTCTTGAAGGTCTGGATCTTCTTCCAAGCTTTCTGTTGTTTTTTTCAATTTGATTCTGGAGCTGTCTGTGGAATTCTAATTCATCAGATTCTGAGAGATCTAACATTTCTTGCATTTCCAAGAGAGTCTCATTGCTAGAGATACTCAATTGGTCTTCTAATCTGAAGAATCTTCTCACACCCTTGTCATCCATGAATTCCATCAGCCAGTAGGGCCTTAGATGCACTCTTCTCCCTGTGTATGGGATGTTAAGAGTTTTGGGTAGTGCATCTTTGGCTCTAACACTCCTTAGCTCTTCAATCTTCTTCAATACTAATCTTCTTACAGTTACATTAAACCCAAAGTTTTTCTTGAAGGATGAATAGAATTTGATCAACACAGCTTGGCTTTCTTGAAGTATCATGTGAAGAGGCCACTGAATCTCTCTTCCTCCTTTGTACTTGAATACCAACCTTTCAGGTAGGTTTCTGTATGCATCAATTACCCTTACCTCATCCAGCTCCTCCAGATAAAGGTTTAGGTCTGAGAATTCTTTGATGTCACACAAGTACAAGTAGTATCCCTTGTTGATCTTGAGTTGAGCTTTGACTACTGCCTTGGATTTGAGAGGTGACAGCTTCACTTTCTTGACTGCCCTTGATTTTGTCCTTCTTGGCTTGGTGAGAATTGGCAAGTTGAAGTCAGGAATTGGTAATTTATCCCACTCTATTGGCTCATCCTTTGGCACAATAGGCTCTCCATGTATGTTCCTGTAGGGGTCCACCACCCTTATGTCTTCAAATACCACAGAGGGCTTTGATGCTTGAGTTTCAGCTTTAGTGGATTCCATTGGAAATTGATCTTCCAATTCCTTGTTAACAATATCCAACTTTCTTTTTGTTCTTTTAGCCAGTTCTTTCTTTCTTGGAGATTTCTTCTGTTCTTCAATCTTCTTCTTTGATTCAGTAGCTTGAGTTGGTTGAGAGGGAATTTGTTGAGAAGAGTTCACAGCCTGTAGCTTGGTCAAGATAGCAAACTGTTCTTTCTTTTCTTTAGACTTCTTTGCATCTAGAGCAGCTTGCCTCTTTTCCTGCTTCAATCTGACTTTTTCTTCTTCCTTTGCATGAGCAAATTGTGGATGTCCAGCTACCACACAAATTTCCTTCCCATTTCTGAATATCTTTGCAATTCTCTTTCTTGAGGCTGAATCAGCTGGATATTTGTAGAGGAGAATAGATCTTGACAGAAGCTTCTTTTCATCAGGCTTGGGTGTCTCATACACAGTATCCATAGGGTTCTTCAAAGATGACTTTGGATAGTTTGCCCTTGGTTTAAGAATTATCTCAGCCTTTTTAGTCTTGATGCAGGAAGATTGTCCTTTCTCCAGATAGTTCATGCTCATCTCATTCACATTGATTGACTTGACATGAGAGTGATGGATGGCTGACTGATCTGGTTCCTTGACTAATTGAAACTTTTTCTGTATTTCCTCATCAAACTTTTTCCAGTTGATCAGAGTCAACTCTTCTTTATCAGCATCTTTCAAATTTGCTGCTGCTGCATTTATAAGATCTATACCATCAGCAACTGGTGGCTTGGAGATAGTAATTGAAGGTACAATTCCTTTGCTGATTTGAACTAAAATGTTCTCCCCCTCAGTTGGTCCTTTCTCCCCCTTACTTGATTCTCTCTCCCCCTTTTTGTTATCATCAAGTGGAGGAGTTAGGCCTTGTGCTTTAGCCAGTTGCATGAGAAGATTTGTCTGAGTCTGTTGATTTTAAAGAAGTAGAGCCACTGAATTCTCAATAACTTGAACTCTGGTCTCCAGCTTGGCTATCTTCTTGTCAGAATCTGATTCTCTTCTCAACCTTAGTAATAGATCATGCATGGTACCATATGGCATTATTGAGTCCAGCTTCTCAGAGTTGTATGTCTTTAAGTCAGCTATCTCCTTTTTCAATTCATCCACACTGATATTCTGTCTTGAGTGTTGGATCTTCATTAAATGCAAAGAGTCTAGATGAGCTTTAAGAATAGCCTTGGTACCAGCATCTGAAGCTTCCTGAAGGGCTTGCTGTATAGCTGTTACTTGTTTTACCAAAGACACCTCAAATTGTCCTGGTGTAAATTCCTTTGCCCATGCCCATTCAGGTAAAATTAAAGCAGAACTTGGGCCTTCAGCTCCCCCTAAGTTCATGCTACCATTCAAAGAACTAGAGTCATCATCATCAGAATTTACTCCAAATTCTTCAGATGGCTCTCCAGCTTGAGGAGGCATCCTGTTTACAGCAGCTTTATCTCTTTGAAGAGATTCTGTGGTGTGCACTAAGTGCAAAGTCTGCTCTGCCTCCACATTGCCCTGAGCAGCCAACAGTTGATAGGCTGAAACAGGGTGAGTAAAAGTGTCAGCATCCAAGGAAATGTTATCAATTACAGCTTTGTATTGTTGCTGAAATTGTCTTTCCTTTTCAGCATCATCCACAATCATTGACTCACTAGCAATGGCTGGTTCCATCCTTATTTCTCCAGTACCTGCTTTTCTCTCATGTTCTATCTTTTGTTGTATCAGGGTCTCACCCTGGCTCCCCACCCTCACACCCTCACCTTCACCTACTAAGGTGGGACTCCTCTCACTCACTTTTGCCAATCCTGAATGAATGGATTGCTGAGATTCACTCTTTTCCTCTCCTTTTGCCTGGGAGCAACCCAGCCTCTCACTCAATGCACTCTCCTCTCTCAGTCCTAAGAGTGATTGTATTACCACCAAATCTTCTGCACTTGAAATTATTGAAGTTTGAAGTTGTGCAGAGACACTCGACGGATAAGTGATATCCGTCGGGTGAGTGGTAAAGCTATCCAACGGATAACTGCTGTTAAGCTTATCCGTCGGGATACAATCACTGCTCGACGGATGAGCAATATCCATCGAGAGAGTGGAAATGAATGAGGTGGGAAGAGAAACTATTGTTGACTCTGTGTTGATTGAAGTTATTTGAGGCACAGATGTCACAATAGAATCAGAAAGAATTGGCAAGTGAGCCAACAAATCATCTAAAAGATGATGCTCACTTGCACTGGATTTTGGCTTCCCCAACAGAGTTAAAGAAGGGGAATCAGGAATTGAAGTGTTTATCATGTCCACTTCCAGTGAGTTGGTTGGTGAGTATTATGTTTTAGTGGCTTCTATAATGAGAGATTTTGGCTGTGACTCCACATTTATTGGAGCCACATCAATCTGAATTTGAGAAGGTGCAGGGATTGTGTCTTTAGCACCAGTTTACACTAATTGTGTGCCCTGTGCATCCCCAGTTGTTTTGGATTTCTTCTTTCTAGTGTAAGTTTGGTGTGAGCTTGCGTCCCTAACCCTCTTGGCCTGTGCTCTTGGATGAGAGCTTTGTTCAATAGCCACATCCTTTTGGGAGGATGCAGCTAGAAGTGAGCTTCTGTCCTTTTTAAGCACTGCAATTTGTTGGGAAACTGCAGTATGGCTAGGCTGGGATTCACTCATCTCTCCAACCTTATCCTTGGGATTTCTTTGATGTTCAACCCTTCCCTCACCTATCTTACCCTCCTTCACACTCCCCTCTTTGGCTTTGGTAGATTTTTCAACTGGTACCTTTTGAGAGATACCAGAGGTGGTTTTCTTTGATTTGGATTTGGGAATTGCGGTTGTTTTGGCAGCTTTGGCAGGCAACTGTTTGGTCATTTTCACAGTTGCCATAGCTATGCCTGAAGTCAAAGAAATAGAAGAGATTGGAATAGTTGAGGGTATGGATAAACTAACCTTACTTACCTGAGGTGTCAGCATTACAGGAAAATAAAACATTGGCACATCCTTGTGATGGTTGGCTCTGTTCAAGTCTGCAATGATTCTTCTCTCTTGAACCCAACAAGCTAATTTGTTGTTTGGGTTCTCAAGTTCAATCTCTTGACAAAGATGGTTAGCCAAAAGCATAAAAAATCTAGCATAGTATATATTCTTTCCTCTTTTGGCTAAGTCACCTAATTTAAAACCTAACTCATACACAACAAGGTCACTGAAATTATAATATTTTTCTGTAACTAGCATGTATAGCATGTTAAGCATGGAAATGTTCACCAAATCAAAATTACTAATTTTTCCAGAAAAGACTTTAGTTACTACATCACACAAGTAACTCCATTCCTTCCTAAGACCTAGTCTTCTAATTTCACTTAGTTTTGCAGTAGGAAGTGCATAATGAATGGAATTAAGCATATTGACAATATCAGTGTCAGTGTGTGGTGCAGTTATATTATCATCAGGAATCTTGAAATATGCTTTTATTACATCACTATTGATACAGAAATCATTACCTTTGATGGTCAGAGTGATGGTTTTGTCAGTAGAGTTGTAGATTGCCGTTGTCCACATTTCCTCAACAACTTCACAATAGATTGTGGGTGATTCCAGCATAGCAAAACTTAACTTGCAGTTCTTCACGAAGTCCATTATCTTATGATAGTCTTCGGATTGCTAAATCCCCTTATTGACCAAGGCAGTGAAGTTGTTCTTCTCATAGATGAACCCAGTCTGTGACATGATCTTTACTACGGGTGCCATTGTTAGAGAAGAAAAGCTTGAAGAGAAAGAGGATTTTTGCTTGAGAGAGAATGAAATAAAACAGTTGAATTTGAGAATGATAAAAGAAAATGATTAGAATGAAATAGGCTTTTATACTTTGCTCAGACTCAACGGATGAAAATAATAAAGAGAAGTAAATTACCCAATAGAAATTGCCTAAAACGACCATTTTAAAATAAGCTTTAAAAATTCCACCCATTATCCGTCGTGTAATGCTTATAAACTGTAAGTATACTCGATGGATAATGTTCAGGGAATTAACGGTTTAGATTTAGATACTTCGACGGATGAGGATAAAATGTTATCCGTCGAGCTTTAAAATATTCCAGAAAAGTAATTGATTTTTATTTACAATTTGTATATCGACGGATGACTCAACCCGATGGATAATGGTCATCCGTCGAGATACAAATTTTTGACTTAGCCAAAATTTCATCCAAGACTGAAAATCAACTAAATTTCTGGAATCTTTTCAAATTGCAAGAATAATACAGATAAATTCAAGAGTAATTAAGCATACCTAACTCACTTACCAACCTAGAAAAGGTGGATTCATCCAGTGGCTTGGTAAAAATATCTGCAAGTTGCTTCTCACTTGGAACAAAATGTAACTCTACAGTACCATTCATTACATGTTCCCTTATGAAATGGTACTTGATGTCTATATGCTTTGTCCTTGAATGTTGCACTTGATTTTCAATGATGGCAATTGCACTTGTGTTGTCACAGAAAATAGGAATCCTTTCAACTTGCAAACCATAGTCTAGCAATTAATTTTTCATCCATAAAATTTGTGCACAGCAACTGCCAGCAGCAACATATTCAGCTTCAGTTGTGAAAGTAGAAACTGAATTTTGCTTTTTACTGAACCAGGACACAAGCTTGTCTCCTAAAAATTGACAGGTTCCTGTTGTGCTTTTTCTATCAATTCTGTAACCTGCATAATCTGCATCTGAATAACCAGTTAGATCAAAACCAGAATCTCTAGGATACCAAATGCCAAGGTTTGGTGTTCCTTTGAGATATCTGAAAATTCTTTTAATAGCTATCAAATGAGACTCTCTAGGATTAGCCTGAAATCTAGCACACAAACATGTAGCAAACATTATATCTGGCCTACTGGCTGTTAAGTACAGAAGTGAGCCAACCATGCCTCTATAACTTGAAATGTCCACAGACTTTTCAGTAGTGTTTAGTTCAAGCTTAGTTGCAGTGGCCATGGGAGTTTTTGCAGATGTGCAATCCATTAGATCAAACTTCTTTAAAAGATCAAAAATATATTTAGTTTGAATAATGAATATTCCATCACTAACTTGCTTAACTTGTAAACCAAGAAAGTAAGTTAGTTCTCCCATCATACTCATTTCATACTTGCTTTGCATCAGTTTGGCAAACTTTTTACAAAGTTTCTCATCTGTAGAGCCAAAAATAATATCATCTACATAAATTTGAACAAGTATGTTAGAGCCATTCACATTTCTGAAAAATAAAGTTTTATCTACAGTACCTCTTGTGAAGTGACTTTCCAAAAGGAACTTTGATAAAGTATCATACCAGGCTCTAGGTGCTTGCTTCAGTCCATAAAGTGCTTTCAGTAGATAATAGACATACTCTGGGAAATTTGGATCTTCAAAGCCAGGAGGTTGACTTACATACACTTCTTCCTCCAAATCTCCATTCAGAAAGGCACTTTTGACATCCATTTGATAGACTTTGAAATTGGCATGGGCTGCATAGGCTAAGAAGATTCTGATGGCTTCAAGTCTTGCAACAGGAGCAAATGTTTCATCAAAATCTATCCCTTCTTGCTGACAATAGCCTTTAGTAACCAATCTTGCTTTGTTCCTTACTACTATGCCATTTTCATCCATCTTGTTTATGAATACCCATTTGGTGTCTATTGGATTCTTTCCTTTAGGCTTGGGTACCAGCTTCCATACTTTATTCCTTTCAAATTGGTTTAGCTCCTCTTGCATAGCTAAAATCCAATCAGGATCTAATAAGGCTTCTTCTACCTTCTTTGGTTCTTCCTTAGACAGGAAGCTGCTATATAGACATTCTTCTTGAATTGCTCTCCTGGTTTGAACTCTGGAAGAAACATCACCAATAATCAGTTCAAAGGGGGGATCTTTTGTCCATTTTCTTGGTTGAAGTAGATTAGCCCTAGATGAAGAGACCTCAATGTTGTCTTGATGTGTGATTTAGTTTTGATTGCTAGAAACTCCCCCTGAGTTTGTGGATCTTTGATTTGAGATTGGGGTGCTTTCTATGGGTGATCTGCCTTGACTTCCTGCTCCTTTTGATAACCCGACGGATGGTGAATTTTGAGTATCGACGGATGAGGCAGGTTGTCTTCCGATGGATAATACAGATTGCCTTCCGACGGATGAAGCATTATGTAACTCGACGGATGTTGAGTTTTGTGCTTCATTTGTAGTAGATTTTTCTGCATTATCCTTAGACACTTTTTCTTGATCACTCTCATCATCACTTTCATCACTGACCATCTCAACATTGTCGAATTTGAGGCTCTCATGGTAATCTCCATCTTTTAGTCCTTCAATATTTTTATCATCAAACACAACATGTATAGATTCAACAACAATGTTGGTTCTTAGATTGTAGACTCTATATGCTTTACCAACAGCATATCCAACAAAAATTCCTTCATCTGCTTTAGCATCAAACTTCCCATTTTGATCAGTTTGATTTCTCAGAATATAACATTTACAGCCAAAGATGTGAAGAAAGTTCAGAGTTGGTTTCTTGTTTTTGAACAATGGATAAGGTGTCTTGCATTTTGCTTGATTAATCAGAGATATGTTCTGAGTGTAGCATGCAGTGTTGACAGCTTTAGCCCAGAAATATGTTGGTAATTTTGATTCTTCAAGCATTGTCCTTGTAGCTTCAATAAGAGATCTATTCTTTCTTTCCACTACTCCATTCTGTTGTGGAGTCCTTGTTGCTGAAAACTCATGCAAGATCCCATTTTCCTCACAGAATGCTCTCATGACATAGTTCTTGAACTCAGTTCCATTGTCACTCCTGATTCTTCTAACTTTGAAATCAGGATGATTGTTAACTTGCCTTATGTGATTGATGATGATTTCACTAGCTTCATCTTTGGACTTTAGGAAATAGGTCCAAGAGAACTTTGAGAAATCATCTACAATTACTAGGAAAAATCTTTTCTTTAAGATTGACAATACATTGACTGGTCCAAACAAATCCATGTGAAGCAGTTGCAGAGGTTCTTCAATTGCTGAATCAAGTTTCTTCCTGAAAGATGCTTTAATTTGCTTCCCTTTTTGGAAGGCATCACACAGTCCATCCTTTGTAAACTCCACCAGAGGAATGCCTCTAACCAGCTCTTTCTTTACCAGCTCATTCATGGTCTTGAAGTTCAAATGGGATAGCTTCTTGTGCCATAGCCAACTTTCATCTTGACTTGCTTTACTGAGAAGACAAGTTACAGATTATGCTTTAGTTGAGTTGAAGTCAGCTAGATACACATTTCCTCTTCTCACACCAGTGAGAACCACTTTGTTATTTTGATTATTAATCACAACACAGGTTTCTTTGTTGAAGGTTACTGAGTTGCCTTTATCACAAAGCTGGCTGATACTCAACAGATTGTGTTTGAGACCATCCACTAAGGCAACCTCTTCAATGATGACATTGTCCTTCGAAATCAAGCCATATCCCACAGTATAACCTTTGCTGTCATCTCCAAAAGTGATACTTGGGCCAGCTCTCTCTTTAAACTCTGTGAGCAGGGTAGAATCACCAGTCATGTGTCTTGAACAACCACTATCCAAGTACCAAAGATTCCTTCTGTTTCCCTGCACACATCAAAATCAAATCAAGTTGATTTTGGTACCCAAGTTTCCTTGGGTCCTGCCTTGTTAGCTTTCTTCTTCTGTTTCTTAGGTCTTAACTCATTTGACTTAGGAATTTCAGATTCTTCCTTAGTCATTTGGGTTGGGCCTTTGAAACCACTAGATGCAACAGAATTATTATGTATGTTATGGCTAACAGGAAATGGCATGCTTGGTGCAAACATGTTATTCCAGTAAGGCATGCTAAATGGCATTTGAGGCATATTGTATGCAGCATAATATGGATTAGGTGCAAATGGCATGTTAGCAAACTGTGCATTCATGTTCTGTGTAGGCATAACATTAACAGGCATAGGAGGCATGGCATTCATGTTAGAGAATTGAGGCTGAACAGACATGGAAGTAGGCATGGCAGATTTGCAATTATCAGACAAATGATTTACACTACCACATTTGACACAGATTTTTCTAGGAGCATATTTGTCAGGTGTGTAGTTATTATGTTTGTTAATCCCTACTTTACCATTCCTATTGTTTTTCCTTTTAGTCTCTGTTTTTACCTCTATCTTCTCAAGTCTGTCACTCAACTGTTTGACAGTCATGTGACCAACATTAGCCTTCTTCCCTTTCTTGGCTTGACTTGATTCCCCTGAAATAAAGTTCTTGGAAATAGACCCATACTTTTCATTTGGCTTGGTTAATTTGGCTTTGCTAATGGGTTTGCTCACAGCCGACGGATTAGGATTTTTATCATTCGACGGATAACACATTTTGTTATCTGACGGATAGTCCTCATCATCCGTCGAGACATCTGTCAGCAATCCATCTACCAAAGTAGGTTCTAGTTTCTCCTTATTCTTTTTCCAGGCTTCATCACAAAAGGACTCAATTCCTTGAACCTTGGTGATTTGAGCATGAACATCTCTGGATGTTTTCCATGCTTTAATCACCTCCTGTTCACGATCAAGCTGCTTTTTTAAAATTTCTTCCTTTTTCAAGGACTCAGTTAATTCCTCCTTAGCAATTCTACACTCAATTTTTAGTTTCTCAAACTCAACAAACTGAGACTCAAGCACATTATTCCTCTCACTCAAAAACAAGTTGTTTTCTTTGATTTTAGCATTTTCTTTAGTGAGGGACTTAAGTGTAACACGCAAATGATACAATTCTGTAGACATGTCATTTAATGCATCATTACACTCAGCTTTAGATAAATGTGCAAGGTTTGTAGTAATTACCTGATTGCTTGAGGAACTTGTCTCTGTTTCATCAGATTTGGCCATAAGGGCTAGATTGACATAGCTGACATCCTCATCTTCATCCAAACCATCAGTTGCCCAGTCATTCTCTTGTGTAATAAAAGCCCTTTCCTTTTGTTTGAGTAGATCAAAGTATTTTTGCTTATAATCCACAGACTCAAATCTCTTCTTACTGGAATCTGACTTTCTATACTCATTTGCAAAATGCCCTGCCAAGCCACATTTGAAACACTTGAATTTTGACTTATCCACCATGTTTCTATTTGGCTTGGCAGCTCCAAAGTTCTTCTTGAACTTGAGCTTGGCAAATCTTCTTGAAAGGAATGCTAGGTGCTCATCAATGTCCTCCATGTCATCTTGACTCAAAGAATCTTCACTTTCTGCAGCTAGCCCTTTACCCTTGCTTTCACAGGCCTTTGAAGTTGATTCCACAACTTCCATCTTCACTTCCTTCTCCTTTTCCAGTTCAGCCACTAGTGCAATGGATCCTCCTTTCTTCTTTCCTCTCTCCATTCTTTTATCCTGCTCTATTTCAAGCTCATAGGTCTTCAGAATGCCATACAGTCTCTCCAAAGTAAACTCCTTATAATCTTGAGAGTTTCTCAATGAGACTGTCATTGGTTTCCATTCCTTTGGAAGAGATCTGAGAAATTTCAGATTGGAGTCTTTAGTCTGATAGACTCTTCCATGCAATTTAAGAGCATTTAGTAGCTTTTGGAATCTACTAAAAATGTCAGTGAGTGACTCACTTTCTTCATTGTGAAAATGCTCATATTGCTGAATCAGGAGCTGCATTTTATTTTCTCTTACTTGCTCAGTACCATCATAGATTATCTGTATTGTGTCCCAAACTTCCTTGGCAGTCTTGCAGTTGATGATGTTATCAAACATATCTGCATCAACACCATTGAACAGAATGTTCATGGCCTTTTTATCTTTCCTGACTTGTTCAAGATCAGGGTCAGACCATTCATGCCTTGGCTTTCGAACAGATGGTTCATTTCCTGTTGTAGCTCTCATTGGAACATGAGGGCTTCTTTCTATACAGTCCACATAGGCCTCATCTTGAGAAAGCATATGAAGATGCATCTTTACCTTCCAATGATGGTAATTATCTTTATCAAGAAAAGGAATCTTGACTCCAACATCTTTCTTGTTCATCTTGCTGTATTGTTTTGATCTTTAAACTCTTTATAGATTAAGAGCCTGCTCTGATACCAATTGTTAGTCCCTTAACAATATAGCAAGAATTACAGAAGGGGGGTTGAATGGAATTCTTGAACTTTTTCTTGAAATAAAAATGTTCAACTCGATTATAGATATATTTGTTTTGATTAGCACAATGCGGAATATAAACTTTAATGAATCAAAACAAGAGTAATTAAAAACAAGAGTCTTTAAAAACTTTCTGGTGGATTTAAACAATTCCACCAGAGATATATTTAATATATCGAGAGGACTCTGTGTGCAGAAATGCTCACAGCTGCTTATACAAAATAGAACTACTAAGAACACAGGAAATGCTAAAGATAGTGCTTACAAAGATTTCTCTGTGTTTGTTTCTTAGCTCTCTTAGTTGTTTTTCTATTTGCTACTCTCTTGGTTTATATATTACCAAGATTACAAAGTCAAAAGAACTGAATAAATATAAAATCTAACAGTCTTGATCTTTGCTGCTTTTCGTCCTCTATTACCCAGTTAATGGGCTTCCACAGTGTGTTTGTATCCAACTCGACGGCTGTGTGTCAGCTTTCACTGTTCAACTGATGTTTGAATCTTGATATGATCATCCGTCGACTTTCAGATCATCCGTCGATGACTTACTTGATCATCCGTCGACTGCTATTTTAAACATCCGTTGAAAGTCATTTGATCATCCGTCGAAGCTTTGTTAAGCATCCGTTGATAGCTATTTTGGCACTTGACTTCATTTTACTTATACAGAATTACAAGACATTGCTTATGTACAGTTAATCAACCTATTCTGCATATCTAGTTAAAGTCAACATGACTTATACACTACTACAGATTCTATACAAAGGTGCATACAACACTGTGCTACAAACTTATTATTACATAAGCTACTCACTCGATGGATAATAAGTTACTCATCCGTCGGGACTAAAACGAGTTATCCGTCAGGACTATAATTCTTATCCGTCGAGTGCTACATTATTTCACTAAGTAAAATTTACTTAGATGTTTTGTTTAGGTAATCATCAAGTACACAACATATTCACAACACATTGTAAATCTCCCTTCCACCTCCTGACTAGTGCCCTGTAACAAATAAACACAAAACACATAAAAAATACCAAATACTTGAGTCCAAAACACCAACTTAAGCCGATAAGAAGCGTTCCAAGTGGATATAAATTCCACTTATTACCTTTACGCATAATCTCTATCTTTTCCTAGATTTGCTTGGTCGACTCATAGTTGATAATGTTGTTGTAAATGACATTATCAAGAGATTCAATAAGAATGGGTTACAAGCTGTTGTCAAGTGAAACTTTCTCCTTTTCTGGTTCAGTATATGTAGATGGATCTTTAGGAGCAAAGTGACCGTGAATAACCATGTCACCATCAGTTGCTTCAGGTACCCTCGCCATAGGAATGAAGGGTCCATACTTGAGAATTTCAAGATATATGGATTAGCCATCCTGATGAACAACATCATCTTCTTCTTCCATAGGATGTAGTTCACTTTGTCAAAGACAGAAATCTTGATACTGCTAAGTTTCCGTGCACTCATACTTCCAAGATCTAATCTGTTTACCTTCAGATTTTGCTCTGATACCACTTGTTAGGTATGAAGTGCAACACACGGGGGTGAATGTGTTTTCTTGATTTTACTTTTAAAATTCAAATATGTTTAGTTTTTGGAACTCAACAACTAGGTAATAATTTTATAGTGATAAATAACTGAATGTAAAGAAAAAAAGTAAATTATCAAAACTCAGTTGATTAACATTTAAATCAAATTTGTTGTGCTACAAATCTGTGTTCTTGAATTATAAGAACTCGATTACTTGTCGAATACAAGATTTATAAATCTGTTTTGTTACTCTCTAAACAAAGGACCCGTGATAAATTTTATAAAACAATATGCATAACTTACAAAGATTACACTAAAATGGGCTAACACAAATTCTGAAGTCTATTTATCTATTTCCACTATAAGTGCAGCAAATCATTATATAATTTAACAAGTCTATGACCCTCCTTTGTCTAGTTCATCTTGGCCCTTAATCATGCATTCTTCAAGCTGCATTTGTAGACTTTCCAATTCAGTAATAGAAATGTTTGTTGACTGATAATCTTGGATCTTCAAGCTGTGTGTATTCTAAATTTTGAGGCTACTGTCGAGATCTATTTTACTGTATAGAGAAGTCACATATCGATATGTAGAATGACTTATCGATATCTCTACTTCTCTGTAAGTATTATGACTTGTCGAGATCTCCAGTTCTCTACAAGTAGATTGACTTGTCAATATCTTTAGTTCTCTACATACGCTTTTGACTTATCAATATCTCCAGTTCTCTACAAGTATATTTTGACTTGCCGCTATCTCCAGTTCTCTCTAAGTAGATTTTGACTTGTCGATATCTCCAGTTCTCTACATGGACTTTTTAACTTGTCGATATCTTCACGTTTTTACACGCAGATTGACTTGTCGATATCTCTTTGGACTTCTTTACAAGTTATTTTTGACTTCTCGACAAACATCTCTAGACATCTTGATCTGTGACTTGTCGATATGTGACTTAAAACATTTTTCCAATAATAACATAATTCAAATCCAATCCTCCATACTTCTCTCTGAAACATGATCAGGATTGATCTTCTTCCAGAATTTATTTCTTAGCTTGATGGTTGTTCATAGAAAAATTCTCCAGTCTAATCTTCTTAACACTTTTACAGACTCAAGAAATATAAATACAAAATATAATAAGATTACCATACAACTGATTCTTAGGGTTGTCAAAGTGACTTAGTCTTGTTATATACAGGCATGTCTTGCACAACAGCTTATCATCAGGATTCGTGTTTGATTCTTGATAATTAGGGTTAGAGATTCACGAATAACCCAGTCATCTATAGGTAATTGTCTATATTATAGTAAAAATCTGCATGTTTGCTACGTGAGGTTTAATAAGGTTTACACAAACATAATAAAATTAAAGTACTTAAAAAAATCTCCTAAGAAAAATTCCACCTTCCACAGAGAATCATGAAGTGAGCCACCATGACTTCACTTCGTTTTCTTTTTCGAATTTCCTTTATGTATTTGCATTTATGATGTGAGCCGACTGGCGTCTCATCACACTTCAAGTCTTTACAATAGTCCAAGTATGATGGGTTCCCTCCACCTTCTAAATCCTATCCATGATGAGAGCTGGATCTCATGTAAGCAAACTGAGGCCCGAGATCCTCCTGGAAAATTAAGGTCGAGCTCTTGCTAACGAAGTGAACCCGAGCTCCTACGAGAGAGGAGAGCCCATATCTCTTAGAGAATATAGCCTGAATTGAAGAGAGAAGAGACCCCAAATCCACGTGAGAGGAGAGCCCGAATCTCTTAAAGAAGAGAGCCCTAATCAATGAGAGAGACGTGGGCCCGAATTACTTCTAAATATGAGATCCTGAATCTCTTTAAGAGGTGAGCTCTAATTCCTTAAAGAGAGGAGAGCTCGAATCCTTTAAATGGGTAAGCTCAAATTCTTTGGAGAGGGGAGCCCCATGATACCTTAGAGAGGTGAGCTTGAATCCCTTGAATAGAGGAGAGCCTAAATCTCTTTAAGAGAGAAAAACCCGAATCTTTTCCGTTGACAAGAGCCCGAATCTCTTCCAGGGAGGAGAGTTTGAATCTGCACTAGAAATGGGAGCTGAGACTCAATCTATCAAAGTGAACCTGAGTTTATATCGCTCGTATCTATCAAAGTGAGTCTGTTTAGAGCCCATGTTCAAATTTGGGCATAATAATATCCATTACATATATATGATAAAAACAAATCTATTATCTTTATCTTTTTGCTATCTGCATTATTATTACCGTAAGTTCTTGCAGATTTAAAAAAAAACATAAGTGTTTCACGCTTTATTTCGAAGTGTAAATTATTAGAGAAACTACCAAAAAGACCGACTTCTCTAAGTCTTTTTGCGATTTTACCATCTTTTAAAAATATTTGCAAAAATATGATGCAACCAAAATCAATTAAAATCAAGCAGCTATGCAAATATTTGAATCGAGTTATTTTGGTTGCACTTGAGGTTGTATGAGATTGCATGGAGTCGCAGAAACTCGTCGAATATTGCATCTAGTTGAATTGAGTTGCACAAAAACCATATTTTTGCAAAAAAATTTAAAAATAGTATTTTGGCAAATTAAAAGGTATGTTTTTTTTAAAATGACAGTATTTTTGCAAAAATATTGTTGATCGTGGATATTTTGCAAGAAAATTGCAAAAAAATACGTTTTTATTTGCAAAAATACTTTTATTTTGTTACGTGACTCATGAACAGGTCACTACTGCTACAAAACAAATAATTAAAAAAAAATCACACGTAAGCTATAGGTACTAAATATGATGCATTGTTGTTACATATATAATTTTTTATAGATGTAGAGGAATATGAACTATTTATTAAAAAAATCTGTTTTGGACCGCCAATTTGAAACGCAGACAGGAATTCAGGATCTTGCTCAGCTTTTTTTGTATTTTTTCCTGCGAAATTTTTGATAATAGAATATATTTTATATTAAAACAGAAATTCCAGAGTAACGAAACCTTTTTAAAAAAAATATTTGTCCAGCAATCATATTTATAATTATTTACAATAAAATAGTGTCTTATATCATTTTAAATAATTTTATTTATAATAATCCTTTTGCTCCTAATGAAATGACTTTTATTTATAAAAATCAATAGATAATGAACTTATGTAAATGATTTTTAAATATGATATTTGATCAAGTTAATATATTTTGCAGAACCTGTCATCCGAACAATAGAATAAAATATCAATAATGTGACATTCGATGTTGTGCTCATGCGATCAAATCTTGATCAAAATTCTCATGGAGTGGTATGCAATTTCTTTACATTCCTTGACATATTTTTAGATCAAATTTAGCAAGTGTATTGATATTTTACTTTTCATGTTAAATAGTATAATCCCGGATGGATAAACTCGGAGAAGTAACAATGGATAAGTGTGAGGAAAGTCGTTCTAAAGATGAACCGACATAAGTGGAAGGTCGGAGTGATTTAAGCTAGGATTTTCTACTGGATGGGATAAGTTTGTGAATGAAAGAAAACTCCCAATAAATGAAAACTTCAGATTTGAGATGATGGATGAAGATGACATTGTTTTGTTCAATTTGTGCTATCTGATTCTAAGATTTTAATTTGATGGCATTGCTTCTGATCAACTAACAAAATCAAGTTGTCGAAACATGCAACTTCATGTTCTTTAACATGAATTATGAAGATTGCATTTTCTTCTTTTATTTCAATGATACTTTATCATTGTTCATATCATTATCATCTCACATAATCCATATAAAGATACTATAGTCATGTTAGTTTAAACATTTTAATAGTTACTTTACTCTGATTTAATTAAAATAAAATATACTTTATTTACTTTCGTTTCTTTTCGGTGTTCTCTACTAAACGAAGGAAGATAATTTAATCAATATAGATTAGGTTCTTAAAAAAATATGTGAAAAAATAAGACGCATGTGCGAATCACGGGAAAAATACTAGTATTTATAATTATTAACAATTGAATAGGGTCCTATTTCATTTTTAAAGAATTTTATTTATAATAATCCTTATAAAATCGATAACAACTTTTATTTATAAAATCGATAGAATATGAACTTATGTACATGAAATATAATTTTCAAATAAATTATAAGACAAAATGTGTTCCTAAACATTTAACCTATCAACTTACAAATTAACAGTAAAAAGATCTTCTAAAATTGGTGGTTACATATTTCGTCAAATATATTTTGATAGGGATAAATAAATCCTGATTGTATAATTAAATATTACATTGATTGTACAAGGTGTGGGCTGCTAGGCCCAATATGAAGATGTATGATATTCAGACCGGAAATGTTACCACATTGATCAGGCCTGATGGACCAGATCAGGCCTGATGGAACAAAGAAGGCCCAAAACCCTGATTATTAATTAATTTCGTAATTAATTAATAAGGGAGAAAAACAGCTATTAAGATAAGTCCTAGTGGGGATGTAAATCCTTGTAGATTGGCCTCCAAGGAACCTCATAGGATAAGGAATCAACTTCCTACTTCCTAGGACTCATAAGTCTATCCTAATTCAGAGACTTGACCACCAAGTCTCCTATACCAAGTCCAATTCAAGGACTCCCACATCTATATAAGGGGCCTCACCCCACAAATCAGAACTACGTTTTTGACTTGATGCTTGGCAATCAACAAGGTACGTAGGCATCTTATTAAGGCAGATTGAGTCACGAAACACAAGAGTAGTCAAATCGAGCCTTGAAGCTCACGTTCCTTAGTAATAAATACATCAATTATATATATTAGTTTTTTATCCGTAATATTTGGCGCCGTCTGTGGGAACACAACAACAACCATGGCGAGAACACGGAGAACAATTAGAGCTCGGGAGGAAGGAACACCATCGGGGACAGCCCAAGTGATTTCGTCAACCGTGGAGATACCCCCTCACTCAACTTATGCATCTACTCAAGGGGAAGCCCAGATAGGGGCAACTCAACCTCAGCCACAAGGGACGATTCCACCGGCTATTCAAGGTACGAATCCTCAAGTTCAACAAGTACATGTACCTGTGAATTCTCGACCCGTCGGGTATGAATATTCAACCGTTGTTACTACTAACCCCCTTATGGGATGCCCCTTTACCCCGAGACTGGAGGAAGCGGACATGCTGGGCGAAGTGAAGCACGAGGGCAATCGCCCCCCTACATACGAGGTTTGGCTCCTATCCCCGAGGATCGGGAATTTTCCGGTCCTTACACTGAGAGAGACTCCGAATTTTCGGATGATGAAGTGGCCCCGAGAAGGAGGCGTGCTAGCAAAGAGCTGATGGCTGATGGAAACCAACGCCCTCAAAGCATCCAAGGGACGAATCCCCAAGAAGTGCAGGAAAGGATCAGGGCTCATGAGGCTGAGATTCAAAGGCTGAGGCGCGACTTGGAGGCGCACCAGACTACCAGACCCCAAGCACCTCCTAGAGGGAGAAATCCTCCTCCCATCATAGACCTGGACGGTCCGGTGCAGAGAAGGGCTGTTGTCCCAAGGGTTGATCCAAGCAATCTTCTTCCCCTTGGAGATCCTGATGATCCTACTCCACCCTTCACTGAAGGAATAATGAACGCCCATATCTCAAGGAAGTTCAAGATGCCAACTATCAAAGCTTATGATGGCACGGGAGATACCGCTAATCATGTTAGAGCATTCTCTAATGCACTGTTGTTGCAGCCCGTGAATGATGCTATGAAGTGTCGGGCCTTCCCTCAAACCCTGTCGGGTATGGCTCAAAGGTGGTACAGTCGCTTGCCCCCAAACTCTATTGGGTCGTTCAGAGAATTAAGCCAGGCTTTTATTAAGTAATTCATCAGTGGGAGAGTTCATGAGAAAAGTTCAGCATCTCTTATGAGCATTGTGCAGGGGACAAAGGAATCTTTGAGAGATTACCTGAATCGATTCACAAAGGAGGCTTTAAAAGTCCCAAACCTTGATGATAAGGTAGCCATGATAGCACTGCAACAAGGAACTAGGGATGAGTTTTTTAAGATGTCCTTGGCCAAACGCCCCCCTGAAAGCATGTTGCAGCTCCAGGAGAGGGCAGGGAAGTATATCAAAATTGAAGAAAGCATGAGGAAGACCGTAGTAAGTAATGAGCCCACTGGAGGCAAGAAACGGAAAACTGATCTGGAGTATATCGCTAAGGACAAGTATCCTAAAACCGAGCAAAACCCTGATTCAACCCCCAAGAAGGGAGGACCTGGGCAAAAGTTCACTGAATACGCTAAGCTGAATGCTCCTAGAAGCCAGATCTTGATGGAAATTGAGAAAGATCGAGATATTCGTTGGCCTAAACCCCTGAAGGCTGATCCTGCCAAGCTAGACAAGAGCAAGTATTGCAGATTTCACAAAGATGTTGGTCACGACACCGATGAGTGTAGGCAGCTGAAAGATGAAATTGAGTTCCTCATTCGAAAAGGAAGATTGAACAAATACACTGGAGAAGGAGGGGACAGGAACAATAATGGAAGGAAGAACTTTGAAGATCATAGAAGGGACCAAGACGATCAGGGGCGAAACCCCCAGCCTAGAGGACCAGTTATAAACACAATTTATGGAGGGTCGCGGCCTCGAGGGCCTGTGATAAACACAATCTTTGGAGGTCCAACTATTGCTGGATTATCCAAAAACTCCAGAAAAGCATATACTAGAGAGGTTATGCATATTGTTGGAGAAGCCTCGAAGAGGGCCAGGACAGAAGTAACATTGGCTTTTGATGATTCTGACCTAGAGGGTGTGAAGTTTCCTCGTGACGATCCGCTGGTCATAACACCGGTAATAGGAAATAGCCCGGTCAAGAGGGTCCTTGTGGATAATGGTGCTTCAGTGAATATCTTGCTCCATGACGCCTTTCTAAGGATGGGGTATAACGACTCCCAGTTGACACTAACCGACATGCCGATATATGGATTTGCAGGAGTGGAATGTCCTGTGGAAGGGATAATCAAGTTACCAACCACCATAGGTCAGGAACCGAGGCAAGCAACGCAGATGTTGGACTTTGTAGTGGTAAAGGCTAGTTCAACTTATAATGCTATCATTGGGAGAACAGGGATACATGTCTTCAAGGCAGTCCCTTCTTCCTACCATTCAGTTATGAAGTTTCCCACCCGGAATGGGATTGGAGAGGAGAGAGGAGATCAAAAAATGGCTAGAAGCTGTTATGTAGCCTCCATGAGGGCAGGCGGAGTTGGGGGCAGGTTCTTCCTATAGAAGATATGGATGTCCGAGAAAATGATGAGAAGAGAGGAAAGCCAGCAGAAGACTTGGTTTCGATTCCTTTAGACCCCGAAAATCTTGAGAGGATGACTTTCATTGGAGCCACATTAGAGGAGCCCCTTAGAGGGAAGTTGGTGAAATTTTTGCAAGAAAATAGTGATGTGTTTGCATGGTTAGCAGCTGATATGCCAGGCATAGACCCGGAGCTGATTACTCACAAGTTGAATGTGGATCCAAGCCGGTAGACAGTGAAACAAAAGAAAAGAAACTTTGCCCCGGAAAGACAAGAGGCTATAAAACAGGAAGTAGAGAAGCTCTTAGAGGCTGGTTTCATTAAGGAGATTCAATTTCCGGAATGGTTAGCAAACCCTGTAATGGTGAAGAAGGCTAATGGAAAGTGGAGGATGTGTATAGACTTCATTGATCTGAATGATGCATGCCCTAAATACTGTTTTCCGTTTCCAAGGATTGATACTTTGATTGATGCCACTACTGGGCATGAGATGCTGAGTTTCATGGATGGATTTAGCGGATACAATCAGATTAAGATGCACAAGGATGACATTCCAAAGGTATCATTCATTACTGACTTTGGTGTTTATTGTTATCTTGTTATGGCATTTGGTCTCAAGAATGCAGGAGCCACCTATCAAAGGTTAGTAAATAACATTTTTAAGGATCTTATTGGCAAGACTATGGAAGTCTATGTTGATGACATGTTAGTCAAGAGTCTAGTAAAGACTGATCATATAACCCATTTGAGGGAAGCTTTTGAGGTCCTGAGGTACCACAAGATGTTAAATCCTACAAAATGTGCTTTTGGAGTAGGATCTGGAAAATTTTTGGGATTGATGGTCTCCAAGAGAGGGATAGAGGCTAACCCCGATAAAATAAAGGCAATCCTGGACATGGAACCACCAAAAACCGTCAAGGATGTTCAGAAGCTCACAGGAAGAGTTATTGCGCTAGGACGATTCATCTCCAAGTCAGGAGATAAGTGCTCGTCATTCTTCAAGTCACTAAAGAACATTAAGGACTTTGTATGGAATGAGGAAAACCAGAAGGCATTCGAAGAGTTAAAGAAGTATTTGGCCCAGGCCCCGTTGTTAGCCAAGCCAGCTTTGAATGAAGTTTTATTCTTGTACTTAGCCGTTTCAGAAAGTGCTTTGAGCGCTGTGTTGGTTAAGGAGAAATTGAAAATCCAGAAACCCGTATACTATGTCAGCAAAATTCTGCATGGTGCTGAGTTGAATTATTCAACTATTGAGAAATTTGTTCTAGCCTTGGTAATGGCTTCGAGAAAGCTGCGTCCTTACTTTCAGGCTCATCAGATTGAGGTGCTAACAAATCAGCCCCTGCGAAATATCATTCACAGTCCCAAGGCAAGTGGGAGATTGATTAAGTGGGCAATAGAGCTGGGAGAATTCGACATTAAGTACAAGCCACGGACGACAATAAAAGCCCAGGCACTAGCTGACTTCGTGGTGGAATGTACCATACCCAACCAAGAAGTCGGGGGGCAGGAAGATACCATACCTCAAGACAAGGGAGTCGATATTGGGGACAAATAGAAGGATGATAAGGAGAAAGAATATTGGGTTCTCTATTTTGATGGAGCATCAAAAACAAAACTCCAGTGGAGCAGGATTGGTTTTACAAAGCCCCGATGGGTTCTTAATTGAGTATGCTATGAAGCTATACTTCCCAACCACAAACAATGAGGCAGAATATGAAGCTCTAATAGCTGGTCTTGGCCTAGCTGGAACACTTAGAGTCAAAAACTTAAAGGTCCGTGGAGACTCGAAGCTGATCATATACCAGGTAAAGGGAGAATTTGAGGCAAGGGATGATACGATGGCTAAGTATGTCTGCCTAGTAAGGGCTGTGATGACCCAATTCAATGAATGCCACGTTGAGCACATTCCAAGGGAGGAAAATGCTAAGGCAGATGCATTATCAAAATTTGCTTCATCCGAGATGGAAGAAAGTTCAGGAAGTGTGTACTTCCGTGTTTTGAAGACACGAACCATAGATGTTAAGCTTGTAGCTCCTATAGGCCTGGGGACGTCATGGATAGATCCCATTAAGGCCCACATTCAAACCAATTGGTTGCCGAACGATGCAATTGAAGCACGGAAGTTAGCTGTTCGGGCACTAAGGTACTCTTTGATAGATGGGATTCTGTACAAAAGATCTTCCGTGGTACCTTACTTAAGGTGTCTCAGGCCCGATGAGGCACGCTTGGCTCTTGAAGAAGTGCATGAGGGTATTTATGGACAACACTTGGGGGGTAGGGCCTTGGCTCATAAGATAACTCGTTTAGGCTTTTATTGGCCAGAAATGATGGCTGATGCCAAAGAATATGTGAAGAAGTGTGACCGCTGTCAGAAGCATGCACCTGTTGTTAGACAACCCCCCGAGATGCTGAACTCTATCAACTCGCCCATCCCCTTTGCTATGTGGGGAATAGATATTATGAGGCCTTTCCCCATGGCCACGGCACAAAGAAAGTTTTTGATTGTAGCCATTGATTATTTCACCAAGTGGTTTGAAGCCAAATACTTGGCCAAAATCACAACTAAGCAGGTTGCACAATTCCTGTGGGAAAATATTATGTGCCGGTATGTAATTCCCCGCATCCTAGTCACTGACAATGGAACACAATTCAATAACGAAGAATTCAAGAAGTACTGTGAAGAAAATGAAATTGAGTTATGGTTCACCTCTGTGGCTCACCCGCAAGCCAATGGGCAAGCAGAGGTAGCAAATCGAATAATCCTGGATGGACTAAAGAAGAGGATCGAGAAATCAAGAAATAATTGGGTGGATGAGATACTTACAATATTATGGGCCTATAGGACTACCTGTAGAGTCACGACTGGAGCAACTCCCTTCATGTTGGCATATGGGGCAGAAGCAGTTGTTCCCGTGGAGATATCACATTCCTCTCCAAGGATTCAAGCTTTCAATGCTGAGGAAAATGAGGAAGGACAAAGGTTGGCTCTGGACTTAATTGATGAAGTGCGAGATGAGGCACATGCAAAGATAGTAGAATATCAGAAAAAGGCTTCATTCTACTACAACCTAAGGGTTAAAGAAAGGTTTTTCAAACAAGGTGACCTAGTCTTGAGGAAGATAGAAGCTTCTGGTGTAGGACAGAAAGGGAAGCTTTCCCCGAATTGGGAAGGGCCATACAAAGGCAAGAGTGTTCAAGGTAGAGGAACCTACAAGCTGAGACAATGGATGGTTTTGAAGTCCCAAGAACTTGGCATGCACAAAACCTGAAGGTTTACTATGTGTAGGGCAACTGAATACGATTCTCACTTGTCAGGATGACGAGTAGGTTGAAAAGCACCTTGAAGCTTTGCTTGCGTAGGATTTTATTCCATTAGAATTTACATTATCGAGTCATTATTGATAAGGGTCAAACCCATACTATGTAAAGTTTTGGAAAACTAGACTTCATATTAATAAGTTTGAAATTATTTCAACCTATAGATGTTTAAGTTGTGATAATACCTTGTATGGTTTTAACAAAAAATCATGCTTTGATCATTGAAAAAAGGAAGACTTCAAGGATTCTTTTATAAGAGTGCACGTTGCACAATTCAAAGGTTCAATTAGTTCAAGGATAAATGCATATTAAGTATTGGAAAGATAAATGAGAAAGATGCGAATAAGAAAAGCAGCATATGAAATAACCCGAAGGGTAACAAGTTTTGATACAAACGAACTTCAAATATAAGTTAAGGATAAAAATACAAAATAAAAAACTACTCCTCCATGCGGGAGCCTTCATTCCTTTGCTTCTTATCAGCACCCTCGGCATCCTTCGCAGGAGAAGCGGGAGGAGAAACAGTATTAGGATCCAAGATGCGATCATCTGGCTGAGGGGAGTTGAGGAGGGCATCTATGTTGTCCTCCGTCTCAGCCTGCTCAGGACTTATAAAGTCCTTAGGGTCGACTAAGCCCGGATGCCTCTCAGAAACCGCCTTTACGGCCGCATCCCATCCCTGAGTAAACTGTAGGGAATAAAGACCTTCATCATGAATCTCCATGAGATTCTTAAACTTGTCAGAATCCATATAGTCATCGATGAGCTTTTTTTTATCACTCCTAAGTTTCACCAGCTCGGAATGAGCCTTAACCAACTCCTCCTTCTTCGTGTCCAGCTTCTTCTCCAGGACCTTGGCTCTCTCCTCCCATTTCTTCATCTCCTTCTCAAACTCATCAGAGTTACCCTTCCAGGACCTAGCCTGATGGAGGGCTGCCTGGAAATAGGTGTTACTCTGCAAAGAAATATAAGTTAACACAGGTTCATTGAAACACGAGAAAGTTGGAATTCAAAGAAAAAAAGGAAGTAGAAAGTTACCGCAGCTTGGGCCTGAGAACCCGGAAGCTCAATAGTCTCGATATCACTCCCCGTAACAATGTTAGTGAAATCATGGGGAGTGATGGAATGGTAAGATCAATCTTTAGCATGTTTGGTGGATCCAACCACCGTATCGCTTCTCCTAAAGCCCCAGTTAGGCCTGAAGGAATGTGCCTTAAGTGGAGGATCCATATCGTCCCCCAGCTCGACCACCGGGACATGGGGCTTAAGGAAAGCAGGAGCATCAGGCTTGCTCTTGGGGTCCCTGTTTAGCTTGGCCCTCTTCTGGTGGCCAGATTCCCCTTCCTTGGGTTTGTTGACGTTATTAATAGCCTCACAAGCTGAAAGAAAAAATAGAAGGAATATTAAATTGCAGAAGATAAAAAAGTTACAATTAAAGGGAAGGAAAAATAGCTACGCAGTTATAAATTTACCCTTATCACTGGCCTGAGAGAGACCAACTTTCTTCAAGGAAAACTCCTCTAAAAGGGTCCAGGTGTCTGTTTTCCCATCATATGAAATTAAGGCTTGATAGGCCACCTCCTCCTCATCAGTTAACCTGATGCTACCTGGACTCCCATCTGACACTTTGCAAAAGGGCCTACGGAAGAGTGTGGCCCAATCACCCCCAGCCCAGGTCAGTCTAACAAACTCATCCCTCCATTTGGGGTTGTTCTCAACTATAGAATTACTATCAAAGATATGGGGGATTTTGGGCCGTTGACGAATTAAAACCCAGCCCGGTTGACTCATGGAGCTATTATAGAATTGGAAAACTTTCCTAAAAACAGCTACGGAAAGAGGAAAATTGTTTCTAAGACAAAGGACCATAAAACAGATAATGTTCCTCCAGGCGTTAGGAGGGAGTTGACAAGGGTTGATTTGTACATCAGCAAGTAAACGAGGAATAAATTCATGGAATGGGAACCTAAGACATGCAGTCAGGGCTCCTCGATAAATAAACAGGGTATCCCCCTCCCAGTTACATGTCCTATCCCCAGGGGCGACTGGAGTAATCCTAAGGTAGGGTGGAAGTCTATACATGGTGTTCATGGACTCGATTCTACCATCTAACTCATGAAAGGTGTTACCATGGTTATACGAATCTAACTCAGATAGAGAGGGATATTCATCACCTCTAGAGTTAATCATATCAATTAAGGAAGTATACGGAGATTGAATTTGAATGTTTGTACCTCTCTTAGAAACATTCATCTTCCCCAAACGAGCCAAGTCACGATCCGCCATTGATATGCTTTGGTTGAATGCTTGAAACCCAGAAAAAACTTGAGAAAGGTGGAACTGCGGTGGTTGAAGTCGCCGGAAATCGCCTTCTTAAAGAGAGAACTCTAGAGCGAATTTTGAGAGGAAGTTTGAGAAATGAGGAGTGAAATGAGGATTCTCACTTCACACTTCACTTATATAAGTGAAAAGCTCGGAATACGAGCCGTTTTTAGGCCCATGTAGCCAGGCCCAACTTAAAAAGCCCATTTACAAGAAGTATCAGGAATAATCTAGAAGCTCCAATGGAAAATGAAGGGTCGAAAATTGACCAGAATCTTAAAATGATTCGACCAGAGTCCTGATCGACACAAAAAAGGATCCTGATCGATATCTCATTCGATCAAAAGGGTAAAAATCCACTTAATTCGATCAGAGTCCTGATCGACAAAAAGAGAAAATCCTGATCGATATTTCATTCGATCAAAAGGGTAAAAATCCACTTAGTTCGATCAGAGTCCTGATCGACAAAAGAGAAAATCCTGATCGATATTTCATTCTATCAAAAGGGTAGAAATCCACTTAGTTCGACCAGAGTCCTGATCGACAAAAGAGAAAATCCTGATCGATATTTCATTCGATCAAAAGTGTAGAAATTTACTCAGTTCGATCAGAGTCCTGATCGACAAAAGAGGAAATCCTGATCGATATTTTATTCGATCAGGAGGGTAGAAGTTCACTTAGTTCGATCAGAATCCTGATCGAAATCGATCAGGAATCCTGATCGATTCTGCATGGATCCTGGTCGAAAATTCCATCGACTAGAGTGTTACTTTCTGAGCTAGTTCGATCAGGATCCTGATCGAAATCGATCAGGAATCCTGATCGATTTGGTATACATCCTGGTCGATTTTAAGCCAGAAAATTGAGGAAAATTACAGAAAAATAAGGAAATTTCTTAAAATATTTTCTGAAAAATGTTGGTATTTTCAGTAATTAAGGGAAAAATCCAGAAAATTAAGGAAAATCCCAGAATTAAGGGAAAAAATTCCTGGAAATTAAGATAATTCCTGAATAAAAGAAATAAGGGAAAAATCGTTGTAAACGTGTAGGTCGCTCCACACTTTACGCAAAAACGAGACCCTGTAAGGGAATGAATAGACTTAACTTCTGCGAAACCTAATCAATGTTTCCAAAAGTTGGGGGGCAAATGATAGGGATAAATAAATCCTGATTGTATAATTAAATATTACATTGATTGTACAAGGTGTGGCTGCTAGGCCCAATAAGAAGATGTATGATATTCAGACCAGAAATGTTACCACATTGATCAGGCCTGATGGACCAGATCAGGCCCGATGGAACAAAGAAGGCCCAAAACCCTGATTATTAATTGATTTCGTAATTAATTAATAAGGGAGAAAAATAGCTATTAAGATAAGTCCTAGTGGGGATGTAAATCCTTGTAGATTGGTCTCCAAGGAACCTCATAGGATAAGGAATCAGCTTCCTACTTCCTAGGACTCCTAAGTCTATCCTAATTCAGAGACTTGACCACGAAGTCTCCTATACCAAGTCCAATTCAAGGACTCCCATATCTATATAAGGGGCCTCACCCCACAAATCAGAACTACGTTTTTGACTTGATCCTTGGCAATCAGCAAGGTACGTAGGCATCTTGTTAAGGCAGATTGAGTCACGAAACACAAGAGCAGTCAAATCGAGCCTTGAAGGTTTAGTGTCACTTTGATTAGACAAGTCATGACAATTCAGCAGGCCCTTCAGGAGACTACAGATGCTGGTACCAAGGCAATTCTTCAAGCTCATCTGGAATCTCTGCATCTCTTGCAGTTGCAGCATTTCCAACAAAATCTAAGTGTGGATGAGCTCAAACAGGACATTGCTGATCTGAAATCCTACAATGTTGAGAAGTTGGATTCAGTCATACCTTATGGTACTATGCAAGATTTGTTGGGGAGACTGAGGAAAGAATCCGATGCTGACAAGAGACTGGCCAGATTGGAAAACAGGGTTCAAATCATTGAAGATTCTATGGTCACCATTCTTCAGAATCAACAAACTCAAACAAATCTACTCATGCAGCTGGCCAATGCACAAGGCTTGACTCCTACCCTTGATGATAACAAAAAGGGGGAGAATAAAGGGAAAGGGGAAGGAGAGCCATCAACAACAGTTCAAATTTCTCAAGTGATAGTTCCTGTCATCACCACTTCTCCAATTATTCAAATCAAAGGAAAGCTTGATGGAATTGATCTAATCCAGATAGCAGCAGCTGAATTGCAAGTCAAAGAGCAAAGGAAGAAGATTGATGAAAAGATGCAACAAATATTTGGTTCTACAACTTCTCAATCACAATCTGTGAAGCACAGCACAAAAGTGGAATCAATTATTATGGAACTCAAGCCAGTAGGGAGGAATAAGGTTGGAGAGACTTCTTCCATGGATTTGAAACCTATGGTCCTCAAGCCCAACAACAGATCCAATAAGGACTCTACAAAGAATCCTCTGAAAGAAGTGGATTTTCCTCTTCCAAAGGCTGATGAGGACAAGCTTTTGGGTAGAAATATCTCATATCTCAAAGAGACCATGGATGTGGCTGTAAGGAGAAACATGGCTATTATCTTCAGAGAGGGAAAGAACATATGTGTGATGCAAGGACATCCCAAATTCTCAATAGCCAAGAGGGAAGAAACCAGAAGGTTGAAGGAAGAAGCCAAACAGCTAAAGGCTGACAAAAGAGCATAATCAAAGCTTGACAAATAGCTAAAGTCAAGTCAGACTGGAGAATAGAAAGAAATTAAAGACAAAAGTGAAGATGAAGCTATGGGGGACATGGTTGGTACTGAGATGGAGGAAAGAAGTAAGGGAAGAGAAGAATGGCAGAAAGGGAACAGAAAGAAGGTCAATGCAAAGAGAAAAATGGTAGATAAGACTGAAAAAACCCAATCAATATCCAAACCACTACCCTCTATTCCTGAACCCATTGTGCCTGACCCCTTCATGAACATTCATGGTGAAACAATCATTCCCAAGGAGGAACCAATTGATTGGGATACCATCAAATTGCCCACCTTCCTAACCTCTTCTCCACCATCAAAGAAGCAGAAAAGAAGAATCAAATCAACACCCTCTAGAGCCTCAATCAAATTCACACAGAAGCCTAAGCCTAAACCTCAAGCCTCTAAAGATGATTATGTTCACATCTGTGACATAAAAGAATTTTCAGACATTGAACTCTATCTGGATGAGCTGGAGGAAGTAAGGGGAATAGCTGCCTACAGACAGCTACCAGAAAGACTAGTGTTCAAATACAAAGGAGATGGGGAAAGAACCTGGCCTCTTTAAAGAATTCTGAATGAAGGCTACTCTACCTTGATTAGAGTCTACTCAGCCATACAAAGGGATTCTAGCTTTACCAGGACTGCCAAGACTGAGATTCTCAACAAGATTGCCAACATAAGGAAAACTTGGAGGGAGCCCAATGCTTTGCCTAGAACTTTACTCATTCAAGAAAGAGGAATTACAATTCACAAATCACCTCATTGGTTGATGGAGTTCAGAGACAACAAAGGAGTCAGAAGATTTTTCAGAATTGAAGATCAGCTCAAGATTGCCAGTAATGAAACTCTCAAGGATATGCAATCTAAGTTGGACAACAATGAAGAAGATGAAGCTGAATTCTACAGACAACTTCAACTTCAAATAAAGGAGAATGACAGGAGGCTAGGAAAGAAAACAAGGGATCAAAGGAAAAGAAAGTAATCTGCTCAGGCTAAAGGAGCACCCTTGGAAATAATGTAACTCATCAATTCCATCTCAGCATACACATTTTTGTAGCACTTTTGAATTTCTGCTTTATTACAGTTAATATATTTGTCAAGTATTTTGTTATCATCAAGCTAAACCCAAATTTATGCCTACAGTTCTAGTAGACATAAATAGGGGGAGATTGTTAGGAATATGTGTATCCGTTTGATGATAAGTTAAACAAAACACTTAAGTAGAAATCTAGTGATTGTAGCCTCAACGGATAAGACCATCTTGGCTATCCGTTGAAGGAGTAGCTTTACTTAGCAATAAGTTTAGTATTGCAGCACATTTCATTCTCTGGTTTCAAGTTGTAATTCTTAGATGTTGTAGGAAATTATCAGTCATGTTGACTACTAATGGATATACAAATAGGAGGGCTAATTGTAAATATTTCATGCCTTGTAATTTTGTATAAGTGAAGAAGTATCAACGGATATTGAAGACCTTCAACAGATAAGAAACAAAGCTTCAACAGATGTCTCTAATGCTTCAACGGATAATATCCATCAACAGATAAGTGCTTCAACGGATAAAGACTTCAACTAATAATGCATCAACGGATAAAGCTTCAACGGATAAAGCCTCAATGGATAAGGCATCAACGGATGAAAGCTTCAACGGATGCTTGGTTCATTAGCAGTTGATAGTGACAATTCACAAGCTGACAGAGGCACATGGGTTGACAGAGACAAACTGGAATGTGGAAGCCTCTAGGAGGAATCAAGAAAATGCAGCATTCCGATTCTGATGCAAACAAGGAAGTATTCAAAGATTCACAGATTATCCTAGATTGCATTGGATAGAGAAATGAAGAAGAAACATATGAAGAATCCTTTCAATTGTATTTTACAGTTTTGTCTTCAATTGTAAACTTGGTGTTATATAAACCAAGTAGCAGCTAGTAATTAGATAAGAATTTTCCTGAGCTGTTTAGAAATATCAAGAGAGAAAATCATCTAGTTTGTACTAGGAAGCAGCTGTGATTTAATTCTTTGAATCACAGATTTTCTGAAATAACACATCTGTAATAACCCCAAAATTTTTCAACTTTTTGTAACCCTTGTGAATAGTGTTTTAGCTGAATGAGAAAACTTTTCACGCCACACTATGTAGGGGTTCTGTTATGGATATTCTGGGATATTATTAGTACTCTATGAAGTATATAAGTGTATGTAAATATCGTCAGAATCCAATTCCGAACACTTTGGTTTTTCCCGGAAATCCACAAGATACGGAGAGAATTGAGTATAAGGTAACAGGATAAAAAGGATTTAAATTAAAGGATTATGATAGAGGATCATAAAAAGGAATATAATGTATTGAGAAAGGTTAAGGGAACCTAAGTAATAAGATCCCGGGTATGATCCTTCAAACGATAAACGAGAACGAAAGTTAAGCGAACCGTATAACAGATCAGCGGTCATTAGGCAAACGATTAGGAAGTTAATCAAAGGGATTAATGGGAATGATGTCATCCAACCAATAGAAAGAAGACAAGGAAGGAAGGATGACATCATGAGGATGAGGTAAGCATGACATGGGAAGGAAGGAGGTGTGGTTGAATAAGGACCACACAAATTCAAGGGCAAGGTAGTAATTTACTAAATCAAATACAAATCAAGCCAACCAAGCTAGCAAAATCATTTCATCAAAAATCAAAAACAACCAAGGCAATTGTTCTTCATCTTAGCTCTCGGCTTTTTACTTTTTTTAAAGGCTAGATTTTTCAAAATCAAGATCCAAGCATCCTAAATTGGTAAGAAAATTCCCTAATCATCTTTATGCTTAGTTATGGCTATATCATGAGTTTAAGCCATTAATTCTTTCTCTAACTTCTTCATTTAATCAAAGAAGAAGACAATGAATAGTGTTTTCAAGTTTTTAACTTGAACTTTTTCTTGTTTTTCTTGAAGATCCAAGCTTTCCTAAGGCTTCTCAAAGCTTCTTAAGGCTTCCTAGCTCCACCCACCACTTCAAGGAAGGTATACCATTTCCAAACCCTAGGTTTATATATATTATAAGGTGATTTTGATGAGTAGGATGTTATTGTAGTTGGTGTTATGATTTAGAGTTTGGGATTTGGAATGGTAGTGTAATGGAATGGTAATTTTGTGGTTTTGATTTAAAGAAACTTAAGAATGATTAAAGTTAAGTTTAAGCATAAGTATGAAAGATTAAATTGAATTGGTTGGGGTGGTTATGATGTGATAAGGATGGAGGATGGTTGTATGTTGGATTTGAGGTTGATTTGGGGTTGATTGTGGATGGTTTAAAAATTGGAAATCGCGTAAACATAGCCGTCGTAACGTCCGATTTTCTTTGGACTGTTTTTGTGCATAGCATTAGGACCCGAGAACCCCCTGCTAGATTGTGACCACTGCCATGTTTAGATAGCTCATGTTACGAGCTTCGTTTTGATATGTAGTTCGTCCGATTCCGATTTACGGTTTAGGAGAAACGACCGTTTCAAGTAACGGCGTTTCGCGGACGAAACTTTTTCCCTCGCCTTACTTTGGAATGTAGGTTAAAGACCAAAAAGGGTTATTTAATGTGTGAAACATTTATGGTAAGTGTGTTAGGCAGTTGGTAAGTCATTCGCGAAGGAATCGCTTTAAAACTCGTAAAGGTTAAATTATTAAAAATGGTGGAGCCGAGAGTACCCGAGTGACTTAAGCGAATCGGTGAGCGCAAAACTAGCATTAGAGTCTAAGTTAGTTAAATCATAGATTTACAAGTGATTTTGGTTTAATTCCAACTTACTTGTTGTTTATAGGTTATCAGACTCGTCCCGAGCCTTTCTCACCCCCAAGTCGCTCAGGCAAGTATTCTATCCGTTATACTGTTGTTGTGATGTATACACTTGTATATACATTATCTTGCGATAGATGCATGTTGGTTATTTAGCAAATTCTTGCGATATATTGTAGCATGTGATATGGTATATATGCATGCCTGTTTCATATTCTTGAAATATATATCTGTTGGTTCAGTTGATAATACCTATGCTAGAGGATAGCGGTATCTTGCATATACCCTTAGTATAGGGACCCAAAGGTGAAAATATTTTCTAAAACCGGGAGTCGAGGATCCCGAGTAATCTTGTATATATGGATATGGATATATATATATATATATATATATATGGTTATAGTTTTCCAAACTATTAATCGAATAAGGTTTATTCGATAACTTTAAACTTTATTTTATTATTGAATATTATTTGAATATTATTCGAGGGCTTATGACTCTTTTATATTATTATTGAATATTATTTATAATATTCATTCGAGGTATTATGACTCAGCTTATTTTATTTATTGAATATTATTTGAATATTCATTTGAGGATCTATGACTCCGATTATTTGCTGAGATATATTCTTTATTTTATTAAAGAATAAGATGTCAATAATCAAACTTATTTTCGATTATTCAAATAAAGATAATACTTTCATATAAGTATATCTTTGGTTATTTAATACTCGTTTCAAGTATAAATTTTAATACTTCTACTTCAATTATTTTTATAAAGACTATTCTTTATGGGAATATTATTTAAATAATAATATTCAGTCATTTTCTAAATATTCAGGGGACTGATTTACTTCATTAAATCAGCTTTACTCCAAACACTCTTTAAAGTGTTTTCGAGTCTTCAAAATGATTTTTAAAAGTCAGAGCGGATCCCAAAACTCTTTTTTTTTTATATTTAAGATCTTCCTTTTAAGGGGATTTAAATACTCGCTCAAAACCTGGGGAATCCGGCTCTGTGGTGTATTTTATATTCGCAACGAGGTTGCTGTTTTGAGAAAACAATTTGATTACTTGCCCAATGTTCGGGAAGTAAGTCCATTTGATTGAGTCGGCATAAGCGACAGGCCGGGGTACGGTCTATTATTGTGTAAGTGGCTGGGTGGCAGTCCATCAACGCATGAGGGGCCGGGGTACGGTCGAGCGCGAGGTCCTAATGCGGCCAGGGTGATGACCGGTGAGGAATTCATCCATCTACAGTAGAAAAGGTTACTTATTGGTATCTTTGCCTGATCAGCGAGATATCGGGTTTATGCCAAAATTCTTTTCCTTTCCAAAATTCATTGGATGTTTCAAACTCTGTTCATACTTTACATAACAGAGGTTCCAGGAAATGTTAAAGGGGTATATATATGTGGATATATATATACCGGGACTAAATAAAGCATCTCATAACTTTTTCATTCAATAATCTTTCAAAGATTGAATCTATTCAAGTCTTAACTTGTGGTCTCATCTATGGGATGTTTTTCTTAAAACCTATAATACTTTGAACGGTGGCAGTTCAAGTAGCTTTATATATGATATAAGTGTGGTGAAGTATTGGTAACTTCATTCCTTGTTTTTACTTATATCTAGTAAGTAATTATCTTGCATATGATAGAGATGCTATCAAGTATCCTTTTAGATACTTATATTATTGTTATCACTATACATATTATCTTGCGAGCTGTAAGGCTCACTCTTGCTTTATTTCTTCATCACACAACAACAGTTAGGAGAGATGGCCAGACTCCAGCAGACCCAGCGCAAGCGCGTGGGAAGCGCCCCGCGTCTTCCCGATGATGTTGTGGCTGCTATAGCTGCAGAGGTAGATCCATTGTAGTTCAGACCATCTACTTTTGAGAATCAAATTATGTATAATTATAACTTGTGGCAGATAATGGCAATTAACTGTAAATTATCAAGTAATCATTTTGGGTTGTAATAATTTTAAATTGTGGATTCAAAGACTTGTGCTTATTTCAATTTCATCTCTGAGACTATAACGGGTTGTGGTGTGTGTTAGTGTGGGGTCACAGTATGAGGTTATTTATTATTAATTAAGTGAAGTGATATTGTGGAAAGAAAGACCGTGACAACCCGGATCCCCGACCCCGGATCTGGGGGTGTTACAGAAATGGTATCAGAGCTAAGCGTTATAAACCTCAGAGATGATGCGACGATATAATAATAAACTCACAAAGATAATAAGAACTCTCGCCAAGTTCATGGTCAGACTACTTAAAGTAGTGCTGACAGTTAAAACCCTTACGGGAACCCTTATAAGTATCATGATAGTAACTTAGCTCGTTTAATGTGTAGGCGCCTGAGATGGAGGACCCCGAGATGTTCGAGCGTGAGCATGATGAGGCATTGCTAGATGTTGAGGATCAGGAGGAGCCTGAGATGGAGGAGGATGAGGAGGACCCCTCAGAGGAGCCTGAGACGGAGGTCATTGCTATTTCAGATGAGGAGGACCCCTCAGAGGAGCCTGAGACGGAGGTCATTGCTATTTCAGATGAGGAGGACCCCTCAGAGGAGTCAGAGACAGAGGTTATTGCTATTCCAGATGAGGAGGACCCGGATGAGGTCCCAGTAGCTGAGGAGCGTGTTGGACCTATGGTAGTGTATGCTGGTATCCCTTTACCCACACTTCCGGTGGTCAGAGCCCCTACCCCTCCACCACTATCTTGGATTCCTGATGATGACAGCTCAGAGACCCATACTTCCGAGCCTAGGCAGACCGAGGAGGCACCCTCAGCGGCTCCGGATTCACCACCTCTTGACCCTGCCCAGAGGCAGTCTTCGTTAGCTCATGGATATGTTCAGGATGTTTTGAGGACCCGAGTGGCTGTTGCCGAGGCCCGACTGGATGAGGCCAGGAGGGAGTTGGATGCAGAGAGGGCGGGTAGGCGTACCCGAGCTTATGAGACCAGGGCTTCTATACCCCGATCCTTGAGGAGGGAGCTTACGGGGATAGAGCTCACGTCCCGAGCGAGACTCAGATCTCTCCAGGGGGACAGGCATGGTAGGATCTCTAGGCGGCAGGCCGACTATATCTTCCGTCGTGCGATGGAAAGGGTTTGGGAGCTGACCCGTTCCGGTGTGTGATTCAGGATTGATGATGGAATAGTCTAGTTGTCTAGTTAGCCGAGGCCTTAGTAAGAGCCAATTTTCCGGGATAGTTGACTTGTATATAGCATCCCTTTTTCTGACTAGACAGATAGACTCTTGTGTATCACTTTTGGGACAGATGACTGTAGCACTGTTGTACTTTTGACCAGATCAAACTATGTATTCTCGCATTATGTATATATTTGTTTCCTTTCAGTTCAGTTCCATAGTGACGGGATCACTGTTTTATTATTATTATTACTGCACTTCGTATTAGAACTTTATTAAAATAATAGAACTGCGTTATACGTTCTCCCCATTATAAGAGCTGTGCAAGGCACAATGTTGTATATGATTGTGACCTAACGTTGAATTTTCCCAATAATTGTTTTTATTATTATCAGAATCATGCCGCCAAGAAAGATTGGAACTAGGGCGAACCCTGGGTCTGAGGACCAGGGAAGCCATAATCAGGACAATAGAAACCAAGAACACAGTGAAGAGGAAGATGAGGATTATGTGGAACAGGATGACTCCCTGTATGAAGAAGAAGAGGAAACATATGATGTTGAGGGATTTGAGATAGAGGCTGAAGAAGGAGAAACTGAGGTTGAGCAACCAGTACCAAACCCAGGCATGGATCCCATGGGTCAGTTTATGCAACTCCTAAGGCAGAATTTAGAACGTCAACCCAACCCACCCCCTCAAGGAAGTAACAATGCAGTGGCAAACTCTTTCAGGGCTTTTAAGTCCCTTAAGCCCCCTGAGTTTCACGGATCAGCCGACCCAGTTGAGGCAAGGGCATGGTTAAAGGAAATGGAGAAATCTTTTGAGATTTTGAGTATCGATGAGGCACAGAAAACTGTATTTGCTACCTACCTTCTGAAAGGAGAAGCTAACTACTGGTGGGAGGCCAAGAAAAACATGGAGACAGATGCTATAATAACCTGGGAGAGATTTAGTCAGTTGTTTCTGGGAAAGTATTTCCCGAGGTTTATGGAAAACCAGATGGAGCTCAAGTTCTTGGAGCTAAAGCAGAATAACTTGTCTGTAGCAGAGTACGAAGCGAAATTTACTGAGTTATCAAGGTTTGTGCCGGAGTTTGTAAGCACTGAGGAAAAGAAAGCTAGGAGGTTTCAGCAGGGACTGAAACCATGGATTCAGAATAGGGTGGCAATCCTTGAGCTTACGGACTATGCCACTCTGGTGCAAAAGGCAACGATTGTAGAAGTTGGAAGTGAACAGATGCAGAAGGAAAGAGAGGAGAAAGGAATAAAGAGGAAAAGTATGAGCATGGGTGGAGGTTCCGCAGGAAGGAGCTTCCCAACTAGATTTAATCGAGGAGCAGTGTCCCTACCAGGAAGGAACACTGGGTTTAAGCGGCCAATGAGTGTGAGTGTGAGCCAGGGCGGCCAGAAGTCAAGAATGTCCTATCCCAACCAATCTCGACCCCCATTGCCAGCCTGTAACATATGTGGAAGGAATCACATTGGGGAGTGTAAAGGAAGGCCAGTAACCTGTTTTAAGTGCGGTCGGGAGGGCCACTATTCAAATAAGTGCCCATCATTAACCCCTGCCGTCGTTCCACCCACCAATTGTCATCAGTGTGGACGCTCGGGTCATTGGAAGAAGGAATGCCCAATGAACAAACCAGCAGCTTCGGGAGCAAGCAGGGCTGCTTCTAATAAGCCACCTACTGCGAGGACTTTCAACATGACAGTCCAGGATGCTATGAAAGATTCAGATGTGATAGCAGGTACCCTTTCTCTAAATTCAGTCAGTGCAAATGTTTTATTTGATTCGGGAGCAACTAAATCTTTTATATCAAAGGACTTTGCGCGTAAGTTAAGACTTAAGGCTAAACCCTTGATAGAACCCTTACAAGTAGAAATAGCCAATCATGAAATTATTCCTGTTAACCAGATTCACCCCGCCTGTGAGATAGGCATAGGGGAGCAATCTTTCAGTGTTGATCTGATTCCTTTTAAATTAGGGGAGTTTGATGTAATTTTGGGAATGGACTGGCTATCTAGCAACGATGCTCAGATAGACTGTAAAGGGAAGAAAGTTAAGTTAAATATCCCCGGGAAGAAAGAGGTTATATTTAGAGGAAAGAGGCAGACGCAGAAATTTTTGACCATGGCTCAGGCCAAAAGGATGCTACGAAAAGGAAGTGAGGCCTACCTAGCCTATGTGGTGGACACACAGAAGGAGGTGCCCAACTTACAAGATATTCCAGTAGTCAACGAATTTGAAGATGTATTCCCCCAAGACCTTCCGGGATTACCACCCGATAGAGTGATTGAATTTGCTATTGAGTTGGCCCCAGGGACGGCGCCAGTTTCAAAAGCACCTTACCGGTTAGCCCCGTTAGAAATGAAGGAATTAGCTATCCAATTGCAGGAACTCTTGGATAAGGGTATGATAAGACCCAGTGTGTCTCCGTGGGGAGCACCAGTTTTATTTGTTAAAAAGAAAGATGGGAGCATGAGGTTGTGCATAGACTATCGAGAGTTGAACAAGCTAACCATAAAGAACAGGTACCCATTACCTAGAATAGACGATCTGTTCGACCAGCTAAAGGATGCTGTTTATTTTTCCAAGATCGACCTGAGAACTGGATATCACCAACTAAAGATTAAACCTGAAGATATTTCCAAGACAGCGTTCCATACCAGGTATGGGCATTATGAGTTCTTGGTAATGTCCTTTGGACTAACCAACGCCCCAGCGGCTTTCATGGATTTAATGAATAGAGTATTTAAGAAGTACTTGGACAAGTGTGTGATAGTTTTTATCGATGATATTTTGATCTACTCAAGGACTGAGGCAGAACATGCAGAGCATTTGAGGATAGCTCTAGGGATACTCAGAGATGAGCAGTTATATGCCAAATTCTCGAAGTGTGAATTCTGGCGGAATGAAGTACAGTTTTTAGGACATGTGATCAATAAAGAAGGAGTATTGGTCGACCCCTCCAAGATAGAGGCGGTCTCAAATTGGGAAAGGCCAACCACACCCACAGAGGTGAGGAGTTTCATAGGATTGGCCGGCTACTATCGTAGATTTGTACAGGACTTTGCGAAGATCGCAGCCCCTTTGACACGACTTACTCGTAAGACAGAGAAGTTTGAATGGACGGAGAAATGCGAGAACAGTTTTCAGGAATTAAAGAAAAGGTTGATAACGGCTCCGGTATTGGCATTGTCGGATGGAAAAGGAGATTTTGTGATATATAGTGACGCGTCGCACAAAGGATTAGGATGTGTGCTTATGCAGCACGGTAAAGTTATTGCGTATGCGTCGAGACAATTGAAGGAATACGAGGTTAGATATCCTACTCATGACCTTGAGCTCGCAGCAATAGTATTTGCTTTAAAAATTTGGAGGCACTACTTATATGGAGAGAAGTGCGAGATTTTCACAGACCATAAGAGCCTCAAGTACATATTTACGCAGAAAGAGCTCAACATGCGCCAGAGGAGATGGTTAGAACTAATCAAGGACTATGATTGTGAGATTCTCTATCATCCAGGGAAAGCCAATGTGGTGGCTGATGCCCTTAGTAGAAAGGAAAGACTCAGAATGATAACGACTTCGGAAGAGTTGATAAGGGATTTTGAGAAAATGGAAATAGAGGTAAAGGTAACCGGAACCAGAACTGAAAAGCTTTTTGAGATCTCAATGCAGCCAGAATTATTGGAAAAGATCAGATTGTGCCAAGAGAAAATAATGAATGAAGGCAGAGAGTCAATGACTGGAGAGGAGATCCATACTGAAAAAGATGATAAGGGGATAATGAGGTACTCCTACCGAATTTGGGTTCCGAATGTTCAAGAACTTAAAGATGAGATTTTGGATGAAAGCCATAGTTCAAGGTATTCCATTCACCCAGGAAGTACCAAGATGTATAGGGATTTGAAAGAATATTACTGGTGGCCCAACATGAAGAGGGACGTAGCAGAATGGGTAAACAAGTGTTTGACTTGCCAAAGAGTAAAGGCAGAGCACCAGAGACCCAGTGGGCTTTTGCGACCCCTGGAGATTCCCGAATGGAAATGGGAACAGATAGCGATGGATTTTGTTGTAGGCTTGCCAAGGACGAAAGCCAATCACAACGCCATTTGGGTAATTATAGACCGACTGACAAAGTCAGCTCATTTCATTCCTATTAATGAGAGATACACAGTCGATAGACTGGTGGACATTTACCTTAAGGAAATAGTGACACGACATGGAGTCCCAGCGTCCATTGTCTCAGACCGAGACCCTAGGTTTAACTCCAGATTTTGGAGGAGCTTTCAGGAATGTGCGGGGACCAAGTTAAATATGAGTACCGCGTACCATCCCCAAACGGATGGACAGAGTGAAAGGACCATCCAGACACTAGAGGATATGTTGAGAGTCTGTGCAATAGACCTTAAAGGAAGTTGGGATGATCACTTGCCGTTGATCGAGTTTTCTTATAACAATAGCTTTCATGCTAGCATCGGAATGCCGCCTTATGAGGCCCTGTACGGAAGAAGGTGTCGATCTCCCTTATACTGGGATGAAGTAGGAGAGCGGAAGATGCTCGGACCCGAAGTGGTCCAAAGGACCAAAGATATAGTGGATCTTATCAGAGGGCGACTTGTAGCAGCCCAAGACAGACAAAAGAAATATGCAGACCTAGCCCGAAAGGACAAGGAATATGAAGTAGGGGACTTAGTACTGTTGAAAGTATCCCCTTGGAAGGGATTAATGAGGTTCGGAAAGAAAGGAAAACTAAGCCCAAGATACATTGGACCTTTTGAGATATTAAGACGGATTGGAAAGTTAGCTTACGAGCTAGCCCTGCCCCCTAATTTGCAACAAGTTCATAATGTGTTCCATGTGTCAATGCTAAGGAGGTATCATCGGGATGCCAGGCACATAGTGGAGTACGAGCAGGTGGATATGCAGCCAGATCTAACTTACGTGGAGAAGCCAGTAAGGATTATGGATAAGGAGCAGGTGCTTCGGAGCAAAGTGATCAAGCTAGTCAGAGTACTATGGCAGAATCATAATGTGGAAGAATCAACTTGGGAACTAGAGAGCACAATGCTAGAAAAGTACCCCCATTTGTTTTCTGTTTGATTCCGGGACGGAATCCTTTTAAGGAGGGGAGACTGTAATAACCCCAAAATTTTTCAACTTTTTGTAACCCTTGTGAATAGTGTTTTAGCTGAATGAGAAAACTTTTCACGCCACACTATGTAGGGGTTCTGTTATGGATATTCTGGGATATTATTAGTACTCTATGAAGTATATAAGTGTATGTAAATATCGTCAGAATCCAATTCCGAACACTTTGGTTTTTCCCGGAAATCCACAAGATACGGAGAGAATTGAGTATAAGGTAACAGGATAAAAAGGATTTAAATTAAAGGATTATGATAGAGGATCATAAAAAGGAATATAATGTATTGAGAAAGGTTAAGGGAACCTAAGTAATAAGATCCCGGGTATGATCCTTCAAACGATAAACGAGAACGAAAGTTAAGCGAACCGTATAACAGATCAGCGGTCATTAGGCAAACGATTAGGAAGTTAATCAAAGGGATTAATGGGAATGATGTCATCCAACCAATAGAAAGAAGACAAGGAAGGAAGGATGACATCATGAGGATGAGGTAAGCATGACATGGGAAGGAAGGAGGTGTGGTTGAATAAGGACCACACAAATTCAAGGGCAAGGTAGTAATTTACTAAATCAAATACAAATCAAGCCAACCAAGCTAGCAAAATCATTTCATCAAAAATCAAAAACAACCAAGGCAATTGTTCTTCATCTTAGCTCTCGGCTTTTTACTTTTTTTAAAGGCTAGATTTTTCAAAATCAAGATCCAAGCATCCTAAATTGGTAAGAAAATTCCCTAATCATCTTTATGCTTAGTTATGGCTATATCATGAGTTTAAGCCATTAATTCTTTCTCTAACTTCTTCATTTAATCAAAGAAGAAGACAATGAATAGTGTTTTCAAGTTTTTAACTTGAACTTTTTCTTGTTTTTCTTGAAGATCCAAGCTTTCCTAAGGCTTCTCAAAGCTTCTTAAGGCTTCCTAGCTCCACCCACCACTTCAAGGAAGGTATACCATTTCCAAACCCTAGGTTTATATATATTATAAGGTGATTTTGATGAGTAGGATGTTATTGTAGTTGGTGTTATGATTTAGAGTTTGGGATTTGGAATGGTAGTGTAATGGAATGGTAATTTTGTGGTTTTGATTTAAAGAAACTTAAGAATGATTAAAGTTAAGTTTAAGCATAAGTATGAAAGATTAAATTGAATTGGTTGGGGTGGTTATGATGTGATAAGGATGGAGGATGGTTGTATGTTGGATTTGAGGTTGATTTGGGGTTGATTGTGGATGGTTTAAAAATTGGAAATCGCGTAAACATAGCCGTCGTAACGTCCGATTTTCTTTGGACTGTTTTTGTGCATAGCATTAGGACCCGAGAACCCCCTGCTAGATTGTGACCACTGCCATGTTTAGATAGCTCATGTTACGAGCTTCGTTTTGATATGTAGTTCGTCCGATTCCGATTTACGGTTTAGGAGAAACGACCGTTTCAAGTAACGGCGTTTCGCGGACGAAACTTTTTCCCTCGCCTTACTTTGGAATGTAGGTTAAAGACCAAAAAGGGTTATTTAATGTGTGAAACATTTATGGTAAGTGTGTTAGGCAGTTGGTAAGTCATTCGCGAAGGAATCGCTTTAAAACTCGTAAAGGTTAAATTATTAAAAATGGTCGAGGATCCCGAGTAATCTTGTATATATGGATATGGATATATATATATATATATATATATATATATATATATATATATATATATATATATATGGTTATAGTTTTCCAAACTATTAATCGAATAAGGTTTATTCGATAACTTTAAACTTTATTTTATTATTGAATATTATTTGAATATTATTCGAGGGCTTATGACTCTTTTATATTATTATTGAATATTATTTATAATATTCATTCGAGGTATTATGACTCAGCTTATTTTATTTATTGAATATTATTTGAATATTCATTTGAGGATCTATGACTCCGATTATTTGCTGAGATATATTCTTTATTTTATTAAAGAATAAGATGTCAATAATCAAACTTATTTTCGATTATTCAAATAAAGATAATACTTTCATATAAGTATATCTTTGGTTATTTAATACTCGTTTCAAGTATAAATTTTAATACTTCTACTTCAATTATTTTTATAAAGACTATTCTTTATGGGAATATTATTTAAATAATAATATTCAGTCATTTTCTAAATATTCAGGGGACTGATTTACTTCATTAAATCAGCTTTACTCCAAACACTCTTTAAAGTGTTTTCGAGTCTTCAAAATGATTTTTAAAAGTCAGAGCGGATCCCAAAACTCTTTTTTTTTATATTTAAGATCTTCCTTTTAAGGGGATTTAAATACTCGCTCAAAACCTGGGGAATCCGGCTCTGTGGTGTATTTTATATTCGCAACGAGGTTGCTGTTTTGAGAAAACAATTTGATTACTTGCCCAATGTTCGGGAAGTAAGTCCATTTGATTGAGTCGGCATAAGCGACAGGCCGGGGTACGGTCTATTATTGTGTAAGTGGCTGGGTGGCAGTCCATCAACGCGTGAGGGGCCGGGGTACGGTCGAGCGCGAGGTCCTAATGCGGCCAGGGTGATGACCGGTGAGGAATTCATCCATCTACAGTAGAAAAGGTTACTTATTGGTATCTTTGCCTGATCAGCGAGATATCGGGTTTATGCCAAAATTCTTTTCCTTTCCAAAATTCATTGGATGTTTCAAACTCTGTTCATACTTTACATAACAGAGGTTCCAGGAAATGTTAAAGGGGTATATATATGTGGATATATATATACCGGGACTAAATAAAGCATCTCATAACTTTTTCATTCAATAATCTTTCAAAGATTGAATCTATTCAAGTCTTAACTTGTGGTCTCATCTATGGGATGTTTTTCTTAAAACCTATAATACTTTGAACGGTGACAGTTCAAGTAGCTTTATATATGATATAAGTGTGGTGAAGTATTGGTAACTTCATTCCTTGTTTTTACTTATATCTAGTAAGTAATTATCTTGCATATGATAGAGATGCTATCAAGTATCCTTTTAGATACTTATATTATTGTTATCACTATACATATTATCTTGCGAGCTGTAAGGCTCACTCTTGCTTTATTTCTTCATCACACAACAACAGTTAGGAGAGATGGCCAGACTCCAGCAGACCCAGCGCAAGCGCGTGGGAAGCGCCCCGCGTCTTCCCGATGATGTTGTGGCTGCTATAGCTGCAGAGGTAGATCCATTGTAGTTCAGACCATCTACTTTTGAGAATCAAATTATGTATAATTATAACTTGTGGCAGATAATGGCAATTAACTGTAAATTATCAAGTAATCATTTTGGGTTGTAATAATTTTAAATTGTGGATTCAAAGACTTGTGCTTATTTCAATTTCATCTCTGAGACTATAACGGGTTGTGGTGTGTGTTAGTGTGGGGTCACAGTATGAGGTTATTTATTATTAATTAAGTGAAGTGATATTGTGGAAAGAAAGACCGTGACAACCCGGATCCCCGACCCCGGATCTGGGGGTGTTACACATCTCTGGTGGAACAACAAATCCACCAGAAAAGTTTTTAAGTTCTTTGTGTTCTTTATATTTGTGTTTGAATATATATCTGTCTGTATCAGCTTCAAGCAATTCACACACATTTGTTCACTTAAACACTTAGCCTTAGAAATTGCTCAAAACTTGAAAAAGTTTTGAGATTTACATTCAACCCCCCTTCTGAATCTCATTGTTAGTCCACTGGGAATAACAATTGGTATCAGAGCAAGCTCTTAACATACAAAGAGTTTAAAGATCTATTTTGCTAACATCATGAGTGCACAGAAGAATCCTCTTGCTACCATCATGAGTAGGAAGGATATTGGTATAAAGATCCCAGTCCTGGAAAAAGATAATTATCATCACTGGAAAGTGAAGATGCATTTACATCTTCTTTCTCAAGATGAAAGCTACATCAACTGTATTGAAAATGGTCCTCACATCCCTCACAAAGTAGCCACAGCTGCTACTGCAACAGTTGTTGTTGGACAGTCCATTCCCAAGCCAAAAGCAGAATGGACTATTGAAGACATGGAAGAAATCCGCAAGGACAAGAGAGCCGTGAACATTTTGTTTAATGGCTTAGATCAAGATATGTTTGACAATGTCATCAATAGCCAAACTGCAAAGGAAGTTTGGGATACTGTACAAATCATCTGTGAAGGTACTGAGCAGGTTAGAGAGAACAAGATGCAGCTTCTTATTCAACAGTATGAATATTTTCACTTTGAAGAAGGTGAATCATTAAATGATACCTTCAACAGATTTCAGAAACTGTTAAATGGATTGAAGCTGTATGGTAGAGTGTACCAAGTCAAGGATTCCAACTTAAAATTTCTTAGGTCTCTACCAAAGGAATGGAAGCCCATGACTGTCTCTTTAAGAAATTCTCAAGATTATAAGAACTTCACACTTGAAAGATTATATGGAATTCTGAAGACTTATGAACTTGAAATGGAGCAGGATGAGCTGTTGGAAAAGGGAAAGAGAAAATGAGGAACAGTTGCTCTTGTAGCTGACAGTGAGAAGATGGAAGCCAGGAATGAGGAGAAGACAATGCCAAGTCTTAAAATTGGCACAAGCAAATCAGAATTAAGCAAGGGTAAAGAGCAAGCAGCTGAGGATGAAGACAATTCCAGTCAGGATGACTCTGATGATATTGATGAACATCTGGCTTTTCTGTCCAAGAGGTTTGCAAAGATGAAGTTCAGAAAAAATACAAAGTTCACTAAGCCAAACAAAAACATGGTGGACAAATCAAAGTTCAAATGTTACAACTGTGGCATTAGTGGACACTTTGCAAGTGAGTGTAGAAAGCCAACTTCTGATAAAAAGAAATTTGAGCAAGTTGATTACAAAAAGAAGTATTTTGATTTACTCAAACAAAAGGAAAGAGCTTTTCTCACTCAAGATGATTGGGCAGCAGATGGGGTCAACGAAGATGATGATATGGAATATGTCAACCTAGCCCTGATGGCTAATTCTGATGAAAATGAAACTAGTTCATCAAGCAACCAGGTAATTACTACTGATCTCTCTCAGCTTTCTAAACATGAATGCAATGAAGCCATAAATGATATGTCCAATGAATTATATCATTTGCGTGTTTCCCTTAAATCACTAGCAAAAGAAAACACTAGGATCAAGGAGAATAATATGTTTTTAAGTGATAGGAATGTTGTGTTAGAGGATCAGGTAATTGAGCTTGAAAAGATAAAACTTAAATGCTTGACTGTTGAGAGTGAACTAGCAGAAGCTGTTAAGAAAGTAGAAATTCTTTCTAAACAGTTAGAAAGTGAGCAAGAGGTAATCAAGGCCTGGAAAACATCTAGGGATGTTAGTGTTCAGATTGCAAAGGTTCATGGAATTGAATCATTCTGTGAGGATGCCTGGAAGAAAAATAAAAAGGAGTTAAAATTAATTGATGGATTGTCAACGGATGTGGAATTACGGATGATGAAAGTTATCCGTTGAAGGAAGAAAAGGAGCATCCGTTGAAGGCTCATCAATTAAAACATGCAAGTTCTTTTAAAAATAAAAACCTCAATAAAAAGAATGATTCAACTCTCAAGAACTTTGTCAAAGAAGGAGCTAGCACATCCAGAGATGTCTGTAAGGTGAATATAGGACACATGACTTTAGATCAGCTGAAAGATAGGCTTAAGTTGGTTGAGGATAAGAAGGAAACTAAAAGAAAATCTAAAAGAAATGGGAAGGTAGGGATTAATAAACATAACAATTACACGCCTGATAGGTATGCTCCTAGAAAAAGCTGTGTGCATTGTAAAAGTGTTAATCACCTATCTGATAATTGCAAATCTGTTAAAAATGCTCCCATGCCTTCAAATCCCTCCATGCCTAACATGTCTATGTCACCTCTGCATGCTATGCCTGTATGTCTCACCAGAATCCCCATGCACATTTTGCAAACATGCCATATATTAATAATCCTTATTTTACTGCATTTAGTATGCCTCAAATGCCATACAATATGCCTATGTGTAATAACATGTTTGCACAACCTATGCCTTATCCAATTCAATCAAATGTGTTAAATGATTCTGTGACTAACCCTACACTTCAACCAACCACATCTGAGACCAAGGTTGACCCAAAGTTACCTAAGTCAAAAGATGCAGGAGGAATGAAGTCTAGGAAAAAGACTAACAAGGCTGGACCCAAGGAAACTTGGGTACCAAAATCAACTTGATTGATTTTGTTGTGTGCAGGGACAAAGAAGGAATCTATGGTACTTGGACAGTGGTTGTTCAAGACACATGACAGGAGATTTCACCCTGCTCACAGAGTTTAAGGAGAGAGCTGGCCCTAGCATAACTTTTGGAGATGACAGCAAAGGATTCACTATGGGATATGGCTTGATTTCAAAAGAAAATGTCATTATTGATGAAGTTGCATTGGTTGATGGTCTCAAACATAATTTATTGAGCATCAGTCAACTATGTGACAGAGGGAATACTGTTTCCTTCAATTCTGAAGCCTGTATTTTCACAAGTAAGAAGGACAATAAAGTGGTTCTAACTGGAGTTAGAAAAGGGAATGTGTACTTAGCTGATTTCAACTCTACAGATGCATAATCCATTACTTGTCTTCTCAGCAAAGCAAGTCCAGTTGAAAGTTGGCTATGGCACAAGAAGCTGTCCCATTTGAATTTCAAGATAATGAATGATCTAGTCAAAAAGGACTTAGTTAGAGGAATGCCTCTAGTGGAATTCACAAGGGATGGACTGTGTGATGCTTGTCAGAAAGGAAAGCAAAAGAAAGTATCATTCAGTAAGAAGCTTGAATCTGCAATTGATGAACCACTACAACTTCTACACATGGATCTTTTTGGACCATTCAATGTATTGTCAATTTCAAGGAAAAGATATTGCCTAGTGATTGTAGATGATTTCTCAAAGTTTTCATGGGTTTATTTTCTTGGATCAAAGGATGAAGCTAGTGAAATCATCATCAATCATATCAAGCAAGTCAACAATCATCCTGATTTCAAAGTAAGGAATATTAGGAGTGACAATGGAACTGAGTTCAAGAATTCAACCATGAAGTTGTTCTGTGAAGAAAGTGGGATCATGCATGAGTTCTCAGCTCCAAGGACTCCACAACAAAATGGTGTGGTGGAAAGGAAGAACAGATCACTAATTAAAGCTGCAAGGACAATGCTTGAAGAGTCAAAACTCCCAACTTATTTTTGGGCTGAGGCTGTTAACTGTGCATGTTACACTCAAAACATTTCTCTAATCAATCAAGCAAAAGGCATGACTCCCTATCAATTATTCAAGAGAAGAAAACCAACTTTAAACTTTCTACATGTCTTTGGTTGCAAATCTACATCTTAAGGAATCAATCTGATCACAAAGGGAAGTTTGATGCAAAGGCTGATGAAGGAATATTTGTTGGTTATTCTGCAAGAAAATCATATAGGGTCTACAATCTAAGAACCAACATTGTCATGGAATTTGTACATGTTGTGTTTGATGATAAAAAGATTGATGGACTAACAGATGAAGGACATCATGAAGGACTCAAATTTGACAATATTGAGATAAATTGTGATGATGGTGAAGATGAGAATGATGAAGAAGGCATCCCAAGAGGGATTCAAAATCTGCCTTTGGATAATGCACAGAATGCTGCATCCGTTGAAAGTCATAGCTCAGCTTCCGTTGAAAGAAGCAATGCAGCATCCGTTGAAAGATAAAGTGCATCATCCGTTGAAGTTCGTAATGAAGCATCCGTTGATCACAGTCTGTCAACGGATAATCAATTCACTTCATCAGTTGATAGAACTCCCAATTCTTCTCAAAGGATCAGCAACTTAGGGGGAGTGTCAACCAATCAACATTCTACCTCACATCATGACAATACTGAGGCAACCTCATCTAGAGCTAATCTACCATCTCGAAGGAAATGGACCAAGAATCACCCTTTTGAACTGATCATTGGTGATGCCACATCTAAAGTGCAAACTAGAAGGGCTACTCAAGATGAATGTCTGTACAGTAGCTTTCTATCACAAGAGGAACCTAAGAGAGTAGAAGAAGCTCTTTTGGACCCAGATTGGATTTTAGCAATGCAAGAGGAGCTAAACCAATTTGAGAGAAACAAAGTATGGAAGCCGGTACCCAAGCCAAAGAACAAGAGTTCTATTGACACAAAATGGGTATTCAGAAACAAGATGGATGAAAATGGCATTGTCATAAGGAATAAAGCCAGATTGGTTGCTAAAGGCTATTCTCAACAAGAGGGAATAGATTTTGATGAAACATTTGCTCCAGTTGCCAGACTTGAAGCCATCAGAATCTTTCTAGCCTATGCAGCTAATGCCAATTTCAAAGTCTATCAAATGGATGTCAAGAGTGCATTTCTAAATGGGGAATTAGAAGAAGAAGTTTCTGTAAGCCAACCTCCAGGATTTGAAGATCCAAATTTTCCAGACTATGTGTATTATCTGTTGAAAGCACTCTATGGACTAAAGCAAGCACCTAGAGCCTGGTATGAGACTTTGTTAAAATTCCTTCTAGATAATCACTTCACAAGAGGTACTGTTGACAAAACTCTCTTCTTTAGAAATGTTAATGGCTCTAAAATACTTGTTCAAATTTATGTAGATGATATTATATTTGGATCTACAGATGATGAGCTTTGTAAAAAGTTTGCTAAGTTAATGTAAAGTAAATATGAAATGAGCATGATGGGAGAGCTAACTTATTTTCTTGGTTTACAAGTTAAACAAGTTAGTGATGGAATTTTCATTAGTCAAACTAAATACATTTATGATCTTTTAAAGAAGTTTGACTTAATGGATTGTTCAACTGCAAAAACTTCCATGGCCACTGCCACCAAGCTTGAATTAAACAAGGCTAAAAAGTCTGTGGATATTTCAAGTTATAGAGGCATGGTTGGCTCACTTTTATATTTAACTGCTAGTAGACCTGATGTAATGTTTTCTACATGTCTCTGTGCTAGATTTCAAGCTGACCCTAAAGAATCTCACTTAGTGGCTATTAAAAGAATTTTCAGATATCTCAAAGGGACTCCAAATCTAGGAATTTGGTACCCTAGAGAGTCTGGTTTTGATCTAATTGGCTACTCAGATGCAGATTATGCAGGCTGCAAAATAGACAGGAAAAGCACAACTGGTACCTGTCAATTTCTAGGGAACAAGCTTGTGTCATGGTTCAGCAAGAAGCAGAATTCTGTTTCCACATCAACAGCTGAAGCTGAGTACATTGCTGCTGGTAGTTGCTGTGCACAGATACTATGGATGAGGAATCAACTATTTGACTATGGTCTGACTGTTGATAAAATTCCAATATTCTGTGACAACACAAGTGCCATTACTGAAAATCCAGTGCAGCACTCAAGAACCAATCACATTGATATCAAGTACCACTTCATTAGGGAACATGTGATAAAAGGTACAGTGGAACTTCATTTTGTTTCAAGTAAAAAGCAGATTGCAGACATATTTACCAAACCACTTGATGAATCAACATTGACAAGATTAGTAAGTGAGCTAGGTATGCTTAATTATTCATAATTTATGTCATCTATATAATCTGCCTTGAAGCCTGAAATGAATTTGCTGCAAGAACAAAGTTGGCTTTAAGTAAGACTTATCCTATCAACGGATATTCCCTATCCGTTGAAAGCCAAAATTGTTTTATCAACGGATGTTCATTATCCGTTGAAAGACAAATACATTTATGGTAATTTTATCCTTCAACGGATAAAATGGTGTTGATCATCAACGGATAACTATTTACCTTATCCGTTGAAGTGTCACATCAGTTACTATAAGTGAGTCACAACCGTTGATTCTTTTACTCAACCGTTGATACAGATATACAGTGTTGTATGTCTTTGTATTTAAGGTAGTTTTCAGAATTTCTACAGTTTTATTTATTCTTGAACGGCTGTAACTTACTTAAAAGTATCATTTAATCATTTTATTTACGTTTTAATTCAAGAAAGTATATAAGCCCAATTGAACTCTTATTTTCACTTTACGCTTTCTTGCAATTCTTATTCTCCTTCTCTCCCAAAAATTCTCAAGTTTTTCTCTGCAACCTCTACTCACAACAATGGCACCAGTAGTCAAAATTATGTCTCAAACAGGATTTGTTTATGAAAAGAATAATTACGTAGCCTTGGCTGAAAAGAATGAAGCCCATTCTGATTATCACAAGATGATGGACTTCATCAAAACTGCAAACTAAGCTATGCAATGCTGGAAGCCCCAACCATCTACTGTGAGGTGATTGAGGAGATTTGGACAACTGCAGAGTTCAACTCCACAGATATGACTATTGCCTTCTCTCTCAAAGGTAATGACTATTGTATTAACTGTGATGATATACAATCTTGCTTTAAGTTGCCTGAGAATAATGCCATGACACCACCCACTGATAAAGATGTATCTGCTATGTTAGATTCTATAGGCTATGCTTTTGATTCTGCTAGTTTAGGTAGTATTAGAAGAAAAGGCCTTAAGAAAGAATGGATTTTTCTTGGAGATGCCTTCATTAAAGTTTTCTCGGGGAAGATTAGCAATTTTGATGCCATAACTTCATCTCTTGTTAATATGCTCTATATGCTAGTTTCTGATAGGTACTTTAATTTTAGCAATTATGTTATGCTAGAATTAGGATCCAGATTAGGTAACAAAGCTAATAGACCACATAACATTTACTATGCTAGATTCTTTATGTTATTGGCTAACCATGTTGCTGAAGGTTTGGTTATATCAAATGAGAATAATAAACTCAAATGCTGGGCACAAGAGAAAAGGGTCCTTGCAGACCTTTTGAGAATGAACCTCAACAGCCAGGTGCCATTGGTATACTTGCCAATCATGAATGCACCACAGGTAAGTGAGGTAAACACTTCTATAACTCCTACTATTTCCAACCCCATTGTTTCTTTGCCCTCTAGTGTGGCCATGGAATCTGTGTCTTTGTCCAAACAGGTTCCTGCCAAAGCCACCAAAACCAAAGTTTCAAAACTCAAGTCAAAGAAACCTACCTCTGTTGTTTCTCAAAAGACAACAGTTGTAACAACTACCATAAACCCTGAAGGGAGTGAACAGGGTGTGAGTGGTGAGGGGAGGGGTGAACATCAAGAAACCCCCCAGAATAAGGTGGGAGAGGTGAGTGGTACCCAAGCCAGCCAAGCCACAGTCTCTCAAAAGACTGTGGTGGTTCAAAAGGAGTCCAACACATCCCTAGTTGTATCCTCCCAAAAGGATGTAACTATTGAAAATAGTCCCCAACCAGGGACACAGAACAAAAGAGAGAGGGACACTGAAGCCACACATTCACCAATTAAAGCCTTTTCAAGGAAGAAGAAGGCCAAGACCCTAGTTTCCACACAAGGGACAGACACAGCACAGATACATCCACCTGTATCTGAGCCTTCACAAATTCAGCTTGATGTGATTCCAGCAAATGTGGAATCACAGCCCCATTCTCTCATAATAGAAACACACCAATCATCAAACTCTCTATCACCCTCTCTGGATGTGGATATGATATTCACATCAATTCCTGATTCTCCCTCATTAAAACTCAGGGAGGAGCCCCACTCAAAACCTGATGATCATCATCTCTTAGATGATTTGTTGGATCATCAGCCAATTCTTTCAGATGTAGTTGAAGAATCTGTGTTACCTCACTTAAAATCAATTCCCACAGATTCAACAATTATGTCACTTTCTATATCTACATCTTTTCCTTCTTCAACGGATATCTCTCATCCGTTGACAAGTGGTTGTTCTTCAACGGATAAGCTTAACAGCAGTTATCCGTTGATACCATCAGTTTCCAATTCAACGGATACTCCCTATCCGTTGATGGTCTCTATACACATAACAGAAATAATACACACTGTAGAGGACATGGCTACTGTATAATCACTTTTAGGTTTGAGGGAAGGGAGTGATCTTTTGAGTGAGAGGCTGGGTTGCTCCCAGGCAAAAGGAGAGGTTGAGAGTCACCATATGCATGCTATTTCTTCCAGCATGGAAAAAGTGAGTGAGGGGAGTGCCACCTTAGAAGGTGAGGGTGAGGGTGTGAGGGTGTGTGTGAGCCAGGGGGAGCCCCTGATGCAAGAAAATAGAGAAAAATAGAGAAAGGCAGGTACATAAGCTATAAGGGTGGATCCAGCCATTGCTAGTGAGTCAATGAAAGTGGATAATGCAGAAAAGGAAAGACAATTTCAGCAACATTTCAAAGCTGCAATTGATAACATTTCCTTGAAAGCTGACACTTTTACTCATCCTGTTTCAGCCTATCAATTATTGGCTGCTCAGGGCAATGTGGAGGCAGAACAGACATTACACATTGTACACACTTCAGAATCTCTTCTCAGAGACAAAGTTGCTGTTAACAGGCTGCCTTCTCAAGCTGGTGAGCCATCTGAAGAATTTGGAGTGAATTCTAATGATGATGACTCTAATTCTTTGGATGAGAGCATGAACTTAGGGGGAGTAGCAGGCCCAAGTTCTGTTCCTGATCTTCCTGAATGGGCATGGGCAAAAGCCTCAACACCAAGAGAGTTTAGTGTCACTTTGATTAGACAAGTCATGACAATTCAGCAGGCCCTTCAGGAGACTACAGATGCTGGTACCAAGGCAATTCTTCAAGCTCATCTGGAATCTCTGCATCTCTTGCAGTTGCAGCATTTCCAACAAAATCTAAGTGTGGATGAGCTCAAACAGGACATTGCTGATCTGAAATCCTACAATGCTGAGAAGTTGGATTCAGTCATACCTTATAGTACTATGCAAGATTTGTTGGGGAGACTGAGGAAAGAATCTGATGCTGACAAGAGACTGGCCAGATTGGAAAACAGGGTTCAAATCATTGAAAATTCTATGGTCACCATTCTTCAGAATCAACAAACTCAAACAAATCTACTCATGCAGCTGGCCAATGCACAAGGCTTGACTTCTACCCTTGATGATAACAAAAAGGGGGAGAATAAAGGGAAAGGGGAAGGAGAGCCATCAACAACAGTTCAAATTTCTCAAGTGCTAGTTCCTGTCATCACCACTTCTCCAATTATTCAAATCAAAGGAAAGCTTGATGGAATTGATCTAATCCAGATAGCAGCAGCTGAATTGCAAGTCAAAGAGCAAAGGAAGAAGATTGATGAAAAGATGCAACAAATATTTGGTTCTACAACTTCTCAATCACAATCTGTGAAGCACAGCATAAAAGTGGAATCAATTATTATGGAACTCAAGCCAGTAGGGAGGAATAAGGTTGGAGAGACTTCTTCCATGGATTTGAAACCTATGGTCCTCAAGCCCAACAACAGATCCAATAAGGACTCTACAAAGAATCCTCTGAAAGAAGTGGATTTTCCTCTTCCAAAGGCTGATGAGGACAAGCTTTTGGGTAGAAGTATCTCATATCTCAAAGAGACCATGGATGTGGCTGTAAGGAGAAACATGGCTATTATCTTCAGAGAGGAAAAGAGCATATGTGTGATGCAAGGACATCCCAAATTCTCAATAGCCAAGAGGGAAGAAACCAGAAGGTTGAAGGAAGAAGCCAAACAGCTAAAGGCTGACAAAAGAGCATAAGCAAAGCTTGACAAACAGCTAAAGTCAAGTCAGGCCGGAGAACAGAAAGAAATTGAAGACAAAAGTGAAGATGAAGCTATGGGGGATATGGTTGGTACTGAGATGGAGGAAAGAAGTAAGGGAAGAGAAGAATGGCAGAAAGGGAACAGAAAGAAGGTCAATGCAAAGAGAAAAATGGTAGATAAGACTAAAGAAACCCAATCAATATCCAAACCACTACCCTCTATTCCTGAACCCATTGTGCCTGACCCCTTCATGAACATTCATGGTGAAACAATCATTCCCAAGGAGGAACCAATTGATTGGGATACCATCAAATTGCCCACCTTCCTAACCTCTTCTCCACCATCAAAGAAGCAGAAAAGAAGAATCAAATCAACACCCTCTAGAGCCTCAATCAAATTCACACAGAAGCTTAAGCCTAAACCTCAAACCTCTAAAGATGATTATGTTCACATCTGTGACATAAAAGAATTTTCAGACATTGAACTCTATCTGGATGAGCTGGAGGAAGTAAGGGGAATAGCTGCCTACAGACAGCTACCAGAAAGACTAGTGTTCAAATACAAAGGAGATGGGGAAAGAACCTGACCTCTTTACAGAATTCTGAATGAAGGCTACTCTACCTTGATTAGAGTCTACTCAGCCATACAAAAGGATTCTGGCTTTACCAGGACTGCCAAGACTGAGATTCTCAACAAGATTGCCAACATAAGGAAAACTTGGAGGGAGCCCAATGCTTTGCCTAGAACTTTACTCATTCAAGAAAGAGGAATTACAATTCACAAATCACCTCATTGGTTGATGGAGTTCAGAGACAACAAAGGAGTCAGAAGATTTTTCAGAATTGAAGATCAGCTCAAGATTGCCAGTAATGAAACTCTCAAGGATATGCAATCTAAGTTGGACATCAATGAAGAAGATGAAGCTGAATTCTATAGACAACTTTAACTTCAAATAGAGGAGAATGACAGGAGGCTAGGAAAGAAAACAAGGGATCAAAGGAAAAGGAAGTAATCTGCTCAGGCTAAGGGAGCACCCTTGGAAATAATGTAACTCTTCAATTCCATCTCAGCATACACATTTTTGTAGCACTTTTGAATTTCTGCTTTATTACAGTTAATATATTTGTCAAGTGTTTTGTTATCATCAAGCTAAACCCAAATTTATGCCTACAGTTCTAGTAGACATAAATAGGGGGAGATTGTTAGGAATATGTGTATCAGTTTGATGATAAGTTAAACAAAACACTTAAGTAGAAATCTAGTGATTGTAGCCTCAACGGATAAGACCATCTTGGCTATCCGTTGAAGGAGTAGCTTTACTTAGCAATAAGTTTAGTATTGTAGCACATTTCATTCTCTGGTTTCAAGTTGTAATTCTTAGATATTGTAGGAAATTATCAGTCATGTTGACTACTAATGGATATACAAATAGGAGGGCTAATTGTAAATATTTCATGCCTTGTAATTTTGTATAAGTGAAGAAGTATCAACGGATATTGAAGACCTTCAACGGATAAGAAACAAAGCTTCAACGGATGTCTCTAATGCTTCAATGGATAATATCCATCAACGGATAAGTGCTTCAACGGATAAAGACTTCAACTGATAATGCATCAACGGATAAAGCTTCAACGGATAAAGCCTCAATGGATAAGGCATCAACGGATGAGAGCTTCAACGGATGCTTGGTTCATTAGCAGTTGATAGTGACAATTCACAAGCTGACAGAGGCACATGGGTTGACAGAGACAAACTGGAATGTGGAAGCCTCTAGGAGAAATCAAGAAAATGCAGCATTCCCATTCTGATGCAAACAAGGAAGTATTAAAAGATTCACAGATTATCCTAGATTGCATTGGATAGAGAAATGAAGAAGAAACATGTGAAGAATCCTTTCAATTATATTTTACAGTTTTGTCTTCACTTGTAAACTTGGTGTTATATAAACCAAGTAGCAGCTAGTAATTAGATAAGAATTTTCCTGAGCTGTTTAGAAATATCAAGAGAGAAAATCATCTAGTTTGTACTAGAAAGCAGCTGTGATTTAATTCTTTGAATCACAGATTTTCTGAAATAACACATCTCTGGTGGAACAACAAATCCACCAGAAAAGTTTTTAAGTTCTTTGTGTTCTTTACATTTGTGTTTGAATATATATCTGTCTGTATCAGCTTCAAGCAATTCACACACATTTGTTCACTTAAACACTTAGCCTTAGAAACTGCTCAAAACTTGAAAAAGTTTTGAGATTTACATTCAACCCCCCTTCTGTAAATCTCATTGTTAGTCCACTGGGAATAACACGCATTCTAAATTTGTGTAATGTGTAATAATATATTTTTTAAAAAAATAGATTACGCATATAAGAAGGGAGTATTTTCATATATAGTAAGTCATAATACGCATTTTTTATAGGTGTAATGTAATCCCCAAAAAAGGTTATTGAACCTTAAAAAATTAAAATCAATTAAATTATAGTCAAAGGTATAAATTAGAGTTTGGATCCTAGGGTTTAGGGCGCCCTAAACCCTAGATTAAATTAAGGTTTAGGCTCTAGGATTTAGGGCCTAAGAGCAACTCCAAGAGTTTAACTATTTGGAGTCTTAAAGTACAATATAAGGAATACTGGAAAAAAAAACTACTCCAACATTATCCTAGTGATTCCTTAAATCACTAAGATCCACTAAGATCTTCTTCCAATTCCTTATCATGAGCTAACCTCTCTTCCCTTCTAACTTTTATTTTATAATATATATTTGAAAGAAGCACTTTCTCTTTCTTTTATCATTCTTCACTTTTTGTAATAATGATACTTTTTAATGATAAAATATTATATAAGGAATGGATATAGAAAATATTGTTGGAGGTGAAAATAGTTATTGATGTCTTAATTTACTAGGATCCAATATTTAATATTAAATTTAAGGAATGAACTAAGAAGCTGTTGGAGATGCTCTAAGAGCAAGTCCAACAGCATGTTAACTCAATTCTTAAATATAATATAAAGAATTAGCTCGTAGTAAGTTAATACATGAAAAAGTATGTTTGTGTCTAACAATACCCCTTAAACTTATTCATTATAAAATATTTTACTATTAAAAGTAAATTGAATCAATTAAAATATAATGTAAAAGAGAGAGAAAGAGATAGTGGTCCTCATAATATATTATAAAATAATGGTTAGAGGATCCTTTAAAAGATGGTGCTGGTTCTTAAAAATAAAGAGTGAATAGATAATTTTTTTTGACGAACAAAGTGAAAAATTCATTAAAACATTGAAGCTCAGCTGAGACAAACCCCTAAACTGTCAACTACAACCTGATTCTAAAATAAAAATCGAGCTAACCAAATAACTGTTTTGTTTTCAGATTGTTTAACACATAGAATATTCAAATTCTTTAAACTAAAAAGTATTACAATGACATTTGGAGTAATCCAACCTACATCAATTCCAAAACTAATAGTAACACAATTGACCTTCACATAAGCATCATCCGTAGCATAATGGTCAAAACTATCAATTATATCAATTGATATTAGAGCAACAACTGCCCATAAAATATGGACACTTTTTTGTTGTGAAAAGTGAGCTTTTGCGATATCCACCACCGTCCCGTATGTGATACAAGCCGTACAGATTTTCAAAAATATCATATAAATCATTTTCAGAGCGACTACCAAAACCGGCAACAAAAGACAGAAGAACATCAAGACATAAAATACTAACATCCCAAAAAGATGGGCACGATTAACAACCTTGATAACAAGGTACTCGAAAAGATCTCACAAAAAAAAATTAGATCTTGATTTTATTGAAAGAAAGTGATATAGATAAATAAAAGAGGAGATTAGAGAACGAAGGGGGATTGATCTAATGATGGATGAAGATTGAAGAATGGAGAAGTGGCGGCTAGAACTTTAGTTTTGGGAGTCGACTCTCAAAACCCTAGAGTGGAGAGATATGTTTATTAAGTAGTGAATAGATAATTTTAGTGATTTAAGGAATCACTAAGAGACTATTGGAACATATTTTTGGTCCTCATTCCTTAAATTTCAACTTGAGAGATTGGATAAGTAGTCTGTCTCTAAATCCTAAACCCTAAATTCTAAATTCTAATTAGTTGTACCTTTTATTAATTTATTTTTAAATATTTCTAATATACAAAAAAGGATCAGTGAACCCTAAAAAATTAAAAAATTAAATTATTTATGTTTTTCATTCCAAATTTTAATATTTCTAAACCCTAAGAAGGGATACATGCTTGAATTTAAAAATACATTTTTAAAATTATCAGATATTATTGAAAGATACACTTTGGATAAGCAAATTTCAGCGGGGTATGGTGAGAGTGAAATAAGCATCATAATTAATTAAAAATATCGTATTATTACACATTCATGGTTATAGTAAATCCCAATGCCCTGAATTGTAAAAGTTGGGCAGGTTAAAGAGGCTAAAATTGGCCAAATAGGCAGTTTTCGTTTTATTTTATAAAAAAATAGTCTAAATTTGTCAGAAATCTGGGTTATAAAGGGGTGTGGCTTCTCGGACACGGAGAGTGATATACTATGAGTGATTTTTACAAACAACGGGAGTTGATGTGATACATACATACATCCATACACATATCTAAAGATATATTTCTTATCACCATCATCATCATGTACAGATTTCGGGTATGCACCAAATTAGCAGGCAGAGATCCAAGAAAGACCCTTCATTTGTTTCCTTCCTTTCAATCCTTAAGGTATTTTAATTTCTGGGGTTTGATCATTTCTTTGTTATAATCATCTTTCCTCTAATCTTTGATATAATATATTTATAATTTGTTATACTATATTTGAATTCAGATCCAAGCATTCACTACCTTTTGCCACAGTGGATGTAGACAATTTATCAGGCAGCCAACCTGCTCAAGTTCAAAATTTAGGTATGCCTATATACAACAGCTTATAATGAATTAATTATCCTTTGTACCTTTTTTTTTTTTTAATTTTCAATTTTAATGATATAATATGATCCTGCTAAGCCCGTTCCCTTAACACTATTTTAGGAGAACTGGTTACCTGACACTGAAAAATTCAAGATTATCTAAACATTTTCGGGTATACGAGTGTCGTGGGATATAAGTTTCTTTTTTGGGTTAAATTTAATCATAAACAGTTTAATTGTTTGTTCTGATCTCCAATAAGAGATGATGCTGCATTGGTAACATAAATTCTGGGTCATTCAGTGCAGGGAAGTTGGACAAATTCTTCTAAGTGGAATACACTTGTTGATCCTTTAAACGGTGAACCGTTTATAAAAGTTTCTGAGATAGATGGAGGAGGAATACAGGTCCTTTTTTTTTGAGTGCATAAATGTTATTGCTTCATGCTGGGATATAATCAGATGGTTTTCTTCTCTTTTTTTTGTCTGTGTCGTCGATGTGTTTTACTGTGCTTATTTTGCATTCTGTTCAGCTTCCATTCCATTGACTTCTCTTGTTCGTTGTTATATGTTCTTGCAGCCATTTGTTGACAGCCTCTCCACATGTCCTAAACATGGTCTACATAATCCATTCAAAGCACCGGAAAGGTATATATTACTTACTAGTCCTTTACTGTTTAAGTATTTGTTATTAATTATTGTTGCCTGTGATGATATGAGAGAAGCTGATCACAATGTTCAAATATATATGAACCTAAGGCACTCACATTAACAATGGATTTTAGGTACCTTTTGTACGGAGACATAACTACAAAGGCAGCTCACATGCTAGCCCTGCCTGAGGTAATATAAGTGATAAAATGATAATGCTAGCAAAAAAGATACTATGAATCGTGACTAATTTAACCATGCTATATTCTGAACTTGTTTGTACTTGGGCTTCAGGTTTCTGATTTCTTCACTAGGTTAATACAGAGGGTGGCTCCTAAGAGTTACCAGCAAGCTCATGGTGAAGTCTATGTTACTCGGAAGTTTCTAGAAAATTTTTGTGGTGATCAGGTACATAAGAATTAGTCCTGTTGCATTGGCCCATATATACATGAAGTTATTAGCTGATAATTTTCTTCACATAAAAATAGATTTCCAGACTTGTGTGGCAGTTTTTCATATCTTCTCAAACCTAAAAACTATAGAGTATTTTGGATTTAATAGATTTTTGATTATTCCTGAGAACTTGTGTATGAGTTTTTCCCCCTCATTTATCCACTTGCCTTGGCAAAGTATATAATAATTATGTCATGTAAGGTCTTCATTCTTTGAGAGATGAAATTTGTAAATTTTGTCTTATTATTGACTTTAGGGTTGGATGTGTTTTTTATTCTTATATTTAGTGGGGTCTTTGCATTTCCTCATTCACATTTCATGTCCACATCCATGGCAGGTTCGTTTCCTCGCAAGGTCATTTGCAGTGCCTGGTAATCATCTTGGGCAACAAAGTCATGGTTTCCGCTGGCCCTATGGTCCTGTAAGGCATCACTTATTGACACATAGTACTAATGTTGTGATTTATTTATTTTTACATATTGGTAATGTTATTATAATAATTGTTAATGAGAAAAAACTATAATTTTTTGCATGCGCTACTTGCTCGTGTCAAAAAACTTCCCTTACAGAAGCTAGCCAAGATAGCCAACTTAAAAATCTCTTTTTCCTCTGTCTGGTCACTTGGACTTTAGTCTTGTGTCTACAACATAAACTTAAACTTATAAGTGTCTTTGAATTTGTATGCAGGTTGCGATAATAACTCCTTTCAATTTCCCTCTAGAAATTCCTCTACTTCAGTTGATGGGCGCGCTTTATATGGGCAACAAACCTGTCCTTAAAGTTGATAGCAAGGTAGGCATTTAAAGGTCTTTGTACTTTGTAGAGCACCCAGCTCTGCTTTAGGTCCTCCAAAATGTTCAACCCTTTTTATGGTGTCTACTATTACTGTATCAGCAAAGCCTGATTTTCTGTGGAAATGCATAGATGATCATATGTGTATCTATGGTTACCCTTTTATGTGTCTTGTAACTTGGAAATAGTAGCTTCTGTGAAAAGGTTGACAACTTTGGAAATCATTATCAACTTAAATGTAATTATGCACTTGCTCTTAGATCATATGATTACATTTTAATTATGAAAATAATTCACGAATTTATTTGTACTCAACTAGATAAACGTAAAGGTAAATCTAGAAAATTACACGATCTTTATAGAGTGACTAAAAAATTAATTTTCTCTCAGTGTATCTATTTAAAGTAACTTTTGCATTGAATCTTATATTTTTATATGTATTATTGCTTTTAAAAGAAATTATATCCTAACAGCATATGTTTTAGGTTTGTATTGTAATGGAACAAATGCTTCGCCTACTTCATAAATGTGGACTACCTATGGAGGATGTTGACTTCATCAATTCTGACGGGAAAACAATGAACAAGTTATTGCTAGAGGTTGGTACCCTTGGAATCCTACAACTCTGCTAGTGTATAGCTCAATATAACTTGCTTTCTAATAAAGTTGCTACATTACATTTATCAATTTTTTTAAAATTCTCTTGCCTGTGCTAAAACGTTGTTTGGACTAGTCGTCCATAATGCTGATTTTTTAAGATCCGTACCAAATAAACTTAATATCATAAGCCAAATTTAACCATTTAATTATAAGACGAATCCAACCATTTAAATTTGGGTAAGTTTCAGTTGCTTCACGAATCAAATTATATATGTATAATTTATACTTCTATTCCTGAACACTCCCACTAACAACAATAAATTATAATTTCACAAGTAAATAGAACCTCAACGGATTTGCTATGCTAGAACTAAAGTTTAAAAAAACTGTTTTAGTCCTATATCTAAAGATTCTTAACGGCCTTGACTTCTACTTGAAGTATATACGCTAAAACAAAAAACAGAATATAACAAAATTATGATGTTTAAATTTTAATATGCACAGTACAGAGAAATGCATTTTTAGCATATTGTACGAACCTGCAAACACTTTTAACTCCACTAAACCCCAGTACATTACAAAGACAATGTACACGCACAAAACTAAACACAAAACAGAATAGAGACAGAAAATGTAGATAATATACTCATATACTCTCATAATATATGTAATGTTTGTCTGTGTGTAGATATATATATATATATATATTTGGTTGGTTCAGTTATATATAACCCAATTTTTGGAAAACCAAACCAAGAATTTTAAATGGAAAAAAATCGAATGAAGTCATAAGTATAAAACTCGAACCCAACCGAAATTATGCGGTTCGGTTGTCAGTTTTGCTCAACCCTTGCCTGCTTATCCTTACGTGTCCTGTGTCTTTTGATCTTGCAATATGATTTGTTAGGGAAAACCACGTATGACTCTCTTCACAGGCAGTTCAAGAGTTGCAGAATTTTTGGCTGTTGATTTAAAAGGACGAATAAAACTGGAAGATGCTGGATTTGATTGGAAGATACTTGGGCCAGATGTTCAGGAGGTATTTTACGTACAATCGTTAGCCTTGGTTTATACATGGATGAGTGGAAGAGAATCACTAGTTAATCTTATATTGTCTCGGTAAAACAGGTTGATTATGTTGCATGGGTCTGTGATCAAGATGCATATGCATGTAGTGGTCAGAAGTGCTCTGCACAATCAATGCTATTTATGCATGAGGTATGCTCCTTTCACTGTTTGACAATTATCTATTAATTATTGTCTCGGAAACTTCCAAATAGATGGTGATACCTTACATGATTGTTTTCATTATCCAGTCAAGTAATCAAGATTTGTTTTATGTTCCTAATGTAGAACTGGAGTGGGACTTCACTTGTCAAGCAGTTGGATACCCTTGCAGCTCGAAGGAAGCTAGAAGATTTGACTATTGGGCCTGTCCTTACGGTATATGTTTGTGTTTCTATTTCCCTAAAAAATTTATTGTAAATAAAGCACTTATATGTGTAACAAACAGTTTATGCTTTTTAAGTTGTGTCGATCTCTTTGGTCAAGATTGTAGGACTGTTACATTAAGACCCGTGGAGAATGTCTTGCAATGATATATATTATCTGCCAGAATATGACATATTTCATTCAGTTCAGAAATACTTGATTAATCATTTGATTAAATTTTATACATTTTTTGTATGGTTTTGCAGGTTACAACTGAAACAATGCTGGAACACCTGCGTAAATTACTTCAGATACCAGGTTCAAAGCTCCTCTTTGGAGGTGAAGCTTTAGCAAATCATAAAATTCCTTCAGTATATGGTGCAATAAAACCAACTGCAGTATTTGTTCCTCTCAGTGAAATACTGAAGGATGGCAATTATGAACTAGTGACAACAGAGATTTTTGGGCCATTTCAGGTTCTAATAAGATTCTGAACCAAACTTTCATAAGCCTTTTATACACTATATGTCCATATCATACTGGTTACGTCTCTTTAAATTCTTCTTATTGCTGAATTTTATTGATGAATTGATGTTCTAGATTGTTACGGAATACAAAGATAATCAGATGTCAATGGTTTTGGATGCCCTTGAAAGGATGCATGCACATCTCACAGCAGCTGTTGTTTCAAATGATTCTCTTTTTATGCAGGCAAGACTCGCAAACAATATTTGAAAGTACACAAACCACAAAAGTATAATTTTTAGGTAGTATTTCCCTGCCTAGCCACGCAGAAAATGATGACTTAACAATCCAGTCCCTGAAATCTCTTTTAAAAAGTTTTTTCTAATATTAATTCTGTTCTAGTCATAGCAGACCTTATGAACAAGCATTACTCGCCCTAGTTCATGCCTCGTATTGCTGATATAACAATCAGAGGAACAACTTGCCAAACTTCCATCTTTTTGTAGTTTTAAAAACATCTTGTTATCTTGTACGATTGCCTGGTAGGTCTGACGTATTGGCTTCTGACACCTAATAGGCTAATATGACATGTATTTAAACCAGGCATGGACTATATTATCTATGGCTTTTTCCCTCGTGTGACTGGATTTGTCAAATCTTATAGTCATTTAGGAAACATTAGTGGGCTAAATTTAGTGGAGTATTTAATGTCAAAGTTGACAACTTGTTTCACTAAATTTAGGAGGAAGACAGAAAAACGAACTGTAGTAGGCAGAGTGTTTTTCTTTCTTCATTTTTTATTTTCTCCCACTGTAAAAATTAACATTCCTTGTAATATGACAAGCTCACTGTGGATACACCTTCGCTTTTAAAGGGGTTTGATTCATAACAGATTCTTCCCAGATATTTGAGAAGTGGACACTAAAATCAGTCTGCTTAGCTTGCTAGTCTATCAATGATTGGATCCTTCATTGTAGATGGCTCTATATATGTATGTTACAGTCTATAAGTAGACGAGTCTTATAGTGGACCATGTGTCGGTGCTTTGTAGAGTCGGAAGCAATTTTCAAATACTGCTGAGAATGCCTGGTCACTAATTAGAGAGAGTAATGAATAATAAAGCAAGAACACTGCTTTATTATTTATGTTAAATATGCGAAACAAATATTACACTTGATCAAGTTTGTTCTAGTTATTTTACTAGTTTAATAAACTGATATTATCTGCAGAAAGTTATCGGGAATACAGTTAATGGAACTACTTATGCTGGACTGAGAGCGAGAACAACGGGGGCACCACAAAATCACTGGTAGACTATAACTCCAAATCCTCTGTCATCATGTATTATATATATTTGATTTCTTAATGCAAATTTTGTCATATAAATCAATGAACCTAAGGTTTGGACCAGCTGGAGATCCTAGGGGAGCTGGAATCGGGACTCCTGAGGCAATAAAGCTTGTGTGGTCTTGCCATAGAGAAGTGATATATGATATTGGCCCGATGCCTACAAATTGGCAACTTCCAGCTTCTACTTGAGAATCACTCGCGACAAAAATAAATAGGAAGTTCACTGGAGTTATTTAACTTGTTAGGAATTGTGGATAGTCCACATTTTTAATCAGCACTACTCAAAAAACAAAATAATTTTAATGTGGCAGGAGTTGATGTTTTTCCTTTTGTACGTGTACACTTTTGAGCTTAACAATGCATGCTAATTACTGAAAGCAGTCGAGTAGCTGTGAAATTTTGTTAACTTTATTATCAAATAAATGAAATTGACATTTCACCAATTGTTCATCAACTCACACGGATATCTTGTGATCACTGAACAACATTACTTTATTATCTGTCCCCTAAGCAATATACATAATAAATCAAGATGGACCACCCATACTAATGAGTGAATCCAATGATTTTACATTTATGAAACATTTTTCAAATTCAGAGTATAATTCCATTTCCTCACTATATATACACGGGCCCTGATAGTAAAACACAGGCTAAACAATATATACAACTTGTATTGCAAGTAGTAAATAAGTAATTCAAATATATATATATATATATATATATATGTGTGGGCGCGCGCGCAAATTCATTGCAGAAGCTCATGGAGAAAATAGTGAAGGCTAGCTACTTACTGTGGGATTGTGAAAGTTCACTATACGATGCAGTTGAGCTCAAATCTATAGAGCGCCAGTTGAAGTCGGCCATTTTATCCAGCAGGAGCTTGTCAATGCCTTGTTTCATCCATCGCCACTGTCCTGTCTGTGCTCATGTGACTGCACCCGGACCAACTTTGTCCTCCACCTCAAAACTTGTACCTCGGACGCTTCAAAAGCTCATCAGATCATTTTTCAAGTCAAAATCAGGCTGCAACAACAACAACATTAACATGACCACTTTCAATTATGACGGAGGATCATCTTACGTTATTAATTACCCAGAGGTTTGGTGCGCTTACCACGATTCCAGAAATTCCGGAGAATGTATGTGATTATTTGTAGCAATGGAGGAGGAGATGACCATCGATTCATGCTGGAAAATAGGTCACTCATGGCAAGATCAGCATCTCACCGGTTTCACACCGCTGTTACTGCCTTTTCATATGCTTAATTACTGATGTTTTAGATTTGGTTCACTTGTTTTTTTTTTATTACCAGACATGGAGCATGATGTACCAATAATATTATTAGTCTATATTTTTAGGAGATGATCTTCTTTGCTTAATTAGCCAACCCCTTCAAATGGGATTGTTGTCCTTTATTTATACTAAGTCCCAAATGGGCTCAATCCTTACAATCTGGGCCTTCTTGGGCTTTACATAATGTATTGTGATTATTCTAACTATAATTCCTTTGGGCCGTCTTGTTCTGGTCCAACATTAGTCCCCCTCCTTGCTTTGCGCGATATCTTTAGATTTGCGTTTTCGTGCTCTCCACCCTTGCGCTTTGAATTCCGAGGTTTTTGTCTTGATACCTGAATAAAGTTAGTGACCGGACAGGATAATGAAATGAAGGGAAAAATTAGTGAAAAAACGAACGAACGAAGCAAAAGAAAAATAAGAAATAACTGTTAATTCGAGATAGGAGTCAAATGTGTGTGTCCGAAAAAGGAAAGGAATTAAACGTAATGCTTTTTTTTTTTTTTTTTTTTTTTTTTTTTGAAGGTATATATCCGCTCATGTGTGTTTTTGAATTTATTTTTCCAGGTTTTTTTTTTTTGTTTTTGCAGGTTTCCAGGCTAACCTCTTCGACTTCCTCTCCAGGTATCTAAAAGGGGATTGCAGCGCGTTCTGGGCTCGCACTGTAAGTCGTCTACTCTCTCTCTCTATTCCTTTTCCTTTTTATCTGCGGGTCGGTCGTGTTTATAGTTTACCGATTTATGATGGCCGACTTTCCTTCGTCGTCGTCGTCGCATAGTGCCACCAACCGGGACCCCGGGAAGCGACCGTTAGAGGAGGGTGACGAGGAGTCTGTTTTGAACTTGGATAATCTAGAGATCCCGGACCTAGGTCAGTGTGGATCCTTTGATTTCTTAGAAAGCGATGAGTTTTTGAGGGGGGTGCCTCCAGGTCCTATGCCCTCTCCGCCCTTAAGTCCTCGTACCCTGGAACTTAGGAATAGAACGGTCGAGGAAAGTCTTCGACTAGGTAGGATCGAATTTGAGAGCAAACCTAGTTTAAACTATCTTAGTTATTACATCACCGTCGACCCCCCTGCGAGTAAGTTGGAGAAGTACATCGACCTGTCTAACGGCTACCGTTACCGAGTGCCGACAGCAGATGAGAGGGTTTGGATGATGCCCGAGTTCGGGATGCATGGGGTTGCGATGATAATGTTTCAGTTTGGTCTTCGTTTGCCCATGCATCCGTTCTTCCTGACGATGTATGAGGCTATCGGTTGTGGTTTAGGGCAGCTGACACTAAATTCTGTTGCTCAGTTAAGTGGTTTCGTGGCGCTGTGCTGTGATAAGGGTCGATCACCGACTTTGAAATTGTTTTTCTCTATTTATGGTGTGCGGTACTATGGTGGCCAAGTATATTTCGACTCCCGACATCGACGGATGAAGATTGTTAGTGTTAGGTCGTCGAATTCTGGTTATCACTCGCAATGGTTGTACGTTGGGGGTCCTGACTTGGAATTTGTAAAGCCTTGCGGGAAAGTTAGCCAGGGCACGATTGATTATTTAAATAACATGGAGAAGCACGATACTGCCTACCTCGATGAGTTTCATGGGTCGAGGACATGGTATACGCACTTAGATTTGAAGGACTCTGGATTCTTAGGGATGCACGATTGTAAGGGGGATGTATTAATTGTTATTGCCCTTATTTTGCTTATGTACTTAGTTTTTGTACTTGTCATTGTCGGCTCTTGCTTATTTTAATTTTCGTAAGTGCTTATATATAGGATAGCTGACTTATGGTTTTGTTTGTTTCTTTGTAGTGGAAGGCGCCTCACTTAAAAAGGTTTTAGACGGCGGGATTCGAGGAGGAATGGACAAGGCGATGATGTTGTTATTGCAGCGTGCTGCGAGGAAGCCTGCTGATGCGGCCAGGGCTGGACCGTCGGGGGTTCCTCATTCAGTTTCAATTGAATTGCTTGATGACCAGGGAAACAAGGTAATTGAAGACAATGAGAGGGTTGTTTCAGATCTTGTCCGCGTGGAGGGCAACCCTCGAAAGCGGTTTCGGAGGGAGGATGATGAAGTGGTTGTTGGAGGCCGGGGGGTCGGGTTCGAGGGTGTGAACAAAGATGTGGCCACTGCCGGGGAAAGGGTTTATGGGAAGACCGTCGACCCTCGGTCGAAGAAAGAGGTGATGAGGGTCGAGATTCAGCCCACGGAGCGATGGACGGGGGGATCAACTGTGCCCTTGAGGGCACTTAACCTCTTTAACTTACCTCAGGACTTGGTTGCTTATGATGGGAGGAAGCGTGAGGACCTTGTTGATCGATGTAAGAGCCGGGCTGGGAGGGTACGTTCATTCCCTTCTCTTTCTTTTTAATGTGCATGTTTCTTTGTTTTCATGTTCGGTCATGGTCGTTTATAGTCATAGTTGCCGACCCTGTTTTCATGTCCCCCCCCTTTTTTTTTTGTTTTGCAGTTTCTTTCCGATTTTATGCATATACTGGAGGATTACAAGGCTGATGTTGATGGTGAGGCTTGTTCCAAGCTCGAAGCTGAAGTTGCTGCCTTGAAGGGGGAAAAGAAGAAGATTGCGGTGGGTTTTGCGGAACTTGAGCACAGGGTGGCTGATTTGACTAAGGCAAATTCCGCACTGTCGAAAAAGGTTGCTGAGATGGAGGCTACAGAGCAGGTGTCGAGTGGGAGGATACAGGAGCTCGAGGGTCGACTGCTCGAGGTGGAAAGGGAGCTTGAAGAGGAAAAAGGCAAGCGCCAAGGCTTGCTTCGACAGGTCGAAGGAATGGATGGCTCCTACAAGTTGATTGTGAAAGAAAACGCGGACTTGAAGACAGAGGTAGAGAAAGCCGTTGAAGATATCGCTGGTGCTCTGGGCGATGGTTATGGACGATGCCTTCGGCGGATGGAAGAGGCTGGTTTTGCCATCGAGGGTCATGCCTTTGATGACTATCTTCGTGACCTGGCATCGAAGGGTGGTAAAGCGTGAAGGCAGGGTATGCCCTGTGATTTTTGTAATTGAATTTGAACATTTTTCAAGTGTTTAAGAGCTTTATTGATACCAACATCATGGAAGTCCCAGAACTTGAGAAGTGTAGTAATCACTGTGGTCCTGGATTTGTAAGAAGTATAAGGTATGTGATATTGTTTAAACTTATTTCTACGATGTAATCAGTTACGTATTGGCTGGTTTTGCTATCTATTTGTCTCGAGTTTGAAACATTAAGTCGTTTGTTAGCTTCATAGTCGAGTGTTTACATTATGAGAGAGATTTAATTGCCCGGACCGTCGTCGTGAAGTGGTTGTATAAACACTTGTTTAGAAATGAATGATTATTTTTAGTTAAGGAGCGAAGGAAGTGAAAGTCTGTGCTTTTTCCAAGTTAAAGAAATTGGTTCATCGTAACCTCGTAGCGACCCCTATTATATCGAGGGTTTGTTTTTGAAATGGCATTTTACTGCCTCAAGATAACAAGTTACAACTGAGATTAAAATTACTGATAGAACTTTTTGAGGTGAATTCCATTCCAAGCATTTTTGATGGGTTTCCCGTCGAGGTGCGCAAGCTCATAGGTCCCCGAGCTTACAAGTCTCGAGATCCGATAAGGGCCTTCCCAAGCTGGTTTGAATTTTCCTGAGACAGTGGGTTGTGACGCTGCGGAATCTCTTAAGACAAGGTCGTTAACCTTGAAGTCTTTGGGTTTGACTTTTTTGTTGAAGTACCTTGCAGTTTTTTCTTGTTGGGCAACCATCCGCATTCGGGCTTCTTCCCTTGTTTCTTCTAACAGATCATTGTGAAGGCGGAGTCCGATGAGAGATAGAGCGGGATCGAATACGTCGATCCGTGGTGAGCTGAGACTTATCTCGACAGGTATGACAGCGTCGACTCCATATGCAAGTCGGAAGGGAGTTTCGCCCGTCGCACTTCGGGGAGTCGTCCTATACGACCACAATACATTCGGTAGTTCGTCGACCCAACATCGGGGTACTTCTTCAATTCTTTTCTTCAGGCCTTGTAGGATGGTTCTATTTGTTACCTCTGCTAGTCCATTTGCTTGGGGGTATGCTACAGATGCTTTGATGTGCTGGACTTTTAATTCGAGCAGAGTCTCCTCAAACTGCTTTCCTACAAACTGAGTGCCGTTATCAGAAACTAAGATTCTGGGGATCCCAAAGCGAAAGACGATGTATTCCATAAAGAATTCTATCATCTCTTTTTCTCGTATTTTAGCAAGTGGCTTTGCTTCGACCCATTTGGTTGCGTAATCCACCGCGACTACGATGTATTGGCACTGATTCTTGGATTTTGGAAAGGGACCCACAATGTCTATTCCCCATTGGAAAAAGGGGCATGGGCTGAGAATAGAGTTCAGCTCAGTTGTGGGTCGACGGTTTACATTTCCGTGCAGCTGACATGCTTGACATTTCTTGACGTAATCTTCACAATCTTTCCGGACTGTAGGCCAGAACAGGCCTTGTCGGATAACTTTGAGGGCTAATGTTTTTCCTCCTAGGTGTTCTCCACAGATTCCCGTATGTATTTCCACGATCGCTTGGAGAGCCTCTTCTGGAGACAAGCAACGGAGCAGAGGCTCAGAGAGGGCACGTCGGTATAACTCCGAACCCACAACACAGTAGTTCCTGGCTTTGAACATGAGAGTGCGGGCTTCGGACTTATGCTCAGGCAACTTGTTGTCAATAATGTACTCAAGGAAGGGTTGGCGCCAATCGAACCTAGCCTGGATTTGATTGACTGATATTTCGTCGATAGAGGGGGTTTCCAAAATGTCGACGTATGTTGGGCTGAGATTAGAGGGGAGACAGGAAGAGGCTAGTTTAGCTAGCGAGTCTGCCCACTGGTTTTCCTCCCTGTCGACGTTTGACATTTTCCATGAAGGGAATTTGCTAAGAAGCTCTTGTGTTCTTGTTAAATATCGGGCCATCCTTTCATTATGCGTCTTAAATTCGCCACTTATTTGTTTGCAAACCAACTGAGAATCCCCAAATATGTCAATGACTTCTGCTTCGAGATCGGATGCGAGTTTTAGACCGGCAATGAGTGCCTCGTACTCGGCCACGTTATTTGTGGCGGAGAACCCGAACTTGAGAGCCTGCTGAATTTTGAATCCCCCTGGGCTGATTAATATGACCCCTGCTCCTCCAGAGCCGGACGTCGAGGAACCATCAACGAACAGAAGCCACGGACGAGACTGGTCCTCTTCAGGTTTGTGCGTCTTGGATTGGAACTGGCATTCGGCGACGAAATCTGAGAGAACTTGGGCCTTGATCGCCGTTCGAGGTTTATACTCGATGTAGAACTGGCTTAACTCGATGGTCCAAGCTGCGAGCCTGCCTGTTATGTCGGGCTTGTGCAGGATTCTTTTCAGAGGGAGATTGGTCAGGACATGGATTTCCCTCGCTTGAAAATAATGGCGTAGCTTACGACTCGCGACAACGAGAGCGTATACGAGTTTCTCGACTTGAGGGTACCTTGTTTCCGCGTCTCGTAGTGAGTGGCTGATGTAATATACAGGAATATCTTTTCCCTCATCGACACGGACCAATACTGCCGCGACCGTTTCGTCGGAAGCTGAGAGATATACCCGTAGCGGCTCACCTGTTAAGGGTCGTGTTAAAACTGGAGGATTTGTCAAAAACATCTTTAGCTCTGTGAAATTCTTTTCACAGTCTTCGTTCCATTCAAACTGCGATGACCTGGAAGCTTTTTTCATTGCAGAGAAAAACGGGAGGCATCTCTTTGAAGATTGAGGAATGAACCTTCGAAGTGCGGCTATACACCCTGTGAGTTTTTGTAAGTCTTTAATGGATCTTGGTTTGCTCATTTCTAGGATGGCTTTTGTCTGAGCTGGATCGGCCTCGATGCCTTTCTGGGTAACAAGGAATCCCAAAAATTTACCTGCAGTAAGGCCGAATGAACACTTTGCCGGGTTCAGTCGCATGTTATTTGCCCTTGCATTGGTGAACGTTTCTCGAAGGTCTGTCACGTGGTCGGAGGTAGCTTTTGACTTTGTGATCATGTCATCGACGTATATTAGCATGTTTCTTCCTATCTGCGAAGAGAATATTTTATCCATTGTCTGCTGAAAAGTAGCACCCGCGTTGATTAATCCGAAGGACATTACTTTGTATCCAAAGACCCCTCTATGAGTGATGAAAGCAGTTTGTTGCCAGTCATGGGAATCCATCTTAATTTGATTATACCCCGAAAAGGCGTCCATAAAGGACAGGAGTTCGTTTCCCGCTGTGGCGTCGATGAGTTGGTCGATATTGGGCAAAGGGTAAAAATCTTTAGGGCACGCCCTATTCACATCTGAATAATCAATGCACATTCTCCACTTCCCATTGCTTTTCTTAACCAGAACTACGTTTGATATCCACGTGGGGAATTGCACGGGCTCGATGAAACCGGCGTCGAGGAGTCTGTCGACCTCTTGGTCGATGGCTGCTCTTTTCTCGGCCGAGAATATACGTTGTTTCTGGCGCACAGGCCTGGTGTCTTTACTGATGTGCAGCGAGTGTCGAGCAATGGTTTCTGGGATGCCAGGCATGTCTCTCGGGACCCAAGCGAAAATGTCGGAGAATTCCCGAATGAGGTTTGTGATATCTCTTTTGAGATCTGATGAGAGGTTTTTGCCAATTCTTGTTGTTTTATCTGGGTTTCCTTCAAATACTTCTATATCTTCTGTTTCTTCAAGAGGGGAGCATGAATTGCTTGTGGATGAGTCAACCAATTCTCTTGGGTCGATATCTAGTACTTGATTGACTTCTAGCTCTTCCTCTGTCTTTTTTCTTGGAGAAACGGTGGTTAGATAGCATTGTCTTGCTGTTACTTGATCACCAATCATTTCTCCCACGCCGAAATCTGTGGGAAACTTCATTTTCAAGTGGGAGATAGATGTTATAGCTCGGAGCGCGGTGATCGTTGTTCGTCCCAAAATGGCGTTGAAGCTTGAGGAAGCGCTAATCACATGGAATTTGACCATTTTCCAAATCTGACAGGGAGGGGAACCGAAAAGCACTGGCATATCGATGGTTCCTACAACGTGAACCTCATTGCCTGTGAACCCGTATAGCGGGGTTCGGGAGTTTTCGAGTCTTCGATCTCCTATGTCCATTCGGGAAAAAGCATGGTGATATAACACGTCGACGGAGCTACCATTATCGACCAACATTTTCTTAACCGTATTGTTTCCCATACGTGTTGTGATGACGAGAGCATCTTGATGACCTTCGATGAGACCGGGACGATAATCGTCATCCGAGAAAGAGATGACCAGGGAGGGATTCACTCGAGGGCGTTTAGCTGTCGAGGGATTGACATTAAAGACTTCTCGGGCATAAATCTTGCGAGAGTTGTGGGAGAGACCCCCGGCGGCTACGCCGCCAAAAATAACGTCGATTACACGGTCGTTTTCGCCTCGATACTGACGTCTGGGTTCATCATCGTGTTGCACATAGTGGACTAGTTGCCCTCGACGAATTTTTCCTTCGATGAGATTGCTTAGTTGAAAACATTGCTCTGTTGTATGGCCGGTGTCTTCATGATATTCACAATATCTGGAGCTTGGGGGTCTTCCTGGTTTCATGGGTCTTGGAGGGCGAAAGTCCGGTTCCGTTTTTAACACCGCCAAAATTGTCGTTTTCTCAGTATTGAGTTTCGTGAACTCTTTTTCAGATCGATTGTGGGGTTGCCAATCCCTTTCTCTTCTATCTCTCGGGGGGAGGTCCGATGTGCGAGGCGGGGGCGACCTACGTCGCTCTCGGCGCCTTTCCCTCGCAGGGGATCGTGGACTGTAGCTTCGGCGTCGTTCGTACTTTGACGACCTCCGTGGAGATTGTATACAGCTTACCGCTTCTTGAAGCATCATGCGGTGTTCTATAATCTGGAACGCAGCCTGTAGTGTTTTCGGCCTTTTTTCAAAGATCTCTTCTAAAAGGAGGCCATGCCTAGACTTATCGATGCCCGCTGTCAGGAAATTGACAGCCATCTGTTCTATTAAGTCTGGAATTTCCGCTATTTCTTCCCTGAACCGGGTTAGAAAACTCCTGAGACTTTCGCCGGAGCGTTGATGCATTGTCATCAAGGATGCAGTAACTTTGATTCCTTTGTAGTTGCTGGAAAATCGGGCTTGAAACTTGCTTTTCAGGGTTGTCCACGAGTCGATTGACCGAGGTGGCAAGTTACTGTACCATCGGAGAGCCGTGCCTTGAAGGCAAGTGGAGAAGAACTGACACCTAGCGATCTCCGAGTGGCCGAAGAAAGCCATGCGGCCGTCAAATGTATTTAGAAATGCTAGCGGGTCCGAGGATCCGTCGAAATGATCGAGAACAGGCGTTTTCAACGTCCTGTCGATGCGCGCCTTCTCAAGCACTAACGATAGGGGGCTCTCAGAAACGGTTTCAAACCCTGCCTGATTTCTCATCAAGGTACGCATCTGGGCGATTTCTTCCTGCATTTTAGCGAACTCCTCGTGAGATATAGATTCTGTGGATTCTGTCTGATGTGAGACATCGGCAGATGACACTGTCTTCTGTCGACGTTCGCGAGGTTGCGAATATGTTGACTCCGCCGAGGGTTCATATTCGTACTCCGCATCATCCTCATCATAAAATTCATCATCTTGTCCTTCATTTTGAATTGTAGTTTGTTGGAGCTCTCGACGGAGACGGTGAATCTCACGTTTTCGCTCAAGTTTAGCCTGCAATCTCTGAGCTTCACGCTCTAGAAACTCGAGTTCTTCATCTGAATCAAGGGAATCTTTCGGATTTCCTTGGTTTTGGGCTTTTAGCCTTTCTTTCTTTTCCAAATGTAGCCGAACGTCGCTCGAGAGAACTTTTTTTCCTTTAGATGTTTGAACTCTAAAACGCTGGTCTGACACAGCTTTTCTTTTTCTGTCCCTTTGGAGAGAGTCCTTCAATCCTAGAAATTGATCTTCTGGAGGAGCCTCAGGTGGAGGGAACAGACACTTCGGCTTCAATGCCGGTTGTTTTGGAAGCTCGCGATCGTCGTGGATCGAGGGGTCGGCGGCAACTTCTGCCGTCAACTTCTTTACCTGAGTTGGTCCGGCGGTTCCCGGATCAAGCTCTTCTACAATCATCTTCTGGTTGGATCTTGTTAAAGCAAAGCTCCTTCTAGCGCCAAATGATGTACCAATAATATTATTAGTCTATATTTTTAGGAGATGATCTTCTTTGCTTAATTAGCCAACCCCTTCAAATGGGATTGTTGTCCTTTATTTATACTAAGTCCCAAATGGGCTCAATCCTTACAATCTGGGCCTTCTTGGGCTTTACATAATGTATTGTGATTATTCTAACTATAATTCCTTTGGGCCGTCTTGTTCTGGTCCAACAGAGCAGTTGCATTTGGGTCACCAAATTTTGCTTCCAATTTTTAAATGGTGACGATGATTTGATATGTTTATATATCTGTGGCAAAGTTTGTTTGGAGATTCAAAAGAATGATTGCAGTAAAAAAAAAAAAAGCATTAGGATTAACCACCTCTTCCTCTAGCCTCCTGTGATCCAATCCAAGTCGTCAAAAATTATTTAAGCCCTTCCTAACCTCATGTCAAGTATCCAGAGTTCATGACTCCGATTAAACATCTTCATTATAACCACACCATTTGTTACCAGTTTTCAGCTCCATAACTTGCAAAATAAGCCTCCAGTTCATTATTTTCCAGATCAACAAACACAATCTCAGTCTTCAAATTTTTGTCCGCCTTCCTCTGGTTTAACTTGCTGCATCACAAACTCATGCTCTGAAACCCCCCAACAAGGTTTAGTTGAACCAGTTCCGATAGACATCCACATGATCAGTTTCCAATATGATATTAGTGCAGTCCTTATAATATGACTCTATAATTTCTTAAGACAACACATTGTACTCATTTTTTCATCATGTTTTCAACACACAAGGACCCAAAAATCATCCATACAATCTTCCCTTCTCTATTCTTAAAAATATCTCAACCTCATAATGATTTTCATTCGCTAACGTCAGCTTTGTGTAGAACCCATGGCCATTACATTTGATTACACCTCTGGGAAGCATAACCTATTAAACATTCACATTCCCCCCCTCCGTCTCATTTTGCACTCTCTCTTTTATTTTCTTCTCTTACTCTTGAAAATTTATAACCAAGGTTGTGTATTATGAAAAAAAAACCCAAGGATAATTAATAATTGTATACAACAAACTGATCTTGGAACTCTACACAAACCTATAATTACTAAAGATTTAATTATTGCAATCCCCGATACAATATTGCTAATTCTTCAAATGAACCCGTGTAACTATAATAATAATTGTCTATCCATCTAATCAACTATATAAATATCCTGCTTAAATTAATATAAAGCGTAACAAAATTCATGTTAAAAAAAACCCACAGTTGCATAAAAATATGTCCACTCTGGAAATAATGGTCAGGCATTAGTCATTAAATAGGTTGATTTAATCTATCTATATCTGTACTATACTAAAGTAGAGTATATCTGTACAACGCTATCCAAGCGGCAGCTTCTCATACATTTTATGCACGAGCCAAACGGTCAGCTTCTCGAAATTTTGTTTCCCCTCAACCTATGGCCAGGCCAGTTGTTTTCCATTGTTCTGTTTGTTTATTTATCTCCCAGTGTTGCTATGTCTGCTAATTTAAGGCCTAACTAAATTAGTCCATGAGCCGACGTCTGGTTAATATTTAATTTATTTGAAATAAATGTGTTAGTTTAGTTAAAAATTATTTTAAGTATATATTAATGAAAAAGTTATTTATTAACATTTTTATAATATTGTATAAATAATTTATTGTATATCTATTATATCTTAATAAGCACTAGTGAAGAGACCCTGAAATTTGTACTAGGAATGACATTTTGGTCATTATTTTGACCCATATTTTCAAAATTTGACCAGTGGGTCGACCCATATTCCTAAGTCAACTAATTCCTATACAAAATTGCAAAGATCCATGGAGTATCCATATCTTAAATGGTATTTATAATTATTAAAAAATCACTTTTGAATTTAAAAAGATCAAACATATTTTAAAAATTGATTTGTTTTTATACCCAATCAATTACAGATCCACAAATCATGTTGTTATAGAGAGAATTTCGTATAACAGTGTTGTGGAGGTTGATGGATGGAATAAGGATCAAGGACGGCGTTTGAAGGCGGAGGAAGGTTATGTATGGTGGTGGCTGAGCTTGTATGTTGACTACTTAAGAAAGGATAGGGTTTGATATTCTCTATCAAGTGTCGACTCATGTCTCATACAAGTGCCTACGTACCCTATTTATAGGGATCAAGACTCACGTAGTTCTTGGGGAAGAAGTCACGTAGGTTAGGGTTAGGGTTCTCCAACCTGTGCAGCCCAAGCCCATGATAAAGTCAGGCCTTCAGCCAATTAGTCACGTAAATCTCGACTGGCTCCACACGCTTCCTACAATCTCGCAGTATCTCCTCATTTCTTCCCGTAATTGTAGGAATAACCCGTGTCGGCCCCGAAATCTATGAGCAACTCAATCATCTATGAGTCACTTTCCATGTTGCACACAAAGTCCTTTGATGCGGGCCGGCCTGGTCACCTCGGCCTGCATCGCCTTCCTTTTCAATTAATAAATACAATGTTACCTATGTTTTCATAAGATGTGGGTTCATGGGCCCAGCCCGCGTGTGGGCATCTGAGCCCAGCCCACGTGTGGGCATCTGAGCCCAGCCCACGTGTAGGCAACTGAGCCCAGCTCGCGTATGAGAGCCCATATGACAAGTGTGAGCCCACCTTACATATGTGAGCCCAGCTCGCATGTCATAAGCCCAACTGGCATATTATGAGCCCAGCCCGCATGTGCTGGCTCAAGTCACATTAATCCATGGTTCTAGCCCACACATGAGAGTCCAGCTAGTCAATGCACCCATGAGGACCTGTTTAGGGCCCATGACCGAAAGTGGGCATTACAACTACTCCCCAAAATTCCTGGTCGCATCTTGAGGCTAGTAATTTTTCCAAAATTAGCTTTTTATGGCCCCGAAAGCGCGAACCCACGAGGTCACACCAAACCGCCTCGCGTGCCTCGCTTCGCATGCCTTTCAACGATCATGTGTTTGAACACATGAAAACTGTTGGACAACTGGCGTAGGGATTCGTGTCGTGTTCTGAGATGATGACACGCGGCACTCCTCCTTTCTCTTTCCTATCTCCTATTAATATGTGAGAATCACATTTCATTTCTCACAACCTCAAGAACACTTAACAAACCTCTGCCCAATTTGCTCAAGGATCTACCACGGCGAACACCATCATCACCACAAGAACCGTCTACCGGCAGTGATATTCTCCGGTACCAGATTCATCAGGATCATCTTACACTTCTCCTACAAGTATTCCTTTGATCTTCAATCTTCCATATCCATTCATGTTTGTTCATATGCACCATGCGAGTACACACCACCTGTTCGATGCGAGCTCACACACAATCACGAAATGCGATGCGAGCCTAACTGCTCGCTTAGATAATTAGGTGCGATCCCGTGTGAGACGTAAGGACACTTAGGTGCGACCCCATACCTGTTTTTACTTTCTTTTAGAGCCACACACTAATATTCACCATCTTTTACAGATGTCGAGTGCGTCTTCAGCCCGCTCTTACGGATCGTCTCGCTCTTCCTCGAGCCCAGCTCGTTCTGCTTTCAGCCCGGCTCGCTCTTCAGCCACTCCGTCTCCATTAAATCAATATCCACCCGAGCAGCGAGGCTCGAAGGACTTTCAACACGAGCTGACTTCCCTCTACGGCCGTCTCAGCCAACCTATTTCCCCTGGCTCTGCTATCACCCCTCAAGAGGCCCTGAACATTGCTAGAGTTGAGAACTCGATGCGAGCAGGTGGCTTCGGCTCGCTAGATATTCACCTTGACCCTAACCCTGAAGACTACACCAGGGAGAAGAATATTTATGATTGGAGAAACAGGCCCGTGGACCTCTCCAATATACCAGCTTCCCTTGGGGTGGAGGAACTCCTAAGACGCGAGCCCGCTCCTTTGGACAAAGAACGAGCTGAGGAGATTTTAAGAGAAATGGTTGAAGAGAGGGCGGCCCGCCTTAGGCAAGCTGCAACCAATGACCTCGACCCCATTCATGTTGACTCGGAGTCCATTGACAACGATCTAGGGAGTGCCTATTATGACACCAAGAAAGGGAAGGAGCCTGTAGCCTCAAAATATCCCATCTTGGGGCTCGAGGGTGAAGAAGACGGCTCGCATCGGTCTTATGACTCCCCTCAAAGCGAGGAGGTGGCAGATGTTACTAGTCAGTATAAGATCTGCAATTATAACTATGTTCCCGCGACCTTTCCTGAGCCCTATGTGCCTCTTGCCCAGCCCGAGCTTGAGGGTGAGGTCATTTTCAGAAAACAGATCATCCTAGATGGGGATGAGAGTTCTACTGCGGCCGAGGAGATAAAGGTGCTCGCTTGTCACGATCTGCCTACCTCGCTTACTTAGAAACACTTGGCCGAGCACATCGAGCAGTTCCTGCTCGAGGGTCATGTTGTTTTACCCCTGCCTCACATGAGATGTTATAGATTCAACCATCCGGAAAATAGAGGCAGGGTGCCTCGCATGGTCTTGTCCACCTTCCTACTAAGGCTAGGAATCTCCTCTCCCCTTCATCCTTTCATCAAGTATGTTTGCGAGTACTACCAGCTCGTACCCCTTCAGATCAATCCAAATGGGTATCGGGCCGCCCTCGCACTATACATCATGTACCATAAATGCGGGTTTCCTCATCTAACTGCGAGGCAGTTGGGCTATTTCCTTAATTTAAAGCATTCTCCCAACGACTTTGGGTATTTCTACCTCTCCGTCTGGCCGTGCTTCAACAAAAAGAACCTCATCCACAACGGGCCAAACAACTCAGAGAAGTGGAAGAGCCCTTATATCTATATCCACGAGGTGCCTCGAGTCCAGACCCACTTCTATTATAATTCATGTAAGTCCTCCCTAGCCGCATTCCTTTCCTTCATAATAGTTCTTTCTTTAACAAAAAATATTTTTTACTCATCTCCAGCCACCCCACCTCGCACTGTCCTTGTTGGACAGGAAAAAAATAAACGCGGATAGCCTTCTGAGACTCCCCAAGGTGGACAGGGATACCAGAAAACTCATAACGACCTCAAACCTGGTCGCATATGGGTTTTTGAAAGAAGGAGTGAGGTTGACTCCCCAAAAGAAGAAGCCAAAGAAAAGAGCCGGAAAGGGTAAGAACATCGGGCCCGCACGTACAAGCCCGTGTGCTCGCATATTTTACATTTCCTGCACGCATCTCACTTTACATTGCATTTTAATTTCCTGCATTTATTATCTGCTCACGTCTCTTCTCTCCATTGTGACTAATGCATCACTATATTGTCTTCTTTTCAAAAATGGCCATCTTCCCTATTCCCTTCATGGAAGAGGCTGAGCAAGCTGCGACCTCGGGCCAAGTTCATCCCGCGGCTGCGACATCGGACCAAGTTCAGCCCGCGACTGCGACCACAGGGGCTTGCTCTCAGGTCCTCCCTCCAGCTTGTATGACTACTCTTTCGGAGCATCTCAAGGGCTCAGGGCCTTCTCCACGGCTGAAAAGGCATCGAGGCCACAAAGAGGGAAAAATTGTCGAGCCAGACCCGAAAAAGGCTGCTTCATCTGATGCCCCTCTCCCCACTTCTTCTTCTGTCAATACGGTCGCGACCACATTTGGCCAGCTCGCTCAAGCTCACATCAGCGACCAGGATGTGAAGAATTGGTCCTCTTCTTCTCTTGAGGCCAACAACGACGCGCTGACCCGGGCCGCGGCTGAGGTGTATTACCGTCAGCTGTCTAAGGCTCGAGAAATGTGAGCCCTCATCCAGACCAACACAAAGCTCGACTCTAAGGTCAAGTCTCTTCAGAGCAAGGTCGCCGAACACGGGCAGAAGAAAGTTACGCTGGTGAATAACTATAATCGGAAGATGCTTAACCTGAATGTTGCTCATGAGAAGGCATTAAGAGAACAGAAGGAGGCTGATGATCAGGCCGCGAAAGCGTGGAAGAAGGAGAAGGATAGCCTCGAGGAGAGGGTGCTCGAGCTGGAGAGGTCGGTTTCTACCTTGACCGCGGGCCGCGAGGCCGCCCTCGCTAATGCCAGGAACCTGGGGGCCAGGAACTTCATGAAAATCTTCATCAATAAGGTTTCTGACTTTGATGGGGCGGCTTTGGGCGTGGGCACAGCTAGGCACGCTGAAAAACTGAAGCTGGAGATGGAAAGGGACGCTCAGATTGCTGAGGAGGCCAGGCTCGCAGCTGAGCAGGCCCGGGTCGCGGCTGATGATGCTCGTACGGAGGCGGAGACTGATAAGCCTTAGTTTAATTTTATTTTGAAAAATAGACTTTTGGATGGGTAAGCGGGCACCCTTCTCGCCTCGCGTTTGTATTTGAAATATTCTTCCTTAGGGCATAACTTATTTTGTATAAAATGCCCAGTCTTTTGTGCCCGCATTTATATTTATTATGCTAGCCGGTTCTCTTAATTTTGTGTAAACTTACCATGCCCCTACTGACCAAAGGTTATCATAACCCTGGCCGCGTATGGCGGATGTTACACCTTCACAGCGAGCCGAGCTCATCGGCTCGCATCATTGCTCAATCAAATAAAATGAATGATATTTTAAGTAGAACATGCTCGCACTATTACTAACACACAAGTGTTGCATGTGTACTTGCATTAGCGGGCCGGGCCCAGGGGCTCGCATCTTGTTCTTGTGTCTTCACCTCGCTTAATGCGACCCTGGTCATACTTGATAGAGGGCTGGGCTCCCCGTCCCGCATCTATCGTCCTGCGAGCCAGGGATATGGGCTCGCATCGTGACTATCCCTAACTTTTAAGTTAGTTAAGGGGGTTTGTGGGCACCTCTCACTATTTTTATCTTCATCTTTAATCCTCTTTGTGCTCATTACTTTTCCAAGCGGGTCGAGGCCCAGCTTGACTAATGCTTTTAACATTTTAATAAGACAACTGTTCTGTCCTCGCATGGGCTCCCAAGGATGGGCTCCTCTGCTGGATATCTTAATCTATTAACAGGAGTTAAAATATCAAGGGCATAAATAAATATCAATCGTTCATTCATAGATAACGGAAAGTGAAAGGAGTACATGCTTGTGGTCTCAGGGAGGCACCTATATGGCACTACCCCGAGACTTAGGAATATTTTAAGATAATACTAAGTCTGAGAAGAACAATATTAATGATAATATTTGCGGAGGTGTTCCGTATTCCAGGCTCTCGGGATCATTTTTTCTTGTATATCATTGAGGTGGTAGGTTCCCTCCCAGAGCACTGATTTTATCTTATAGGGGCCTTCCCAATTTGCCCCAAAGACTCCATGACTCACCACCTTGGTGTTTGACATAACTCGGCGCAGAACCAAATCTCCCACCGTAAAAGTCCGGGCTCGAACCTTACTGTTGTAGTGCCTTGCTGTCCTCTGCTGATATGCTGCTATCCTGATCTGAGCATCTTCCCGAGTTTCTTCGATCATGTCCAGATAGAGCCGATAGTTGACCTCATTTGCCTCTGAGTCATAGTTGTCCCTCCGAAAAGAATATGCCCCTACCTCAACGGGCACCATAGCTTCACACCTATACACCAAAAAGAAAGGGGTCTCTCCAGTTGTAGTTCGGGGAGTCGTGTTGTAAGACCACAGGACTTGGGCGAGCTCCTTCGGCCATGTCCCTTTAATCTCTTCAAGCTTTGCCTTCAAGGTGTGCTTAATGATTTTATTAACAGCCTCCGTCTGCCCGTTACTTTGGGGGTGGCAAACTGCACTAAAACTCTTCTGAATCCCCAGCTGCTCACAAAATTCCAGCATTTCCTTGCTATCGAACTGTTTCCCGTTATCAGATATCAACTTTTAAGGGATGCCATAGCGGCACACAATAGTCCTGTGCATAAATTTCTTGAGCTTTTTTGCCGTGATAGTGGCTAGAGGCTTGGCCTCTGCCCACTTAGTGAAGTAATCTACCGCAACAACCACATACTTGACACCTCCCTTGGCCTTCAGGAGTACTCCAATCAGATCAATTCCCCACATAGAGAAGGCCAAGGACTCATGAGGAATGTGAGGGGAGCCACGGGGCTGTTATAATAATTGGCATATCGCTGGCACTTATCACAGGCTCGGGAGAATTCAAAGGAATTTTTTTCATTGTTGGCCAATAGTAACCTTGACGGAGGATTTTCTGAGCTAGAGAGCTACCCCCCGAGTGATTGCCACAAATGCCCTCGTGTACTTCCCTTAGGATATAATTGCATTCATCCCCATCTATGCACTTGAGGAGGGGCACGCTGGACCCTCTTCTGTATAGGACCCCATCGTATATCACATAACGGGCTGTTATATTTTATCCTTCTTGCCTCATTCTTTTCATCCGGGAGTGAACCTTCTTTTATGTAGGCTAAGATAGGTATCATCCACGTGGGGCAGAGGTTATCACTGAGGCTGCCCACCTCGTGCTCGGGCATACTAGGCTGCCTCTGTATGTCAAGGGGCAAGACCCCTAGCAGAGTGGCCTCACGGAGCGAGCCGAGTTTAGCTAGCTCATCCGCGCCTTTATTCTGCCTGTACGGGATTAGTTCCAGCCTCACCTCGTTGAACCTTGCGATTATCCTCTACGCACACTTCAGGTAAAGCTCCGTTCTCGGCCCCTTAGCTTGATACCCCCCGTTTATCTGATATACCACACTCATGGAATCACTAAACACATTCAAATTCTCCATCTTCATTTTCAAAGCTAGCTTGAGACCGTTGATCAGGGCCTCATACTCAGCATCATTGTTGGTTGCATGAAAGGCCAGATGGGTCACGCGTCTGATCTTGTGCGCCTCTGGGCTGATTAACTCAATTCCAGCTCCTGCACCATCCCCATTAGAGGCTCCATCCACAAATAGGCTCCACCATGGGGCACTATTTTGGCTTTCCATCCGACCTCTTCTGCACTAGGTATAACAACAAGGGCTCCATGCACCACTTCTTGATGTGGAGGAAATTCTAGCACAAAAATCGGCCAGGGCTTGGCCTTTGATTGCGGTCCTTGGCTTATAATCCACCTCGAACTGGCCGAGCTCAACCGCCGATATTCCGGTTTGTGCATTACTTGCCTGAGGGGGTAGGAGGTTCGTACTTCTACCCTGTGTGCCTGAAAATAGGGTCCGATCTTTCGGGAGGCCAGGATCAGAGCATATGCTAATTTCTTGAGGCTCGTGTACCAAGTCTCCGCGTCGGCTAGCCTTTTACTTACATAATATACTGGGAGCTGGATACCATCCTCCTCTCGAACCAATACCGCACTTACTGCAAATTCAGAGACGGCCAAGTATAGGACCAGAGTCTCACCTTCCTTTGGGTTGGACAACATTGGAGGGCTGCAGAGATGCTTCTTTATGTTCTGAAAGGCTTCCTCACACTTTTCTGTTCACCCAAAATTCCTCCCCACTCCTTTAATTGCTTTGAAGAACTCTTGACATTTGTCGGAGGACTTTGAGATGAAGCGGTTTAAGGCAGCCACTCGCCCCGTTAAACTTTGGACGTCCTTCACCCTTCGGGGGGATCTCATCTCGAGTAAGGCTAGTATCTTGGCGGGGTTGGCCTCAATGCCCCTATGGTTGGCAATAAATCCCAAAAACTTCCCTGACTCGACCCCGAACACACATTTCTGGGGATTGAGCTTCATCCTATACTCCCTTAGGATTTGGAACATTTTTGATAGATGGCGGACATGATCCTTTGCTTCTTTTGACTTCACAAGCATATCATCTACATAGGCCTCCATAGTCTTCCCCAGTTGATTTTTGAACATCTTGTTTACCAACCTTTGATAGGTTGCCCCAACATTAAGGAGCTTGAAGGGCATCCCGATATAACAATAGAGGCCCCGATTAGTAATGAAGGAGGTTTGCTTCTGATCTGGCCCATACATTGGGATTTGGTTATATCCAGAATAAGCATCCATAAAGCTAAGTAGTGCGTGCCCAGCTGTGGAATCAACCAGCTGGTTGATTCGTGGTAGAGGAAAACTATACTTCGAGAACGCTTTGTTTAGTTCGGTGAAATCCACACATGTCCTCCATTTGCCATTTGGTTTCTTGACAAGCACTAGGTTGGCCAACCACATGGGGTAGAAAGCTTCCCTTACAAGCCCTGACTCCATCAGTCTATCCACCTCTTCTTTGAGGGCCTCTTCCCTCTCTCCACTAATCAGCCACCTCTTCTGTCTGACCCCCTTCTTTTTCGGGTCCAAGTTGAGCCAGTAGCACATGACATTCGGGTCAATCCCTATCATATCAGAGTGTGACCATGCAAAGTCATCCAAATTTCTCCTCAAGAATTGGGCCAGATCCTCCCTCAAGTCAGGATTTAAGTTAGAGCCCATTCTGAGTACTTTGGAAGGATCATTCGGGTCTACCAAGATTGGAATTGCGACCTCTTCGGCCCAACCCTTTCGACCATTGGGGGCATTCTCGGGTCTAATTCTGCCTGAGCCTCGCTGGTTTCTCCCATTTATGTGATTGTCAAATCTTCCATGTCCTCGAGCTCAGGCCGGTGAGCTTGAACCGAATTTACCAAGCGTTCAGAGGTCATAGTGACCGTGCGAGTGATTCTGTTGGGCAGATCCATAGTTGTTGTTTCTTCGCATGCCCACTTCCCTTTTTCGAGTCTTGTAGCAATTTGTTCTGGGCTCTCTTCTTCATCACTTGCCTCCTCCACAATTTCCTCCTGTACCAACATGTTGGTCTGAGAGGCTTCCATTAGCAAGGCCCCTGGGCGCGGTTCCACCTGAATCCCCATATGCTCGAAATAGTTCTCGGGAAATTCCTTGATTGAAATCAGGTTACAAGTCTCGTGTTCTTCAGGCCGTACTCTATTCCTGCCCTCTGCCTCTTCCATGAGGGCATCGCCTTCACCTAGTTCGACCATCTCCTTTGATGCATTTCCTGACTCGGTCGTCCTGAGTGCCTGGTTGTAGCAGACCCTCGATTCATATTGACAGCTCTTCAAGAAGCCTACCCCCATGGAGGTTGGGAATTTTACTGTCATGTGATGGATCGAGGTCACCATCCTCATTACCCTCATATAGGGCCTGCCCACTATAACATTGTAGGCACAAGGCTGATCTACAACTGTAAATATAGCGATCTGGGTGGCCATATAAGGCTCTTCTCCTAAGGTTACCGGGAGCCGAATTATCCCTTTTACTCCGATTGAGTTTCCCGTGAACCCGTATAGGTGTCCACCTGTCGAGGTTAATTCTCTATCCAGCAATCTTAGCTTTTTATAGGCATCATAAGTCAAAACGTCACCCGAGCTCCTGGTATCCACCATTGCTCGGTGAACATTCACCGTTCCAATTTTCATTTTTATGACCAGGGCATCAGTATGAGGGTAATGCATCCATTTGGTATTGTTCTCCCTAAACACGATGTCATCAGCCTCCTTTTCAAAGAGCTCCGGGGGCCTTTGGCTCAGATGGTTGACGTTGGTGAGGGGCTTGTCCTTTGCTTCTCAGGCATACCTGTCCATCGCCTTCCAGTTGTCTCCGCCAATGTGAGACCCGCCTAGAATAATATGAATGCTTCCAGCTCGAGGTATCCGTTCTTTGTCCTTTGGGGGTGGAGGGACCGTATGATAATCAGCCCTATGCTTCCGAACCTCCTTGAAAACCAACTCAGTAAGCTTCCCTTGCCTTATCAGTGTCTCAATTTCATCTTTCAATTACCTGTAATCAGCCGTATCATTCCCCGTGGCCTCATGGTATGCACAATACTTTGAGGCATCCCTTTTGTTGTAGTCTGTGAGAGGAGTTGCCTTCCTGAATACCCCCTTTCCAGCATAGATAACATATATATGGTCAACAGAGACTACCAGAGGGGTATGTGTCTGCCATTTTCTTGTATAAGGTCTTCCCGAATCTTTTGCGGTCTCTTTGCCCTGGGTGGACTTTTTCTGGCTCGAACTACGGCGATATGTTTTTCTCCTCTCGTCAGGGCTCGAGGATTGATGCCTCTTGTCATTGTAGTTCTCGCTGATTTTTCAGCTCCCTCATCGACTTCTCCACTCTCTTAAAAGGTTCGTCTTGCTCATAGAATTTGGCCAAGGTTCTCGGCTTACTTGCCTAGAGGCTCTTCCAAAATTTTGACCCTTCTTTCAACCCTGCAATCAAGAAATTCTTGATGGTCTCCTCGCTGGCCCCCTCACCTTGGGAACTTCGGCGTTGAACCGATGAAAGTATTCTGCCAGGGGCTCCCCCTTCCTTTGCTTGATGTTGGCTAACGTAGCCACATGAGGTGAGTAGTGGAAGGTGGACTGAAATTGTCTGACGAACAGGTCCTCCAATTGCCACCATGTCCTTATGCTAGCAGGTCCCAACTTGGAGAACCATTGTTGGGCACCACCTCTGAGTGATGCCACAGAGAGTCTGCAGCGGGTCATCTCCGACACCTGATAGACTTCCATCTCAGTGTTAAATTGTATAAGGTATTCCGCCACGTCGGCTTCACCGTTGAATAGAAGATCGGGGTTGTGCCTAAATACCCGAGGTAGGGGGATGATCGGATAGCATCCGTGAACGGAGAAGGGGCAGCTGAGGTTGGGGACCCCCTTTTCTCTCGTTCATCTCATCTAAGATCCTTCTCAGGTCTCTTACTCTAACAACTTCTCCTTCTCTATCACCATCTGCGTTACTCGAATAGTGTGAGCCTTGAGGTCGCTCGCGGCGTCCCTCTCCTCCGGCTCGCACTTGCGACTCCTCTTCATGATTGTCTCTGCGTCTAAGTCGCTCCTCTCTCCTGGGCGAGGTGCGCTGATGTCTTTCTGGAGGGGTCACTGCACGCTCTCTTTTTGAGGCCTCTTTGATCCACGGGCTCTTTTTCTTCTCTCTCTTTATTGCAATTCTCTAACTTAAGCCTGAGCTCATGTTCACTTAGCTTTTTACCCACACGGTCTAGCATGCTAGTTGACCTTGCCTCAGACGAAGCTGGCTTCTGCCCTGATCTCTTAGAGATCTAGCTGCCTCGCTCATCATGACCTTGGGGTATGTCTTCCTCTTTATGTAATGCCTCTTTCTTCAGCTTGGTCTCAGTTGCTGCGTCTTCAAAATCATGGATCAGCCTCTTTTGAGGACCTTTGCCCTTCCAGCTATGCTGAGAGACCTTGAGGCGGCGTGCCTTATGCTTGGCGTTCCGTCCCAAGCTCCTCTCTACCCTTGACATCCGAGCGTTAATCTCGTTCATCTGATCGGCTAGTCCTTCGAGGTATGTCATGACCGCCTTCCCGTTGACGGTTACGATTGGTGGAGGTGGCATCTGATTATCCGGGGGCGTGTGCTTGACCTCGTTCTGGTCCTTCTTCTTGCCCCCGCTTCCTAGTGTCGCCGCTTGTTTGCCTTCTTTGGTAATCTCTTCTCCCTAAGATGAAAACCCCCCTCCTTCTAGTGCCAATTGTTATAGGGAGAATTTCGTATAACAGTGTTGTGAAGGTTGATGGATGGAACAAGGATCAAGGACGGTGTTTGAAGGTGGAAGAAGGTTATGTATGGTGGAGGCTGAGTTTGTATGTTGACTCCTTAAGAAAGAATAGGGTTTACTATTCTCTATCAAGTGTCGACTCATGTCTCCTACAAGTGCCTACGTACCCTATTTATAGGGATCAAGCCTCACGTAGTTCTTGGGGAACAAGTCACGTAGGCTAGGGTTAAGGTTCTCCAACCCGTGCAGCCCAAGCCCATGATAAAGTCAGGCCTTCAGCCAATTAGTCACGTAAATCTCGACTGGCTCCACACGCTTCCTACAATCTCGCGGTATCTCCGCATTCCTTCCCATAATTGTAGGAATAACCCGTGTCGGCCCCAAAATCTACGATCAACTCAATCATCTATGAGTCACTTTCCATATTGCACACAAAGTCCTTTGATGCGGGCCGGCCTGGTCACCTCGGCCCGCATTGCCTTCCTTTTCAATTAATAAATACAATGTTACCTCTGTTTTCATAAGATGTGGGCTCATGGACCCCGCCCGCGTGTAGGCATCTGAGCCCAGCCCGCGTGTGGGCATCTGAGCCCAGCCCTCCTGTAGGCAAGTGAGCCCAGCTCGCGTATGAAAGCCCAGATGCAAGTATGAGCCCACCTTACATATGTGAGCCCAGCTCGCATGTCATGAGCCCAACTCGCATGTCATGAGCCCAGTCCGCATGTGCTGGATCAAGTCACATTAATCCATGGTTCTAGCCCACACATGAGAGTCCAGCTATTCAATGAACCCATGCGGACCGGTTTAAGGCCCATGACCGAAAATGGGCATAACACATGTCTTAAGTAATTCAAATTCAAAATTCATTACTACTTTTCTTGATAATCATTATCTTCTTCTTCTTTATTTTTTACAGGAAATATACGTGAATATTGTATACATCATCATTCATCATCTGCTATCGATTTTTTATTTCACGCTTTCTGTTATCTTCTGATCAAGATTTTGTCCGATAATGTTTAACCAAAGCTATTATGTTTGTTGTGTAGTAATGACAGAACCTGGGCATCTCGCATCATGACATGAGCGTAGGTTAAAGCTTTGAACGTGAGGAAACAATCTACTATCTTCTATAACCTCGGACATGCTATGAATATGCATAATCAAGGGTTTTGTTCTCTGTTATTTATACGTTTGTATTGATAGGACTAATTACATATCAAAGAAGCTATGAACAGGAGCAAACGTTTTACTACCTTTGATGATTACGGTCCTGGTACGAGTCTGCATAATCATTCTATCTCTTTGTTTTCTTTAAACATTGTTATTGATATTTTGTAGTCATCATTGTCATATTTAGTATTTGTTTTAGCTCTTAAGTGACGAGGTCGTGGACAGATATGCGATCCAATTCTCCAACCTCTGGATGAGAACAGATCAGATATCTGACGAAATATATCTCAGACTGTGACGACTACCGAAGCATCTGTCATGTCTAGTGACTACAGTATGTATATTTTTTAAATAATTTAAAGATATGTGATGTATCTTAGAATGATTGTGTTTAATAATGTATAAATTTAATTTTTGAGCCCAGTTTGTCGAGGTCGTGAGTCAGCTTTGGACAGGTTTCTACGTAATAGGTTGCTCAACATGAATCATAATGGTCTGGAAAATCCAGGTATTCTGTATTTGCAGCATATCTTAACATATTACGTCACAGTTCATCGTCTTTTTGTAATATTTGGGATATATCGTGCAATTATTTTTGCTAATAGATAATTATTATATGTATTCAGTATCTATTCTGTGAATTATTTAAGTGTTAAATGTGTTTGAATGTTTAAAAATGTTATTAATTAAGTATTTCAATTTTTATATGTTCCAAATAAAATATAGATAATTGTCATATCTTCCTAATTATTTTTATATTGATTTATGAATATATAGGAATCATATGAATTTTATAAAATCTTTTTCCGGGTATTTAAAATCTATTTTATAAAAACAGGAACCAACCGACGTCATCCGTTGTTACGTTTTTAGAACCCGAAACTCTTCCGAGAACTCCTTCCTAACCTAATTGTAATATTCTGAGCATATTCCGTGTTTTGACTTTTTCGATCCGGCGTACGGTTTGTCCTGCGCGGGTCCCGGCGCAACATTTTCGATACAATATTCGTTTCGGTAAATCAATAAAACTCGTATTTTCGATAAACGGGAGCTTTTTATTAAACTATTACAATTATCACTTCGTAATACGTGTAACCAGGCGCTGAGACCAAGACCGCAGTACAAATTGTACTGATTTGGATAATTATCACGAAAACCGATACCGTTTGGATCAGTTTTTATAAATAAACGTACCGTTTTATATCTGAAATGATCCAACGGGATACTAATTTTCCGTAATTATAAATAGCCTCTATCGTATTTTATTTTGTACCAGAAATCAATTACAAACAGTATTTACAGAGTTTTTACAGAGAAAATACTATAATTATATTTTGTTCTTCATAATCAAACACAAATTCGAAGGCGTTATCGATGTCCGATTTTGGCGTACATATATTCAAAACGAAGCTACTGAAATCTAGAATCCAAATCTTCCATCACTTTCAACCCAGAAACATCAGGTGATTTCCTATTTAATTATTTATATTCGAATTTCTTGGTATTTAAATTATGAATTTTTGTACGGATGATGGTTTGAATGATTTGATGATGGTATGTTGTAGAGCTTCTTTTCCTGATCATTTTGATATATTATACTTCAAATTTGGAGTTCAGTAACATGTTTAATTTTGGGTTTGATTCTCGGAATTTAGAAATTAGGGTTTATATTACTTTGAATGTTTTCAATTCGATTTGGGGGTTTCTTATTTCAGAATTGATAGACGTTCTAGAGGGGTGGGTTTTGTTCCCCTTGAAATTTGTAATCGATTCGTATAAGTTGTGCAAATCGACGAGGCCTGTAGAGGAGTGAGTTGTGATTTGAAGTTCTCGCCGGTGTTCTTGAAGTTTTTGGCCGGATTTTTGTTTCCAGATATCATTTGGTTTGTTTGTGGTTTGATTTGAACTCCTGTCGTGATTTGGAACGAAAACCCCACCTGAATCATGTAAAACCATGCCGTTTTTGATCGAATCGGGGCTCGCCGGGGTTATTTTCCGGTCACCGGAAACTGGGTTCTTCGCGACCCGTTTCTGTTCTTGGTGACCCGGAATTCCGACCCGGTTTTGATCCAAAAGTTCCCTAAATCAGAAGTGTTTTGGCATTTTTGCAAGTTAGTACTTGAAGTTTCCAGAACTTTAAAAATTCTGGATTTCTGTTTTGAATTCTTTCAAATTTCGGATTTCTTTTTATAAATTATTTTTAAAATTGTTTTTAATTTCAGAAAAATCCGAAAATGATTATTTTAATTTCAAAAATCATTATTTTAATTCCAAAAAAATTATTTTTAATCCAAAAATAAATCTGAATTAGTTATTTAATTAATTTCAGTTAATTTTTAATTGATTAATTAGTCAATTAATTCGAAAATTAATTGATTAATTGATTTAATTAATTATTAATTGATTTTAATTAATTATTTCATTAGAGTTAATTATTTAAAAATGATTTAAAAATTCTGAAAAATAGTTTCGAGCTTTAAAATATTATTTTAAATTAGTTCCAAGGCTCGATAATTATTATAAAATTGTTTCGAAGCCAGAATTGGCCAACCGAACCTTGTTTATTACTCTGAAATTGATCCAACAACCCGTTTTAATTTCGAAAAATGTTTTAAAAATCATTTTAAATACCCGAAAGCCTGTTTATGATCCGAGACTTCTTTATAAATGAGATGTCATTGATTATTTGACGTGTTATGTGTTATATGTGACTTGTTGGTTGACTGCCGGTCTATATGTTCGGTGATTACTTATTTATAGCGTAACTTTTAATCCGTTAATCGGATTTGGGTAAAACGAAGGGTAGATAGAAGTGTATGTCGAATAGAATGGTATGAGTTAAATATTAATAGATACTTATGATGCCTAGCAGAGTAAGAAAGGCGTAAGAAAGAGAAGCAAGTGATCAGAGGATAGAAGCGAGGCATAGGAGAAGCAGACGAGTGATTGTTGAATGGGGTTATTAGACAAGTACAAGTGAAGTTGAAATCGATTATGATAAGGCAAGTATTTCTAAATTTTTCTCAAGATACAATGCAAATATTTTCTAAATTCTCTTGTGACATATTGTTAATACCCAAAATAGTTCTGTTTTATACTGTACACATTTTGAATCCTTCAGCCTTGAACCTGAGCTACATCATTTGATCTTTGAGCCGTAAGCCTTATTCTTTGTAAACCATTTCTTGTTGATTTACCAGATACTAAACCACACCAATAAGATACTACTCCATAAATATATATCCATCATATATACCAAACACTGGAACAGAATTGTTTACACATACAGAAACTTTTATACTCAACCATACCTTGTGATATCAAAGTACTAAAACCTTGTAAAAACACTATTCATCTAATATCCGATTATCCTACCGGCTGGAGGCCACTTCTTTTATGTATTTTGACATACCCTTTTTGGTAACTATGAATTTTTACCATGCTCTTTTACAAATGTTTTATGGTTATTGATTATGATCTGGTTTTATTGAACTCTATTGTTTATCATATTAAAATGCTTTAGAGTTGGATAGTTTTCTTTGTGTGGACCAGATTCATGGTCAGACCATATCGATGGTCTAGTTAGGCCAACGTGTGCCTTGGATCCAGTAGTTAGAGCAGTGCTGTGTGCTTTGCTCGGGGTTAGTGCATGACTGATCAGCAGCCTAACCTTGGTTTTAAAAACTTAAAATGAATATCCATTTCTATTGACTGTTTAACAGGAAACTTGATTCTTTTGAATCACCTCATTTATTATTGTTTAACCTCAATTATTGATAATATGACTTGCTGAGCTAGTTAGCTCACTCTTGCGAATCTTTTTATGTATTCTACAGTTAAGAAGGATACGGTTGATAGCGAGGTTTCCCAGTTCAATGTTCGAGCTAGGATTCCAGATTATGATTGATCGAGCTAGCAGAAGCTTAATGCAGTAGTGAGATAGTAAGGTTGTAAGAATAATTTCATATCAGTTGTAAATTAAATTAGTGGGATTTGGTACGTTGTAATAAAAGTTAAGGTTGTGGCTTGTTTTCATACTTTAATCTGTTGCGATCCGTGGTTAAGTAAAGCAGGGTCCTTGCAAATAATATTTTATATACAGGTTTATATTTTGTGTATGTGATGTGGACCCCAAACTTCTGACCCGGGTTTGGAGGGCGCCACAGGTTGGTATCAGAGCTACAGGTTATAAGTCACTGAAACAAGCCTAGATAGTCGGCATTGGGTAGAGGGTTAGGACTAGGAATAGGAAATAGAAAGATAAGCCGTCGTGAGGTTGAGTGCGACTGTATAGTAGGTCCCCAACACGATTCGTGTTGCGATTCGGGATTCTTAACTCGCGACGTGATATCCAGGCAACGGCAATGATAGATCCTGATTTCCCTACATTAACTGATCGTTTGGAGCTTTCCGTTTAAGGATCGCCATCTTCTTCCCGATTCGATTTCCGCCTTGTTCTTCCATCAGTATTAGTGGTACTACCTTCTGTTATGACAGTTGTGCCTCTCCAAGTTATTCAACGCTATTCTATCATCTTTTGATATGAGACTACCTATTCAAGAATCTTCATTTGCTTCTTCTTGTTCTTTTGAACATTCAACTATGGATGTATCTTTTCTGTTTACTAAACACCATATTTTATATCCTCAGTTAAAAAAAAAAACCTTTCCAATGAAACAACAACATTTGCGAGAAGGGACACGATAGCTGCAGTAAATGGTGAGTATTGAGATACAAATTGAGGTGAGAAGGAGTTTAGAAAGAAGATTTAAGTGTTTCAGAGGATAGCTGTTATCAGGTTACAAGAAGTTGTTAGTAATTAGGCCACTCATGACTAGCTTGTGAAGTGGAGTAGATAAGTGTTAAAGAGAGAAAGTTAGAGGAGATTAGGGATCTGAAGATTTCTTGAAATTAATGATGTTGTAATGATGTGATATATATTTAAACAAGATGATGTGACATTAGCTGACTTGTTGACTATTGGATAGTCTGTTCCACCTAATGATTGCAGAATGGTTAGCGGGAGTACTACCAGTATGTGAGCCTTAATGTGAAGCTACGAATAAGATAACGTGCAATGGCAACAGAAGTTTTTATTGATTAAGGAAAGTAATAGACCCCAATGAAGGAGAGGAGATAAATGGAAGTGAATGGACCTTTGAGGGATCGTTCTTTAACTTGGTATTTGGTCATAAGAAGGACAACAACCAACTCATATAGTGAGAACAACCAGAGGTGTGATTTTCAAAATTTTCAAAATTTTTAACAAGTTTTCGAAAAAAAAAAAAAAAAATTTCCTCACAAAATTTCTAAAAGCCTTTTTGAATAAAATAAGTTTTAAACCTTGGTTGTCAAATTATTACTTGAGTTTCTTGTTTGTTAAAAGACCCAAATTATCTGGAAGGATGTTGTTTCAGACTCAGTATTGTTAATTTGGAGAACGAGGTAACCTGTGATTATGAAGAAGTGGGTGCAAGTATTGTCTGATAGGATTAACAACGAAACCAGTGTACGGAGTAACTATTCATCCAATTACTGGGATTATTAGAGTTCAAAGAATTCATTAATTAAACGAAAGCCCGAGCATGACCGAAAAAGATTGGGAAAATTTCCAGACTTTTCTAAAGGAAGAATATTGTTAATAAAATGATCGCTATGTTGAATGATTCATGGTTATTCCAAATTAAAAAGAGGAAACTCAAGGTTATTTGATAAGAACGCCATTTCGATCGAATTGTTAAAGTATTACATGTGTAGTTGCGACGTTACAAGTAAGAATCTACCATAATGCTTGGTTGCGAAGGCATTTTAGCATACTTCTAAAGTTGTTATACGATGCAATTAGGATATGATCGATCAAACTCAAAAGATGAATACAAGTGGAATGTGGATGGTGACCAATGGTATCATTCTTGTCCTCAACATTATAGCGTATATGCCTTTTTAATTCCTAAAAATGTATGAATTCCTTTTCTTAATAAATTCTTTATGATGATATCAAAACGGAGGATTTTGCATTCCTTTCAAACTTAATTGTTCCCCTTGAGTTTTGTTTTCTGATTGAGACAAACAGTGTTATGATGAGACACTTGTCTGAATGATAAAGAGTCGGGTGGGACGCCACCTAATCATGTGCTGTATGCCATACGGTATGAAAGACTGGCCATCTTAAGTACTATATGGTTGTCTCATTCATATTCAAATCATTACTTCTTCTTTCTTTTTAATTCTAAGTTTATTAAAATTGTGAATCCTTCTAGTAGTTTCGTTGTACCGTTGCTCTTTGGGAGAGCATTTTAAACAAAAGTCAACGTATTATACACCCAGCGGGCAAAGTCTCATTTATCTCTCATGCATGGAAAGGAAACAAGGGCATATGGTGAGAATTGTAAATCACTGGCCCTAGCCAGGGATGCATTAACAGTCAAAGGAATCTACTTTAATAAGAGATACGTCTTCGAGAACGAGAATTTGCGATACGATATTTAGAATATGGATGTGATGACGTGGAAGATTAATGCGAATACCTTATGCGTTAAAGTATTGAAAGATGTGGTAGCAACTTGATTGTATATCTCTCAAGGTTTTATTAATCAGATGAATTATCTTGTTGAATCAATAAGTTTATGACCAAAGGACTAGCAAGTTAAGAACGTGCAGTTATTGAATAAGTAAGTACCAATGGCGGAATCGATATTTCTGATAATTAGTTGCAAAGAATTAATATCATTTGAGATAAGAGGATTTGACATTATTCTAAGGAGTGGATTAACTATTCAACTGTGATGCCCAGGTAGACTGTCGTGATGGAAGATAGTTTTAAAGATGCCAAATGAGAACATGAAGAAGTTTAAAGGATAAAGGAAAGTAAAGAACTCGTTAAGAATGATTTAGGATTACGGTAACCGAAATATACGTGCTATGGTGATTATAAATAAGAGTCAGGAGCAAACCGAACTTGAAGATTTTACAGTCTCAAGATATGTTTCCAGATGAGTTACCAATATTTCCTTTAGATAAAGAAAATGCGTTTATGATTGATTTAGCACCTGAAATGAAGCCAGTGTCCGAAGCCCCACACAGAATGACACCAGATAAAAATAAAGGAGTTACCAGAGCAAATGCAGGAGATAATTAGAAGAAAAAGCAACTGGACCTAGCGTACCCCCTAAAGTGCACCGACATTATGTGTTAATAAGAAAAATGAAAGTATGAGATTATGTGTTAGCGAAAGCTCAACGAGTTTACCCTCAAGAGCAAATATCGGTTACCTCGAACCAATGATTTGTTTAATTATATGAACGAAGGAAGGTATTATTATAAGATTGATTTAAGACTAGGTATATCAACAAGTGAAGATTGAACTTATGGACATATCAAAGATAATTTCCAGAACTCAGTACTGTGGTTATAAAATTCTAGAAATGTTAGTTGGATGGTGTTACTTAAGAAGAACCATGCAACCTATACAATGATAGCTGAGGAGTTAAAGAAGAAAGAAGCGGTATAAAAGAGTTTACCAGGTGAAAACTTTAATGGCAGGAAGTATAATTCTTAGTATAGACAGTCAGTAAGGAGGAGACAAAAAGGGGATTCAGCAGAAAATTTAAAGATAATATGAATGAAGAAAGACCAGAAGCACCAACAAAAGTAAGAAGTTTTATCATGGGCTAGTTATTATTGGAAATTTGTGTAAGATTTCTTAAAAATTGCAATATTTTGGATGAAGCTAACCAGGAAAAGCAAGAAGGTTATGTGAAATAGAGAAGTGTGGGGAAAGTTTTGCGAAGTTAAATGAAAGAATGATTATAACACCTATTTTATCACTTTGAAAGTATTAGGGAGATTTGGTAGCTTATAGTGATACTTCTCGTAAGGGAATAGGATGTGTGTTGACGCAAAATAATAAAGTTATTGCATATGCATCCAGACAACCGAAACCTTATAAACAGAAGTACCCTACTCATAACTGGGAATTAAAAGCAACAATAATATTCATTTAAAAGATTGGGAAATATTATAAGTATAGAGAAAGATGTGAAATATATACGGACCATAAGAGTTGAAGTATGAACTCTTGAGGAAAAGCAAATGTAGTGGCAAGAGATGAGCAAGAAGGAGAGAGAATGAACATAAAGACTGTACCAGAAGAATTATCTATGGAATTCTAGAAGTTGGAATTGGAAGTCAGAGTGCATGATCCAAAAAAGAGTAAGAATGTATAAGTATAACTTTTCAGTCGGGATTGTTAGAGAAGATAAAGAAGTGTCAGGAAGAGGTAGTAGATCAGGATATAAATCATTTAGTATGAGAAGAATAGTGCACGCAAAAAGGACGATCAAGGTATTCTTAGGTTTTCTTCTAGAACTTGGATTCCACCAGTGATGGAACTGAAGGATGAAATTTTACAGGCAGCTCATAATTCGAAGTATTCAATCCATTCAGGGAGTACCAAGATGTATAGAGATTTAAAGGAAATTATAGGTGGTTAGATATGAAGCGGGGAATTGCAGAATGAATTAGCAGATGTTATATATGTCAACAGAGTTAAAGTAGAGCATCAGAGATCAAGTTGATTGCTACAGTCATTGAAAGTTCTAGAGTGGAAGTGGGAGCATATCACCATGGATTTCATAGGTAGGGTTACCAAGCACAAAAACTAATCATGATGCCATTTGGCTTATAGTGGATAGATTTACTAAGTCAGCTCATTTTCTGCCTATAAACGAAATATTTTTGCTCGATAAGTTGATCCATAGATGCCTGAAGGAAAGTGTAGTTCGTCATGAAATCCCTTTGTCTATCATATATGATCGAGATCCAAGATTTAATTCGAGATTTTGGAAGAGTTTTCAAGAATGTTTAGGAACAAGATTGAATATGAGTACAGATTATCACCCACAGACGGATGGCCAAAGTGAAAAAAATAATCCAGACAATATAAGACTTATTACGTGTTTGTGCTATTGATTTCAAAGAAAATTGGGGTGAGCATTTTGCTCTGATAGAATTTGCTTGCAACAACAGTTATCATGCTAGTTTCGGGATGTCACCCTAAGAAGCCCTTTATGATCGCCAATATAGATCTCCAGTGTATTAAGATGGAGTAGTAGAGCGCAAAATACTTGGACCTGAATTAGTACAGCAGACAAAGAAAGTTGTCGAAGTTATCCAGGAGAGATTGATAGCTGTACCAGACCGCCAAAGGAAATAAACAGATCAATCAAGGAAAGACATGGAATTCGAAGAAGGAAGCTTAGTACTACTGAAAGTATCGCCGTGGAAGGGATTAACGAGGTTGGAAAGAAAGAAAAACCGAGCCTAAGATATGTCGGACCTTTTAAAATTTTAAAGCACGTTGGCAAAATAGCTTTCGAGTTAACGTTACCTCCGCACATGGAGCACATTCATAATATTTTTCATGTATCGATGCTTAAGAAGTATAATCCAGAATTCAGGTTTGTAATAGAATATGAGCCGATAGAGCTTCAGGCAGATTTGTCATATGTAGAGAATCCGATAGAGATTCTAGAGGAAAGAGAGAAAGTATTAAGAAATAAAGTGGTAAAGTTAGTAAGAGTATTATGGAGAAACCCAAAGGTTGAAGAGTCAACCTGAGAATTAGAAAGTGATATGAGAGCAAAGTGTCCTCATTTGTCTTCTTAGGAGATTCTGAGGACAGAATCCTTTTAAGGGGGGAAGGATGTAATATCTGGGATATATCGTGCAATTATTTTTGCTAATAGATAATTATTATTTGTATTCAGTATCTATTCTGTGAATTATTTAAGTGTTAAATGTGTTTGAATGTTTAAAAATGTTATTAATTAAGTATTTCAATTTTTATATGTTCCAAATAAAATATAGATAATTGTCATATCTTCCTAATTATTTTTATATTGATTTATGAATATATAGGAATCATATGAATTTTATAAAATCTTTTTCCGGGTATTTAAAATCTATTTTATAAAAACGGGAACCAACCGACGTCATCCGTTGTTACGTTTTTAGAACCCGAAACTCTTTCGAGAACTCCTTCCTAACCTAATTGTAATATTCCGAGCATATTCCGTGTTTTGACTTTTTCGATCCGGCGTACGGTTTGTCCTGCGCGGGTCCCGGCGCAACATTTTCGATACAATATTCGTTTCAGTAAATCAATAAAACTCGTATTTTCGATAAACGGGAGCTTTTTATTAAACTATTACAATTATCACTTCGTAATACGTGTAACCAGGTGCTGAGACCAAGACCGCAGTACAAATTGTACTGATTTGGATAATTATCACGAAAACCGATACCGTTTGGATCAGTTTTTATAAATAAACGTACCGTTTTATATCTGAAATGATCCAACAGGATACTAATTTTTCGTAATTATAAATAGCCTCTATCGTATTTTATTTTGTACCGGAAATCAATTGCAAACAGTATTTACAGAGTTTTTACAGAGAAAATACTATAATTATATTTTGTTCTTCATAATCAAACACAAATTCGAAGGCGTTATCGATGTCCGATTTTGGCGTACATATATTCAAAACGAAGCTACTGAAATCTAGAATCCAAATCTTCCATCAATTTCAACCCAGAAACATCAGGTGATTTCCTATTTAATTATTTATATTCGAATTTCTTGGTATTTAAATTATGAATTTTTGTACGGATGATGGTTTGAATGATTTGATGATGGTATGTTGTAGAGCTTGTTTTCCTGATCATTTTGATATATTATACTTCAAATTTGGAGTTCAATAACATGTTTAATTTTGGGTTTGATTCTCGGAATTTAGAAATTAGGGTTTATATTACTTTGAATGTTTTCAATTCGATTTGGGAGTTTCTTATTTCGGAATTGATAGACGTTCTAGAGGGGTGGGTTTTGTTCCCCTTGAAATTTGTAATCGATTCGTATAAGTTGTGCAAATCGACGAGGCCTGTAGAGGAGTGAGTTGTGATTTGAAGTTCTCGCCGGTGTTCTTGAAGTTTTTGGCCGGATTTTTGTTTCCAGATATCATTTGGTTTGTTTGTGGTTTGATTTGAACTCCTGTCGTGATTTGGAACGAAAACCCCACCTGAATCATGTAAAACCATGCCGTTTTTGATCGAATCGGGGCTCGCCGGGGTTATTTTCCGGTCACCGGAAACTGGGTTCTTCGCGACCCGTTTCTGTTCTTGGTGACCCGGAATTCCGACCCGGTTTGACCCGGTTTTGATCCAAAAGTTCCCTAAATCAGAAGTGTTTTGGCATTTTTGCAAGTTAGTACCTGAAGTTTCCAGAACTTTAAAAATTCTGGATTTCTGTTTTGAATTCTTTCAAATTTCGGATTTCTTTTTATAAATTATTTTTAAAATTGTTTTTAATTTCAGAAAAATCCGAAAATGATTATTTTAATTTCAAAAATCATTATTTTAATTCCAAAAAAATTATTTTTAATCCAAAAATAAATCTGAATTAATTATTTAATTAATTTCAGTTAATTTTTAATTGATTAATTAGTCAATTAATTCGAAAATTAATTGATTAATTGATTTAATTAATTATTAATTGATTTTAATTAATTATTTAATTAGAGTTAATTATTTAAAAATGATTTAAAAATTCTGAAAAATAGTTTCGAGCTTTAAAATATTATTTTAAATTAGTTTCAAGGCTCGATAATTATTATAAAATTGTTTCGAAGCCAGAATTGGCCAACCGAACCTTGTTTATTAATCTGAAATTGATCCAACGACCCGTTTTAATTCCGAAAAATGTTTTAAAAATCATTTTAAATACCCGAAAGCCTGTTTATGATCCGAGACTTCTTTATAAATGAGATGTCATTGATTATTTGACGTGTTATGTGTTATATGTGACTTGTTGGTTGACTGCCGGTCTATATGTTCGGTGATTACTTGTTTATAGCGTAACTTTTAATCCGTTAATCGGATTTGGGTAAAACGAAGGGTAGATAGAAGTGTATGTCGAATAGAATGGTATGAGTTAAATATTAATTGATACTTATGATGCCTAGCAGAGTAAGAAAGGCGTAAGAAAGAGAAGCAAGTGATCAGAGGATAGAAGCGAGGCATATGAGAAGCAGACGAGTGATTGTTGAATGGGGTCATTAGACAAGTACAAGTGAAGTTGAAATCGATTATGATAAGGCAAGTATTTCTAAATCTTTCTCAAGATACAATGCAAATATTTTCTAAATTCTCTTGTGACATATTGTTAATACCCAAAATAGTTCTGTTTTATACTGTACACATTTTGAATCCTTCAGCCTTGAACTTGAGCTACATCATTTGATCTTTGAGCCGTAAGCCTTATTCTTTGTAAACCATTTCTTGTTGATTTACCAGATACTAAACCACACCAATAAGATACTACTCCATAAATATATATCCATCATATATACCAAACACTGGAACAGAATTATTTACACATACAGAAACTTTTATACTCAACCATACCTTGTGATATCAAAGTACTAAAACCTTGTAAAAACACTATTCATCTAATATCCGATTATTCTACCGGCTGGAGGCCACTTCTTTTATGTATTTTGATATACCCTTTTTGGTAACTATGAATTTTTACCATGCTCTTTTACAAATGTTTTATGGTTATTGATTATGATCTGGTTTTATTGAACTCTATTGTTTATCATATTGAAATGCTTTAGAGTTGGATAATTTTCTTTGTGTGGACCAGATTCGTGGTCAGACCATATCGATGGTCTAGTTAGGCCAACGTGTGCCTTGGATCCAGTAGTTAGAGTAGTGCTGTGTGCTTTGCTCGGGGTTAGTGCGTGACTGATCAGCAGCCTAACCTTGGTTTTAAAAACTTAAAATGAATATCCATTTCTATTGACTGTTTAACAGGAAACTTGATTCTTTTGAATCACCTCGTTTATTATTGTTTAACCTCAATTATTGATAATATGACTTGCTGAGCTAGTTAGCTCACTCTTACGAATCTTTTTATGTATTCTACAGTTAAGAAGGATACGGTTGATAGCGAGGTTTCCCTGTTCAATGTTCGAGCTAGGATTCCAGATTATGATTGATCGAGCTAGCAGAAGCTTAATGCAGTAGTGAGATAGTAAGGTTGTAAGAATAATTTCATATCAGTTGTAAATTAAATTAGTGGGATTTGGTACGTTGTAATAAAAGTTAAGGTTGTGGCTTGTTTTCATACTTTAACATGTTGCGATTCGTGGTTAAGTAAAGCAGGGTCCTTGCAAATAATATTTTATATACAGGTTTATATTTTGTGTATGTGATGTGGACCTCAAACTTCTGACCCGGGTTTGGAGGGCGCCACACTTTTGTTTGATTTTCCATATCCATTTATTGTTATGCAGTTCAATCAGCAGTTATAGATAAAGAGAATTTTTCTTCAAATAGCATTGGTACATTTCTTGATGACATTGTCCTGTCATATATATTCTGTAAATATTTGATGTAACTAATCTTTGATCTTATATCATTCATCAATTATCAGGTTCTCAGCAAAGTGATATAAGAAGAAATTTAACATCTAGCAGAACCTCTACTATAATGTCATCGAGATCTCACCTTGCCAATAGCCGTAAGTTATGTAGACAAACATGTAGTCAACATTTAGAGAATTACATTGATTTATAATATTTGTTTCTACTTTGTTTCTTTGTTTCAGGCTCTAGTAAAGTTCAACTGAATTATAGTCTGCATTGCAATAACAGCCCAATACTATCCTGTATAACTAATCATGAGTGTTCAGTTGTTAATCCTTTCTCTATCCAAATCATATATATATATCTATATTATGCTTAAGTTGTTGTTATGGTTTACGAATTGATATTTGTAGGATCAACTCCGACCAAAAATATCTCAGCATATCCCGCGTCAAGCAATAATACACCAATTATGTCATCGAGATCTCACAATTCCAGCACCCGTATGTGGTTTCAAACTTTATTCATACTTTTACCCCCGATTTAGGATAATTGATTTAACCATGTTTACATGACACCTTATGTGGCTGTATGCAACTAAAGATACAGATCATGATTTAACCATGAGTTTGGTTTTCTAATTTATTAGATGTTTTAATTGATTTTGTTTTTCTTAGGCTTTGGTCAAGCGATAATGAATCACACACCGTTTTCCGATAACAACCCAAACATATCATGTTTATCTAATCATAAGTTATCAGTTCTTATTCCTTGATCAGTAGTAGTCCATTATTATGCTATACATATTTGCATAATGAATTGATTTTTCTAGGTACCACTCCACCTTTAAGTCTCAAATCATATATTCCACAAAAATGAACGTCAAAGGCTCATGCTGAATCTGACATTTCAGGTAATGGTGTTCTTCCATTTTTAAACCCGATATATGAGGTAAGGATTTTTGACGAATTTACATATTTTGGAATATATTTATATATTATGTTTAAGCCTTTTCAATAGAATTGAAGAGACGCTACAGAGGCCCTAGAATATCTACAATTCTATGTAACAAAGAAAAAACTAAGGAGAATATTGATCCTGCTTCACAGAGTATGAGAAGTTGAATTTTGTTAGATTAATCTTATTTCTAAGAATGGTCATGAGAATCCATATTCTGATTTTCCAATTTAATCGCAAATATTTCACTTAGGCAGAACTTCGATACGATCGACAGCCGATTACCTTCTCACGTGGCTGCCAACCTGATTAATAATTTTGACGATGCATATGATGGAACACATGTGGAAGAAAAACTTTTTGACGAAGGTATTTTTTGAGCGTACTTTGTTCAGAACTAGGCAGGTCTGTAGCATGTAATTAAATACATATAATTAATGTACTTTTTATTTTGGTATTACTGCAGAAGCTGAACCCGTGGATTTGCCTGAGATTGATCTTTGGGATGGTTATGTTAATATTGGTCCACCAACCTCAACATGTGTTAAGTGTGGTCCCCGTATGTGGAACATGGAACGGAACAACAAATCCAACAAAAATAGTTCTCCTACCTTTTCACTATGCTGCAAGAATGGATAGGTTCAGCTCCCACCTGAGAAATAACCGCCTGAGCCACTAAGATCATTACTATATGGAAGCGACGAGACAATCCACTTCAAGTTAAACCATCATCTTTACAATTCATTATTTGCGATTTGTTCTGGTGGTGGTAAAATAGATCACAAAATTAACAATGGAGGAGCACCCTATTGCTTTAAGGTCAAAGGTCAAAATCTTCACCTTCTTGGTAGTATGCTTCCAGCAGATGGTGAATCTCCCAAATTTCATCAAGTATACATCTATGATACTGAAAATGAACTGGAGAATAAAATGAATCTAATTGGTGGATGCAGAGATGAAATTGACGAGAGCATTGTTGGAGCTTTGATGGACATGTTAAATCAGCATAATAAATTGGTTAGGCAATTTCATACTGCACGTGAGCGCTTCAAAGATAATGAACATGATGAGTTTAGATTGGTTCTCTTATCTTCTAAATCAACGAGTTGTCATCCTAATATAATTGGACCAACATATGAGGTTGGAGGTTTGATAGTAAGTACTAATGGAGATTCATTAGGTTTTCGGGATACAATTGTGGAGACGCGTACAAAATCGCTTCAGAGGGTTTGGGAAACTGACATTTTTTTATGCAACTCCAGTATCCACTTTTGTTCCCCCATTTAGATAAAGGTTTTCATACAAAGATTCCATTGAATAAAACAATAATGTCAAAATCAGCCAATATAAATCCCGATGATAATGATTTTGAAAAGAAATATCGAAAATATGTTTCCATGAAAGAATATTATTTCTATAAGTTGATGATTCGCCTTTCTGAAGGTATACTATAACCTCTCATATGAAAAGTTTTTTCCAGGATATGTTTACTAGCTTCATCAAATTGATCAGAATTTGTTATATACCATATTACCTAAATCATTTTGTGTGTGTTAGGGGTGACTCTGCATTTATCAGGTCGTTTGTGGCAACAGTATGTCGTTGATGCCTTTTATGCAATTGAACAATATCGGTTGGATTGGGTTACTACTCACCAAACAACTATAAGGTCAGATCTGTATACTTCTATCCGAGATGCTTTGCGTAAAGGTGATCACGATCCCAATTATGTTGGGAAAGCTGTTGTATTAGCTGCATCCTTCACAGGTTCGCAAAGGTATATGTCACAACATTTTAAGGATGCACTTGTGTTATGTAGGGCTATTGGACACCCTTCTCTTTTCCTGACAATGACATGTAATACAAAGTGGCCTGAAATAACCGAGATGATGAAATCATTACCGGGTGTTGATGTGTGCGATGCACCTGACATAGTGTCCAGAGTTTTTAAACTCAAGTTGGATCAGCTAATGCATTTGATAAAGAAGAAAAACTACTTTGGAAAATGCATAGGAGGTATTTTTTTATTAACCTTTCCTCTTATGACAGTTTAGAAACTCTTTACTTCGAGCATTTAATTCTAACGCATTATGCAGTTATGCATGTAATAGAATTTCAGAAATGAGGTCTTCTACACATGCATATGTTGATTTGGCTACACCTGGATTCTAGGCCCAAAATAGTTGCTCAAATAGATGCTTTGGTCAGTGCTAAAATACCTGATAAAGATACATATCCTATTGGTTATGCCGCTGTCAGCAATTACATGATTCATGGGCCCTGTGGAGTTGACAATACCTATTCACCTTGCATGGTTAAAGGAAGATGTATGAGACACTTTCCTAAGAGGTATCATACAATGTTATAAACATAGATTTTTTATATTTACATGGTTTAAATTAATCAATTTAAACCAACATTATATTAATATATTTAGGATCGTTGCCATGTAAATATATACATAATTGGATTATTTTTTAACAGGAAATATCGGTACATTCATTGCAGGTTCAATGGTAACACGTATATTGATGATTGTGGTTTTCCCATTTATCGTAGACGTAACACTGGCAGAAGTATAAAAAAGAAAGGTGTTTTTTTGGACAATAGGTTTGTTGTTCCATTTAATAGAGACTTATTGGTTCTTTTTCAATGCCATATAAATCTCGATCCCTTAAGTATCTATTCAAGTATTATCTTAAAGGCCATGATACTGCTACTATGGTCCTAAAAAACAAACGTCTGATAGTAGTGTATCGAAGAAGCAATCCTATTTAAAATGAAGTATAGCAATATCTTGATGGTCGTTATGTTTGTGCCTCTGAAGCAGCATGGAGAATATTTGGTTTTGATGTACATTCTCGGTGGCCATCTGTTGATAGATTACCTATTCATTTACTTGGAAACAAGTACGTCATTTTTAGAACAGGTACAACACTATCTAAAGTTGTTCAGCAAGCTGATAATAAAAGGACAAAACTTGAGGCTTGGTTTGAAGCTAATAAAGAATTTTCAGCCACTCGAGATTTTACCTATGCTGAATTTCCTATGCATTTTACGTGGCTACCCCGAGAGTGTAAATGGAGACCTCGTCAAAGAGGTGATGTAGTTGGCAGATTAACAGAAGTACATGCTACTGGCGGTGATTTGTTATATCTCCGCATGTTACTTATACGGAGAAAAGGTTGTACTTCATTTGACGAGCTAAGGACGGTTGAAGGTCATGTTTTTGAAATTTTCAAGAAAGCATGTGCTGCTATGGGGCTTCTTCAAAATGACAGTCAATGGCATGAAGCAATGGTTGAGAATTCGCACTCATCTCTTGCGAAACAGCTCCGTGAAATGTTTGTTAACATTTTGGTATATTGCTCAATCTCTGATCCACTGTTTTTATGGAATGGTCAGTGGAAATCAATGTCTGACGATATCATCCTCCTAAAACATAAAGAATGTTGTAATGGGAATTTACAACTCCCAGATTGTGACATTCAAAATTTTGCTCTTGCGGGTATGACTATCTTTAAATTTGGCATTCATTCTCAATACTTATATCTTTTTCTACTCTTTTCCAGTTTTTTTTTGCGATGAACGCAGTATAAAACAATCTGTATTTTCTATAATTACAGATTTTAAATACATAATTTGACTAAAAACGTTAAACTATTTTATAATTATTCTTGCAGAAATTGAAAAACTTCTGGGAAAGAGCTTAAAAGATTTCCATGCCCTATCCTCCAGAAGTCTTTCTTTACAACAGTGGCAATGGTTTAATCGCTGAAGAAACAGGTTACGATACAGAGCAAATGAAAAGGGAACATGATGAGAATTATATCAAGTTGAATAGAGAGGAAAAGGAAGTGTATGAGGCTGTTGTCGAAAGTGTAAATTCTAACAAAGGTAAACAGTTCTTTGTCTATGGAAGTGGCGGATGTGGGAAAATATTTGTTTGGTAGACACTTCTATGTCGCCTTCGTTTTGAGCGTAAAATTGTTTTGCCAGTAGCCTCATCAGGAATTGTAGCTATTTTGCTAGATGATGGTAGGACGACTCACTCACGCTTTCATATACCTATCATCGTAGACCAATGCTCTGTAGCAGGAATAAAGCACGATACAGATGTTGCTGAATTATTACAGAACACAAGTTTAATCATTTGGGATGAAGCATCCATGCAGCATCGGCATGGTATTGAGAGTGTTGATCCCAGTAGATCATCAAGGCCATTTGGTGGAATAACTGTTATATTTGATGGAGATTATCGCCAAACACTACTGGTTATCCCAAAAGCTTCCGGAGGAGAGACTGTTGGATCAACACTGAATCGATCAAAGTTGTGGGAATTCTGTAAAGTCTTTACCTTACTAAGAACATGAGACTTCATTCGGGACTTTTAGATGATCGCAACAAGATAATTGCTGAATTTGCTAAATGGCAACTTGCCATTGTAGATGGCAAGGTCCATAGCAATACTGAGAATCCTGGAGATGATGGTTTGGTAGATTTTGAAATTCCAGAACAGTTTATTGTTCGCGGAACATATAATCCAATTCAGTCTTTATTTGACATAACCTATCCATATTTTCTATCGAACATGTCTTTTTACGATTATCTTAGATCCAGAGCAATACTTACTCCTACAAACAGTCTAGTGGATGATATAAATGATTTTGTGATTGAGAAAATTCCAGGTAAAACTCATACCTATTTCAGTCAGGATTCCATAGATGATAATGGAGGGGAGGATAATGATTTTGATATTGCCTTTCCAGTAGAATACCTGAATTCAATTAACATGCCGTGCTTGCCAAAGCATGAGTTACAGATCAAGGTTGGTTGTACCGTGATGTTAATGCAGAATTTGAATCAGATTCTTGGTTTATGTAACAGTACACGAATGATAGTCACTGCATGCAAAACAATTATGTAGAATGTGAGATTCTTTGCGGTTCCAATGTTGGATCAAAACACCTTATACTAAGAATTGACATGGTTCCAACTGACACCAAATGGCCATTTGAATTCAAAAGAACTCAATTTCCCTTGCAACTCTGTTTTTCCATGACCATTAACAAAAGCCAAGGATAGTCCCTCGATACTTTTGGATTGTATTTACGGAGATCAGTGTTCTCTCATGGTCAACTGTATGTAGCTGTTTCAAGAGTAACTTCTCCAAAAGGACTTCATATTCTGATATTAGATGATACTGAATGTTATTCAAACGTTACGTCTAATGTTGTATATGAGGAAGTATTCTATAATTTACCAAAGCTTGACGATATTTGATCTTATTTAAATTCAACTTTGGCTTTTCCTCCTCTATACAGATTATTTGTACACAAATTTAACGTTTGATTTTAACTGATATATTCCATGTCCATATCTGTTACTAATAACAACTTTTATTTGTATGAAGTTACCTAAGCAGATGTAATAACTTACATCTTGATGTTGCCATTTTGAACTTATCCATATATGGAATAATGTCAATCAGATATGTATTATACATATGTCTCCTGTTTCATCAAGAAGATTTGTATATATCCTTTTTTCCATTTTTAACGAAATTTCATTGTTCATCGTGATCAACAATATCATTTGTGTATTCATATAACATAATTATTTGATTTTTTTTTATAAATTTTAAGAGATATAATACCTATTTAATTTATAGTAGTTGGCAATCATTATAATTGAAACAAAAATCAATCATTTCTCTTATTACACTTTAAAATCTTTGTGTTCATACACGTTCATATTACCTCCATTACTCATAATCAACATATATAAAACCATAATGTATTGAACACTGAATCCTTCGATATTCCACTATCACAAACCATGTCCGAGGGTGAGTATGACAATCATGTTTGAATTTATTACATCAATGTTAATGCTATATGTTTGAGTAGTACCAATTACATGTCACCATTGATAAGAAATACGAAGATGACTAACATATCATCTCTGATGTGTTTGTTTTATAAGAGTTACTTTCAGTTGTCTATCATCTCTTGATCATACAACAAGTGACTGGCAGGTTAAAGTACGTGTGATTAGAGTTTGGCGTACCTTTGGCAACATGGAAAATAGTATAGAAGAATTAAATTTGATTCTTCTTGACAGAAATGTAAGATCTAAATTTATGAAAATATATTTATTGAAAAGCCGATTATTTACACATTTTAGTCTTAGTTGTGACAATCTTACTATTTCAGAATGTACGATTGTATGCTTTTATCCCTTTGGAGTTACTAAGTGTATTTTCACAAACCCTTGCCGAAGGGAATATATACGAAATAGTACACTTTCGATGCGTACGAGGTCTAAAAATAGCAAGTGAAAATTCCTCACCGACTAAAATATACTTTTCACAGTCAACTATAGTAAAACATGTCATTAGTGATGATTGGAGTGTTCCATTACAGAAGTATCATTTTGTGAGCTTGCAAAACTTTACTAATAATGTTGGAAATAATTATTCTCATGATGGTCTTGATGACCCTCCTCTTGCCGCATCAGGTATGTCACCAATTTTATTTTCAAAATATTATTTGATTAAAGTAAATTGATATTTTCTTACACATATTTTTTACGGACAACGAAATACATTTGTTATTAGTAAAAAACTTGGTATACTTTTTTGTATTTTAGATATAATCGGAGTTGTGTACCAAGAGATCCACTCCATGACTGTACGGACGGTTTATGGCGAAACCAAATACCTGAATTTCTATGTTAGTGATGGCATGTCCAAAGTTGAAGTAAAATTTTTGGGAGATTTAGCCAAAGAGGCGAATTAATTGTTTTATCATGATATTCAACAACCGATAGTTATTATACTATCACTCTTTAGACAAGAAATAATTTCTGGTATTTATTTTGATGCTTCTATTGGTATATACACTTATTTGTTGTCATTCAGGTTATAAGAAAATAATTATAATTAATACATACTTTATTTATACAGGACGTGCTTTCATCACAAACCTGCCATTTTCTGCAATTTATGTAAATCCTGACATTCCAGAGGTGGAAAAAGTGAGGAATCGGTATACATACTACTATGTTTATTTATGCTAATTTCTCTTTTGTTTACTTAATTATTTAATTTTCCCTATTATTGTATTATGTTATATGTAGGTATTTACAATGTTGAATGAATGATTTCAACCTTTTGTTAAAGATCAGTAGAAGGATGCGTGATTATAATATATGTAGGTATTTATTCACAATAATAAATAATTTATTATTGTAATCATGGAATCTATTGAACTTGTATTTATTATTCTAAGTTTATTATGTCGAGTTTTAATGTAATTTTTATTATCGTAAACAAGTAGTATGCTTACAGTTTCACAGATATATAACAGTTTAAGAAGACTAATAAAAGAACTATTTAAATATGACGGTAGCCTCATGATACATGTAGTCTGCATATTCAGGCCTTATCGTCGCACATAACCCCAACCAGTCATTAGGTTCATATTGATCAGTACCTTTGAGTCTACAAATCATTAACATTAAATTAAATATAGCATATTAATTCACAAAACAACATCAAAGTTTAAGGCATCAAGCCATGAATATTCCTTCAAACAAAAATTCCAGGTGGTTTAATGACATGATTGTAATGTCTGTAGTTCTAAACTTTAACATTGAATACAACACCGTCAACATTGTCTGAGAAATTAAAAATCAATCTGTCCGCAACCTTTAGTTTGTTATCGCTGTTGAATTTGTTCCATCCTGCTAAAAATCTCGGCACCCCATTAGAAAGGACAATGCCAACTTTCTAACTTTTTGTATATCTTACCAATGTTACCTCATCACCAGCTTTGAATGCATGATGGAATGGATGGATTTCTTTAGGAATGTGCTACAGATGAAATAAATGTAATATTGGATTAAACTTATGAGTAGTTTCTAAATTAATGCGGAAAGAGTGTTTATTAGCATGTCACAAATTATTAGTTTTGTAAGTAATTTGAGATTGTACCACTCCGTGTGAGCTATTATCCATATTAGATGGCTTCATAATTGATATGAATTGAACATGAGCACCTTTTTCAATTTCAGCTTCCATATCCACCAAGCAATTTCTTATTTGATCATGGAATTTGTGATTTCATCATATAACCATAAAAACATATTATAAACATGTTTATAAAAATATAACAAATAAGACATGGTTTTAGGCGGTTCTTGCCATTAGTCATAAATCTCTCAATGCCGTTGCTATCAACAAATTCAAGTGTAAAATGTCCTGCTCCTGTATGATAGAAAGTGACCTTATCATAAGGTTGTATATAGTTTTTCCTTATTAAAGGCATTAGTCCGCCAATTCTCTCATCACTTCTGGTGTAAGTTCCTGTGTAAATCTCGCCATTTTTCAAACCAAAGGTTACTGTTCTTGGGATATTAGTGCCAAACCTTTGTGCAAGTGAAGAAGGTATATCAATTTATAATTCACTCTAAGATGTAAACCCTTAACCAAATTGTGATTTACTTACAGGAGCACCAGTTATCAAGATACCTCCTTTACATTGATAAGTAAACTGAAATCTGCTGTCTGATTGTTCACCTATCAATGATAATCATTTAATTGAAGTACTGAAATAAATATATAACATATGTAATGAAAAACATTACATATAAATAGAATATCATGCTAATTTATGGAGATCTGTGCACCTGTATTTGAGTACATTGGAATTAAACTCGACATTGTCTGTTATCTGTAGTTTATGACATTCAACAATCGATTAGGCTACTAATTACAAGTTCATATTGGATCTAATACTTCAATGAAGAATAACATGATGAAGAGTTCATGTCAGTCAAAACATAACTTTTACAAACACTTCATTCAATATAGTCTGTAAATCAATGTATATAGATAAGAAGAAACGAAATTGCATACCTGTTTATATATGATGTTGGTTTGTGATTGTTCTTCTTGATTCAGAATCTCACTTCTCCTCAGCAATTCACTCTACTGTTTCTGCTCTCTAACAATTTGTATTTTTCCCCTTTTTAGCTAAGTATCCACTATATATTTTTTTGTAATTAATAATTGGTTTTTACTTATTTTGGTTTTAGGTGATTATTGTTAGGGCGAAAACACACGCTAAAATTCACGCAAGTATACGCATTCGCAAGTAGTATAGGATATAAATCAGATTTGTTCCCACAAAGACTGGTTTCAGTTAAGTTCAATTTATGCACCTATGCAACAATGTATGGTTATCGCTCAATGCTAAGATAAATAACAAATTTGGTTTTGATTAAATTAAGAGATTATACTAAATAACATTAACTAAGAAAATTGAGGTTGAATTACTATATATGACAAACATGGGATTTTAACTTCATTACTACTTCATTCAATAGCCTTTTCGTTCTTAACTTTAGCATGTGATGGTGATGACACTAATCATATAACACGAAACTGATAAATGCCAACTTTCATTGCACGAGTACCATTCTACCATACATCCACGAAAGAGATAGAAGCTGAATAGGCACCAATTATATTGAGACCCTATATGTCTATAGAATTTGATAGCATAACGGTTTAAGCACAAGTTATCTATCTTGATTACATAGGGCAAGTAAGATGGTTAAAATTACCTACGAATCATGCATAACAAATACATGAACCTATGCTAGCATGACAAGTTCTAAACCTCTATATTCACAATCGCTTCAATAGAGATTAACACGCTATCTTATATGTTAGCTACGCACATAAGACGAATAAGCATAACCAATACTAGGATATCAATCAATAACCACACACCAAGATATCGAAACAAATTAATTATTGAAATCCATAGGTAAATCCGCTAGAATCCCATGACAACGATTAGTTCATAATCGAACTCATCGTCACCATGGGTTCCAATGAAAGCATGGTATAAACAAGGTCTTAATAAACTGAATAATAATTAAAGTACGAATAAATCAGATCTAGGTTCAACAGGAATGAAAACGAGCATCCAAAGTTAAAACTAATTCAAAGAATCACAAGTTGTAAACAAGATCTTCTTTTTCGGAGTTGTTTTGTGCTTCTAGGTCTTCTCCTTGGTATCCCAATCTTCCCGGATGATGAAAACCCTTTTTTTTAAGTATATATAAGCCCATATTGGACCTAGACCCTTAAAATCATCAAATTCCACTCAAAAAAGGCTTTTTCAGCGAAATCATCCGCGCATCAGCAGGTGGGCGCCTGGCACCAGCAGGCGGGCGCCTGCTAGCACGCGGTCGCCTGCAGCCTTTCTGGAAAATTTTAATGAATCTTATTTTGGCCATAACTTGAGTTCTACTCGTCAGAATTAGGCGATTCAACTGCCCACGCGAAGCTAAAGAGATTTTCTACAACTTGAGAATGGCCTAGGCTTCCAATTCGGATCACTTTTTATCAGATTTCCTTTAAAAGCTCCTTTCTTCATTTAACTGATACCTGAAATGCAATACACAAAAATGCATCAAAATACCAACAGCTTGAGTCCAAATCACCAATTTAAGCTTGTAAATAAGCATTCCAAGTGGATATAAAATCCACTTATCACACCCCCAAACTTGAATCGATGCTTGTCCTCAAGCATAAACAGACTCAAAACTACAAAACAAACCTAATGCATGAATGCAACTACGTGAATGCAACTAAATGATAATGCAATCGATCGCCTCAGAATAACCATAACCAAATGAATAAGCCAATGCCTCTAAGAATGCAATGACTTAAAACAGAGTTCGAATAAATCCCACAAACCAACTCACAAACCAAAAACTTGCGTGTGTTGAATGCTTAACAGATATCTCTCGATACTAGATCAATAACCATAACTTATCTATCATCGAAACAATCAAAAGTTTATAAACAAAATAGACAATAAATGCATTCTGACTCACAACACCTCCTTTTTAATAGAGTTATACAAGGATTCACACTATTATTGAACACATAACAAAGATGCTTATTTGACCGTGCAATGAATGAGGTCGCAAAAGACTTATGCAATAATACCCATGTAGCGAGCGTTAGGTTAGCGGATCCCAAACTATAAAAGCCTTAGGTCACTAGGCATAAAGTCCCCTAGAACTTAATAACTCGAGTATTAAAGAGCTCACTCTTGATCAATTATGCATAAACACATACTTTTTTCTTTTTTCTTTTTTTTTTCAATAATTTCTGAATGAGTGCGTTTCACTCCATCTCATTCAACCCTAGACTACTTATAAAAATATGAGCCGGCTACTAGCCATTTGATGCCTATCCTTACAACAACTAGCAATGAAATCCAAGTTTTTCTCCTGATAAAAAAATCAGTGTTTTTGCGTCATTACGAGAATATCACAAATTCTAAATATAACCAAGTGATTAAATCTCAACAAAAAACAAGTATGATCATGATCTAGATCAATAGCAACCCTATAAGACTCTGTGAAAATATTTGTTTCTGACATGCAAATCAATTCATTAGGACTTAAACATCCCTCTATTCATCATCACCACACTCAAATCCACATCAACTTATCAAATATCATAGTTCATCTTAAGGGATCATGCTAAATATGCATGCAAATGCAACTATATGAAATCACATGAAAATAAACAAATATGTCCTAAATGAACAATCATGCAAAAATATGAATGAACTACAACTAAACATGCAATATGAATCTATATGGACACACACTACTAATCCTTACATGATCACCCCCAAACTTAAAATTTTTAATGTCCTCATTGAAGGTAATAATAAGGAATTCAGGCATACCTAGTTAGCGGAAGAATCACCCTCGTCGGGTGGAGGATCAGGTGGCCAATCAACCTCGTCACCAGTGTCTCCGACAACAGTACCGAAAGTGTGTGTCCAAGCTTCAGCAAAATATCGGTGGATGTCATGCATGGCATCCATACGCCTAGTCAATCTTCTATACTGTGCATCACCAACACCAGTCCTATCAACTATATGTTACACATGAGAAGAACCCTCTGTAGGCACTGGAGGATTCGTTCGACTACCCTCTATAGCATCAAAAATATTTCCCAAGCCCTTATCATGTGGTGCACCTAAGAATGCATAACTCAAGTGATCTGGTAGTGGGTGAAGCTCATGTGTGGAAACATCTTCAATAGACGGCTCGAGACACTCCTGAGAAATTTTTAGCTCTGCTAACCCAAGAGAATCAAATGGCATATCCAACTTCCTCTTCCACGGAGGTGCATTCAAAACCTGCAGTTGCTCTGCTCCTTCCATATCATCAATAACTGATTTCCCCATTAAGGATCTCTCTAAGGTCTTTGACTTTGGCAATTGCTCAAGTTCCGAATTTACTACAGAGTCTACCCACTCTACTTTAAAGCACTCCTCTTTAGCTGTGGGTAACTTTGTTGCCTTGAACACATTAAAAGTGACCTTCTGATCGAAAACCTTCATCGTAAGCTCTCCTTTTTGCATATCGATCATAGTTCGACCAGTAGCTAAGAATGGTCTCGCCAAGATAATGGGAATCTTCTTATCCTCCTCAAAGTCAAGAATTATAAAGTCTGCAGGGAAGATAAGTTTATCCACCTTGACCAAGATATCCTCCACTATACCTCGTGGATAAGCGATGGAACGGTCAGCTAGTTGCAATGACATGTATGTTGGTTTCGGATCAGGCAGACCAAGCTTCTTGAAGATAGATAAGGGCGTCAGATTGATGCTAGCTCCTAAATCACATAAACACTTGTCGAACGACAAGTTCCCGATGGTGCAAGGAATAGTGAAGCTTCCAGGATCTTTAAGCTTCAGAGGCAACTTCTATTATAGCACAGCGCTGCATTCCTCCGTTAGAGCAACGATCTCTAAGTCATCGAGCTTCACTTTTCGAGAGAGGATACCTTTCATAAACCTCGCATAGCTAGGCATCTATTCAAGAGCTTCAACGAAAGGTATGTTGATATGAAGTTTCTTGAACACCTCCAAAAACTTCTCAAACTGCTTATCCAGTTTTTTCTTCTGCAGCCTCTTAGGAAAAGGAGGTGGAGGATAGATCTGTTTCTTCCCTGTATTACCCTCAGGAGGAGTGTGTTCCACAGTAATCTTCCTTGGTTCCACTTTTGCTTCCTTCTGCACTTCTTCTTCAGCCAAAACTTCAGATTCTGGAACTTGAGATTTTTCGGGCTCTTCGTCTTGCTGAATTTGGGGGCTTGCGACCTTTTCAGATTTCAAGTTGATGGCGTTCATCTGTTCTTCGACTTCCCTCTTGCCTGCATTGGCGTCTATAGCACTAGAAAGCGTTCCTGGTGGTCGATTCAATAAGGCATTAGCAATTTGCCCTATTTGGTTCTCCAGAGTATTGATAGAAACAGCCTGGCTTTGGCATATAAGCCGCAACTCCTCCAATTCAGATTTTTTATTCGAATATAGACACGCACCATGAGTTTGTTGTTGAATTTGGAGTTGGTGTCTTGGTGCAATTTGTTGTTGAAAACCAGGAGGGTTGAACAGCTTATTTCCAAACTGCTGGAACGGCTTTTGCATCACATTCTGATTGTTGCTCCAGCTGAAGTTAGGATGATTCCAGTTGTTAGGCTGATAAGTGGCAGGAACTGGCTGCTGCGATCTCTGAAAGTTGCTCAGAAACTGAGCTGAGTCACTAGATATAGCGCATTGCTCAGTCGCATGCGGACCTGCACACAACTCACAAACACTGGTTATCTGCTTAACACCATAGTTAGCCAGATAATCGATCTTCATAGACAACGCCTTTAGTTGAGCAGTGATAGCTGTAGCTGTATCCACTTCAAGAACTCCTGCTATCTTGCCCTGTGGGCATCTCTGGGTTGGATAATGATATTCATTAGCAGCCATCAGTTCAATTAGATCATAAGCTTCCTCATAGCTCTTCGTCCATAATGCTCCGCCTGATGCTGCATCGAGCATGGGTCTGGACTGTGCTCCCAACCCATTGTAAAAACAAGTAATGATCATCCAATCAGGCATTCCATGATGAGAATACTTCCTAAGCATCTCCTTGTAGCGCTCCCAAGCTTCACATAGCGATTCTCCCGTTTGTTGCGCAAATTGAGTAATAGTATTCCTGAGTGCAGTTGTCTTTGACATAGGGAAGAATTTAGTGAGAAACTTTTGAGCAAGATATTCCCAAGTAGTAATCGAACCAGCTGGTAGAGAGTGTAACTAGCTCTTAGCCTTGTCCCTCAGAGAGAATGGGAACAGTCTCAGCTTCACAGCATCTTCACAAACACCATTGAACTTGAAGGTGTCGCAGATTTCAATGAAATACCTAATGTGCATATTGGGATCTTCAGTTGGAGAACCCCCAAACTGGATTGAATTCTGCACCCATTGAATTATGCCAGGCTTGATCTCAAAGGTATTAACTGTGATAGCTGGCTGGACAATGCTAGATTGAATGTCATTGATGTTGGGTTGAGAAAAATCCATCAAGGCTTTTGTTCGTACTGCTGGATCTCCCATTGTAATGAGTACCTGAAACACAAACTAATAAACCGTGAGAGTAAACGAGTCCGAGTCACTGAACTTTAATGACCACTGATGACAAGCACATAAACTAAAAATTAACACCGAGTCCCCGGCAACGGCGCCAAAAACTTGTTAGGGCGAAAATACGCGCTAAAATTCACGCAAGTATACGCGTTCGCAAGTAGTATAAATATAAATCAGATTCATTCCCACAAAGACTGGTTTCAGTTAAGTTCAATTTATGCACCTATGCAACAATGTATGGTTATCGCTCAATGCTAAGACAAATAACAAATTGGGTTTTGATTAAACTAAGAGATTATACTAAATAACATTAACTAAGAAAATTGAAGTTGAATTTCTATATATGACATACATGGGATTCTAACTTCATTACTACTTCATTCAATAGCCTTTTCGTTCTTAACCTTAGCATGTGATGGTGATGACACTAATCAGATAACACGAAACAGATAAACGCCAACATTCGTTGCACGAGTACCATTCTACCAGACGTCCACAAAAGAGATAGAAGCTGAATATGCACCAATTATATTGAGACCCTATATGTCTATAGAAATTGACAACATAACGGTTTAAGCACAAGTTATCTATCTTGATTACATAGGGCTAGTGAGATAGTTAAAATTACCTACGAAGCATGCATAACAAATACATGAACCTATGCTAGCATGGCAAGTTCTAAACCTCTATATTCACTGTCGCTTCAATAGAGATTAACACGCTATCTTATATGTTAGCTACGCACATAAGACGAATAAGCACAACCAATACTAGGATATCAATCAATCACCATACACCAAGATATCGAAACAAATTAATTATTGAAATCCATAAGTAAATCCGCTAGAATCCCATGACAACGATTAGTTCATAATCGAACTCATCGTCACCATGGGTTCCAATGAAAGTATGGTATAAACAAAGTCTTAATAAACTGAATAATAATTAAAGTACGAATAAATGAGATCTAGGTTCAACAAGAACGAAAACGAGCATCCAAAGATACAACTAATTGAAAGAATCACAAGTTGAAAACAAGATCTTTTTTTTCGGAGTTGTTTTGTGCTTCTAGGTCTTCTCCTTGGTATCCCAATCTTCCCGGATGATGAAAACCCTTTTTTTAAGTATATATAAGCCCATATTGGACCTAGACCCTTAAAATCGTCAAATTCCACTCAAAAAAAGCTTTTTCAGCGAAATCAGCGAAATCAGCCGCGCATCAGCAGGCGGGCGCCTAGCACCAGCAGGCGGGCGCCTGCTAGCACGCGGTCTCCTGACACCAGCAGGCGGGCGCCTGCTAGCACGCGGTCTCCTGACACCAGCAGGCGGGCGCCTGTAGCCTTTCTGGAAAATTCTGATGAATCTTATTTTGGCCATAACTTGAGTTCTATTCGTCAGAATTAGGCGATTCAAGTACCCACGCGAAGCTAAAGAGATTCTCTACAACTTGAAAATGGCCTAGGCTTACAATTCTGGTCTTTTTTTTATCATATTTCCTTTAAAAGCTCCTTTCTTCATTTAACTGATACCTGAAATGCAATAACACAAAAACATATCAAAATACCAACAGCTTGAGTCCAAAACACCAATTTAAGCTTGTAAATAAGCGTTCCAAGTGGATATAAAATCCACTTATCAATTATATAATTCATGATTCGTTGTTAAATAATAAAACTGTTTTATATTCAAGTCGCGAATTAGTTTTGTATGATAATTAATAACAGATGTTATTTTAAAAATATATTTAAAACATAACTATTTAACTACGTAATATATGCAATTCAAGAATAAAATTCACAAGGATCAGCTTTTTTTCAACGACAATTTTTTTAAAATTATTTACTTAAATATTTTTATATTTACATAAAAAGGAGAAATATATTGTTATACATGAGTTTTTTCTACTCCCCTGGTCTATTCCAATTTGTTACGGTTCCGATTAACTGTCCAGCACGTATTTTAATATACATAAAAATTCACTTATATAAAAATTATACTTTTTACAATTTTTCTTTTTCGTGAAAAAGTTGAAAGTTTCAATTTTTATTAAAATAATCAAAATTGTAAAAAAAGAACTCTAATTTATATACACCTTAAAAAGTGTGTCGGGCGTGCTCTGAAAAATACAAACAATCGCAAAGGACGGGGCGAGTATCTGTTATAGAGCTTAAATATGACACCATCTAGAATACTATAGTTTTACTAGTTTGATATAATTGTATTGACAATATACTTTAGATACCGTGTTATGGTTATTTTGAGAAGGACCGAATTATATTACTATATGTAAATAGACCTGACAAAATTTTTCTGGATCTGAACAACCAAGCCGAAATTCATGAAACCGAGATCCGATTCGAGATTTGAATCATATAATCCGATAATTATCTAAGAACCAATTTAAACTGATCCGAAAAATACCCGAACCGAATATGACCAGAAATAAGCAAAATTTATACTTTAAACAATTTTATGTGTATGATAACATACTTATTTAATCATATTTTTTTGTAAAAGTACATTAAATTATATTAAAAATACTAAATTAAAAAAAATATTTTTAAAATCTGAAAAATTGAAAAATAAATAAGTTAGCATCCGAAAATATCCGAATCGAATTTAATCCCAACAGAATTGTGTCCGATCTTAATACAATTTTTTCCCGATTTTAATCTGAATTAGACCCGTTCCAAATCACATCCGATTCGATCCGAATGGTCTTCAAATATATCATAATCCGAATGTAGACCCGATCCAAAATTGATCCGATCTGAAACCGAACTGATTATCTGTAATGATACAATAAATATTTTAATTTTTATTTAACTTTCTAATTAAAAATTAAAAAAATATTAGAAAACCATATTTGAATTATTGAGTATCTCTAATGTCAATATATTATCAATGTAATATTGTATTACCTTATATAATTACAATATCTGTATTTATATAATTGTACTTGCCTTTATATTATTTTATTCAATACGTACTTTATAACCATTGTTTTAGTTACTGATTGTAATATCTCATTATTTGTAATGATACGACATATATTTTAAATTTAGTTTATGGTCTTCAATACTTTTCCATATATTCAAGTGGAAAATAATTTAACTATGTATAACATGACTAATCCGGTGATGCCTGTTTATAGATATAATTATAAATTGTTATTATAGTTCAGAATTTTAAAAATGTTTATATATGAATGCTATATTTTTTCGGAAATTTATTTAATATTTGTCCCTTTTGTTATTTTTTGTATAAAATATTAAAAATTTAAGATATATCTTTTCTAAGTGTAAAGTTCCACTTTGTTAATGATAAAATTACATTATTTCGTTAATTATATTATCACATACCTTTGAATTTATAGATTTTGTTATTTTTATATACGTTTTGAGCAAATTGTAACGAATTTGGTTGTTATACTTGGTTATCACATATCAATGTATATGTCAATGTGATTTTTTTTCACTAAGATACTTTATATTTCCAACAAATGTACGTGTGACCGTAATTTGCTAATAATGATACAAAATAAAGTACGTGAATAAATAAACTGAAAAAAAAAGAATTTACTTTCAAATATTAATTAAAACTACACATTTATATTTAATCATAAATGAATAATTGATCTAACATTGAAATTTATTTTGAGAGTACTGCTTTATACTATAGTAATATATATTCAGTTAAAATATCATCTTATTGAACTATACAATATGTTTTTTTAGAATAACTATACAATAAGTTTGTCCTAACAATAAAATAATAAAGTTATATAACCCCGTTATATTGCCCCGTTTGGTTGTAACTGTTGGGAACCACGGACTTAGGGTGTTACTACGTTTTACGATAAAGATTACGAAAAGAGGATTACCTTGTTAATGGTTGATTCCACGCTCTTCTATTATATTCCCAAATTCCCTTGAGCGAAGTGTGGCCTCCGTCTTCTCAAGTTATCCTCTCTTCTTGCTCCTTGGTGGCTACAATATGTTTTCACACAATTGCCAAGCAAGAAGAGAATAAGAATATATATAGGCTACAATAGGGACCATGGATAATTAGGTTGGGCCTTCTAATTACATCTTGAGACTAGCCCAATGTAATTAAATATTAATTCAATCCACTAAAGAATTAATATTTGCACTACCTTTCCTAATACCTTAATTTAACTAATTCGGTTCCAATATTATTTGCTTATTAAATTCCCCATGTTTAAAATATCATATGTCCATTAATTAAATAAATTACTGATAATTTATTTAATTAATATCTTTTATCCTTGATCATCCACTCAACCTTTATTTAATTATGCCAGAATAAATTCCACCAGCAGGGTTTCACATAATTAAATCTTTTTGAGCTTTCAAGGGGTAATAATTATCCCGAATATTATCAGGACATGGATTCCTTCAATAAATAATATCCACCATGTATATAATTCCATCACCCAAAATATAATGATATAATTCAAAAGAATTATTTCATATATAAATCAAAGCATGTAAATAATATACACGTGTCAATTACTATTTCCGGATTAAGAACCTAAGCATTAATAATAACATAGAATCTTAGTTCTCCTTCTTAATCAGTATTATGGGAACAATTCTAAATTTGATCCTGTTCAATATACACAAAGTATACTAGCATTATTTATTAGTCAATATAAACTAATCTAAATAATACTACAGCCATACCAGTGGATTGTCCAACACCACCTTTGCTGTGAACCTTATTATATTATATAACCGTATTTAACAATCTAATATTCTGTATCCCATTTGATACTAGATTGTTCACAATATATAATATTAGACAACATGTAAACATTCAAATGATTCTCAAATAAACTGGCCAGAAATAAATGTACATACTTCAAATAAATATTTTCAGTATACACTAACAATCTCCCACTTATACTCAAAATATTCTATGTGTACATCAGTGTTTATTTAATCCACTATTACATAAATATCTATGTGTCCATCCATCTGACTCCTATCGCTTCCACATGCTTGTCAAAAACCTTGGTTGGCAAGCTCTTTGTGAAAGGATCTGCTCGGTTGTCTTCTGATGATATGTGAGCCACAACTATATCCCCTCGCTTTACGATTCCTCGTATGAGATGATACTTACGTTCAATATGTTTAGCTGCTTTGTGGTCTCGCGGTTCCTTTGAATTTGCCACAGCACCAGTGTTATCACAATACACCGTCAAGCTCCTAGGCAAATTAGGTACCACATCTAAGTCCAAAAGGAAGATCCTGAACCATACAGCCTCCTTGGCAGCCTCAGAGGCCGCCACGTACTCGGCCTTCATGGTGGAGTCTGTAATGCATTTCTGCTTTACACTCCTCCATATAACGGCTCTACCTCCCAAAGTAAAAACATATCCCGAGGTTGATTTCCTCTTATCCCTATCTGATTGGAAATCTGAATCAGTATATCCCAAAGGAAATAGATCTGAGGCCTTGTAAATTAACATATAGTCCTTCTCAGGTACTTGAGTGTAGTTTTTACTGCACCTCAATGTTCCTGACCTGGGTTCGACTGATATCTACTAACGATGCCTACAGCAAAGCAGATGTCAGGCCTCGTACATAATATAGCATACATTAAGCTTCCACATGCTGAAGCATAAGGAACTGCTTTCATGCTCTATATATCCTTAGGTGTCGAAGGACACTGCTTCTTAGATAGAGCAACTCCATGCTTAAAAGGTAAAAACCCTTTCTTGGAGTTCTGCATGTTAAAACGAGCTAATACTTCATCAATGCAGGGCTCTTGAAATAAAGCCAACATCCTTTTCTTGTGATCCCTTATAACTTTGATCCCAAGGATGTATGCCGCTTCACCTAAGTCCTTCATGTCAAATTTTTTGAACAACCATGCCTTTACTGATGACAACATCTCAACATTGTTTCCAATGAGTAAAATATCATCTACATATAGTACTAGAAAAACCACTGCATTACCTTCACTTCTCTTATACACGCACGATTCGCTTGGACTTTGATCAAATCCATATGACTGGACTGCCTGATCAAAATGAATATTCCAGTCTCTAGAAGCTTGTTTAAGTCCATAAATAGAACTCTTAAGCTTACATACCAGATGTTCTTGGCCTTCCTTAATGAATCCTTTTGGTTGCTGCATATATATGGTTTCTTCAAGACTTCCATTAAGAAAAGCTGTCTTGACATCCATTTGCCAAATCTCATAATCGAGATGAGCTGCTATAGATAAAAGAATACGGATTGACTTAAGCATGACTACCAGTGAAAAGGTTTCCTCATAATCGATATCTTCTTTCTGAGTATACCCTTTCGCAACAAGTGTTGCTTTCCAGGCTTTCACCTTTTTATCTAATCCCCTCTTTTTCTTGTAGATCCACTTACATCCAATAGGTTTTATACCTTTGGGTGGTTCCACGAGCTCCCGGACCTGATTAGAATACATTGATTCTATCTCAGATTCCATCGCCTTTTGCCAAAGATCTGCATCTTTGTCTTGTACTGCCTCTTTGTATGTACGGGGATCATCAGCATGTTCACCAGGGACCAAGTCTGAAGACTCTCCCAAAAACATGAATCTATCAGGCTGTTGAACAACCCTCCCACTACGACGAGGCACTGGTGCGGTATTAGTGACAGGTTGTACATTATGTTATGGTTGTTCTACTTGTATTACAGCTTCATGGGTATTATTTGTCCCTCCCACTAGTTCCTCTAAAACGACATTACTCATGGGTTTGTGATTCATTATATAGTCCTCCTCCAAGAATCTTGCATTGGTGCTAACAATGACATCCCGATTCTTCGGACTATAAAATAAATATCCTTTCATTCCCATGGGGTAGCCTACAAACAACTTTACTTCTGTACGAGATTCTAACTTAGTCGCGTTCTTGTTCAGCACATGTGCTGGACAACCCCATATTCGAATATGTCTTAGACTCGGTTTATCCCCGGTCCATAATTCTAAGGGGGTTTTAGGAACCGACTTAGAAGGTACTAAGTTCAGAAGATAAGCTGTTGTCTCTAAGGCATGTCCCCAAAACGACTTGGGTAAATCCGAATAACTCATCATCGATCTAACACTCTCTAAAAGAGTCCGGTTCCTTCTCTCTGCTACACCGTTCTGCTGGGGTGTGCCTGGTGCAGTTAACTGGGATTCTATCCCATTTCCAGATAAATATTCCCTAAATTCTCCAAGCAAGTATTCGCCACCACGATCTGATCGTAGTGACTTGATACTTTTATTAAGTCGCTTCTCCGTTTTAGCTTTGTCCTCTTTGAACTTATCAAAGCACTTAGACTTACAGCGCAACAAATAAACGTACCCATATCTAGAATAATCATCAATGAAAGTGACGAAATATTCATAACCACCTCTTGCTTGGATATTCATGGGTCCACATAAATCAGAGTGAACCAATTCTACTACTTGTTTGGCTCTATTCCCTTTTGCCTTGAAAGGCCTATTAGTCATTTTACCTTCCAAGCAGGATTCACAAACTGGAAATGGCTCCACTGCCAATGAGTTTAAAGGCCCGTCTACTACCAGTCTTTGAATCCTCCTCAAGTTAATATGACCTAATCTCAAGTGCCAAAGATATGTTTGGTTCAAACTAGAAGGTTCCTTTCTTTTAGTAGAGTTAGAAGATGTGTTGTTCAATTCCCTAAATTGCAGTTGCAGTGTAGGTTGACTAGAATTAATTATATACAAATTGTCTTGCAATGTACCAGAACATATAATTCGTTTATTCATTATAATAGAAACATTATGATCCAAACAAACATTATAACCATCCAAAGCAAGTTTAGAAACCGAAATTAAATTCCTTCTAAAAGAAGGTACATAAAGACAATTGTTCAAGACCAAAATCCTATCAGAACCAAAAGATAAATGAATAACTCCTACTGCAACTACTGCTACTTTCGTAGCATCTCCCATGAACACGTATATCTCACCATCTCTAAGCATTCTGGATAGTTGGAACCCCTGCATAGAATTACAAACATGATCAGTGGCTCCTGTATCTACACACTAAGTGCTCGTAGATATAGCCGCTATAAATGTTTCTGTAACTAGAGAAAGAGACATACCAGTATTGTTTGTCTTCTTAGGAAGAGGACAATCCTGTTTCTAGTGACCTGACTCTTTGCATCTGAAGCACTTTCCCTTAGCCTTTTTCACACCACCCTGAACTCCCACTGCCTTCACAGCTTTCTGTGTCTGAGCCTTTTTCTTCTTCTTAATACCTTTCGGCTTAGAGGAAGAACATTTCCCAGCCACATTCACTTGAACACTCTGCCGAAATAATCCTTCAGCTGCCTGAAGTTCTGTCAGCAGTTCCGCGAGACTATACTGCCACTTGTTCATGTTGTAATTTAAGCGGAACTGCTCAAAACTCTTGGACAAGCTCATAAGGATAATGTCAATCTGGGTTTCCCCGTCAAGTTCAGCACCAAGGATCTCTATCTCATTCAGATGCGACATTATCTTGAGAACATGATCCCTTACAAGTGTGCCTTCAGCCATCTGAGTGTTCATTAAAGCCTTCATGGCTACTTGCCTAGCAGCCCTATTCTGATCTCCAAAAAGTTCCTTGAGATTAAAGAGCATATCCGAAGCAGTGGCCATAGACTGATGCTGATGCTGCAAAACACCCGACATTGCTGCCACAATATAACATCGCGACATCTCATAAGCCTTAATCCACCGTTTATAATACTCTTTCTCATCTTCAGGAGCATCAGCAGCAGGCTGTTCAGGCTTGGGTTCATAAGTGCAAAACTTGTACTCCTCAGCAGTCAACACAATGTCCAAATTTCGTTTCCATTCAATATAGTTAGGTCCGGTAAGTTTGTTATCCTTAAGTATGGTGAATAGTGGATTAAAGCCCATTTTATCCTGAGAATCATGCATAAACACATCACATAAATAAGGGTGCATTAATTATTAAGATCTAAATTATTAAAATTTAATGCACTAACATCTAAACACCATAAGCTTCTAGTACGCCACGATGTGTGACATGTATACCACCTAATTTTGTTTAAATGTTACTTCGGTCCTATTACTAAACAATATGCCACGTTGGGGTGGACTATATTATTTTTCATAGCTAAGTGTATACCATCATCAAATCTTAAATTATTCGAAATCTATGGAACTTGGTACGCCACGATGGGTGGCGTGTATACCTTCCAATATTCGTAATTTTGCCTTGAATAGAATACTTCAATTCAATATTCATCAATGGTTTGATTTCCAGGTAGTGGAGGAGTCACATCGGTCTCGCTTAAAACCCACAGCCTTACAAGTTCGATGAACCCGTTTTTGACAAAATCGCCCCAAATCAGAAATAAAGAAAATCCGTATTTATTCCTTTCAAAATTTATTAATTTATGAAGTTTGTTCTAGTAATTTCTATAACATTCTAGAAACCATAAATTACATGCCACGATGGGTGACGTATATATAATTTATATTCGTCTTTATGTTAAATTACCTACAACCAATAATGGAGACCATGGGATTTAATTTCATATTAATTCCCTCTCCCACTTAGAATTTTTTTATTAAAATTGAGGAATTTTAAAATTAAATGGGGCCCTATGTTGTTATAATTATGTCTAATCATGCATTCAAAATACACACATAATTTTAGCAACATATAACATTTAATTAAAGAAATAAATAAAATTTATGTCCATGTCGTCCTAATTTAGTTAAACATGTAATTTTAAAAGAATTACACACATAATTAATGACACACATAATTAATAAATTAAAGCAATAATTAAAATTTAATGGAAAAAATTAAAATAAATTTTCCACTATTATGGCCCTTGAAAAAAAAATTCCGCTCTCAAAAAAAATCTGCCCCAAGCGCGCCCCGACGCCCCTAACAGCCCCAGCAGCCCCAGCAGCCCCAGCTGCCGCAGCGGCTCCAGCAGCCCCAGCTGCCGCCACGGCCGCAGCGCGCGCGCCCAGTAGAAGGGGAGTCCCCCCTTCCCTTGTTTCTGCTGTTTTTCACCGCGCCGCCGCCTGTTGCTTTTCTGTGAGTTTTGTTTTGATTTTGTTCGATCCAAACATCAACAGCAGCCCCTTGTAATCGCACAGCGGAACAAAAAACTACCGGAAAATATTTCCGATCGCACATAACTATTACAAAATACCCGGAACAATTACAAAAAAATAGATCTAATACAAAACTAATTTTGTAAAATCTATTCTAACACGATCAACCCTCGTGTAAATTACAACCACGATTAAACCACGTGGAAACCAAAACAAAAATTAACCACGATTAAACCACGCGGGATCCAAACACATAATTAAAATATACATGGCCATAATAGTGGATTAACAACCTGGATCAAAAACAATACAAGAAAAACACTATATACACGCATATATAATTACGACATGGACATTATATCATAAAACGTAGAACCCATTACCAGGCTCTGATACCAATTGTTGGGAACCACGGACTTAAGGTGTTACTACGTTTTACGATAAAGATTACGAAAAGAGGATTACCTTGTTAATGGTTGATTCCACGCTCTTCTATTGTATTCCCAAATTCCCTTGAGCGAAGTGTGGCCTCCGTCTTCTCAAGTTATCCTGTTTTCTTGCTCCTTGGTGGCTACAATATGTTTTCACACAATTGCCAAACAAGAAGAGAATAAGAATATATATAGGCTACAATAGGGACCATGGATAATTAGGTTGGGCCTTCTAATTACATCTTGAGCCTAGCCCAATGTAATTAAATATTAATTCAATCCACTAAAGAATTAATATTTGCACTACCTTTCCTAATACCGTAATTTAATTAATTCGGTTCCAATATTATTTGCTTATTAAATTCCCCATATTTAAAATATCATATGTCCATTAATTAAATAAATTACTGATAATTTATTTAATTAATATCTTTTATCCTTGATCATCCACTCAACCTTTATTTAATTATGCCAGAATAAATTCCACCTGCAGGGTTTCACATAATTAAATCTTTTTGAGCTTTCAAGGGGACATAATTAACCCGAATATTATCAGGACATGGATTCCTTCAATAAATAATATCCACCATGTATATAATTCCATCACCCAAAATATAATGATATAATTCAAAAGAATTATTTCATATATAAATCAAAGCATGTAAATAATATACACGTGTCAATTACTATTTCCGGATTAAGAACCTAAGCATTAATAATAACATAGAATCTTAGTTCTCCTTCTTAATCAGTATTAAGGGAACAATTCTAAATTTGATCCTGTTCAATATACACAAAGTATACTAGCATTATTTATTAGTCAATATAAACTAATCTAAATAATACTACAGCCATACCAGTGGATTGTCCAACACCACCTTTGCTGTGAACCTTATTATATTATATAACCGTATTTAACAATCTAATATTCTGTATCCCATTTGATACTAGATTATTCACAATATATAATATTAGACAACATGTAAACATTCAAATGATTCTCAAATAAACTGGCCAGAAATAAATGTACATACTTCAAATAAATATTTTCAGTATACACTAACAATCTCCCACTTATACTCAAAATATTCTATGTGTACATCAGTGTTTATTTAATCCACTATTACATAAATATCTATGTGTCCATCCATCTGACTTCTATCGCTTCCACATGCTTGTCAAAAACCTTGGTTGGCAAGCTCTTTGTGAAAGGATCTGCTCGGTTGTCTTCTGATGATATGTGAGCCACAACTATATCCCCTCGCTTTACGATTCCTCGTATGAGATGATACTTACGTTCAATATATTTAGCTGCTTTGTGGTCTCGCGGTTCCTTTGAATTTGCCACAGCACCAGTGTTATCACAATACACCGTCAAGCTCCTAGGCAAATTAGGTACCACATCTAAGTCCAAAAGGAAGATCCTGAACCATACAGCCTCCTTGGCAGCCTCAGAGGCCGCCACGTACTCGGCCTTCATGGTGGAGTCTGTAATGCATTTCTGCTTTACACTCCTCCATATAACGGCTCCACCTCCCAAAGTAAAAACATATCCCGAGGTTGATTTCCTCTTATCCCTATCTGATTGGAAATCTGAATCAGTATATCCCAAAGGAAATAGATCTGAGGCCTTGTAAATTAACATATACTCCTTAGTCCTTCTCACGTACTTGAGTATAGTTTTTACTGCACTCCAATGTTCCTGACCTGGGTTCGACTGATATCTACTAACCATGCCTACAGCAAAGCAGATGTCAGGCCTCGTACATAATATAGCATACATTAAGCTTCCACATGCTGAAGCATAAGGAACTGCTTTCATGCTCTCTATATCCTTAGGTGTCGAAGGACACTGCTTCTTAGATAGAGCAACTCCATGCTTAAAAGGTAAAAAACCTTTCTTGGAGTTCTGCATGTTAAAACGAGCTAATACTTCATCAATGTAGGGCTCTTGAAATAAAGCCAACATCCTTTTCTTGCGATCCCTTATAACTTTGATCCCAAGGATGTATGCCGCTTCACCTAAGTCCTTCATGTCAAATTGTTTGAACAACCATGCCTTTACTGATGACAACATCTCAACATTGTTTCCAATGAGTAAAATATCATCTACATATAGTACTAGAAAAACCACTGCATTACCTTCACTTTTCTTATACACGCACGATTCGCTTGGACTTTGATCAAATCCATATGACTGGACTGCCTGATCAAAACGAATATTCTAGTCTCTAGAAGCTTGTTTAAGTCCATAAATAGAACTCTTAAGCTTACATACCAGATGCTCTTGGCCTTCCTTAATGAATCCTTTTGGTTGCTGCATATAGATGGTTTCTTCAAGACTTCCATTAAGAAAAGCTGTCTTGACATCCATTTGCCAAATCTCATAATCGAGATGAGCTGCTATAGATAAAAGAATACAGATTGACTTAAGCATGACTACCGGTGAAAAGGTTTCCTCATAATCGATACCTTCTTTCTGAGTATACCCTTTCGTAACAAGTCTTGCTTTCCAGGCTTTCATCTTTTTATCTAATCCCCTCTTTTTCTTGTAGATCCACTTACATCCAATAGGTTTTATACCTTTGGGTGGTTCCACGAGCTCCCGGACCTGATTAGAATACATTGATTCTATCTCAGATTCCATCGCCTTTTGCCAAAGATCTGCATCTTTGTCTTATACTGCCTCTTCGTATGTACGGGGATCATCATCATGTTCACCAGGGACCAAGTCTAAAGACTCTCCCAAAAACATGAATCTTTCCGGCTGTTGAACAACCCTCCCACTACGACGAGGCAGTGGTGCGGTATTAATGACAGGTTGTACATTATGTTGTGGTTGTTCTACTTGTACTACAGCTTCATGGGTATTATTTGTCCCTCCCACTAGTTCCTCTAAAATGACACTACTCATGGGTTTGTGATTCATTATATAGTCCTCCTCCAAGAATCTTGCATTGGTGCTAACAATGACATCCCGATTCTTCGGACTATAAAATCAATATCCTTTCATTCCCATGGGGTAGCCTACAAACAACTTTACTTCTGTACGAGATTCTAACTTAGTCGCGTTCTTGTTCAGCACATGTGCTGGACAACCCCATATTCGAATATGTCTTAGATTCGGTTTATCCCCAATCCACAATTCTAAGGGGGTTTTAGGAACCGACTTAGAAGGTACTAAGTTCAGAAGATAAGCTGCTGTCTCTAAGGCATGTCCCCAAAACGACTTGGGTAAATCCGAATAACTCATCATCGATCTAACAGTCTCTAAAATGGTCCGGTTCCTTCTCTCTGCTACACCGTTCTGCTGGGGTGTGCCTGGTGCAGTTAACTGGGATTCTATCCCATTTTATGATAAATATTCCCTAAATTCTCCAAGCAAGTATTCGCCACCACGATCTGATCGTAGTGACTTGATACTTTTATTAAGTCGCTTCTCCATTTTAGCTTTGTACTCTTTGAACTTATCAAAGCACTTAGACTTACGGCGCAACAAATAAACGTACCCATATCTAGAATAATCATCAATGAAAGTGACGAAATATTCATAACCACCTCTTGCTTGGATATTCATGGGTCCACATAAATCAGAGTGAACCAATTATAATACTTGTTTGGCTCTATTCCCTTTTGCCTTGAAAGGCCTATTAGTCATTTTACCTTCCAAGCAGGATTCACAAACTGAAAATGGCTCCACTGCCAATGAGCTTAAAGGCCTGTCTACTACCAGTCTTTGAATCCTCCTCAAGTTAATATGACCTAATCTCAAGTGCCAAAGATATGTTTGGTTCAAACTAGAAGGTTCCTTTCTTTTAGTAGAGTTAGAAGATGTGTTGTTCAATTCCCTAAATTGCAGTTGCAGTGCAGGTTGACTAGGATTAATTATATACAAATTGTCTTGCAATGTACCAGAACATATAATTCATTTATTCATCATAATAGAAACATTACGATCCAAACAAACATTATAACCATCCAAAGCAAGTTTTGAAACCGAAATTAAATTCCTTCTAAAAGAAGGTACATAAAGACAATTGTTCAAGACCAAAATCCTATCAGAACCAAAAGATAAATGAATAACTCCTACTGCAACTACTGCTACTTTCGTAGCATCTCCCATGAACACGTATATCTCACCATCTCTAAGCATTCTGGATAGTTGGAACCCCTGCATAGAATTATAAACATGATCAGTGGCTCCTGTATCTACACACTAAGTGCTCGTAGATATAGCCGCTATAAATGTTTCTGTAACTAGAGAAAGAGACATACCAGTATTATTTGTCTTCTTAGGAAGAGGACAATCCTGTTTCCAGTGACCTGACTGTTTGCATCTGAAGCACTTTCCCTTAGGCTTTTTCACACCACCCTGAACTCCCACTGCCTTCACAGCTTTCTGTGTCTGAGCCTTTTTCTTCTTCTTAATACCTTTCGGCTTAGAGGAAGAACCTTTCCCAGCCACATTCACTTGAACACTCTGCCGAAATAATCCTTCAGCTGCCTGAAGTTCTGTCAGCAGTTCCGCGAGACTATACTGCCTCTTGTTCATGTTGTAATTCAAGCGGAACTGCTCAAATCTCTTGGACAAGCTCATAAGGATAATGTCAATCTGGGTTTCCCCGTCAAGTTCAGCACCAAGGATCTCTATCACATTCAGATGCGACATCATCTTGAGAACATGATCCCTTACAAGTGTGCCTTCAGCCATCTGAGTGTTCATTAAAGCCTTCATGGCTACTTGCCTAGCAACCCTATTCTGATCTCCAAAAAGTTCCTTGAGATTAAAGAGCATATCCGAAGCAGTGGCCATAGACTGATGCTGATGCTGCAAAACACCCGACATTGCTGCCAGAATGTAACATCGCGACATCTCATAAGCCTTAATCCACCGTTTATAATACTCTTTCTCATCTTCAGGAGCATCAGCAGCAGGCTGTTCAGGCTTGGGTTCATAAGTGCAAAACTTGTACTCCTCAGCAGTCAACACAATGTCCAAATTTCGTTTCCATTCAATATAGTTAGGTCCGGTAAGTTTGTTATCCTTAAGTATGGTGAATAGTGGATTAAAGCCCATTTTATCCTGAGAATCATGCATAAACACATCACATAAATAAGGGTGCATTAATTATTAAGATCTAAATTATTAAAATTTAATGCACTAACATCTAAACACCATAAGCTTCTGGTACGCCACGATGTGTGACATGTATACCACCTAATTTTGTTTAAATGTTACTTCGGTTCTATTACTAAACAATATGCCACGTTGGGGTGGACTGTATTATTTTTCATAGCTAAGTGTATACCATCATCAAATCTTAAATTATTCGAAATCTATGGAACTTGGTACGCCACGATGGGTGGCGTGTATACCTTCCAATATTCGTAATTTTGCCTTGAATAGAATACTTCAATTCAATATTCATCAATGGTTTGATTTCCAGGTAGTGGAGGAGTCACATCGGTCTCGCTTAAAACCCACAGCCTTACAAGTTCGATGAACCCGTTTTTGACAAAATCGCCCCAAATCAGAAATAAAGAAAATCCGTATTTATTTCTTTCAAAATTTATTATTTTAAGAAGTTTGTTCTAGTAATTTCTATAACATTCTAGAAACCATAAATTACATGCCACGATGGGTGACGTATAATAATTTATATTCGTCTTTATGTTAAATTACCTACAATCAATAATGGAGACCATGGGATTTAATTTCATATTAATTCCCTCTCCCACTTAGAATTTTTTTATTAAAATTGATGAATTTTAAAATTAAATGCGGCCCTATGTTGTTATAATTATGTCTAATCATGCATTCAAAATACACACATAATTTTAGCAACATATAACATTTAATTAAAGCAATAAATAAAATTTATGTCCATGTCGTCCTAATTAAGTTAAACATGCAATTTTAAAAGAATTACACACATAATTAACGACACACATAATCAATAAATTAAAGCAATAATTAAAATTTAATGGAAAAAATTAAAATAAATTTTCCACTATTATGGCCCTTGAAAAAAAACTCCTGCTCTCAAAAAAAATCTGCCCCAAGCGCGCCCCGACGCCCCAAACAGCCCCAGCAGCCCCAGCAGCCCCCGCTGCCGCAGCGGCCCCAGCAGCCCCAGCTGCCGCCGCGGCCGCAACGCGCGCGCCCAGTAGAAGGGGAGTCCCCCCTTCCCTTGTTTCTGCTGTTTTTTCACCGCGCCGCCGCCTGTTGCTTTTCTGTGAGTTTTGTTTTGATTTTGTTCGATCCAAACATCAACAGCAGCCCCTTGTAATCGCACAGCGGAACAAAAAACTACCGGAATTGATTTCCGATCGCACATAACTATTACAAAATACCTGGAACAATTACAAAAAAAATAGATCTAATACAAAACTAATTTTGTAAAATCTATTCTAACACAATCAACCATCGTGTAAATTACAACCACGATTAAACCACGTGGAAACCAAAACAAAAATTAACCACGATTAAACCACGTGGGATCCAAACACATAATTAAAATATACATGGCCATAATAGTGGATTAACAACCTGCATCAAAAACAATACAAGCAAAACACTATATACACGCATATATAATTACGGCATGGACATTATATCATAAAACGTAGAACCCATTACCAGGCTCTGATACCAATTGTTGGGAACCACGGACTTAAGGTGTTACTAAGTTTTACGATAAAGATTACGAAAAGAGGATTACCTTGTTAATGGTTGATTCCACGCTCTTCTATTGTATTCCCAAATTCCTTTGAGCGAAGTGTGGCCTCCGTCTTCTCAAGTTATCCTCTCTTCTTGCTCCTTGGTGGCTACAATATGTTTTCACACAATTGCCAAGCAAGAAGAGAATATGAATATATATAGGCTACAATAGGGACCATGGATAATTAGGTTGGGCCTTCTAATTACATCTTGAGCCTAGCCCAATGTAATTAAATATTAATTCAATCCACTAAAGAATTAATATTTGCACTACCTTTCCTAATACCGTAATTTAATTAATTCGGTTCCAATATTATTTGCTTATTAATTTCCCCATGTTTAAAATATCATATGTCCATTAATTAAATAAATTACTGATAATTTATTTAATTAATATCTTTTATCCTTGATCATCCACTCAACCTTTATTTAATTATGCCAGAATAAATTCCACCTGCAGGGTTTCACATAATTAAATCTTTTTGAGCTTTCAAGGGGACATAATTAACCCGAATATTATCAGGACATGGATTCCTTCAATAAATAATATCCACCATGTATATAATTCCATCACCCAAAATATAATGATATAATTCAAAAGAATTATTTCATTTGTAAATCAAAGCATGTAAATAATATACACGTGTAAATTACTATTTCCGGATTAAGAACCTAAGCATTAATAATAACATATAATCTTAGTTCTCCTTCTTAATCAGTATTAAGGGAACAATTCTAAATTTGATCCTGTTCAATATACACAAAGTATACTAGCATTATTTATTAGTCAATATAAACTAATCTAAATAATACTACAGCCATACCAGTGGATTGTCCAACACCACCTGTGCTGTGAACCTTATTATATTATATAACCGTATTTAACAATCTAATATTCTGTATCCCATTTGATACTAGATTGTTCACAATATATAATATTAGACAACATGTAAACATTCAAATGATTCTCAAATAAACTGGCCAGAAATAAATGTACATACTTCAAATAAATATTTTCAGTATACACTAACAGTAACCCCGTTTTATCCCCAAATCCTTGCTTTCACACTACAAGCCAGATACCTAGAGCCTGTCACTGTTCAAACCCGGATTTCATGGTAATGGAGGTAAGTCCTGTACATGCATTACTAATCTCTGTCATTCCCATAATTATATGGACATATTTTCGTTGTTTTGTTCGACTCTGTATTATATTAATATTCTTAGATGACATCCAACAGTTAATCAAATTTTGATTGTTATAGTTGTTTCTTAATCTATTGAGATATAACATCAGTTGTTATAAAACAGTATTTACAATGCAAAAGAAATCAGTGTATCAGTAATCAATTTGAACATCAGTTGTTATAATTGAATACATATAATGTACTTTAAAATAAGTCAATGTGTACCATAGTATTATCAAGTACAGTGCAATGAAGAGTGTTTTGTTGTTTTTGGTATTTGTACAAAGATGTAGCTATAGATCATGTTACATTTTTGACATTAGTTAGAATTTTGTTTATGTTATTTCAGAAGATTTTAATCTAATATAAGTTAGTGGACCAATACATAAAGTTGTCATTATAAGCTTTTCCAATTTTTATTTTTTTGTACACGGTGTTGCTGGATTGAGTATAAGTTTTTGCCGAAACCTATTGCAATATAACAAAAGGGCTTTATTAAATTACAATGTACTTGATTTATTACCAAATATTGGCTTGAATCTCAAAAGATTGGTACCTTTGATTAAGTACACTTTGTCATTATTAACATATACTTTGTTAATTTGACAAATTACATATCAACTGTCGTACTCTGTTTGGTAGCTACTCCTGCTAAACTCATATATAGATAAGCTCTGTTTTGCGGTTGTCCTTTCTTAACATGTTCAGTTATAAACTTTGAATATCAGGCACAAGCACACCCTTCATTATTCATTCATTAATGTGGCAATGATTTCGCAAAGACACACATGGTTAGTTGCTTTTAACATTTGTCAAAATTCTGTAATTAGACAACTATTTTACTCTTTTAATTTGAGTAGGATATTTTTATTGGTGCTTAGTTAAAACTTAACAAGATTTGTTGTGTAGAAATTACCCTCACGTTTTGTGAAACATTGTGGAGATCATGTGCCCGAAAATATTACCGTGCAACTGCCCAATGGATACCAGTCCTACTGTCGTTTCATCAAAGAAGGAAAGAATTTTGAAAATGTTGGTTTGTTTTTCCAAGATTTCAAAACCAATGAAGGAGTTTATGCACTGGTTTACTGTAGGGGTTTCGGGATATTCACCATTTTCATACTTGAACATAATGGTATGAAGATTGATTATCCATCCAAAAAAAAGTTGCTTCTGGCCCCTGTTTATTTGGAAGGTATGTTTGTAGGCTATATGCAATGTACCTATTATATTATCTTATAATGTTAAGATAATAAATATATGTTCTAACATCTCCCATTACAAAAATAGACAATAATGATGGAATTGGGAAGAAGTTTATGATTCATACTGATGAGAGAGTTTTACTTGCTACTGAGATCGTAAGACTTAAGCTTTGGTTAATTAAATTCAATAATCTGACAGATTATAATCTAAAGTTCCACTTGACAATTATATTCCATTTTTTTATATGTAACAAGAAGTTACTTCAGAGTTTATTTAATAGTTTCGACATATGTTGAAAAGGAAGAATTTTCTCACACTTCGTAATGGAAATAAGTATGAGTTTTTTTCTCAGCAATGAGTAAAAAATTTATAAATCTCAGAGAAGTCGTCAACAAGAAATATTTGAAAGCTCGTGATACTCTTTTCTTCCAACCGACTTCCAAGAATGGGTTTGTTGTTTCCATTTTCTCCAGAAAAAGAGTTGAAAGGACCTTCCCTATATCAACAAGCACTGATGGTTTGTTTCACCACCTCTTTTCTAAATTGTTTTTTCATATCAAGAATTCCAATTTGATATTGACATTATATTAATATATTGTGCAGACCCTGTCATTCAAACAATTCATCAGAATTACAACAATCGGGTATTCGATGTTGTGCTCATACGATCAAATCTAGATCAGAATTCTCATGGAGTGGTATGAAATTACTTTACAATTTTTCACATACAGTATGTTCAAACTAGGGGAATTCAATTGATATGTTATTTTTCATGTTAAATAGTATATTCCACCATGGATAGTTCTGGAGGACCAAGAATAGGTGAATGTGAACAAGGTTCGTCTGATAATGAATAGACGCAGTTGGAAGGTCAGAGTGGTTTGTATACATTCCACGCCTCGATTTTCTGGTGGATGGGATAAGTTTGTGAATGAAAGCAAACTCGCAATGCATGATAAACTAAGATTTGAAATGATCCAAGAAGATGACGTTGTTTTGTTCAATGTTTCTGTTATTTGAATGTAATATATTTGTTTGATGATATTTATCCTGTTGAACTACTGTATTTTAATGTTGAAACATTATAACATCAACTTTTTTTAACATGAAAGATTCGTCTGTATGATCCTCTTTTGTTAAAAATAGTTATTGAAACATGTGATATGTGAGATCTACCGAGTACAAATTGCTCCGTAATTCTCACATAATTTAGAATATTTATTATCTACATTTCTAAAAGCCATTCAATGGATAGTGTAATACTTACATTCCCTTTTAACAATATTTTTTATTTCTGGTAAATTGGTTCTATAGACTATACAACGAATTTTGGACACCTTGGTAAACAACATTATAATCTAAACTATTCCCACAGTTTTAGTTATTTAAAGCTCCTAAAATATTTGTAATAGACACATCTCCTCAACTCTCTAATTATATGTCTTAGTTCTTCAAAACTCTACAACTATTTACAACAAACACATCTTTTAAACTATTTTCTTTATATACTACTTGCAAGAATTAGTTTATAATATTTGATTTAATCAATTTACGACCACAAACCATTATCTGTTGTTTTACATATTTATGGAGAATGGAACATGTTGAGCGTGTATGGCAATTTCCTTGTAATGGTTGGATGAAGATCAATGTACATAGTGAGTTTATTCAGAATATTCCTGAAGGCGACAATAGAAACGGTATTGTTATTGTAGTAAGAGATGCAAGAGGTCATCTTCTAAGACTGACTTATGGCACAATTCCAGGCCTTACAAATCTGAATAATGCATTATGGGCCATTCTACTATGCATGCGTCGTGCATTCCAGGATTCTTACGAACGTGTTATCATTGAAACTGACAATATACAAGCATATCGTGAATGTAAATATTACAAAGAAGAAGGAATTACACCACATACTAGACTGACTTTCAGGCTTATTCTTTCGAGGTTTAATGATAATAATATCTGTTATGAACTTAATTTGGTTCACCCTCATAGGAATGCAGTTGCGCGTCGTTTGACAACCCTTGGCAGAGAGGATTCGCATGATCTTCGCACATTTGATAAGCCTGTTGCAGATATACAGAATTTCCTAAACATGGATTTAGGTATTGGGCCAGAGCAAGCAAGATTTCAAGACGTTGAAATCAATGATCCCGAACCAGCAAACGATGGTCAGGTTGTGCAAGTATAGAAATCTTTCAATCCATGTAATTTGATGTATACAATTCATGTAAGGAAAACATATGTGTAAATAGAATAAACTGCAAAAATGGTTGTGCAATGCATATATATTATTTAAAGCATCTACATTAAACATAACATGATAGTAATCCAACATAAACAATCATTCATATTTAAATGTTTTGCATAAAAGCATTTATTACACTTCTCCAACTAGAACTATTACAATATACCATCACAGGAAATCGACTGCAACATAATTTATATATTTCGAGCATAATCATTTAATAGTATGTGAATCTTTCCACTTTCTTCAATCAACATATCAGCACGATCATTCAAATTATTAAGATGTTCTTTCCACCCATCTCCAAACTTTTGGAATGCACTTATCATTTCTTCCGTGTCCTGTTTGAAGTTCTTCTCTTGACCAAGTAGAGACGTAGACGTATCACCCAGGAATCTGAGTGAATTCCCCGTATAAGAATGTGGAATTTCAGTACTACTTTATGAAGACTCTCCATGTTTTTTCCTTGATCCATTCTTCAGAGTATCTTCTAATTCGCTGTAAAACATTGAAACTAATGTTATAGGATTTGTATAATAAAGCAATGTAAATCATTAAATCAGATACACATTTACATCTTACTTGAATTGTTCCTCAAGGCCAATAGAATGAGCAAACAATTCAGACTACCTGTTTTCCATTGTAGCATACATCTCTGAGTAGAAAACTTTTGCTTCTTCCATATCATTATTGAATTCTGCGCACTTTATAGCCAGATTATGCAAGTCTTGCTCCGCTACATTCTTTATGCCTGACCATCTATTCCTCTTTTCTCTTCGTGAATTCAATTTATAATTTTTAGAATACATCAAAATGTAAATAAACACCCAAGAATATATATATGTATGAGTATGTCCAGCATGTTTTGTGCAGTTTTCTTTAGTTTATAATAACTTATTAATAGTTATTAAACAGTTACCTAAATTTAGAATAACTGATTGATAGTTATTAATTTCTCTTAGTTTATCTAAAAAATCCGGAAATTCTTAAATAAAATAAACATTATATAATTTCGATATAAAAATGAGACGCGATTTGGTTTAATGTTTATATAGTTATACTAAAGCACAGTACAATAACATTAACAAAACATTGTAGACATAAATATGTTTTATGTGTTTAACGACAATGTAAACTCATTATTTGGAAGCAACGTACTACATTCTTCACGGTTAACTATTTTACAAAGTGATCTAAACATATGGACTATAAGCATTTTAATCCTTAAGATTTTAAATTGGCAACAATATTAAGTTTGGCCTAACGTGGGTAATTTGATTGAATAAAAACAGAATGTTTTACAACTCTAAACATGTTGTTTGGTAAGCATTCTTTATCGCAACTTGTCAACGTGGTGAGATAATTGGCAACTTCGAGTAACATGACTGTTGAATTTTTAAATGATTTAAAAATTTCGCAAAATAGTTTTGAGCTTTAAAATATTATTTTAAATTGTTTTCAAGGCTCGATAATTATTATAAAATTATTTTGAAGCCATATTTGGCCATCCGAACCCTGTTTATTGCTTTAAAATTAATCCAACGACCCGTTTTGACTCCGAAAAATATTTTCAAAATCATATTAAATACCCGAAAGACTGTTCATGACCCGAGACTTGCTTATAAATGAAATTTCATTGATTGTTTAACGTGCTATGTGTTATATGTGACTTGTTTTGTTTTACTGTCGGACTATGTGATCAGTGTTTACTTGTTTTTAGCATAACTTTCAATCCGTTAATCGGATTTGGGTGAAACGAAGGGTAGATAGAAGTGTATACCAAATAGAATCGTATGAGTTGAGTATTGTTAGATACTTATAATATGTGAGCATAAGAGGCAAGGCATAGGAAAGGGAAGCAAGTAGTCGAGGATTAGGAGATTGTGATTGGAAGTTAGTGAAGTATAGCAAGCTAATATCAGGAAAGTGTTCTAAACTTTCTCGAGATATATTTTGAATAGTTGATAGTTCTGTTTTATGTTACAAGTGATTTGAAGCACTGAACCCTAAACCTTGATTCCAGTTATTGATCTTTGAGTCGTAAACCTTATTCTTTCTGAACCATTGATTGTTGATTACACGAATACAAACCACTGAGATACGATACTACTCCAAAAATACATATAAACTAAATACCAAATACTGAACCAAGATTGCTTATATACTCAAACCATTATGCCTTATGCTTTGAAAGATCAAATCCATGTAACCCTGAAACTTTGACTCTTTTGTTATCCAGTTCTTTCACCACTTGATACTTTGTGAAGATTGAAACCATCTCATGATTGGAACTCCAACATTGCTTATGATTCTGTATATTGCTTTACATTTTTTATTATGCTATTATGATATAATTGGATTTTTTTATAAAATTTTGGACCAGATTCGTGGTCAGACCAGATTGGTGGTCAAGTTATGCCAATGTGTGCCTTGGATCCGGTAATTAGAGCAGAGCTGTGTGCCTTGCTCGGGATTAGTGCGTGCCTGATCAGCAGCCTAACCTTGGTTTTTATAATGAAAATATAATATCCAATTCTAAATTATCATTCATTGTTCACTTGATACCTTAACTTATTTCACTTGATCATTATTCTCAGTCTTGTCAATGTGACTTGCTAAGCTAGTTATCTCATTTGTGCGATGTTATTTATGTTCTTTTCTAGTTAAAAAGGAGCATGTTGGTAACGAGGATCCCCAATCCAGTGCGAGAGCTAGGGGTCCAGGTTGATCAAGTTAAGCTAGCTGACAACTTTTGGAATAGTATAAGTTTATGAAGTTTGTAAAATGTTTAATATTCAGTTATAAATTTGAATAGTTGGGATTTGGGTGTTTGTAATATAAGTGTGTGTGTGGTTTGTGTGCATACTTTAACCTGTTGCGGTCCGTGGTAGTCGGTAAGTAGGGTCACTGTATATTATTATTATCTTTATTATTATTATATGCAGGTTATAAATATGGTGTGTGTGTGTGGATCCCAAACTTCTGACCCGAGTTTGGAGGGCACCACAGTAACCTTCAAGCAAACTTGTGCCATTTTGCATGCAAGGGTAGTGATGTAATTTGGCTAATAAAATGAGAGTTAGTGGGGTGAGAGTTTCCAAGTTTGCCCCTCATTTGTGCTTGGGAGAAATTTGCATGCATGGGCAACTAAGTAATTTGCTAATTAAAAATCTACTAATTTATATAAAACAATTTCTATAAATATAAATGCACCTCCATAAATCACAAAATATATGCCATAAAATAGCTTATGATTTTATAAATTTAATGATATAAGATTTGAAAATTTATTGATAAAAGATTTTTAAAAATCATTTTTTCATATAAAATGAAGTACTTTTGATTATCATTTAAAAATACTAAATGATAAAATTTTCCTTTCAAATTTTTTTATATAAACTAATACATTAAACACTTAATTTATAGGCACTCAACATATAGATCATCCACATTTATAATTTAACATAATTTAAATCTCAGTTATAAACACACAATTATAGGGTTTAGAAATACCGGTTGTAACATCATCTCCCTCTTAAAGGATTCTGTCCTCAGAATCTAGGAGAATAAGTGAGGATACCGGCTATGCATATCCGACTCTAGTTCCCACGTTGACTCTTCAACCTTGGGATTCCTCCAAAGTACTCTTACCAACTTGACCAACTTATTTCTAAGACTCTTCTCTTGCCAGTCGAGTATTTTGACAGGTTGCTCCACAAATGACAGGTCTGCCTAAATCTCTATAGGTTTATACTCTATCACATCGTTGGCATCAGGATTATACTTCTTAAGTAATGACACATGAAACAGATTATGTACATGCTGATACTGAGGCAGCAAAGCTAATTCATAGGCCACATTTTCTACTTGACTCAAAACTTCAAAAGGACCAATATATCTAGGTACTAACTTCCCTTTCTTGCCAAATCTAGACAATCATTTCCTTGGTGATACTTTCAGCAATACGGCTTCACCTACTTCGAATCTGATATCCTTCCGTGCCGGGTCTGCATACTTTCTTTTCCTATCTTGAGCAGCAAGCATCTTTTTACGAATCACATCCATTTTCTCTTGCATCAACTATGGGATAATAATTTGCGTTCGCCAACTTCGTCCCAGTAGGTAGGGGATCTGCACTTTCTTCCATACAATGCCTCGTAAGGCGGCATGTCGATAATTTCGTGATAACTATTGTTATAAGAGAATTCAATCAAAGGAAAAAGGTCATCTTAATTCCCTTTGAAATCCAATGTAAAAGTTTGCAACGTACCTTCGATTGTTTGAATAGTCCTTTTGCTTTGTTCGATGTTTTGCGGATGATATACCGTACTCATTTTTCAATTTAGCTTCCAAATGACCATGAAATTGTCGCTAAGATCTCGAGTTAAATTTCTGATCTCTACCGGATACGATAGACACTGGAACTTCGTGACGCATCACGATTTCAACCTTATACATCTTAACTAAAATTTTCCAATGAGAATCTTTCACTGATATGCAAGAAACGCGTTGACTTTGTCAATTGATCAATTATTACCCATATTGCATCATGATTAGACTTAGTCTTTGGTAATCTTACCACAAAATTCATCTGATAAGCTCCCATTTCCGTTCAGGTATGTCTAGTGGTTGAAGCAATCCACTCGGTCGCTGATGTTCCGCTTTTACTTTCTGGCATGTATAGCATTTACTTATCCATTTCACAATCTTCCTTTTTCATATTTGGCCACCAATAACTTTCTTATAAGTCATTTTACATTTTTGTACTTCCATGGTGAATCGATAATCTTGAGTTATGCGCTTCATGAAGAATCTCGTGTTTCAATTCCATAACACTAAAAATTTCAGATACGCGAGCAACATGGTATATTCCTTTATTATCCTTTTGAGCCTTAATTTCTTTTCCAAACAACTTATCTTTCTCGTGGTTCATCATTTGCTCTTGGTGACGTCGAATCTTTTCTAAAATTTCTAGCTGAAAAGTCATTGCATATATTACCTCACTTCCCATTTCTGGAATTCGCACTTCTATTTCCAACTTCCCAAAATTCTAGATTAATTCCTCAGATGAAGTTTAACACATTCAACCCTTCTTTACGGCTTATCGCATCTTCTACAACATTCGCCTTTCCGGGAGGATAACTGATAATACCATCATAATCTTTGATCATTCCAACCATCTCCTTCGCCACACAGTCAATTCTTTCTACGTAATAATATACTTTAAGCTTTTGTGGTCCGTATAAGTCTCACACTTTACATCATACGAATAATGCCTCCAAATCTTAAGGGCAAATATAATCGCTGCTAATTCTAGATCATGTGTAACATATTTCTGCTCGTGTAGCTTTAATTTCCTTGTCACGGATACTATCACTTTCTCGTGTTGTATCAATACACAACCTAGCCCTTTATACGAAGGATCGATGTAGATCACAAACTTACCTTTTCTGTAACGCCCTCCAGACCCGGGGTATAAGTCTGGGGGTTACTAGCTAATCATCAAACTTGTACAATCTGATTAACAAATAATAAAGAAATGAATCTAAACCCCTTTAACACTAACCAGGATCTTTTTAGGTTGAAGTATAAAAACAAGAACCACTAACTACTTTATTACACACCAAATTCAAAATCTTACAAACTCTCTTTATTATAAACCATTTTCTAACCAGTTTTAAACTAGTTTCATCTTTTATTCAAACACACACACACTAACTATCTACACTCCACCTATTCAGGTAACTCAAAGCTTTCTTCCTGGATTGGGATCAACACTTTGGGTATAAGAGGATCCCGAGGCTTGACCCGCTTCTTTACCAGTCGAGTCCTGATGGGTTTCATATTCCTTCTTAACTGAAATAATAAGGTGAATAATAAAAAAAAGGGTGAGACAAAAATTGCTCAACAAGTCCGCAAAATATAAACAATGTTAAAGTAGTTTAAATGAATCGGTAGCATGGGCTATATCTGCAAAGATATAACCCCGCGAGAATAGAAAGAAGGCCATTACTGGCGAGTACAAATGAACTAAACTGGACACAAGTTCGCATCTATACCCTGCTGATCAGCCAGTATACACTGCAGATCTATATCCCATCATATAGATCCCGTCGGGCACCCATGCACTACAGCCCATCTCAAGGATCCGGTTATGTCCCGGTCCTTAGAATTAAGTAAACTTAATCCCTAAAAGTATCATTATCCAGTCCATGGAGTAGCAAGCGGAACAATCGGTATGCTTTGATATATTATAATCACCAGAATATATCAATATTTGTGAGTAACAATTGGAATATGAACAATGAATTCAAATGAAAAGGAGAAATCAAGAATCGAAATGAAATATGAACAAGAATTAAAAGAGTGCAAGCGTGATAAGAATCTGAAGAAATATCACTATTCTGAAATTAGAATAGGGGAAAAACTTGCCACCTTTCGCGCGACTTACTGCAAATATGTCACCTTCGTCTATCACTATTCTGGTCTAGTCATTTCGTACTTCAATTGCGTCTTAAACCGACTTCACATCGTTCCTATTGTCTACCCATACGCTTATTACTGACTCGTATATTATATATTAACAAGTAAGACTCGATTAACCACATTTTTACACATAAGCACATAATCATTTTTATAGTTAAAATAATTTTTAGAATCAAAATCGACTCGCTGATTGCTCAACTGATCATTATCTAACTTGTTTCCTATCTTTTAGAATTTTTCGGACTCGTATCGGCACACAATTCGACTGATAATCAAACAAATAACAAAGTCAACTAATTTCTAGAAGAAATTAGACTTTAATATTATTTTTAATGAAAATATTACATTTTTCTGAGTCAAAAGGCTTTCGTTTCGCTCGAATCGGACTAACGGTCTAATTAATATCAACAAACACGAATAAATCAATTTATTATTCAATATAAATAATTATCACTAATTTTTAAACCCTAAAATAATATTTAAATAATTATTTAAGAAAAATCAGAACTGAAAATGATTTTTCTACAATTTTTGGAATTAAAATGAATTAATCATTTTTAAATAATTTAATAAATAATAAATAAATAATAAATAATTATGAAAATGATTAAATCTGATTTTTAGAAAATATTTCAGAATTATTTATAATATAAATCAATTAATTATATAATTAATTAATTAATTTATAAAATAAATTAAACTAATTTTATGATTAAAATAAAAAAATAATATAAAATAAATTGCGGAAACATTTGTCAGAAATCAAATTCTGACAAAAGCAGATCAAAACCGGGTTGCAAATCGGGTTGCAACCGGGTCACGAAGAACATCCCGGGTCGGGGATGAACTCATTGGAAAATTCCCAGATTCCGGTGGGTTTCCCGGACTCCGGTGACCTCTGTTCCTGGCCAAACGAGCACCGTTTGGTACCATTTTTCATCCCAAATCATTCGAAATTACTTCTCCAACTTCATTCAACTGAAAAATGATCAAAATCATTCCTGAATAACAATCTCCGATTAAACCGACTTAACTTTCCTATCTTTTGATTCTTTGCATGAAACTTGATGATTTATAGTGCAAATAAAAGCTAAAGAACAGTATAATCAAACCCCTAACATATCAGGAACCAAAGATTCACCAAAATCATGAAGCTATGTTTTGAAAATCGAACATAAACCCTAATAATCGAACTTTACTATCCAGGTATCGTTTGTTCAATTAAACACCATGAATTGATTGCAAATAACATCAGGAAGCTATATCAATCATTAAAACATCATAATAACCCTAGAATCAAAAAGTCCTAATTCGAACATAAACCCTAAAAATCAAAAATCAAAAATAACGAATTAAAACATGAAATTGATACTAGAAATGGAAAGAACAGATCAAGACCTTCAATTTCAGTACTTGAATCACTGGATTTGGTGCTGAAATCTGCTCGAAATCACCGATTGATTCTTCCACTCAACTTTGTTCTTCCCGACCCGGTTCCAGAGAATTTTGTGAATTTTCAGAATTTTAATTACTTAATTAATTATAATTAAATAAAAATTAGGCTATTTATAGTAGTGAAATTAATACTCCTAAATAAAATTAAGGCCCTAATTCTACACTTTTTAAAATTAATAATCCCCTAATTTTATAATTTTTGAGTATTAAAATTTAATTTATAAATATTTTATATATACAATATATATGCCAAAATTTCCCAAAAATTGTGAATAATGCAAAAATACAAAGAAATGGTATAAATAAAAGTCCTATAATTTTATAAAAATAAAAATATGATTTTTATGGGGGGTTTTAACACCCAATGGGGCCCGGAAAAATCATTTTTCGTAAAACAAGAAAATTTATAAAATACCTAGATGTTCAGAATATTGGTTTGATGAAAAATAAGGCCCATTGTTTTATTTGAAATACCTGCTTTAAAATCATGGTTCGGGTCGTAAAACTTTTTAAATGCAAGCTATAAATGAAAAATAAAATATCTGAAAAATATCTTAAAAATACCGGGACGACACAGAATGCACGTAACACATAGCAATTAGGGTTGGATAGTTAATTCCACATAAATGACACATTAATACACATAATTTATTATAAATATGATATAATACAGACGTAAATTTCCCAGACGTTAAATTTTCTTCGGGTGAAACCTACACTGATGCGGTTACCGGCCTTTTCTTTAACTTTTGAAAGCATCCTTCGCACTTATCCGTCCAAATAAACTTTTCATTCTTCCTTGTCAACTTAGTCAATGGGACAGCAATCTTAGGAAAAATCTTGTACAAATCTCTTGTAATTCCCTGTTAATCCAAGAGAGCTTATGACTTCTATAGGAATCTTAGGCCTATCCCAATTCGTCACAGCTTCTATTTTGGCAGGGTCTACTTTTAATACCTTCAATATTAACTACATGTCCAAGAAATTGAACTTCCTTTAACCAAAACTCATGCTTCGAAAACATTGCATATAACTTCTCTTTCCTCAAAATCTCCAGAGAAATCCTCAAATATTCCATGTATTCTTCCTCCGTCTTGGAGTATATCAAGATATCGTCAATAAATAATACGATCACGAACTTATCCAAATATTCCTTGAATACTCTATTCCTGATATCCATAAATGCAACTGGTACATTTGTCAATCCAAACGCCATCACAAGAACTCATAGTGTCCATATCTTGTTCGAAACGCCGTCTTGGGTATATCGTTCGCTTAATCTTCAGCTGATGATACCCATTAACACTTTAACTTCTACTGAGTTTATATCAAGCATACCTGCCACGACATCTGCATTCTGCACAGCATCTTTCATTGTCATGTTGAATGTTCTTGCCCTTGGCTGAGCTACTAGTGTTGTAGAGGGTGATGGTCTAGTAATCCTAAACACATTCGCCTTCTGAACAAGATCCTTACAGTTCCTTGCCATATGGCCCACCTTTCCATATTTAAAATAATTAAATTACGGCTTTCTTGCTTCACTTGGGCATTCCGTCGAATAGTGACCTTCTTGATTGTACTTATAACAAATCACGTCTTCTTGTCTCCGATTCATAAACCTTATCTCCAACTGGTCTTGCATATAATTTGGAAAATACTTCTCTAAAACATCTCCGTAAACTTCTCCCAGATTATAAATTTTCCTTCAAGCAGCGCCTTTGAAGATTTCTAGCTATAACTTACCTCAACCTAAAGGTAATAACATGCGTACAGTGCCTTTTTCTCATCCTTAACTTCCGCTAACTCGAACGCTTTTCCATTTCTCTCAACCACGACTGAGCTTTAATCGGTTCTGGAAATCCTACAAACTATTGGGGATGCACGGACTGAAAATGTTTGAATTTTCCGACTTTAGGGGCTACATGTTGTTGCAAAAGTTGAACAAGTCGGTTCATCATAGGAGTATCTTAGTTTAGTTCTTGGTCTGGGGTTTGAGTTTTTGATTGGTGGTTTGGTGATGTTACCATTCTTTACAATCCTGATTGATAAATTATATATATTAAGATAGCATGGCATATATAATAATAAAGATTCTTTTTGAAACCATTTATGGGTTTTAAGCTTTACCCACTTGCACATGTGTTTCTCTATTACTACATAATTCACTTCTCAGTTATGGTCCTCACATGGTACGAGATATGATTTACAAGGTATTTAGAAACATGGTATATAAAAGAGTTGATAAAGATTTCCTGGGTTTAGAAGGCGAAAGATTTATATAAGGCTTCAACAGTGCATAATAAAGAAATTTAGGTACAATAAGTTCGGGCATAAGGTACAATGATACAGCAGGATAAAATAGAGGAAAAACTGGAAAACATCCCCCTTCCTACCCTCAACTTCTACCTAGCCTCTACTGATTACAACCATAGAAAACTAAACATAATATAACAATATCGGCAACTACTGCTCCATCTGATTCTGCATGTACTTAGGGTAATACTTTTCCCAAGAAACCGGCTGATTTGCCAAGAAACCGGCTGATTTGCCAAGAAACCGGCTGATTTGCCTCCATATCTTTCACTGAATCCCACCAATAGATGACTTCCCCTTTCAAAAAGTAAGTAGCATATGGCGTCTTATGATCTTCTCTTAACTGAACCAATTCAAAAGCTCTTTCCATTTCCCTAATCCATGTATTAGCTATTACCGGATCAGTGTTATCATGAAATACAGGTGGATTCATATTCTGAAAAGCTTTAAAAGTGACAATTTTTCACGGTGGTACTGGTGGATCAGGTGGTTGGTGTGGTTCACGGTTATCTTGGTTTTCAAATTGTTGTTGAAGAGTTCTTTGTTGTTGACCTATAACATTTGTTTATTGTTGTAAGGTTTCCAGTAATCGAAGAATATTAGGATCTGTGGTAGAAGTTATTGTCGGGTTCTTCTTTTTAGATGGCATGATCCTGAAATAGAAGTTATATCAAAACATGTATGAACAATACAGAAAATTTCAAGGTTAAGGTGTCACAAGTCATTATATTCATTCAATCGGGTTTCAAATTATACAATAAGGATGGTGCATATAAAGGCATGAGAATAGTTGAAAGCAAATAGAACGATAGTGTATAATTATTGAAATTAAGGTCAAGGTACATCAAGATCGGAATAGAGTCTGAACTTAGGGATAACATGCTTAATTAAAGGAAAACAACAGGGAATTCTACAAAGTCCAGCAATACAACGACATGAGAAGTAGATAATGGAAAAAACTAAGGCTCCGCTCCATCGGGGTCCGTAAGTTTTCTCCTCATGAAGCGTCTTCACAATACTCTGGAGCTCGTCCGCAATTATCTGGATTATATACTGGCTGGTACGGTCTCAGTGCGATGGCATCTCGTCAAGCTTAGTGTTAACGTACTGAACCAAGGTCTTAAGTCTCGCAATCATCTGCTCCTTAGGCTTTCCTCCATAATTTCGGCTGTCCGGATACACATTCTTCAATCGCTCTAACAGTTGATCATACTTGCCCTGAAGCCTGTCAAACTCATGCATCAACTCAGCATATACGGAGAAAACAATTGTGTCGGACGGTTAAGAGGATGATGAGGAATGTGCCCTTTGCTGCTAAATAATGCATATATATATATAAGAGAATTATAAGTGGATGACTCGAATAACCTATACCTACACTCTCGTATAATATTATAAACCTATATACATATATAACCTACTTGGGCTGTCCAGGGACTCTAAACCGTAGATCTGATATCAAAACTTGTCACACCCTAACTTTAACAATAAATATTATACAAATCAGTACAATAGTTAACAAAAGGAAATAAATACTTCCGAATCCAAGATCTTACAGTTTAGGGTTTAGAACAGCCCAATACTATTAACTATTACAACCTGATTTTTAATATCGAGTCCTCACACAAAATGATCACTTATTCTACCTGAGCTCAAACATACGAATCGGCATCACAAGTCTTACGTGCTGTCTGCTTGAATCTAACCATATCTGCTAGCTGTAATATTATGGTGAAAGCAAGTAGTGAGCCGAATGTTAAACAAGCGCTATAATATACATAAACAAGAATAAAAGAATAATAATGGAAATGAAAGATTCAACAATATAGTATCAAGAGATAAACTTTCAGGGTGATGGCATCTTTTCTTGTAGTAAAACAATTCAAACCCATTTCTTTATCAAAAACCATTTTATAACGCTACGGATTACAGCCGGTGATCAGCCGCGAAGTAATCCCGAACCTCGCTGGGTTCTAGAACATTAATAGGATCCCTAGGCAACCTTTAAGCCTACAAATTAAGAGTGGAAAGGACTTGCGTCTCAGTCCAGATCCACTATTTAATGAAAATATTTATCCCCATTTAGGAGTGAAAATCCACTTTTTAACTTTTTCATTTAAAAAAAATTATTTGATGCCAAGTGAAGGTTAAACTATTAAACAATGAACATATTTATCAAGGGTTCTAGATCAACTTTAAAGCCATGATCAACTAGACTGATACCTTATCAAATGGAATCGCAAAGTTTCTATTCACAAGGAATCTGACAATGAGGTTTCACAGGGTTTGTTGGATAGTATAAAGGAACTCAGTCAAACTAGGTTCAAGGTAATGGTTCCAAATAAGACATAGGTATTAAAATATAAAGAAGGTGGGCATCAGTTCAAAGTATAACAGGGTATCATGTTTTAGGGGTAAGGATAGGGTTATCAAGAAATCATGAACAATCTCTAAGGAAGAACTGACTTTTAGGTATCAAGATAAGGTTACTGAGTATAACTTGCACAGGGTTCAACATCACAATTACTTTGGTATACTAGCATGGTATGACTTTTGATTTACTTGCATAGAAATCTTCGAGTAAAGTTAAAATACTTGCAATAAATACTTGAGGGTTCATGGCACTTGCATATAATACGAAGATAGATTTGAAACCACTTGGTTCATATATATCAAGGTGAATTAGAATACTCACATCATATATAAGAACTGGGTTATCACACACTTGTAGTGTAAACAAAAAGGTAGGTTGAAACACTTGCCTTGAGAAAGGCTTGACTGGCAGGTGGGAGCAACTGGAGCTTCACTCAACTTTAATGGAAAGCTTACCCTCATCTCGAGAGCCTACACAAAATAATAATAACCTCATTATAATATATACTCAGTAACTTAACCTAATTATAAACCAAAATTACGCACATTGGCACTTAGGCCTATATACGCATACATGCTTACAATTATCTTATAAGCATAATAGTTCACATAGCCATATATGCTCACATAACACATTTAAGTACATAATAATATATCCACACACTATATTACATTACTAATCTTGGATGATCTCATTCCACTTGCTCAAGCCAATTAGTTATGCTAAACTAGCCAAAACTCTTAATATCGACCTCATAACTGGAAGTGCCTTTTCTAAACCATCAAGTTCTTATGGACCCTGACTTAGGCCTTACACTTTTCTGACCTCATACTATCTTACAACTATGATAGTCAACCTAGGCCTCACTCATAAGTGTCCTAAAACTAAAGGTTAAGTGATTGTGCTCATTATAGTGATTTCAGGATGACACCAATGGGTTTTTGAGTACAATTGACACCCTTACACTTCAAGTTTACCTCCCAAACTTTTAAAATAGATTCTTCTGATCATAAGGCAACTCCCAAACTTGGTGTGGCTCAAGGGCCTATCTTGGGCCTACCTGGGCCTAAGCTTAAAGTCCAATGTTCCCCTATTTTCTGGACAGAAAAGTGTCCTGATTTGCACTAACTTATGACACATGATTCTTACTCAATTCCTATGAACTATGGCTGAAAAACTCATCTGACACTCCCTCTAACTAGGGCTAACCAAGGCCTAGTGAGGGACTACCCATGACATGGTCAAAACTCCTGATTTCTAAGTTGTAACAAAACTATCCCCTGCTAGACAGGTTTAATGTTTTCACTTGTGCACCTAACCAAACAATCTACAAACCTCTAATCAACACCTGAAATCTAAATTATATTCCTAGTGCTAACTTCTGGTGTCTTGGGCCTCAATGTACATTACCATGACAAGGTCAAATCTCACTCTAAACCTTATGAAACCAAACTGAAATTCTACAGAATCTAATGTACCCCTTTTCATCATGTTTCCCACTTGACAAACCAAACCAAATATCAACCAAAACTCAAACCAAAATCCAACCAAGACAACTGTTATGGATTAAAAACTAGGGTATATGATTGCTGTATTTATTACTAAGGAACGTGAGCTTCAAGGCTCGATTTGACTGCTCTTGTGTTTCGTGACTCAATCTGCCTTAACAAGATGTTTACGTACCTTGCTGATTGCCAGTGATCAAGTCGAAAAACGTAGTTTTGATATTTGGGGTGAGGCCCCTTATATAGATGTTGGGAGTCCTTGAATTGGACTTGGTATAGGAGACTTGGTGGTCAAGTCTCTGAATTAGAATGGACTTTGGAGTCCTAGGAAGTAGGAAGCTGATTCCTTATCCCATGAGGTTCCTTGGAGGCCAATCTACAAGGATTTATATCCCCACCAGGACTCATCTTAATTGCTTTTTTCTACCTTATTAATTAATTACAAAATTAATTAATATTCAGGGTTTTGGGCCTTCTTTGTTCTATCAGGCCTGATCTGGTCCATCAGGCCTGATCAATGTGTTTACCTTTTCTGTCTGAAAGTCATACATCTTTTTATTGGGTCTTGTAGCCCAAATCATGTGTAATTAATGTAATATTTAATTAATGTCTTGTAGCCCACTTGAATTGGTTTTTGATGCTCCATCAAAATAGAGAACCCAATATTCTTTCTTCTTATCATCCTTTTCTTTATCCCCCTTATCAACTTCCTTGTCTTGAGGTATGGTATCTTCCTGCCCCCCGACTTCTTGGTTGGGTATGGTACATTCCACCACAAAGTCAGCCAATGCCTGGGCTTTTATTTCCGTTTGTGGCTTATACTTGATGTCGAATTCTCCCAGCTCTATTGCCCACTTGATCAACCTCCCACTAGCCTTGGGACTATGAATGATATTTCTCAGGGGCTGATTTGTTAGCACCTCAATTTGATGAGCCTGAAAGTAAGGACGTAACTTTCTTGAAGCCATCACCAAAGCTAAAACAAACTTCTCAATAGTTGAATAATTCAACTCAGCTCCATGCAGAATTTTGCTGACATATATACGGGTTTCTGGATTTTCAATTCCTCCTTAACCAATATAGTGCTCAAGGCACTCTCTGAAACGGCCAAGTACAAGTATAATACTTCATTAAAAGCTGGCTTGGCCAACAACGGGGCCTGGACCATATATTTCTTTAATTCCTTGAATGCCTTCTGGCTTTCCTCACTCCATAAAAAATCCTTAACCTTCTTTAAGGACTTGAAGAACAACAAACACTTGTCCCTAGACTTTGAGATGAATTGTCTCAACGCAGCAACCCTTCCGGTGAGCTTTTGAACATCTTGATAGTTTTTAGGGGCTCCATGTCCAGGATTGCTTTTATTTTATCGGGATTGGCCTCGATTCCTCTCTTGGAGACCATCAATCCCAAAAAATTTCCAGACTCTACTCCGAAAGCACACTTCGTAGGATTTAACATCATCTTATGATATCTCAGGACCTCAAAAGCTTCCCTCAAATGGGTTATATGGTCAGTCTTCACTAGACTCTTGACTAACATGTCATCAACATAAACTTCCATGGTCTTGCCAATAAGATCTTTAAAAATTTTATTTACCAACCTTTGATAGGTGGCTCCTGCATTCTTGAGACCAAATGTCATAACAAGATAACAATAAACACCAAAGTTAGTGATGAATGATACCTTTGGGATATCGCCCTTGTGCATCTTGATCTGATTGTATCCACTAAATCAATCCATGAAGCTCAGCATCTCATGCCCAGCAGTGCCATCTATCAAATTATCTCTCCTTGGCAACGGGAAACAGTCCTTAGGGCATGCGTCATTCAGATCAGTGAAGTCCACACACATCCTCCATTTTCAATTGGCCTTCTTCACCATTACAGGGTTTGCTAACCATTCTGGATATTGTATCTCCTCGATTAAACCAGCCTCTAAGAGCTTCTCTACTTCCTGTTTTATAGTTTCTTGCCTCTCTGGAGCAAAACTTCTTTTCTTTTACTTCACTGTCTTCCAATTTGGATCCACATTCAGCTTGTGAGTAATCAGTTCCGGGTCTATGCCTGGTATATCAGCTGCTGACCATGCAAACACATCACTATTTTCTTGTAGAAATTTCACCAACTTCCCTCTAAGGGGCTCCTCTAGTGTGGCTCCAACGAAAGTCACCTTCTCAGGATCCTCGGGAGCTAAAGAAATTGAAACCAAGTCTTCTGCTGGCTTCCCTCTTTTCTCATCATTTTCTCGGATATCCAGATCTTCAATAGGCAGAACTTGCCCCCAACTCCATTTGCCCTCAAAGAGGCTACATAACAACTTCTAGCCATTTTTTGATCTCCTCTCTCTTCTCCAATCCCATTCCGGGTGGGAAACCTTATAACTGAATGGTAGGAAGAAGGGACTGCCTTGAAGGCATGTATCCCTGTTCTCCCCATGATAGCATTATAAGTTGAACTAGCCTTTACCACCACAAAGTCCAACATATGTGTTGCTTGCCTTGGTTCCTGACCTATGGTGGTTGGCAACTTGATTATCCCTTCCACGGGGCACTCTACTCCCGCAAATCCATATATCGGCATATCGGTCGGGGTTAGTTGAGAATCATTATAACCCATCCTTAAAAAGGTGTCATGGAGCAAGATATCCACCGAAGCACCATTATCCACTAGGACTCTCTTGACCGGGCTATTTCCTATTATCGGCGTTATGACCAGCGGGTCGTCATGAGGAAATTTCACACCCTCTAGGTCAGAATCATCAAAAGCCAATGTTACTTATGTCCTGGCCCTCTTCGGGGCTTCTCCAACAATATGCATAACCTCTCTAGTATATGCTTTCCTAGAGTTCCTGGATAATCCAGCAGCTGTTGGTCCTCCAAAGATTGTGTTTATCACAGGCCCTCGAGGTCGCAGCCCTCCAAAAATTGCATTTATAACCGGTCCTTTAGGCTGGGGATTCCGCCCCTGATCGTCTTGGTCTCTTCTATGATCTTGAAAGTTCTTCCTTCCATTGTTATTCCTATCCCCTCCTTCTCCAGTTTATTTGTTCAATCTTCCTTTTCGAATGAGGAACTCAATTTCATCTTTCAGTTGTCTACACTCATCGGTGTCATGACCAATATCTTTGTGAAATCTGCAATACTTGCTCTTATCTAGCTTGGCAGGATCAGCCTTCAAGGGCTTAGGCCAATGAATATCTCAATCTTTCTCGATTTCCATCAAGATCTGGCTTCTAGGAGCATTCAGCTTAGCGTATTCAGTGAACTTTTGCCCAGGTCCTCCCTTCTTGGGGGTTGAATCAGGGTTTTGCTCGGTTCTAGGATACTTGTCCTTAGCGATATATTCCAGGTTAGTTTTCCGCTTCTTGCCTCCAGTGGGCTCATTACTCACTACGGTCTTCCTCATGCTCTCTTCCACCTTGATGTACTTCCCGTCCCTATCTTGGAGCTGCAACATGCTTTCAGGGGGGCGATTGGCCAAGGACATCTTGAAGAACTCATCCCTAGTTCCTTGTTGTAGTGCTATCATGGCTACCTTGTCATCAAGGTCCGGGACTTTTAAAGCCTCCTTTGTGAAACGATTCAGGTAGTCTCTCAAGGATTCCTTTGTTCCCTGCACAATGCTCATGAGGGATGCTGAACTTTTCTCATGCACTCTCTCGTTGATGAACTGCTTAATAAAAGCATGACTTAATTCTCTGAATGACCCAATAGAGTTTGGGGGCAAACGACTATACCACCTTTGAGCCATACCCGACAGGGTTTGAGGAAAGGCCCGACACTTAATAGCATCATTCACGGGTTACAACAGCAGTGCATTAGAGAATGTCCTAACATGATTAGCGGGATCTCCCGTGCCATCATAAGCTTTGATAGTTGGCATCTTGAACTTCCTTGAGATATGGGCATCCATTATTTCTTCAGTAAAGGGCGGAGTAGGATCATCAAGATCTCCAAGGGGAAGAAGATTGCTTGGATCAGCCCTTGGGACAACAGCCCTTCTCTGTATTGGACCATCCAGGACTATGATAGGAGGAGGATTTCTCCCCCTAGGAGGTAGTGGGGGTCTGGTGGTCTGGTACGCCTCCATGTCGCGCTTCAGCCTTTGAATCTCAGCCTCGTGAGCCCTGATCCTTTCCTGCACTTCTTGGGGATTCGTCCCTTGGGTGCTCCTAGGACGTTGGCTACCATCAGCCATCGGCTCTTTGCCAGCACGTCTCCTTCTTGGAGCTACTTCATCATCCGAAGATTCGGAGTCTCTCTCAGTGTAAGGACCAGAAAATTCCTGATCCTCAGGGATAGGAGCCAAACCTCGTATATAGGGGCGATCGCCCTCGTGCTTCACTCCTTCCAACATGTCCACTTCTTCCAACCTCGGGGTAAAGGGGCATCCCATAAGGGGGTTAGTAGTCACAACAGTTGAATACTCGTACCCAATAGGTCGAGAATTCACAGGTGCATGTAGTTGTTGAACTTGGGGATTTATACCTTGAATAGACGAGGGAATCGTCCCTTGTGGCTGAGGTTTAGTTACCCCTATCTGGGCTTCTCCTTAGGTGACTGCATAAGTTGAATGAGGAGGTACCTCCACGGTTGATGAAATCACTTGGGTTTTCCCTGATGGTGTTCCTTCCTCAAGAGCTCTAATTGTTCTACGTGTTCTCGCCATGGTTATTGTTGTGCTTTCCCACAGACGGCACCAAATATTATGGATTAAAAACTAGGGTGTATGATTGCTTTATTTATTACTAAGGAACGTGAGCTTCGAGGCTCGATTTGACTGCTCTTGTGTTTCATGACTTAATCTGCCTTAACAAGATGCCTACGTACCTTGCTGATTGCCAAGGATCAAGTCAAAAAATGTAGTTCTGATTTGTGGGGTGAGGCCCCTTATATAGATGTTGGGAGTCCTTGAATTGGACTTGGTATAGGAGACTTGGTGGTCAAGTCTCTGAATTAGAATGGACTTTGGAGTCCTACAAAGTAGGAAGCTGATTCCTTATCCCATGAGGTTCCTTGGAAGCCAATCTACAAGGATTTATATCCCCGCCAGGACTCATCTTAATAGTTGTTTTTCTCCCTTATTAATTAATTACGAAATTAATTAATATTCAGGGTTTTGGGCCTTCTTTGTTCTATCAGGCCTGATCTGGTCCATCAGGCCTGATCAATGTTTTAACCTTTTTGGTCTGAATGTCATACATCTTTTTATTGGGTCTTGTAGCCCAAATCATGTGTAATTAATGTAATATTTAATTACGTAATCAGGATTTATTTATTCCCTATCAACAACCTACTGAATTAACACTCCCACACACAACATTGGCTTAGTAGAGATCATCCTTACCTAAGGTGCAATATAGCAAAACAAGAGTTAACACAATATACTAATTATAAGTCATCTCAAATTCAAAAGTAACACTTAAATCCTTCAAATATATATACGAATCAAAACACATAACAAGGAGCACAAATCATATTTGATATCCTAACTCAACTGAAATTAGAGATTATTAACAAAAAGCAAACCAAATGATCAAGAACTTTCAAAAATCATGAGTTGAATCTATACATGCATGCTTTCGAGTTTACAAGCCAAAAACAATATGGTTTCCAAAATAATTTCATCATAAAATTAACATGCAAGCCTAGATTTAACTATAACTAAATTATCACTTAGCATGCAAAGGGTTTTGTCAAGTTTTTACTTCCAAAACCAAGCTATCATCACATAAACATTCAAGATCACATCAACAAAGCAACAAAGAAACACCATTAAAAACCATTCATTCGGCTCCTTATGGTCATGGCCGAATGAAATGGAAGGGAAATGACCATATAAGCAAGAGTTTAACTCTCATGACTTGGCATTCACCATTCCTTGTAGTTCTCTCAATAATACAACCTTAAATCCATGAGGAACAAGATTATATTTTGAGTTCTAGTTAAAACAATGACATGCAAGATCAAAACATAAACTTTTCACCCTAAACTCTTAGGATTATATATGAACAAAATATAGGGAGTAAGATTACTTGAATAAAAGATAGATATTTGAGTGAAAAATGAAGAAAAGAAGGGGGTGGGGGCTTCGGCTATGGGAAGGCCGAGAGGGAGGAAACCGAGAGGGAGGGAGGACGAGAGGGAGGAAACCGAGAGGGAGGGAGGAGAGGGATGAGAGAGTGCGGTGAGGGTGTGGAGTGTGGAGTGAATTGAAATGATTATGACCACTTGTACTTGATTTCTATGCTTTTGATTTGACTAAAAAAATTGAGTGGATTTTAGAATTGACAAGAGTAACCTTCAAGCAAACTTGTGCCATACTGCATGCAAGGGTAGTGATGTAATTTGGCTAATAAAATGAGAGTTTGTGGGTGAGAGTTTCCAAGTTTGCCCCTCATTTGTGCTTGGGAGAAATTTACATGCATGGGCAGCTAAGTAATTTGCTAATTAAAAATTAACTAATTTATATAAAACAATTTCTATAAATATAAATGCACCTCCATAAATCACAAAATATATGCCATAAAATAGCTTATGATTTTAGAAATTTAATGATATAAGATTTGAAAATTTATTGATAAAATATTTTTAAAAATCGACTTTTCATATAAAATGAAGTGCTTTTGATTATCATTTAAAAATACTAAATGATAAAATTTTCCTTTCAAAATTTTTTATATAAACTAATACATTAAACACGTAATTTATAGGCACTCAACATATAGATCATCCATATTTATAATTTAACATAATTTAAATTTCAATTATAAACACACAATTATAGGGTTTAGAAATACCGTTTGTAACATGGAGGGACCTTAGGTAAGTGAGATAAGCACCACTGTCTCTACTATTCCAACCTCCCAAATTTCTTTGCCTTTGAGTATGGCTATGGCATCTGTGTCAATGACCCAACAGATGTCAACCCAAGCCACCAAAACAAAAATTTCAAAATCCAAATCAAAAAAAACCCCTCAGGTTTCTCTCAAAAGAAACCAGTTGTAAAATCAACCAAAACTAAAGAGGGGAGTGTGAATGGTGGTAAGGTAGGTGAGGGACAGGATGAACACCAAAGAAACCCCAAGGATAAGGATGGAGAGGTAAGTGTACCCAAGCCTAGTAACACCACAGTTTCCCAACAAACTGTGGTGATTAATAAGGAAATCAACTCACTTCTAGTTTCATCCTCCCAAAAGGATGTTACTATTGAAACAAACTCTCAACCAGGAGCACATGCCAAGAGGGTAAGGGACACAAGCTCACCCCAAACTTATTCCAGAAAGAAGAGATCCAAACCCATTGGGGATGCACAGGGAACACACACAGTGCAAACTGAAGCTAAAGACTCAGTCACTGCACCAACTCAAATTCAGATTGATGTAGCTCCAATAAATGTGGAGTCACAACCAAAATCTTTAATCATAGAAGCACCACAAACAACAAACTCTCCCATAAATTCTCTGGATGTGGATATGATCAACACATCAATTCCTGATTCCCCTTCTTTAACTCTGTTGGATATGATCAACACATCAATTCCTAGTGCAAGTAAGCATAATCTTTTGGATGATTTGTTGGCTCACTTTCCAATTCTTTTAGGAACTATTGAGACATCTGTTCCCAAATTATCATCAATCTGCACAGAGTCTACAATAGTCTCTACTCTAAACTCATTTATTTCTTCTATTCCGGTGGATATTGTTCATCCGTCGGTTAGTGATTGTATCCCGACGGATATGCCTTACATAGTCATCCTTCGGCTATCTTAACTACTACCCCGATGGATGTTCTTCATCTATCGGTACTCACTACACACACTGAAATTTTAACAATTGTTACAAGTGTAGATGAGTTAGAAGTTGTACAATCACTCTTATGACTGAGGGAAGGGAGTGAATTGAGTGAGAGGCTGAGTTTCTCTCAGGCAAAAGGAGAGGAAAGGAGTGAACAAATGCAGGCTATTTCTTCCAGCCTGGGAAAAGAGAGTGAGAGGAGCTCCACCTTAGTAGGTGAAGGTGAGGGTATGAGGGTGGTGAGCCAAGGGGAGCCCTTGATGCAAGAAAAGAGAGAAAATGAGAGAAAAGCAGGTACAACTGAATGGGAAGAGCCCATTGTAAGTGAGTTTATGGATGTCAATGAGGCTGAAAAGAGAAAGCTAATTCAGCAAGAATATCAAGCTGTTTTGGACTCTGTTTCTTTTGGAGATGAGGCATTTACTCACCATTTGGCAGCTTATCAAGTTCTAGATGAACATGACAATGTGGCTGCAGAAAAGATGCTTAACTTGGTGCATACAACTGCTTCAGTACAAAGAGCAAAGGATGTCATCACAGCCATACCACCTAAAGCTGGTGATGATGTTGACTATGGAACTGGTGAGTATAAAGAGTTCTTTGGAGATGAAGATGATGATGAAAAAGAGTTCATGGACATAGGGGAGAAGCATGTCCTAGCTCTAGATCAAACATTCCACCTTGGGTGTTTTCTAAAGAGTGTGATGAGCAACATTTCAAGACAACTTTCACATTATTCAACAGACACACACTGCTCTTTAAGTCACTACTAATGCTAGCACCAAGAAGCTTCTACAAGCACACCTCAACTCTCTACAACTACATCAAATACAAGCTCTTCAACACAATCAAGATGTCACTTTAATCAAAACAGAGATTGACCAAGTCAAGAAGGATGTCTCCGAAAGATTGGATACCAAATTTCCAAATACAACAGTGCTTGACATCAACAGACAGTTGAGGAAGAATTATATTCTTTATACTAAAGTGGATTCCTTGGACACAAGACTGAAAGCAATAGAAGCCTCTCTCAAAACTATTCATCTACAGCAAGCATAGCAAACTCAGTTGCTTCAAAAGCTGGTGGCTGCACAAACTTCCACCTCCACTCTACTTGATGATAACAAAAAGGGGGGGAAAGATTCAAACATCCCAGTTAGTCAAGGAGGACAAACCAGTGAGGGGGAGAATGTGATAAATGTTCAAATAAGTCAAGTAATAGTTCCAGAAATTACTTTTCCAAAGCCACCAGTATTGGACAACATTGATCTGATCCAAATAGCAGCTGCTAAACTGAATTCAAACTCAGATCTCAAGATGCTTGATGTTGCAGCTGCTGAGTAGGAATTGGATGACAAGTGGAGAAAGATAGATGAATAAATTCAGAAGAAATTTGGTCAGATACAGAAACCAGACAAGAGTTTTCATCACCACTCTCAAGTCAAGAAAATCTCAGTGAATGAAATGAGTCTAGGTAGCTTGGAAAAAGGCCAAACTTCATGCATCAAATCTCCAAAAGCCAATCTGATTTTGAATCCTAAAAAGAACTATCCAAAGTCATCAGACAAGAATCCCTTGTAAATCATGTTTGAAACTCCAAAACCAGATGAAAAGAAGCTGTTGGCAAGGTCCATAGCATTTTACAAGGATCCATCTGATTCAGTACAAAAGAAGAGAATTGCCAAAATTTACAAGAATGGAAAAGAGATCTGTGTGGTAGCTAGACACCCTCAGTTTACAGTAGCAAAAAGGGAAGAAAAGGAAAGAATTAAGCTGGAAAAGAGGCAAGCTGCTCTAGATGCTTAGAAGATCAAACAGAAGAAAGAGCAAGCTGCTAGAGTAGCCAAGCTTTAAGATGTGAAAGCTGCAACTGAAATCTCTGAAAAACCGCCTGTGATTACTGAAGCTCAAGATCAGCAAATTCAAAATAAACCTCAACAGAAAAGAAAATTCAGATACAAGCTCCATTCCAAAAGAAAATTGGACTTCAGTGATGAGGAGATAGAAGACTACATTCCCAAATAGTCTACAACTTCAACTCAAACATCCAAGCCCTCAGTGGTACATGAGGAATTCAAGGTGGATCCAACAAAGAATTTTCATAGTGAGCCTATAATTCCCAAGGATGAGCCAATAGACTGGGAAAATTTTCCAATTCCTGAACTCAATTTACTTGTCTTCAATAAGCCAAAGAAAACAAAGGCAAAAGCAACCAAGAAGGTCAAGCCTGTGACTCTCAGAACCAAGACCCTAACCAAAACTCAACCAACTGTCAACAAGGGAGATCTACTCTACAACTGTGACATCAAGGAATTTTCTAATATAAATCTTTACTTGAATAAATTGGAAGAGGTAAGAGGAATTGATGCTCATAGACATGTTCCTGAAAGACTAGTGTTTAAGTACAAGGGAGGGTAAGAGATCACATGGCCTCTTCACAGGATTCTTCAAGAAAGCCAATCTGTACTGATAAAGGTCTTCTCATCCGTCAAGAAAAACTTTGGTTTTAATGTAACTGCAAGGAAATTGGTCCTAAAGAAGATATAAGATCTAAGGAGTAATAAAGCCAAGAATGCACTTCCAAAAACTCTAACAATTCCCTTCACAGGAAGTAGAGTGCATTTGAGGCCTTATTGGCTGATGGAATTCATGTATGACAAGGGTGTTAGAATATTCTTCAGACTGGATGATCAATTGAGTATCTCTAGTAATGAGACTCTATTGGAAATGCACGAAAAGCTGGATCTATCTGAAGATGGTGAACTTGAATTCCACAGACAACTCCTGAATCAAATAGAAGAAAATAACAGGAAGCTTGGGAAGAAATCCAGACAATCAAGGAAATAGAATCATCTAAATCAGTCTAGAGGAGCACCTTGATAATAATTGTAAGAACTCTTTGAAAAACTTGTTTTGTTCAATTTCTAATAAATATTGAAGCACATATCAGTTTTATCTACTATATTTTAATCTGTATATTTAGGGTGTTTTGTTATCATCAAGTCTCTCTTAATTTATGGCTTCAATTCCAGTAGACATAAATTGGGGGAAATTATTATGAATATGTTGTGAACTTGATGATAAGTAGACATAAATTGGGGGAAATTATAGTCCCGATGGATGAACTTTATAGTCCCGACGGATGATAATTTGACATCCATCGAGAGTTTAGCTTATGTTACAAATAAGTACTGTAGCACATTTCTACAAACAACATGTTTTAGTCTATTAGATTCTGTAGGATTCTCTAAGTCATGTTGACTACTAGATTGATATGCAAAATAGGTTGGCTAATTGTAAATATGAGATGTCTTGTAATTCTGTATAAGTGAAATAGAGTCAAGTGACAGATAGACTCCCGACAGATGATCTTCAAGGCTCCCGACGGATGTTCAACATATTCTCGACTGATGTTCAATATAATCCCGACGAATGATCATATTCAAAATGGTTGTTGATAGTGATAACACAGTCACATGCGTCGGGTGTTTGCAAAAGGAATGTCGCCGCCTGTTAAGCAGGATTTTGAGAACAAATAAGCATTACCATTTCCATGCAAATGTGAAGTTATTTTCAAAGATGTTGGATAGAGTTATGTTACAGCGTGATATTAGACTAGAGTTTATTTTGTTTTATTATCTTGTCTTACTGTCATGTAACTTGGTGATATATAAACCAAGTGTAGTAACTGAGAACAATTAACTAAGCAAACTTATTTTCAGAGAAACATATCAAGCTGTATTTTGTAAGAATTTCTCTGTACTTTTGTTTGTTCAACTTGTAAAGCAGCTGTGAGCTATTCAAAGCTTCACAGAGTTCTCAATCTGATATATATATATATATATGGTGGATACTTTCAAATCCACCAGAAAGTTTTAAAGCTTGTGTTTTATTACTTAGTGTTTTGATTTCTATTAATCTTTCATTCCGCACTATTGTAAATCAAACATTGTTATATATATTAAGTTAGAACAATTTTAAAATCTAAAAAAGTAGCCAGAATTACATTCAACCCCCCTTCTGTATTTCTTGTTGTATTGTTTAGGGAGTAACAATTGGTATCAGAGCAAGCTTTTAATGTACAAAGAGTGTAAAGATCACAACAATCAACAAGATGAACAAAAAGGATGTTGGAGTTAAAATTCCATTTCTGGATAAAGAGAACTAGAAGGTGAAGATGCACCTACATCTTCTTTCTCAAGATGAAGCTTATGTGGATTGCATTGAAAGAGGTCCTCATGTCCCTATGAGAGCTGCTACAGGGAATGAACCATCAATTCCAAAACCTAGGCATGAATGATCAGATCCAGACATTGAACAAGTTAGGAATGATAAGAAGGCCATGAACATACTGTTTAATGGTGTTGATGGTGATATGTTTGATAACATCATTAATTGTAAAACAGTCAAAGAGTTTTGGGACACAATACAGATTATTTGTGATGGTACTGAGCAAGTAAGGGAGAATAAGATGCAACTCTTGATTATACAATATGAGCATTTTCACTGTGAAGAAAGTGAGTCACTTACTGATATTTTTAGTAGGTTTCAGAAACTACTGAATGATCTAAAATGGCATGGAATAGTCTATCAGACAAAAGACTCTAACCTCAAGTTCCTTAGATCTCTCCCGAAGGAGTGGAAGCCATTGACAGTCTCATTGAGAAATTTACAAGATTACAAGGAGTTCACCTTGGAGAGACTGTATGGCATCTTTAAAACCTATGAGTTTGAAAGAGAGCAGGATGAAAAGATGGAGAAAGGAAGGAAGAAGGGAGGATTCATTACAGTTATTACTGAGTTAGAATATGAGAAAGAGATGAAGGTGGAAGCTGTTGAGTCTACATCAAAGGTCTGTGAAAGAAAGGGTAAAGTGCTGGTAACTGAAAATGAAGAAGAGTTGAGCCAAGATGACATGGATGATATTGATAAGAATCTAGCATTCTTATCCAGGAGATTTGCCAAGCTCAAATTCAAAAAGAATTTTGGAGCAGCCAAGCCAAACAGAAACATGGTTGATAAGTCAAAATTCAAGTGTTTCAAATGTGGCTTGGCAGGCCATTTTGCTAGTGAGTGTAGAAAGTCTGATTCCAGCAAAAAAAAGTTTGAGCCTGTTGATTATAAGCAGAAATACTTTGAGTTGCTCAAGCAAAAGGAAAGGGCTTTCATAACTCATGAGAATGACTGGGCTGCAGATGGATTGGATGAAGATGAAGAAATCAACTATGTCAATCTAGCCCTAATGGCCAAGTTAGATGAAACAAAAACAAGTTCATCAAGCAATCAGGTAGTCACAACCAATCTAGCTCATTTGTCTAAAGCTGAGTGTAATGATGCAATAAATGACATGTCCGCTGAATTATATCACCTGCGTGTTACACTTAAGTCCCTCACCAAGGAAAATGCTAAATTTAAAGAAAACAACTGGTTTTTAAGTGAGAGGAATAATGTGCTAGAGTCTCAATTTATTGAGTTTGAAAAATTGAAACTAGAATGCAAGGTTGCTAAGGATGAACTTACTGAATCCTTAAAGAAAGAGGAGATTTTAAGAAAGCAACTTGAACGAGAACAGGAAGTAATTAAAGCATGAAAATCATCTATAGATGTTCATGCTCAAATTACTAAAGTTCAAGGTATAGAATCCTTTTGTGATGTAGCCTGGAAAAAGAGCAAAGAGAAGCTTGATTCCAATCTGGTTGAAGGACTCTTTACAGATATGGACTCGACGGATGATTTCATCCGTCAGAAAATCAAAAAGATTATCCGTCGAGAGACAAGGAGCCACATCTGTCGGTTGTGAGTAAACCAGTTAGCAAAGCTAAGTTAGTTAAATTGAATGAGAAATATGGATAAGTTTCTAAAACTTTGTTCCAGGAGAATAAAGTCAAGTTAGAAAAGAGAAGAAAGCTGATGTTGGTCATATGTCTATCAAGCAATTGAATGACAGAATGGAAAAGATTGAGGTTAAAACAGAAGCTAAAAGGAAAAACAATAGAAATGGGAAGGTAGGGATTAACAAACATAACAACTACACACCTGATAAATATGCACCAAGAAAAATATGTTTTAAGTGTGATAGTGTTAATCATTTGTCTGTTAATAGCAAGATTTCTATGCCTACTCCCATGTTTGCACCTTCTTCTTTTTCCAACATGACTGCCATGTCTACAATGCCTATGAATGCAATGCCTACTCAGAATATGAATGCACAATTTGATAATATGCCATTTGCACCTAAACCCTATTATGCTGTATTTAGTATGCATCAAATGTCATTTAGCTTACCTTACTACAATAACATGTTTGCAAATAGCATGCCTTTTCATGTAAACCAAAATATGCATGATAATTTTGTTTCAATGACTGGTTTCAAAGGTCCAACTCAGATGACTAAGGATGAATCTGAGATACCTAAATCAAATGAGGTCAAACCTGAGAAACCAAAGAAAAAGGCTAACAAGGCATGACCCAAGGAAACTTGGGTACCAAAATCAACTTGATTTGGTTTTGATGTGTGCGGGGAAACAGAAAGAATCTTTGGTATCTAGACAGTGGTTGCTCAAAGCACATGACTGGAGATTCTACCCTGCTCACTGAGTTTAAGGAAAGAGCTGGCCCAAGTATCACTTTTGGAGATGACAATAAGGTTTATACTATGGTATATGGCTTGATTTTGAAGGATAATGTCATCATTGAAGAGGTTTCCCTAGTAGATGGACTCAAACATAGTTTGTTGAGTATCAGCCAGCTTTGTGATACGGGCAACTCAGTTATTTTCAATTTAGAATCCTGTGTTGTGACCAATAAAAAGAGCAACAAAGTGGTTCTCACTGTAGTGAGAAAAGGAAATGTGTACTTAGATGATTTCAACTCATCAAATACAGACTCTGTAACTTGTCTTCTCAATAAAGCAAGTCAAGATGAAAGTTAGTTATGGCATAAGAAGCTGTCCCATCTAAACTTCAAGACCATGAATGAGCTAGTCAAGAAAGAGTTGGTCAGAGGTATTCCTAAAGTGGAGTTTACTAAGGATGGATTATGTGATTCCTGTCAGAAAGAAAAGAAGATTAAAGCATCATTCAGAAAGAAGCTTGATTCAACAATTGAAGAACCTTTGCAACTGTTGCACATGGATTTGTTTGGACCAGTCAATGTGTTCTCCATCTTAAGGAAAAGATATTGCCTAGTAATTGTAGATGATTTCTCAAAGTTCTCTTGGACATATTTTCTAAAGTCCAAAGATGAAGCTAGTGAAATTATCATCAATCACATAAGGCAAGTCAACAATCATCATGACTTCAAAGTATGAAGAATCATGAGTGACAATGGAACTGAGTTCAAGAATTCTGTGATGAGATCATTTTGTGAAGAGAATGGGATTATGCGAGTTCTCTGCAGCTAGAACTCCACAACAAAATGGAGTGGTGGAAAGGAAAAATAGATCTCTTATTGAAGCTGCAAGAACAATGCTAGAAGAATCAAAGTTACCAACATATTTTTGGGCTGAAACTGTGAATACTGCATGCTACACTCAGAATATTTCTTTGGTTAATCAAGCAAAATGCATGACACCCTACCAATTATTCAAGAATAGGAAGCCAACTCTAAATTTCTTACATGTCTTTGGCTGAAAATGCTATATCTTAAGGAGTCAAACTGATCAACATGGAAAGTTCGATGCCAAAGCAGATGAAGGAATTTTTGTTAGATATGTTGTGGGAAAAGTATATAGTGTCTACAATCTAAGAACCAACATTGTTATGGAATCTGTATATGTTGTGTTTGATGATAAGAAGATTGAAGGACTGCAAGATGGAGATTTCCATGAGAGCCTCAAATTCGATAATGTTGAGATGGTTAGTGATGACAGTGATGATGAAAGTGATCAAGAAATAGTGGCTAAGGACAATGCAGAAAAATCTACACCAAATGAAGCACATAACTCAACATCCGTCGAGTTATATAATGCTTCATCTGTCGGTAGATAATCAGCTACATCCATCGAGATACGTCGAAACAATAAGAGAAGCTGAGAGTCAAAACAGATCACCTATTGAAAGAATCCCATCTTTAAGTCAAAGATCCACAAACTCAGGGGAAGTTTCTTATAATCAAAACTCAGTCACACATCAAGACAATAATGAGGCCTCTTCATCTAGAGCTAGTCTACCACAACAGAGAAAATGGACTAGAGATCAACCTTTTGAGCTCATTATTGGTGATGCATCGTCTAAAGTTCAAATAAGGAAAACAACTTAAGAAGAATGTCTGTATAGCAGCTTTCTTTCTAAGGAAGAACAAAAGAAGGTAGAAGAAGCTCTGTTGGATCCTGATTGGGTTTTAGCTATGCAGGAAAAGCTAAACCAATTTGAAAGGTATAAGGTATGGAAGCTGGTGCACAAGCCAAAAGAAAAAAATCCAATTGACACCAAGTGGGTATTTCAGAAACAAGATGGATGAAAATGGCATAGTTGTCAGGAACAAAGCTAGATTGGTTGCTAAGGGCTACTTTCAACAAGAAGGAATAGATTTTAATGAAACTTTTGCTCTTGTTACAAGACTTGAAGCCATCAGAATTTTCTTAGCCTATGTAGCCCATGCCAATTTTAAAGTCTATCAAATGGATGTTAAAAGTACCTTTATGAATGGAGATTTGGAGGAGGAAGTCTATGTTAGTCAGCCTCCTGGTTTTGAAGATCTAAATTTTCCAGAATATGTCTACTATCTTTTGAAAGCACTTTATGGATTGAAACAAGCACCTAGAGCCTGGTATGATACTTTGTCAAAGTTTCTCTTAGAAAATCACTTCACAAGAGATGAAAAACTTTGCAAAATGTTTCACAAATTGATGCAAAGTAAGTATGAAATGAGCATGACGGGAGAACTAACTTACTTTCTTAGCTTACAAGTTAAGCAAGTTAGTGATGGAATATTCATTAGTCAAACTAAATATATTTATGATCTCTTAAAGAAGTTTGATTTAATGGATTGTACATCTGCAAAAACTCTCATGACCACTACAACTAAGCTTGAATTAAACACTACTGAAAAGTCTGTGGATATTTCAAGCTATAGAGGCATGGTTGGTTCACTACTGTACTTAACAGCTAGTAGGCCATATATAATGTTTGCTACTTGTCTTTGTGCTAGATTTCAAGCTGATCCTAGAGAATCTCACTTAGTAGCTATTAAGAGAATATTCAGATATCTCAAGCGAACACCAAAACTTGGCATTTGGTACCCTAGAAATTCTGGTTTTGATCTAACTGGTTATTCGGATACAGATTATGCAGGTTGTAAAATAGATAGAAAAAGTACAACAGGAACCTGTCAATTTTTAGGAAACAAGCTTGTATCCTGGTTCAGTAAAAAGCAAAATTCAGTTTCTACTTCTATAGGTGAAGCTGAATATATTGATGCTGGTAGTTACTGTGCACAGATTTTATGGATGAAAAACCAATTGTTGGACTATGGTCTAAAAGTGGACAGAATTCCTATTTTCTGTGATAACACAAGTGCAATTGCCATCACTGAAAATCCAGTACAACATTCAAGAACAAAGCACATAGACATCAAGTACCACTTCATTAGGGAACATGTGATGAATGGTACTGTGGAACTTCATTTTGTTCCAAGTGAGAAGCAGCTTGCATATATTTTTACCAAGCCACTTGATGAATCCACCTTTTCTAGGTTGGTAAGTGAGTTAGGTATGCTTAATTATTCTTAAATTATTTCTGATAATTTTGCAAGTTAGGATGCAGCCAGAAACTTAATTAATTTTTCTGTTTTAGATGAAATTTTGGCTGTCAAAATTTACATCTCGACGGATGCTCAATATCCATCGAGTTTGATCATCCATCAAATAGAATTTCTTAATAAAAATTAATTACTTTTCTGGATTATTTTAAACCCGATGGATAACTGCTTTATCCACCTCCATCGAATTGTCTACATTCTAGCCATTAAAAGTAATGAACATTATCCATCGGATATACTTATAGTCTGTAAGTACATCACGACGGATAACTGACAGAATTTTGACAATTTATTTTATTTTAAACGGCTATTTTAGGCTATTTTGATTAGTTACTTTATTTTACTTTATTACTTTTTACAGTTTATTTCTGAGATGGTATATAAGCTAAATTCATTTTCATTCTTTTCTTTTATCATTCTCAAAGCAATTTCTCTAACTCTCTTCTTTTCCAAAGAAAATACTCTCTCCCTCTCTCTGTAAATTTCCTCACTATAACAATGGTACCAGTAGTGAAAATCATGTCTCAGTCTGGATTCATCTATGAGAAAAACAATTTCTTAGCTCTTGTGAACAAGGAGATTCCGGCTTCTGAAGATTTTCACAAAATGATGGATTTTGTGAAGGGATGCAAACTTAGTTATGCTATGTTGGAATCACCCACAATCTACTGTGAAGTTGTGGAGGAGATATGGACAACTGATGTGTACCAGTCTACTGATAAAACCATAACTTTTACTCTCAAAGGTAAACAATACTGCATTAATAGTGATGTAATTCAAGCATCCTTTAGGATTCCTTAGAACACTACTACTGAACCACACACAGATGCTAATTTAGTTACCATACTTAATTCTATTGGCTATGCTCTTCCTACCACTAAGTTAAGTGATATTAGAAGGCTAGGTCTTAGGAAAGAGTGGAGTTATTTGTGTGATGTAGTTACCAAAGGGTTTTCTGGTAAGATATGTAACTTTGATTTTGTCAACACTGTCATGCTTAACATGCTTTATATGCTAGTTACTGATAAGTACCATAATTTCAGTGACATGATAATGTTTGAGTTAGGTTACAAGTTAGGGGAAATTAAACAGAGAACTAAAAATATCTATTATGCTGGATTCTTTATGATTCTTGCTAACCATTGTGTTGAGGATATTGTTGTTGAGAACCCAACCAACAAACTGGATTGTTGGGTTCAAGAAAGGAGAGTGCTTGTAGATCTTAACATAGCAAGTCATCACAATGAGGTGCCCATTTTATATTTTCTAATCATGGAGGGCCCTCAGGTAAGTGAGGTAAGCACCACTGTCTCTACTATTCCAACCTCCCAAATTTCTTTGCCTTTGAGTATGGTTATGGCATATGTGTCAATGACCCAACAAATGTCTACCCAAGCCACCAAAATAAAAATTTCAAAATCCAAATAAAAAAACCCTATGGTTTCTCTCAAAAGAAACCGGTTGCAAAATCAACCAAAACTAAATAGGGGAGTGTGAAGGGTGGTAAGGTAGGTGAGGGACAGGGTGAACACCAAAAAAACCCCAAGGATACGGATGGAGAGGTAAGTGTACCCAAGCCTAGAAACACCACAGTTTCCCAACAAACTGTGGTGATTAATAAGGAAATCGGCTCACTTCTAGTTTCATCCTCCCAAAAGGATGTTACTATTGAAACAAGCTCCCAGCCAGGAGCACAGGCCAAGAGGGTAAGGGACACAAGCTCACCCCAAACTTATGCCAGAAAGAAGAGATCCAAACACATTGGGGATGCACAGGGAACACACACAGTGCAAACTAAAGCTAAAGACTCAGTCAATGTACCATCTCAAATTCAGATTGATGTAGCTCCAATAAATGTGTAGTCACAGCCAAAAATTTTAATCATAGAAGCACCACAAACACCAAACTCTCACACAAATTCTCTGAATGTGGATATGATCAACAAATCAATTCCTGATTCCCCTTCTTTAACTCTGTCGGGGAAGCAAAAATCTAGTGCAAGTGAACATCATCTTTTGGATGATTTGTTGGCTCACTTTCCAATTCATTCAGGAACTATTGAGACATCTGTGCCCAAATTATCATCAATCTGCACAGAGTCTACGATAGTCTCTACTCCAAACTCATTCATTTCTTCTATTTCAGTGGATATTATTCATTTGTCGGTTAGTGCTTGTATCCCGACTGATGTGCCTAACAGCAGTCATCCGTCGGCTATCCTAACTACTACCCCGATGGATGTTCCTCATCCGCCGGTACTCACTACACACACTGAAATTTCAACAATTGTTACAAGTGTAGATGAGTTAGTAGTTATACAATCACTCTTAGGACTGAGGGAAGGGAGTGAATTGAGTGAGAGGCTGAGTTGCTCTCAGGAAAAAGGAGAGGAAAGGAGTGAACAAATGCAGGCTATTTCTTCCAGCCTGGCAAAAGAGAGTGAGACGAGTTCCACCTTAGTAGGTGAAGGTGAGGTGTGAGGGTAGTGAGCCAAGGGGAGCCCTTGATGTAAGAAAAGAGAGAAAATGAGAGAAAAGAAGGTACAACTGAATGGGAAGAGACCATTGTATGTGAGTTAATGGATGTCAATGAGGCTGACAAGAGACAGCTAATTCAGCAAGAATATCAAGCTGTTTTGGACAATATTTCTTTTGAAACTGCGGCATTTACTCACCCTGTGGTAGCTTATCAAGTTCAAGCTGAATAGGAAAATATGGCTGTAGAAAAGATTCTTAACTTGGTTCATACAACTGCTTTAATGCAAAGAGTAAAGAATGTCATCACAGCAATGCCACCTAAAGCTGGTGATGATGTTGACTATGGAACTGGTGAGTCTAAAGAGTTTTTTGGAGATGAAGACGATGATGATGAAGAGTTCATGGACATAGGGGGAGAAGCAGGCCCTAGCTCTAGATTGAATATTTCACCTTGGGTGTTTTCTAAGGAGTGTGATGAGCAACATTTCAAGATAACTCTTTTTCACATCATTCAACAGACACACACTGCTCTTCAAGCCACTACTAATGCTAGCACCAAAACTCTTCTACAAGCACACCTCAACTCTCTACAACTACATCAAATACAAGCTCTTCAACACAATCAAGATGTCACTTCAATCAAAACAGAGATTGACCAAGTCAAGAAGGATGCCTCTGAAAGATTGGATGCCAAATTTCCAGATACAACAGTGCTTAACATCAACAGACAGTTGAGGAAAAATTCTAATCTTGCTGCTAAAGTGGATTCCTTGGACACAAGACTGAAACCAGTAGAAGTCTCTCTCATAGCTATCCATTTACATCAAGCACAGCAAACTCAGTTGCTTCAAAAGCTGGTGGTTGCACAAACTTCCACCTCCACTCTACTTGATAATAAAAAAAAAAGAGGGAGAAAGATTCAATCATCCCAGTTAGTCAAGGAGGATAAACTAGTGAGGGGGAGCATGTGATAAATGTTCAAATAAGTCAAGTAATAGTTCCAGAAATTACTTTTCCAAAGCCACCAGTATTGGACAACATTGATCTAATCCAAATAGCAGCTGATAAACTGAATTCAAACTCAAATCTCAAGATGCTTGATGTTGCAACTGTTGAGAATGAATTGGATGAAAAATGGAGGAAGATAGATGAAGAAATTCAGAAGAAATTTCGTCAGATATAGAAACCAGACAAGACTTTTCATCACCACTCTCAAGTCAAGCAAATCTCAGTGAATGAAATGAGTCTAGGTAGCTTGGAAAAAGGCCAAACTTCATGCATCAAATCTCCAAAAGCCAATCTGATTTTGAAGCCTAAAAAGAACTATCCAAAGTCATCATACAAGAATCGCTTGGATCTCATGTTTGAAACTCCAAAACCAGATGAAAAGAAGCTGTTGGCAAGGTCCATAGCATTTTACAAAGATCCATCTGATTCGGTACAAAAAAAGAGAATTGCCAAAATTTACAATGATGGAAAAGAGATATGTGTGGTGGTTGGACACCCTCAGTTTGCAGCAGCAAAAAGGGAAGAAAAAGAAAGAATTAAAAAAGAAAAGAGGCAAGCTGCTCTAGATGCTAAGAAGCTCAAACAGAAGAAAGAGCAAGATGATATAGTAGCCAAGCTTCAAGCTGTGAAAGCTGCGACTGAAATCTCTAAAAACCACCTATGATTACTGGAACTCAAGATCAACAAATATAAAATGAACCTCAACAGAAAAGGAAATTCAGATACAAGCTCTATTCCAAAAGAAAATTGGACTTCAGTGATGAGGAGATGGAAGACTACGTTCCCAAATAGTCAACAAATTTAACTCAAACATCCAAGCCCTCAGTGGTACATGAGTAATTCAAGGTGGAAATAAGAAAGAATTTTCATGGTGAGCCTATAATTCCCAAGGATGAGCCAATAGACTGGGAAAGTTTGCCAATTCTGAACTAAATTTACCTATCTTCAATAAGTCAAAGAAAACAAAGACAAGAGCAACCAAGAAGGTCAAGCCTGTGACTCTTAGAACCAAGACTCTAACCAAAACTCAACCAACTGTCAACAAGGGAGATCTACTCTACATATGTGACATTAATGAATTTTCTGATATAAATCTCTACTTGGATGAATTGGAAGAGGTAAGAGGAATTGATGCTCACAGACATCTTCCTAAAAGACTAGTGTTTAAGTACAAGGGAGGGAAAGAGATCACATGGCCTCTTCACCAAATTCTTCAAGAAAGCCAATCTGTATTGATAAAGGTCTTCTCATCCTTCAAGAAAAACTTTGGTTTTAATGTAACTGCAAGGAAATTGGTCCTAAAGAAGATAGAAGATCTAAGGAGTAATAAAGTCAAGAATGCACTTCCAAGAACTCTAACAATTCCCTTCACAGGAAGTAGAGTGCATTTGAGGCCACTATTGGATGATGGAATTCATGGATGATAAGGGTGTTAAAAGATTTTTCAGACTATATGATCAATTGAGTATCTCTAGAATTGAGACTCTATTGGAAATGCAATAAAAGTTGGATCTATCTGAAGCTGATGAAATTGAATTTCATAGACAACTCCAGAATCAAATAGAAGAAAATAACATGAAGCTTGGGAAGAAATCCAGACAATCAAGGAAATAGAATCATATGCTCAGTCTAGAGGAGCACCTTAATAATAATAATGAGAACTCTTTGAAAAACCTTGCTTTGTTCAATTTTCAATAAATATTGTAGCACTTATCAGTTTTATCTACTATATTTTAATCTGTACATTTAGGGTATTTGGTTATCATCAAGTCTCTCTTAATTTATGGCTACAATTCCAGTAGACATAAATTTGGGGAGATTGTTAGGAATATATTGTGGACTTGATGGTAAGTTAAACAAAATACCTTAGTAAATTTAACTTAGTGAATATTATAGCTTCCGACGGATGTTCTTATATAGTTCAAACGGATGAACTTTATAGTTTCGACGGATGACAATTTGACATCCATCGAGAGTGTAGCTTATGTAACAAATAAGTACTGTAGCACATTTCTACAAACAACTTATTTTAGTCTAGTAGATTCTGTAGGATTCTCTAAGTCATGTTGACTACTAGATTGATATGCAGAATAGGTTGGCTAATTGTAAATATGAGATGTCTGGTAATTCTATATAAGTGAAATAGATTCAACTGACAGATAGACTCTCAACGGATTATCTTCAAGGCTCCCGACAGATGTTCAACATATTCGCGACGGATGTTCAACATAATCCCGACGGATGATCATATTCAAAATAGCTGTTGATAGTGACAACACAGTCACATGCGTCGGGTGTTTATAAAAGGAATGTGGTAGCCTGTTAAGCAGGATTTTGAGAACAAAGAAGCATTACCATTTCCATGCAAATGTGAAGATATTCAAAGATGCTGGACAGAGTAATGTTGCAGCATGATATTAGACTAGAGTTTATTTTGTTTTATTATCTTGTCTTATTATCATGTAACTTGGTGATATATAGACCAAGTATAGCAAGTGAGAACAATTAACTAAGCAAGCTTATTTTCAGAGAAACGTATCAAACTTTATTTTGTAAGATATCTCTGTTGTTTTGTTTGTTCAACTTGTAAAGCAGCTGTGAGATATTCAAAACTTCACAGAGTTCTCAATTTGATATATATATATATATGGTGGATACTTTCAAATCCACCAGAAAGTTTTAAAGCTTGTGTTTTATTACTTACTGTTTTGATTTCTATTAATCTTCCATTCTGTACTATTGCAAATCAAACACTGTTATATATATTAAGTGTTATATATATTAAGTTAGAACAATTTTAAAATCTCAAAAAGTAGCCAGAATTTCATTTAACCGCCCCTTCTGTAATTCTTGTTGTATTGTTTAGGGAGTAACAGATTGAAAATATTTTTAGGTACGAAAACCCGGAGATTAGAAGACTTGAAGATACAGAGGACTACATCCCGATGATTTATTTTAATTTATGGCTGATTTTTTATTAAATGAATCAATGGAAATCCATTTATTTATTTATTTATTTTAACATCAACATTTGATTTTAGAAAAATAATTAATGTTTGATTTTTAATTAAATAAATAAATGAAATTTGATTTATTTATTTAATAACAAATGGTTTTTTTATCCTGAGATTGCGAGATTGCCAGCCAGAAATTTAGTCATTCAGTTGTGTAATTAGTAAAAGAAAACAGATGCATGTACCTGTTTTTGTCCGAAATTAAAACAAAGAAAAAGAAAGAGACAAATGAACACAGGCTGTTAATAAGTCAATATGGCAGCATGTTTAATTTTGTTTTTTGGTTACTTGCAAGCTCGGGGGACCCAGGTGGAAATCAAAGCAAAAGAAGACACAAACAAGTTTGCAAAAAAAGTAAACAAATGGCATGTTTTTGTTTCCGTTTCATCCAACAGCGCATACAGACAGGCACGTGGAGTCCAAAAACCACGGTTCTGAGTTCTATTTTTCGGCGTGTGTTTGCATCAACTTTCCTGGTCTGCTTGTTTGTTTGTTCGATGTTGAATAAAAAAGAAACACAAAATAAAAAGGACTGTAATTCAGAAAATGGCTGGGCTATTTGTTTTTTTATTTGATAAACAAAAGAACCACAAGGAACCTGTTCACTCTACTACTAATTCAAGTCACAGGTTGTGACTTAAATAAATTGCATGGCTTTGTTCTACTACTACCGTATGGATGTATTCGGAGGTTGGCAAACAAAAGAAAGAAAATCCAAGTCTTTGTACATCTCCAGGGTCGCAGGTTATAATCAAAGAAAAAATTGCTAAGTCCTTTGTACTCCCCCACCTCCAGTCGCAGGTTGGAGTTGTACTTAATCAAATTTGCAAGCCTACTACTACTAAAAACAAGGTCGCAACTTAGATGTCAAGAGAAGTAGTAAGGTCGCAGGATAGCAAAAAAAATGATAAGGCAATTGCTTATGTCTCCTATAGTGGTAGGTAACAAGTCCCACAGATGCAAGTGGTGTGTTTTGTAAGCTGTATCAATTTGAATATATGGATATGAATCAGCCACGTGTCTTTCTTTTCCCAACAGCCTATCAATTTTTATAATCAACAACAACATATTGAATCTATATCTCTCCATTTTTACAAATTGCAAAACTCTTGAAATTTTATCTCAACACTCTTTAAAAGCTTGATTTGACAAGTAGAGATCATGTCCAATTTGTTCCACACCATTTAAATCCTGACAAACTTGTAACACTCATTATTTAAAACTCCCTTGATTGTATTTAATACCTTTTGATATGAGTTTTTAATTTTTAGAGTGATAAGAAAAACCCTAGATTTATAGCTTATTGCGTTGGTTCTTTTTATATTTGTTGCTTCGGGTCTTTGTATTTGAAGTCGTAAGCAACTTCCGGGTATTTATAATTTCGATTAAAAAGAATATTTACCCAGAATCTCTTTGTGTGTTTATTTCATTTTATTTTTGATATTCTGCTACAATTAATTTAGAAAATGAAGAACATACATTCACCCCCCCTTTATATGTACCTTTTGGACCTAACTTGATATGTTATACAGAGCATGCTAGTTGTTGATATGCAGTTTATACATGTTTTACTTGTTTTTGTAAACTAGTTATGATTTCTGCTCCTATAACAGTTTATCATAAACTGTTCTACTTGTTATTCATATAATGGTACTGCTGAGCAATTGATTACTCGCCATTGCAGCTTGTTTTGTATATATATAAATATATATATATATATATATATATATATATATATATATATATATATTGAAGATGCCTAGGAGACCCATCTGCCACAGTCAGGGCATAGTTCCAGTCCCTTCTGTATCTGGCTCTTCAGAGGTAGTTGTGTCAGACCCGATGTGGTCTGATGAGTTGTTGTAATAAGTTAGTGTGACAGACTTGTTGAATAAGTTGGTTGTATAGTTTTGTAACCTAAGTCATACTTAAACTTTGCAAAGGTTTTGGGAATAAGGGGGTAATGTTTATGTATTTATATTGATTCAGTTTGTATTATGTTTGATATTATTGTTGTTCGTGACGTCAACTCTTGACCCTGGGGTTGAGGCCGTCACAACCTCTCTCCAGTTCCTCAAGCTCATTTCACTTATTGGAATTTGTCTCATTTTTGTGAAGTGTTTCACAGATTTGTCTTGATTTTCAACTGGACCAAAAACCTTTTCAATTCGCTCATCAATTTTCTTCAAGTTCTTTTATCTTGAGTTCAGCTGCTATAATATTGATTAAGTCAATATTGTCCAGCACTGGTGGCTTTGAGAAAGTAATGGCTGGAACAATTACTTTGCTAACTTGAATGTGCACATCCTTCTCCCCTTACTAACTTGGACTTTGCATTTTTCTCCCCCTTTTTGTTATCATCAAGTTGAACAGGGTTGGAAGTTTGAGCAGCCACTAGTTGCTGTAGCAAGTAAGTTTGAGTTTCTTGATTAGAAAGAATTTGAGCAATTGAATTCTCCACTTTTGTCAGCCTTGAACCCAAGTCCTCAACTTTCCAATTCAAGTCATAATCTTTCCTGAGATTATGATTTAAGTAGGTCATGGTAGAATAAGGCAGTTTTGCATCCAACCTCTTATTGATATCATCCCTGACTTGTGCAATATCATGTTTCAGTACATCTACAGTTTGATTATGTTGGAGAGCTTGAATTTTGTGCAGCTGTTGTAACACCCCCAAATCCGGGGTCGAGATTTGGTGTTACTAAACAATCTTTACATAATATAGAAATGACCCCATTCAATCCAGATCGCTTACAGGTTATTGTATGAAACAAGAATCTAACCTTCTACAATTTACAACAACTAAAATACAAGTTTAAATACCTTTGTACTAATTCCCTGGTTTTATTTTTTAACGTCTTCGTCTTCTTGCAGCGGAGATCTTTCTAGTTCCTGCTGTCTATCAATAGCTACTTACTTTTATCCTCATCTGTTTCTGAAAGAAATAAGAATTTACAAAGCAAGAGTGAGCCAAAAATGTCCAGCAAATATATAGTTTGAATTTCAAGCATTAATATCAAAAAAAGTTTCCGGACAAAAGCTTTAAACAATTTTAAAGGATTCTATTTATTTGAGAGAGTTGAGCGAATAAACGTTGGTTGTTACCAGCCTTTAATCATAAATCCAAAGGTGATAAGCGATTCCCAGATTCATTTCCAGAATCAAGGTTTTGTCCGGTCTTGAAATCATAAACCTTTTCGAGAGAGAATGTCGTTAATGGCGATCAACAATAAATTAGACTGGATACTAGAAACCAACATATGCACTATACCCTGCTGATCAGTCAAGATACAGTGCGGATCTATACCCAACTGCATAGACCCACAAACATATAGGTACCCAGGCACTATGGCCCAAGGGTCCGGTCCATCCCCGACCCATAGGATCCAGCTCATCACTAGTCCTTATAATAACCGTCCAGCCCGTAGAGTATTTTGATGTCAAATCATTTTGATCTCAAAACTTCCCAAATCAGGGTTCGCAAATAACCCGAAAGAATGGGTATTTGCTCAAGAGAGCAATCGATAACATAAGAACAGTAATGAAAGGAACTGGCATAATTAAGAGTAATTGCAGCGAAATATAAAACAGTTAACTATTCTGAACTTAGAATAGGAATGAAGAAATAATTGCAGTATTTTAGGAGAAAGGTTAGGAATACTTGCCTCAATTGATAACCCTCTGATCTTTAACTATCTGCCATATCATTTAGTCCTGACGTATCTGTATTTCCATTGACAGGCCACTTGTTATCAATCACCATTTCAGGTTTATCTCTATTATGAATCCACTCGTTTCATTGCTACACGTAATCAGGCTTTACTTTTATAATCTTTATCTGGCCTTGAATGCCTCGAACTATGTGTATATATCATAAATGATACCATTCAATGAACTGATAATATATAATTGTCTAGTCTATATGTTTATCCTTATCGTCTACCCGCCCGATAATAACATATAAGGATTATCTTTAATCTGATAACGTTTTAAAAGATAAGTTGACTGATTATACACATAGCATGTATACATATGGCATGTAATCATATTATTCATATAACACATAATAACATAATTCATGTAGCACATAAGTTGAATAGTCAAAAGATAGGTCTCGATATGTTTAGGATTGAAACCGGGTCAAAAAGAGATCAGTAGTTGACTCAGAATGATTTGCAAAACAAACGTCCTTTTTTAAACAAAAGAATTCAGGTTTCGAAAGTATTTTTATTGGAAGCGGAATATTTGTCTGAGTCTAGAGGCGTTCGTTTCTTATTAAACAGACGAACGGTCTATTTATTACGAATAAAATAAGAATAATTCAATTGATAATAATATTAATTAAATTTTTAAATACCTTTATAAAATTTTAAAATATCAAAATGATTTTTAAATCATTATTTAATTTAATTACCAATAATTACATTTTATTTAATCATTTACAGATAAAATTAATTAATTAATTATTTCATTTACAGATAAAATCTCGATTTTGACCTGATTTTTTGAAAAAACGCCTAAATCACCGCCTAGGTCTGAGTCGAGGCGTTTTACCACCGCATAGCGCCTAGATGCCGCCTAGGTGCCACCTAGGCGGCCTCCTAGACCGATTTTTAGAACACCGATCCCAACACAAGTCTAACCCTAGACTCACCTCTATATAAAGGGTTCTACCCCTCAACCTAGAACTACATTTTTGGCTTGATTCTCTACTACACAGAGATACGTAGGCATCTTGTAAAGACCGATAGTTCCGAAAGCAAGAGCAGCCATTATAGCTTGAAGCTTACAAACCCTAGCATTAAATACTGACGTACTCTAGTTTTTATTCCACAACATTTGGCGCCATATCTGGGAAGACTACAACAAACATGGTGAACACATGGAGCAGAAACAATAGTGGGACAGACACTCCTATTCCATCACGAATAAACGCATCAGTGGTGGAAGTACCACCACACTCAACTTATGCCTCCACCCAAGTAGGAACCCTGGCAGGGGAAACTGAGTCTCAGCCACAAGGGATGAATCCCCCGGCTCCTCAAGGGACGAATCCCCAATTTCAGCAGCTACATGCACTTGTAAACTCTCAACCTATTGGTTTTGAGTACTCAATAATCGTGACCACTAACCCCCCTTACGGGATGCCTCTATACCCCAAAACTGGAGGAAGTGGACACTCTAATAGGAGTGAAGCACAAGGGCGGACGCCCAATACATACGTGGCTTGGCTCCTATTTGAGAGGATCATGAATTCTTTGGACCTTATACTGATAGAGACTCTGAATCATCGGATGATGATGTTACTCCGAGAAGGAGGCGTGCTGGAAAAAGAGCCGATGTCTAGTACTGACCAGCGCCCCAGGAGCACTCAAGGGACAAATCTCCAAGATGTTCAGGAGAGGATCAGGGCTCATGAATCTGAGATCCAAAGGATGAAGCACGATCTAGAGACACATCTGACTCCAAGAACCCCACTTGTTCCAAGGCGGAGAGATCCTCTACCCATCATAGACCTGTATGGTCCAATACTAAGAAGGGTTGTTGCCCCAAGGGCTGATCCAAGTGATCTTATGCCCCTAGGAGATCCTAATGATCCAAACCCACCACTCACTGACGGGATAATGAATGCCCACATCTCAAGAAAGTTTAAGATGCCCACCATCAAAGCATACGATGGTACTGGAGACCCTTCTAATCATGTTAGGACGTTCTCTAATGCCCTGTTGCTACATCCCATGAACGACGCTATTAAGTGTCGAGCCTTTCCTCAAACCCTATCGGGTATGGCTCAAATGTGGTATAGCCGTCTACCCCCAAACTATATTGGATCCTTTAAGGACTTGACCCAAGCTTTTATCAAGCAGTTCATAAGTGGCAGAGTACAAGAGAAGAGTTCAACCTCTCTTATGGGAACAGTCCAAGGAGCAGAGGAGTTCCCGAGAGAGTATCTGAATCAATTTACGAAGGAGGCTTTGAAGGTCCATGATCTTAATGATAAGGTAGCTATGATAGCCCTACAACAAGGGACTAGAGACAAGTTCTTTAAGATGTCCCTGGCTAAGAGCCCTCCCGAAAATATGTTGCTGCTCCAGTTTAGAGCCGAAAAATATATCAAGGTGGAAGAGAGTATGAAGAAGACGGCTGTGAATAATGAACCTACTGGAAACAAGAAGCAAAAGACAGATCAGGAGTACGATGCCAAGTACGAGTATCCAGAAATTGGCAAAAACTCTAACTCCTCCTATTCTAAGAAGAATCAGCAACCAAGGTTCACTGGATATGTAAGGTTGAATGCTTCAAGGAGCCAAATCCTTATGGAAATTGAGAAGGACAAAGAGTTCAAATGGCCGAAGCCACTAAGGAAAGACCCCGAGAAAAGAGACAAGAATCGATATTGCAGATTTCACAAAGATGTTGGTCATGATACTGACGATTGTAGGAAACTCAAGTATGAGATTATGTATTTGACCTGAAGGGAAAAATTTAGACATTTCACCAAGGGTGAAGAGGCTGGGGCCAAAAAAGAGACAATGTTTGAAGATATAACGATCCAGATCGCAACCTACAGCCCCGAGGGCCAGTAATCAATATAATCTCAAGAGGTCCTACAACAGCTGGTACTACAAGGAACTCCCAAAAAGCTTATGCGAGAGAAGTAATGAACATAGTTGGAGAGCCATCTAAGCGTTCTAAATAAGAGATGACACTTGAATTTGGTGACCCAGACCTTGAAGGTTTGAAATTTCCTCAGGATAATCCTCCGGTTATCACTTCGATAATTGGAAATTGTCCTATTATGAGGGTCCTATTGGAAAATGGAGCTTCCGTGGACATTTTTTTCCATGATATATTCATAAGGATGGGCTACAATGATTCTCAACTAACTTCATCCGATGCACCCATCTACGGGTTTAACTATGTGGAATGTAAGGTCGAAGGAGCAATACAACTTCCCATAACTATTGGGGAAGAGCCCGGGGAGGCCACGCAAATGTTAAACTTTCAGGTTGTCAAGGCAGCCTCTACTTACAATGCTATCATGGGTAGAACATGGATCCATGCTTTTAAGGCTGTGCCCTCAACCTACCACATCGTACTGAAGTTTTGAACTAGGAATGGTGTTGGAGAAGCGAAAGGAGATCAGAATATGGCCCATAGTTGCTATGTTGCAGCAATTAGGCCCGATGAAACTAGGGGCAGGTCATCCCCATAGAAGACATGGATGTCCGAGAGAATGACGAACTACGAGGGAAGCCAGCCGAGGACTTGGTCCCAATTCCCTTAGACCCCTTAGACCCGGAGAAGGTCACGCATATTGGGGCATCTCTGGACAAGCCCTTGAAGGGCCAAATGATAACTTTCCTACAATGGAGTAGTGATATATTTGCTTGGACAGCAGCTGATATGCCTGGGCTTGACCCGAACCTTATAACTCATAGGTTGAATGTGACCCGACCCGAAAGGTTGTGAAGCAGAAGAAGAGAACTTATGCCCTTGATAGGCTGGAAGCCATTAAGCAGGAGGCCGAGAAGCTTTTAGAATTTGGCTTCATTGAAGAAGTGCAATTCCCTAAATGGTTAGCCAACCCCGTAATGGTTAAGAAGGCCAATGGGAAGTGGATGATGTGCATTGACTTTACTAAATTGAATGATGCTTGTCCTAAGGACTGCTACCCCCTAGAGAGGATTGATACCCTGATCGATGCCACTACTGGACACGAGATGCTAAGCTTTATCGATGGCTTCAGTGGTTATAATCAGATTAGAATTAATAAGGATGACACCCCTAAGGTATCTTTTATAACTAACTTTGATGTATTTTGTTATCTTGTTATGGCTTTTGGACTTAAGAATGCATGAGCTACTTACCAAAGATTGATAAATAACATATTTGCCCATCTAATTGGGAAGACCATGGAGGTTTATGTTTATTACATGTTAGTCAAAAGCCTAAGCAAGGCCGATCATATTAGTCACCTCAAAGAGGCATTTGACGTGCTGAGGCACCACAAGATGATGTTAAAACCATCCAAGTTTGCTTTTGGCGTTCGGTCTGAAAATTTTTTGGGTCACATGGTCTGTAAGAGGGGAATAGAGGACAACCCCGACAAGATCAAATCCATCCTCGACATGGAGCCACCACACTCCATCAAGGATGTTCAGAAGCTGACAGGATGAATCGAGAAGCTGACAGGATGAATCGCAGCTCTAGGGAGGTTCATTTCCAAGTTTGGAGATAAATGTCTGCCCTTTTTCAAAACCCTTAAGAAGGTGAAGAATTTTGAATAGACAGCTAAGAGCCAAGAGGCCTTTGAACAGCTAAATAAGTACATGACTAAAGCCCCTTTGTTGGCCAAACTAAGTCCGGAGGACACCCTTTATTTGTACCTCGCGGTATCTGAACAAGCCGTGAGTGTAGTCCTCGTGAAGGAAGAACAGAAGCTCCAGAAGCCTGTATACTATGTAAGCAAGGTGCTCCATGGAGCATAGTTGAATTACTCCACCACGGAGAAGTTCGTGCTTGCTCTCATCACAGCCACGAGGAAGTTGAGACCATACTTCCAGGATTATAAGATCGAAGTCCTGACAGACCAACCCTTGATGAACATTCTTCATAGCCCGAAGGCCAGTGGAAGGCTCATTAAGTGGGAAATTGAGTTAGGAGAATTTGATATCAAGTAAAACCTCGAACGGCCATCAAGGCTCAGGCCTTAGCAGACTTCGTGGTTGAATGCACCACTAACGACCAAGAAGTTGGGGGCAAGAGATAATAACCCCAGAAGGAGGAGAGACGGAGAAGGATAAAGAAAGAACCCTGAAAGAGTATTGGGTTCTCCATTTTGACGGAGTGTCCAAAATAAAATCTAGTGGTGCAGGCCTAGTCTTACAAAGCTTTGATGGGTTTATGATTGAGTATGCTTTGAAGTTGGAATTCCCAAATAGGAACAACAAAGCAGAATATGAAGCATTGATAGTAGGCTTAGGCATGGCTAGAGCCGTGAGGGCGAAAAACCCGAATGTCTGTGAACACTCGAGATTTGTAGTTGCTCAAGTTAATGGAGAGTTTAAGGCCAAAAATGATACTATGGCCATGTACCTGAGAGTTGTAAAGGGAATATTGACTCAGTTCAATGAATGGTACACAGAACATGTTCCGAGAGAGGAGAACACTACGGCAGGTGCTTTGTCTCAGCTCGCCTCTTCTGAAATCGAGAACTATCTGAGAAGTATCTACTTCCAGGTCTTGAATAACACCGGTTGGTATGATAAGCTGTTGGATACACTACAAGAATCTGGTCAATAGACATTGGTTTCTGGCCGATGTCTATGTTATTTCTTAACTGATGTTGATGTCGGTGATGTCTATTCTAGACATCGGTCATACACCGATGTCTTTTATCCCATTAAACATCGATTTCATTATGAAAAACTGATGTCTATTTGGCCAATTAAACATCACTTTGGCCTAATGTCTACATAGGTCGTAAACATCAGTGTACACTTATAAAACTGATTTGTATTTTATTGATAGACATCACTTTTTACACAATAAAAGTGATGTATATTTAATTATTACACTACTTACACAATAAAAAAATTACCTTTGGACCAAAATAACAACCAAAAATGAATTCAATATTAACAAAAAATATTCCAATATTATCATTCTCACATTAAAGAGTAAAAAAAATATTACTTGCATATTCCTATTCTATTAAAATTAAACTTTTAATACATTAATCTGTAAAAATGTTTCCAGCTTGAATTATAGTTTTTAGTTGAACATGCTCCAGGAGGGAGAGGTGCCTGAGATCCACTCGTTTCATTGTATACATCTTTGACTATATATTCCTGATAGAGCAAACAGCATAGCTTAGGAACAAATATTATGAAACAGTATATAATCCTATGGTATTAAAATAACAGATGAAATAGACATGCAAAAAAATTGGTAGTTGCATATAGGAGGGATGGTTCAATTAAGTATGAAAGATTTCGCACCCACACTGCAAATCAAAGATATCTACCTATCTATTTATATAGAGTGATCTACAGAATACATTTAAGTAGTTAAAGTAATTTTTAAGTTTCATACATTGCTGATAGGTGAAGCGAGATAAAAAAATTTTGGCATTCAAAAATTTAATGACAAGTAAGAATATATAAGAGTCAGAGAGATAAGTAATAATATTACAAATAAACTTCAAACACAAGCAATAACCTTCGGTAATTTTATTCCCATTCATCACCAAACAAACAAAAAAAACTCATGTATAATCAATCTAAAGAATAAATGACAAAATATTGCAGGTTAAGATATTCTGATCAAAACCAATTAATACACGCTATTTAAGCCTTATTTGCCTAAAAAAGTTATAGCTTAAAATTAAAGTCTTGTACATCCTTTGGCTCAGAGAGAAGTTACTTTTGACTTCTACAATTAAAAATAAAGAAGGTATGAAATCAAATTAAAATTTTAAAATTATTTCCTCTATGGTTGTCAATCCTTGTAAGAAGTGTATTGGTTTAGCATTTTGCATCTATCTAGCTTCCAAAAGATAGATACAGTTTCATTTATTTAACTATATAGAATGTTTAGTATCATATGGTACCTTCTAAAATCACTAAAGGATGCAAGCATAGTAAACGTTTATATTAAGTCTTTGGGACATGACCTTCCTCGGCTTTCTAAATTGACATGACATATTTTAAAACACTGCATTCCTAGGAGTTTTTTTTCTATGCTCAAAGTATTCTTTACTTGATATGTTACAATTGACTTTTACTGTTAACTGATAATATATAATCCTGGTCATCCCTTCCACAAACACCCTTTCATAGTGGAGAAAGTTTGCTTACCAGTGTTGGGTTCAATAACAAAACAACAGCAAGAGTCGTCCTTCTCCGGTTCATCTGGTTCACGTCTTCGTGTAAGATATCTACAGAAACTGCAGTTAAATGACTCACATTATTTGCCAGTGCACCAGTACAAGACATCTCCTTATACAATAGAGACTTCACAGGTTCAGGATTATAAAGACAACCACAAGTCATAGAAACATTTTGCATACATGTTAATAAGAGCAATATGCACGATGAGAGGTGAACAAAAATGGATGTTTAAATCTGCTCTAATGATCACTGAAATTTGCTTCAAAACTTGGCTGAAAAACCAGAAAATAAACAACATGAATTGTTAGCTAAAAACTGAAGAAAGACATATAACAGAGGTATAGTTATATGCGTATCTTTTTGGCACAGTCTTGTTAGCTATATATGCATACTAGGAAGAATAACTAAACATCATTACATTTCAATTCCAGAAATCGAGCTCACTTTTTGCGCTCTTCTTCAGCCTGCATCTCCATAGCTCTCTTCATACCAGGTGGAGTAATATCCCCTCGAGAAAAAAGGGGCGGATAATGAGCTTTGTGACAAGTCGCATTGTTCCTTGTCAAGAAGTATAAATGTAATAGTCCACAAATCAACAACTAAAATACTTATTTATCTCATATCCAAGGCATTTCAGGCCCCAATGTCGATAAATTTTTGGTACCTCATTAATAAATTAAAAGCACTATTTGACTTGTCACTTCATATAGAATCCACATCTGAAGCAAAAACTAGTTCTCCTTTATGTTCTTTAAGAATTGTAACTTAAATAGTTTCACCTAAATCATTGAAGTAAGAATTATACCTTAACATAAAGAACTCCATTAATAAAGATGCTAGCATTATCCTTGGTGACAACATTCTGATTTAAATAGAAATTAAAAAAAAGTACCTAAAATAACAGCCACAACCACAACCAACTGACAAGGATCCTGTAAATTAAATTCAAAATAATTAGGGTATAACAAATAAATCCAAGTAAATTAAAATAACAAATTTAAGAAATTAGGGTTTCTTTTTAAAAAAACCCCAATTTAAGAAATTAGGGTTTTGATTTTTAAAAAACTCCCAAATTAAAGCTTACCAATTTCATCAAAGAATACTTTAGAAATATCATAGGGACCCTATTCATACTTAAAACTTACCAGTTTGGACACGAGCAAAGGAGATACGAGAGAAGTGGTAATGGTGAGTCCGGCAGCGCGGAGGTGAGTAGAGAATAGATGGGTGATTTGTGGTGGAGGGAGAGAGAGAGATAATTGAGATGAAAGTTTTGATAGTAATTGGTAGGAAAGGGAGGGGAAATTTTGACAATATTTCACAAGGGGGAAATAAATTAAAGTGGCCCGCACTGATTTTTTTAGGCAATTTTAGACATCAGTTTCTAAATAATCGATGTATTCAACTATCAAAGACATCATAAAAACACGGGATGATGTTATTATCTCTTTTAACATCAGTGACATTAGCAACTGATGTCTAATGTGTGATGTATATTCAACTTTTTCTTGCAGTGATATACCCGATCAAGACCCACTTAGAGACTGGGTGGCTCCCCGACGATGCCCAGGAGGCACGCAAGTTGCCGGTCAGGGCGTTGATATATTCATTTATTGAAGGACTTCTCTATAAAAGGTCTTTTTTTATTCCGTACCTGAAGTGCTTGAGACCTCTTGAAGTAGAGGAGGCACTTAAAGAAGCCCATTAAAAGATTTGTGGACAACACTTGGGGGCAGGGCCCTCGCTCACAAGATAACTCGGTTGGGATTTTACTAGCCAACTATGCTAGCCGATGCAAAGGCTTATGTGAAGAAATGTGACAAATGCCAGGGGCATGCTCCAATAGTACGACAACCCCCGGAGAGGCTTACATCTATTAGCACACCCATCTCTTTTGTAATGTGGGGCATGAACATACTTGGACCATTACTTGTAGCATCGGGATATATGAAGTTCATTGTGGTAGCCATAAATTACTTTACAAAGTGGATTGAGGCTAAAGCACTTGACAAGATAACCACCAAGCAAATTTCCAAATTATTCTAGGAGAATACGATATGACGATTTGGAATCCCACGCATCCTTGTCACGGATAATGGGAAAAAAATTAATAATACAGAGTTTAGAGAGTACTGCGATGACAACAGCATAGAGCTTCCCTTCACCTCGGTTTGTCACCCACAAGCAAACGGGCAGGCGGAAGTTGCCAACAAAATAATCCTCGATGAACTTAAGAAAAGGGTTGAACTCTCAAGAAACACTTGGGTGGATGAGTTTCTGCCTATACTATGGGCATATCATACCACCTGTAAAGTGACAATTGAAGCTTCCACATTCATGCTGGCTTACGGAGCCGAGGTCGTGGTGCCCCTTGAGATCACCCATGGATTCCCTAGGATCGAAGCTTATGAACCAGAAACTAATGAAAAAGGCATGAGGCTCACTCTCGATCTTATTGATGAGGTCAGAGTTTAGGCCAACGCCCGTAATGCTGAGCATCAGCGAAGAGCCTCCCTCTATTAGAGTAGAAGGCATAAAGAAAGGTTCTTTCTGCAAGGAGACTTGGTTCTAAGGAAGATTGAGGCATCAGGAGTCAGGGAGAAGGGAAAGCTAGCCCCTAAATGGGAAGGACCTTATAAGATCAGGAAGACATTGGGACGAGGATCCTATAAGTTAGAACCCCTGAATGGTGATGAAGTGCCCCGTACTTGGCATGCTTCAAACCTGAAGGTTTATTATGTTTAGGACATTTACTACATGTTCCTAGTACTTAGAATTAAGTTTATAAATAGGGTCGATGAAACCATCTATTGTAAGGGTTGAACCCATTTCTCAGAGATATTATCTATTTATGCAAGTTTATTTCTATCATCTTGTCTACCAATTTATTTAAGTACGAGCATCTGAACAACGCAAGTCTCCAAGGACCAAATGCCAAAAATAAAAGACAAGTATGAAATAAAACTAAACGAATTGCATAGATAGGGATCCCGAAGGATAATGAGTTGAAGTCCCGAAGGACCAATAGTTTACAATCATTAAGGTTCGAGTATATAAGTTCTGAAAACATAGCCACAAGAGGAAACTAAAGCCATGCAAGGCCAAACATATCACTCATCAGAAGAACCTTCCCCCATATCTGACCCTGAGCTGCTGCTTCCTGAAATTGGCTCCTTAATCTTCCCGCAAAGGGCTGCTCTAGAGTTAGGGCTACCCGAGGGGGCCTTACCCTTAGAACCGGAACTGGAACACCCGTGACTAGAACTCGATTGAGACCTCACACGACGAGTCGAGGGAACAGATCTGAAAGCTTGTCTGGATGGATCCATAATGGGTAGATTCCAGGGGCAAGATAGAAGACCCGAGTCACGATATCCAACCACACACCTTGAGCATCGTTAACTCCCCTCTTCCAACCCAGAGCAAGGTTGACAGGGCGCATCTGATCATCATGCTCGTCCATCATCTTAGTGAATGACGATGATCTGTGTGTTAGGTCCAAAAGGTACATACAGAGGGAGGGGTAAATGTATGTTTTTCGTTTTCTTAAACCATCACAACTTGTTAAGAGAAAGATTGTACTTTCTGAATCAGAATCAGATGATGAGGATAATGTTACCTTATCTTCAAAATTCAAGAAGTTAAATCCTGGTTCTACTCAGAGTCCAGTTGTACTATCAACTAATGAAGGCAGTGATGTTATTCAATCTGATTCAAGCTAGAGACTAAGGACCAAGAAGAAGAAATTGGTCAAAACCTACATTGTTTAAAGTCTAATGCAAATCAAGAAAGAAATTGCTTAGGAGATACAAGATACAACTACTGGTACTGATCAGTGGACTAGCCAAGTTACCGATGCACCTTTGATCATTTCTGATTCTTCAGCAAAGAAGAAAAGAGTGAGGAAGATGACTCATGAGCTAGTTGAGACATTAGTTAAGAGGCTACAATAATAGAAATTATTTCCTGGATCAAGCACACAAGAACCTGTATTTCAAAGAAATACATTAGCTACTTCAAATCCTGATCCTGTTACATGAGAACTTGTATTTTAAAGTCATACAACGGACTTTATACAAGTAGAGCCTCTTGCTAAAAAGTCTTTTCAAGAATGGCATGATGCAGCAACTGTAAATGTAACAGTTGAAGCTGTCAGAGTTAAAGACATAATAGCAGCTCAGGAGTTCGAAACTGAGGAGACGAGTACAAAAGACTGAATGTCAAAATCATCCAACAACTTCTAAATCTCCACCCCCACAAGAACCACTACATCAAAGTGGTAGTGACTTAACTCTTGACCAAGTTGTCTTAGCAGTTGATCCTGAAGGAAGGGTACATCTAACACCAACATCGACTGAGCTTCTCTAAGTTCAACCCTTGGATGTATACACATAAGCTAATCCTTCATAATCACAAGGTATAAATACCGATTCATCTTTATCAGCGTTTACTTTAAATACTAATTCTGAATTATCAGCATGTACAATAAATCATGATGACATGATGTGATTAGACCTTTACAAAGGAATACCTCTAGTTATATGATCACATACAACTCTTCTCAGCCACCTCTTATTTCTGTAGGAAAAACTTATCTGAGTCTTTCATGTGAGAATGAGAGAAAAGATTTAGAGAAAAATAGAATTACAGAGAGGCGGGATCGTTACCTGGGAAAAGGAGAGGTAGTTGAGTGTCAAGATTTAGTTAATCCTTGTGAGGAAACTCTGACTATTAAAAGTCATTAGATGAGTGGTGTGAAAAGTAGTGAGATTACTTTAAAATAATATAGAGATTTAAGTGTTTTTATTGAAAATTTTGCAGGTGCACGGAGTATTAAAGATACAGTTGTTGAATAACAGTCCGTAGACCCTCGAATAAACTCCGATGTGCCTAATGCTGATACTTTCCCTGCAGGTCTAAGTACCGATACTTTCCTGTAGCCCACTCACATATCTATGTCATCTACTATAATAATCCTTGTTCTTGTTGAAGAATAGTCCATTCAATCTACTATTCCACCATCTGTTGTTATCTCTGTTCTCTCTGAAGGACAGTCCACTCATTCTATAGTTCCATCATCTCTTATTTTCCCTGTCACTGCTGTTGATGTAAATGCAAGACAGTCCGTCATGGTAGAATCTCCACAACATTCCACCAGTAATGAGATTCTGGAGATAAATACTGAAGCTCCGCCTTATGGACACTATACTTGAAGATATTGAGTTCAATGCTGAGTCTCATAATGGAGAGAATGTTAATGTAGCTTTAGATCCTGATAAGGATCTTGATGAACTTTTATTTCCTAAAGACATTCCTAAATATGAAAAGCAAAGGAGATTAGCTGAGCTTGATGCAAAGAACAATAGGAAGTTTTCTGATGCTGAACAGAATTCACCAGAAGGATGCTTCTTATCCTATCTCTATTGCTAATACTTCTCAACATCTGGAGAAAGCAGAGCAGAGTATAGCAAATTCTGATGTTCTGACACATCTCAAGGCTTCTACATTACTGGTTAAATCAGTTCTGCACACTCAATCTAAGGCTAATGCTTAAATTGATAAAGTTAGAGAAATCTTTCTTGAAACAAAGCTGACCACAACCAAGGAAATCCAGAAGCAATTAACACCCATTCTTGCTAGACAAGACAAACTGGATGCCAACCAAGTTAAGTTGGAAGCTACTCAAGCGAAGATGTCTAGTCAATTAGATGACGTACAACATCATATGGAGCTTATTGTTTCCCTCCTACTTGGGGATGATGCCAAAATAGGGGGAACTGTTGAAATCTAAATGCATGCAGCTCCAGGTGAAAGATGCTGATGGCAAGGATGGTTCTGATGGTCCTGGTGGTGATAATAAAAAGAAGGAGCTGGTTTTGAAGAAACAAGGTAGAGATATAATTGGTTCTAATGGAACATCTAAGACCACTAATCAATCTAGACAAGGTGGATAAATGAGGAGATCTGGAAGGCAAGTCACAAAGACTGTGCAAAGTCAAGAACTGACAGTGGCTAAATATCAAACTTTGAAAGTCACAATTGCTAATGAAGACCAAGGCATTATGGAGATAGAAGCTGGTGCTGAAGTAAGTCAGTATCTACCACCTCTAAAAGTAAAAGGAAAGAGAACAACTCTATTCTACAAGGACCCAAAAATTTAAGCATTTGATTCTGAGGTAAGTAGAAGAATTTTTAAAAGAGAAAATCCTGAAGTTGACATAGAACAACTTAGGTTTTTGGAAGAAGAATACAAATCTTTGAAGTCAGCAAATACTGATGTTGTCTTACCTTATGAATATATTCCTGGTAGCAGACCTAAAAAGGGTGTGGTAATCAAGGAAGTCTGTCAAACTGATGTTGAAGAGCCTTTAAGGTCTCAAGCAATTTTAAAAGTCAAAGTCAAATCCTAATTCTAAGTCCAAGAAGAAATCAGCATCAAAGAGTTTAAAATCACAAACACTAAAAAATCCAATATATTCAATAGTTGCAGCTTATGATGATGCTGATGATCAGAAGATACAAAAAGAAGAAGCTAATCAGTCTTACAAAAAAAGAAAGAAAATACCTGGAGTTGATTGGGCTGAAAAATTGAAGTTAACAACAACCTATGACAATGCTCAAGTTGAAGAAGAAAAAAATTCTGAAGCTCAACCAGTCACAACCTCGGATATTACTCAAGTTGTTGAAACTTCAAGTAAGGTACAAGCTGAAGTCATAAATCCTGATTCAGAGGAATTAAACTCTGATATGCCAGAATTAACTTTAGAAGAAAAGAAGAAGTTATTATAGGGAGGCAAGACACCTGCACCAGTAAGGGATTCTTCTGAGACTATAAAAAAGATCTACAGTGGAAATTCTTAGTCTAGAAGAACTGGTAGAACAAGTGGCTTGGGATATTTAATTGATGATTCTTTTATTTCTGAAGCTTTGATTCTAAGGAAGCATGAAAATCTGACAGAGATTTGTGATAACACAAAGCTTGAGGATTTTAAGAAAATTAAATCAGTTCAGATTATAGATGATCTAATTGGTGAAAAGATGATCTATTTTCTTGAATCTGGAAGAAGGTTGAGGCTCACTCAAGAGCATTTTAAAAATAAACCATGGCAGGAGTTGGAATTCATCACTACTTTACTTAAGGTAACCAACTCTACTACTGCTAGATGGTCTGAATTTGTGAAGAACTTAGTACAAATGAAGCAGAGGGCAATGGCATACAAGTCCAATTATATTCCAAAATATATTCATGAATATGGATATATTGTTGATATGCATACTGGAGGAGCCAAAGTGGTTAAGCCTCTCGGAAGAGAAGTTCTTACTTTTAATCCTGATCGGAAGAAGATTGGATTTCTGGAACTGGATAATTTGGCATTTGGAGAATCAAATCTACATAACCTCAGAACAGGTGTTTATCATATGGATGAATCTACAAAAGAGCTCAAGGATATCAAACAGCAAATGTAAATTTATGTAAATGTTCTTGAAGGCCAACTACTCAAGAAATTCCTTGATGAATCTACAGACTGTACTGTAGTTCAAGACTGAAGATAAAGTTTAGAAGCACTAACTGTAAGAAAGATTATCTATTGGAATTTCTGCATTTAGATAGTTTTTGACATCATCAATTTAAAACTTGTTTATATTTCATACTGCACAAGTTGGGGGAGATTGTTAGAAGAAATTGATGATATGAGGATATAAGGATTATTATCAGCATTTGATATCAGACTTTAGCAACAAGTGACGTCATCAACATTTGTTATCAGCATTTGCTGATCAGGAACTGATATAAGTGTTTGGTCACTACAGCTAAAGATCAGGAGATATTGAAGATGGAAACAGTTTGCAGAATTCAAGTTGGTGAAGGACTTTACTTCTAGTAGCAATCAAATTAAGGATATGTTTTATGATTCCTTATTGTAATAGAATAGGATTCCGTATTTGATTGTGTAGCTGTGTAGTATATAAGCACATATTAGGTTAACACTTTATGTGTCATGTATTGATATATCTTTTATGTAACCTAGCAGATTTCAAGGATATATGTTCATCCTTTGAGAGATTAATTTGTAATCAGATTTTATTAATCATAGAAAACTGTTTATACTGTTGAGTGCTTAATTTGATTTATCTGTATAAACTTTATTCACCCCCTTCTATAGTTTTATTAAGGACCTAACATAAATCTCCAACCCCTTAGTGTTAAATGGATTAGTTTGTTTTGTTATGATATTTAGATGATGGGTCTAGTATAGTAGCGGTATAAACATGTTTAGATCTTGGATTGTTAAGTGATTTGTTGATTTTTGGAGTTAGGAGTAACATTAGTTGTTCTTGATCATTTTTGGTATAATTTGGGCTTAGTTAATGGTTTAATGTTGTATGGAGAGTGATACTGTCATATGGTTGTATTGGGATTGATTGGTCGTGGTTTGGTGTTGAATTGATTTGGTAAATTTTGTAAATCATGTAAACATAGTCATCATAATAACAGTTTACATATAGACTGTTTGTGCTTAGCATTCAGAGCAGAAAACTCACTATTATAACTGTACCTTTTCCATTTTTATCTAGATCTTGTCATAATCTTCAATTTGGTATGTGGTTTGCTTAGATCCGATTTACAGTTTCGGAGAAATGATCGTTTAAAATTACGGCATTTCGCGAACGAACACTTACCCCTCGCATAACTTTGAGACCTTGTTTATGGCCCCTAAAAGAATAATTGGAATACGAAACATTTGTGTAAGGTTTATTAGTCAGTTGATAGAGTACTCGCGAAAGAGTCGCCTTAAAACGTTTAACGGTTGATTTTATAAAAATTGTGGAGCCGAGGGTACTCGAGCGACTAATGTAAATCATTAAGCGTAAAAGGGAACGTTAGGGTCTAAATGGATAAAGTCTAGTTTCTTAAGCATCCGTGGATTAGTTCCGGCTTATATGTTGTTTATAGGTTACCAGACTGACACCAGACCTATTACCACCCCCCATCGCTCAGGCAAGTTTTCTACTCGTATATTGTTATTGTGATGATTATATATATATATGCATTATCTTGAGATAAGTGCATGATTGTTATTTTATTTTTATTTTTTATTGTAGGTAACCCGCAGCCGCTCCCCTACGGGTGCGCACTGGGTAAACCCTACGGCCTCACGTAATAGCCTGCAAACCACGTGAACCACGGTAAACCGCATTTAAGCGACAGGCTCTGACTCGGGAGGCATAATCATAAATTCTCCTCCAGTGGGATTCGAACCTGTGACCAAGAGGATAGTTATCCCATCTTTAACCAACTGAGCCAACCCTTAGGGGCTGCATGATTATTATTAGCAAATCATGCAATATATTGAAGAGTGTTGATATGATATATATATATATATATATATATATATATATATATATGCATGCCTTCTTTAAAATCTTGATATTTCGTTGTCAATTAAATTGTTTATAACTGCATAATACCTATGCTAGAGATAACTATACTTTGCGTATACCCTAAGTCTAGGGCTTACGAGTTGAACATTTTATTTTCAAACCGGGAGACGATGTTCCCAAGTATATTATATAGTTTTCAAAATTATAAATCGAATGATAATTATTCGATAGTTTCAAAATAATAAATGAATATTATTTTGAATATTTAAGATCTCATTTTTGATCAAATATTATTAATAAATATTACTTTGATTATTCAATTAAAGTTCTGACTTACAAATATTTTATTATTTATTAAATGAATATTATTTTTGATTATTCATTTAAGGATTTATTTTAATTATTTTATTTAATTATATCCTTTAATCAATGATTATTTGAGGAATATTATTTAAATATTCTTTCTATATTTTTAAATGAGTTTGATAAATGATTTAACTTATTTAAATCATTCCCTTCCTAAAACTGTTTTCGAAAAATGTTTTCAAACTGTACCAAATGATTTCAAAAGTATAGAGCGGATCTCAAACCCGTTTTCAAATTTAAATCTTTCCTTTCGAGGTGGATTTAAATATTCGCTCAAAATATAAGAGATTCGGCTCAGTGTTGTATTTTATTTTCGCAACAAGGTTGCTGAATTGATAAAGAAAGTTTTGATACTTGCCCACATTCAGGAAGTAGTTGATTATATAATAGTGTACCTATTAACGAGCTATTATACGCTCGGGGAATGTTGATTAATTTCGGATTCCAATTATAAGGATATGATTCTTCAAGCAACTGGAATGGTCTGGCACCTTGTGTGCCAGAGTGATTGTAAGAGGTTGCAAGGCAGTCCATCAAAGCGTAGGAGGCTGTGGAATATGTCCAGCATATCGCCCTCATGTGTCCAGGGTGATGACTTAACGGAATTCGTCCTTCTACTTGTAGAGAATTATAGAGGGTGGTACATTGCCTGATCAACAAAGGTATCACGTTATTCAAGTGGTTTCCTTCTTCTAAATGTATTGAACAAAACCTTGTGTCTACTTTCACAAAGGGGTTCGAAAGAGTTTCTTTTCGAACAAATGAGTTTTATACAAGTCTTTCCTTGTATCTTCATCGATATATGATGAAATGTTTAACTGATATTCTTGAGCAACTGTGGTTTTCAAGTGAGTTTTATGAGATAAAAATATATAAGTATTTTGGAGTATCTTGTAATTTCATCTTTTAAACTTATGTATAATATATGATCATCTTGTGCATGATAGATCTTCAAAAACTTATCTATTCAGATACTTTGCTTTATCAAATACTATATATTATCTTGCGAGCTGTAATGCTCAATCTTGCTTTATTTCTTCATCACACAACAACAGTTAGGAAGGATGGTCAGACTCAAGCAGACCTGGCGCAAGAGCGTAGGAAGCGTCCCACATCTACCCGCTGATATCTTAGCCATCATTGCTGCAGAGGTAGATCTATCTGTAGTTTAGGCCTTCCGTTTTTGAGTAATTATTTTATAGCTTATTATTATGTATAATTATAACTTGTGTTGGATAATGGCAAAGAACTGTAAACTTATTAAGTAATTATTTTGGGTTTGTAATAATATTTAACTTATGGATTTTAACGACTTGTACTTATTTCAATTTCATCTCTGAGATGATAACGTATTGTGATGTGTATGTTATTGTGTTGTCACATCATACAGTTATTTATTTTAATTTAAGTTAAGTGATACTAATGGAAAGAAAGATCCTGATGACCGGGATCCCCGACCCCGGATCTGGGGGTGTTAGAATCTGCATCTTCTTCCATACAACACTTTATAAGGTGGCATACCAATGCTTGCGTGATAACTGTTATTGTACGAGAAATCTGTTAGGAATATATTGTAGGCTTGATGATATTTTTACCAAAACACCTTACTAGATTTAATTAAACGTACTTGTAGTTTTTAACGGATAATCTCACTCTATCATCCGTTGAAAGAGTAGCTTATGTTAAAATAAGTTTTTGTAGCGCATTCCCGTGTACTGTAATGTCTTATAGAATTAGAAGTTGTAAGATATTCTAAGTCATGTTGACTACAAGAATGATATTCAAAATAGGTCAGCTAATTGTATATATTCGATGCTTTGTAATTTTTCATATATGAAATTGAGTCAACTGCTATGGAAATACTTTCAACGGATGTTTCTACAAGGCTTCAACGGATGACCCAAGTCTCATTCGATGGATGATCCAATAGAGTCTCGATGGATGATCCAATAGAGTTTCGACGGATGATCCAACAGAGACTCAATGAATGACAAATTCAAATAGGAGTTGATAGTGACTTGACAGTCACATGTGTTGATTGTATACAAACGGAATGTGGCAGCCTATTAGCAGGATTTTGAGACAAAAAAGCATTTCCATTTCCATGCTAACTTGAAGAAATACAAAGATACTGGATGGAGAAATAAAGAAGCATGTGATTAGACTTAGATAGTTTTGTTTTATTAGTATGTCTTTTTCACATGTAACTTGGTGATATATAAACCAAAAGTAGCAAGTAGAAAAAGATCGATTGAAAAGAACCAAGAAATAGATAAGGCATAATCTCTTAAGAATTTTCTTAGTTCTCTCCTTGTAAATTTACTTGTAAGCAGCTGTGTGCATTCTTGCATCACAAAGTTCTCAAACAATATATATCTCTGGTGGAAATTTCAATCCACCAGAAAGTTTTAAATCTTTGTGTTTAGTAACTTTGTATTTTGAATACATTCATATTTCATTCTACACTCTTGTTTATTCCAATACTGATATATTTTGATAAAGTAGTTTCTTAAATTTGGAAAAGAAACCTAGAATTACATTCTACCTCCTTTCTGTAATTCTCAAGATTACAAGGAATTTACTTTAGAGAGACTATATGACATTCTAAAAACTTATTAGCTTGAGTTGGAACAAGATGAGCCGATAGAGAAAGGAAGGAAGAATGGAGGATCTATAGCTTTGGTGGCTGAATAAGAGAGAGTGAAAGAGATGAAAAATTGAAGATGTGGAATATGCACCAAACTCATGGGTTTGTGAAGGCAAAGGAAAAGGGCTAGTGGCTGAGCATGAAGATTATAACGACCCGTATATATTATTTATTATTTAAATGTATAATTATGGAATAAATAATTAAATAAAATGATTGTGTGGGTTCAGTCAGTGGGTTATTACTCTGTCACTATGTGTATGTGATTACTAGTGTATGGAATTGAATTGTGTGGTTAATTAATGAATTGTATGATTTTGTATCATTGTTAAAAATGGTGTTATTGCAGTTTTATTTCCATAAATACTTGGATTGTCTCTAAAATTGTTTTTATGACTTTATAATTTCAATAATTATTTTTAGGAATTTATAAAATTGAGAAATCAATATTTCATTAATTATTTATTTATAAATGATTTTCTGAGTGTGTTTAATGGTAAAATCCATATTTAATTATAGAAATCTTCAAAAATTATGAAACTTATATTTTATTAAGTTCGTGTTATTCTGAGAATTTTAAAATTATTTTAGGAATTTTCCGAGTTAGTTTCACCCGCGCGTCGATTCGTTTAATTGATAAAAGCGGGTATAAATTGTATTTCAGAAATTATTTTAAAATTTTAAAATTTATGTTTTTATAAACTTTTGGATATTTGTAACATTTTAAGACTATTCTCGTGATTTTCTGAATTTGTTTTGAGTGCAGCTCAATTCCTTAATTGTAAATTGCGGATACGAGTTACATTTCAAATATATTTTGAAAAAAAATTGAAAAACTTATTTTTAATAACTTTGAACTATTCGTGACATTTTAAAAACTTATTTAGAAATTTTCGGGATTATTTTATTCGCACGATGGTTCGTTAAATTGCAAAAATCAGGATAAAATGAGGTTATCTAATAAAGGAGAACACGTATCAGGATATTAGCTAATTGGTGGAAACGTGGCAGCGGGTTATTGTTGGTTTTGTGTAGCTGAAAAAAGAGAAAACAGAAAACATCGCCTCTCTTCTCCCTTTACATCGATCTCTCCTCCATATCTATCATCTCCCTCCTCCTCTCGATCTCGATATCCCCTCCCCCACTCTTAGTCTCTCTCTCACGATTGCCCATATCTCTCTCATCTCTCTTTCATTATCCTCTCTTTTCTTTCTCCTCTCCGCTCTTCCCTGCTTCTTCATGTGTTCTCACCGCCGCCTGTAATTCCGGTGATTAACCACCGCCTGTTCCTTATTTTTCGGTTTGTATGTATATGCGCGTGTATATATACGCGCGTGTATATGCAGTCGGGTGTGTTTGTAATGTTTAATGATGTTGTTGTGGTTGCCCTTGTATTTCTTCTGATTCTGCTTTGTTTCTTTTCCGGCTACCTGAGTCTATGCGGTTTCTGGTTATGCGATTATTAATCAAACTTTTTTTTTATTTTCTGCTGAGAATTTATTTGAGTAATTTCGTTATATAAATAAATTTCGTGCAGGGATTTTTAATTATCGGTGAAATTCGTGTCGGAAACCCGAATTAATCAGGCACCCGTGAATTTTACCGCCGTCGATGATGAGCCTCGGCGAGTCGACGGTGGATGGTGATGATGTTTATCTGAGTCCTAATATTTTAAAATAAATAATTTAGTTCGTATATTAATATTCGAATTGAAACATATTTAATTATCTTGGAAATTTTATTAGCGTTCGAGTTATGAATTTGGTTCGGATTGTAAGTTGTATTTGTAGATTGTGAAACTGTAATGATTGGATTGTTGGTTTATTGATTGTTGAGACGTCGAGTTGTTCGACGGGTAGGGCGATAAACAGAGGAGGTGCTGCCCAAATTTTTGGAAATTAAATTCGAAAATGCGGGACGTACCCTGTAATTATCTGAACGTCGAACAAGTATAAATAAGTATATACATATATCTTGTGCGAAACCTGATTGTATGTTGTGGTGAATATTTTGTCAAAATCCAGTAACCCTATGGTAATGAATTTCTGCGATTAGATGGTCCTCATTATGGAAAGTAAGTAAGAGCGACTGTTGAGAAGAACGAGAGTCTTATATCAGGATATCATTTAAGAATAATGGTAACCGTGAGAGTTCAGGACCTAATGATGGAATTATAGCTTTAGGAAAAGTAAATCAATGGTTGATGGGCTACTTTCGGGTGACAAGAAATCATCCTTAGAAGAAGGATTGGTTGAAACATAGACGATGACGCTTAGTAAAGTCAGTGTCCCTTAAGCTTGACTCGATTTATTGTCTTGTTCTACATAGTGTGTGATTAATATATTCAGCCGACTTTTGTGGTATGTTGGAGAAATTTAGATGTTGTACTTGAGTAGTGATGGGAAGTTGGTTAGTTGCTGTTATATTGAGGAACCGTGCTACGGTATTTAGTTTCTTTGTATTTTAGCTTTCTTGAACTGTTGTTGATTCTGTTACTGCTATTGTTGCTAATGCTGCTAATCTAAATTTCTTTTGTAAATGGACCCCGATTTTAAAGACATGGGTACTGTGATTGGGCATCATTTTCCTGATACAGGTGCACCTTTTAAACAGTGATACCTTTTGTCAAATATTTTTGTTATTAAATAAACTCATTTATATATTTCAGGAAGATGCCACCCAAGAGAGCTACCCAGTCTAAAGGAAACGGTAATAGTTTTACGGAGGGTCCAGCTATAAATGAAATTCTACACTTATTGCGCCAGCAACAGCAACAACAGTTACAGTTAATCCAACAGGTTCAGTAGCAGCAACTACTGTTGTAGCAGCAATAGCAAGGAGTGAACCAAAGTGCTAGTTTCAAATCCTTTCAGAATGTTAACCCTCCTGAGTTTAAAGGTGAACCTAATCCAATAGCTGTTGGAGCATGGTTAAAAGAGATGGAGAAAGCTTTTAATCTTGTTCAAGTAAGTGAAAATCATAAGACTGATTATGCGAGCTATTTCTTGAAAAATGAAGCAAATTACTGGTGGGAGTCAACCAAAGCGTTAGAAGGAGAAAGCCCTGTTCTATGGTCTAGGTTTACTGAGTTATTTTTGGAAAAGTATTTTCCTGACTGTGTGAGGAACCAAATAGAAATTGAGTTTCTAGAACTGAAGCAAGGTGACAGAAGTGTAGCTGAGTATGAGGCTAATTTCACAGAGTTGGCTAGATTTGTACCAGATTATGTGTGCTCTGAAGCTCAGAAGGCAAGGAGGTTTCAACAAGGATTGAAGCCTGAAATTAGTAGTGGAGTGGTGGCATTGCAACTCAAGACGTATCCTTCCATAGTTCAGGCCGCCTTAGTAATTGAATTTGATCAGAAGCAAGCCGCTAGAGAACGAGAAGATAAGAAGCGAAAGATTGATGATATGGAAGAAGCATCAGGTCAAGAAGGATCCAGTCAGAAGTCTCATAAAAAGGTCGGAAAGAGTAAGAAAAAAGAATTTAAGGAGAAGGGTATTTCTTTAAATAGAATTAGTAACACCTCAGCCAGCCCTAATCAGGCCAATTCGGTTAAATCGTCTATATCGGAGTGTAAGCAATGTGGTAAGAGACATGGTGGAAGGTGTAAAGCAAATACTGAATGTTTTAGGTGTAGTCAGAAGGGACATTATGTGTCAGAATGTAAGGTGGAAAATCCAGGAGTCATCTGTTATAACTGTGGCAAGGTAGGACATGTTGCCAAGAATTGTAGAAGTACTTCCCGAGATAGCATGGGAGATAGTGCATCAAAAGGTTTGACGTCCAGTACAGCCAAGGCTAAGACTTGTAATGTGATTAAAAGTTTAGCTGCTCAAGACCCTGATAAGGAACCAGGGCAATAATTGATTACCGGAAGAAACAAACGATAATATCTACGGAAGCTAATATTGGAATAAGTATTCAAGGACATAAGCAAGAAGATAGGGCGTAACTAGTGCATATAAGGGATATTAAGAAGGAAGACCTAAGATCAGACTACTGTCAGCTAAAGGTAAGCCTGAGGACATACTAAAGATTGCAATTAGAATGAGTTATGAATGTTGTATGTTTTGGTGATAATAGGCGGGGTAACGAGTGTATCAGTTGTCTATAAGGAATTAAGGAATATGGTGTATCAGGAGTACTTGCATGTTATAATCGTATTTATTGATAACATCCTCGCCCATCTAAGGGCTAAGGAAGGCCAAGGTGAAAACCTAAATAAATGCCGCGAAGGGTTGAACGATAGCTATTGTATATCAAATCTTAAGAGTATGAAGTCCTGGTCAGGAGCCCGACTGTTTGAGTAACTACCAACCAAGCAAGGTCCATTTAGGGACCGATGTCTTGAATAGAAGAGAAGAAATGAACATGAATATATAGAATGATGATCGTGGTATAGGCAAAAGTTTTATCATGGAAGAGATTGGTTAAGTTTGAATGGAAGGGGCAAGTAAAGTCTTAATTATATTGAACCATTCGAGGTATAAAGAATATAGGTAAAGTTGTCTATAAGTTAGTATCACCGCCGCAGTCACAGTATATATAAATAATATGTTATGTGTGTCAATGATAAGGCGATATGTACCTAATTTGAACTGAGTCGCTGATTGAGAGTCAAGGGGCTCACATCTGAATTTATTTTGCGTGGAACAAACGATTCAAATTTTAGTTCGTTAAAAAGGGAATCCCTATGAATGAATTTATGTCTTTGGTGAGTATGCCTTGAATAAATCCTTGAGTCGAAGAGTATACCTCGAAGTTAAAGTCGAAATTGCTTGACAAATATCCTCACTTATTTGGTTAAGTCAGATTCTGAGGACATAATCTTTTTAAGGGGGGAAGGATATAACGACCCGTATATTTTATTTATTATTTAAATGTATAATTATGGAATAAATAATTAAATAAAATGATTGTGTGGGTTCAGTTAGTGGGTTATTACTCTGTCACTATGTGTATGTGATTACTAGTGTATGGAATTGAATTGTGTGGTTAATTAATGAATTGTATGATTTTGTATCATTGTTAAAAATAGTGTTATTGCAGTTTTATTTCCATAAATACTTGGATTGTCTCTAAAATTGTTTTTATGACTTTATAATTTTAATAATTATTTTTAGGACTTTATAAAATTGAGAAATCAATATTTCATTAATTATTTATTTATAAATGATTTTTTGAGTGTGTTTAATGGTAAAATCCATATTTAATTATGGAAATCTTCAAAAATTATGAAACTTATATTTTATTAAGTTCGTATTATTCTGAGAATTTTAAAATTATTTTGGGAATTTTCGGTGTTAGTTTCACCCGCGCGTCGATTCGTTTAATTGATAAAAGCGGGTATAAATTGCATTTCAGAAATTATTTTAAAATTTTAAAATTTATGTTTTTATAAACTTCGGGATATTTGTAACATTTTAAGACTATTCTCGTGATTTTCTGAATTTGTTTTGAGTGCAGCTCGGTTCCTTAATTGTAAAATACATATACGAGTTACGTTTCAAATATATTTTGAAAAAAAATTGAAAAACTTATTTTTAATAACTTTGAATTATTCGTGACATTTTAAAAACTTATTTAGAATTTTTCGGGATTATTTTATTCGCACGATGGTTTGTTAAATTGCAAAAATTAGGATAAAATGAGGCTATCTAATAAAGGAGAACACGTGTCAGGATATTAGCTAATTAGCGGAAACGTGGCAGCGGGTTATTGTTGGTTTTGTGCAGTTGAAAAAAAAAGAGAAAACAGAAAACATCGCCTATCTTCTCCCTCTACATCGATCTCTCCTCCCTCTCTATCATCTCCCTCTTCCTCTCGATCTCGATATTCCCTCCCCCACTCTTAGTCTCTCTCTCACGATTGCCCATATCTCTCATCTCTCTTTTATTATCCTCTCTTTTCTTTCTCCTCTCCGCTCTTCCCTGCTTCTTCATGTGTTCTCACCGCCGCCTGTAATTGCGGTGATTAACCGCCGCCTGTTCCTTGTTTTTCCGGTTTGTGTGTATATACGCGTTTATATACACGCGCGTGTATGTGCAGTCGGGTGTGTTTGTAATGTTTAATGATATCGTTGTGGTTGCCCTTGTATTTCTTCTGATTCTGCTTTGTTTCTTTTCCGGCTACCTGATTTTATGCGGTTTCTGGTTATGCGATTATTAATCAAACTTTTTTTTTATTTTCTGCTGAGAATTTATTTGAGTAATTTCATTATATAAATAAATTTCATGCAGGGATTTTTAATTATCGGTGAAATTCGTGTTGGAAACTCGAATTAATCAGGCACTCGTGAAATTTACCGCTATCGATGATGAGCCTCGGCGAGTCGATGGTGGACGGTGATGATGTTTATATGAGTCCTAATATTTTAAAATAAATAATTTAGTTCATATATTAATATTCGAATTAAAACATATTTAATTATCTTGGAAATTTTATTAGCGTTCGAGTTATGAATTGGGTTCGGATTGTGAGTTGTATTTGTAGATTGTGAAACTGTAATGACTGGATTGTTGGTTTATTGATTGTTGAGATGTCGAGTTGTTCGACGGGTAGGCCGATAAACAGAGGAGGTGCTGCCCAAATTTTTTGAAATTAAATTCGAAAATGCGGGACGTACCCTGTAATTATCGGAACGTCGAACAAGTATAAATAAGTATATACATATATCTTGTGCAAAACCTGATTGTATGTTGTGGTGAATGTTTTGTCAAAATCCAGTAACCCTAATTTCGTAAAATGACGAGTATACGTATTTTCTAAAAATGAAGACCAAACCGATTTCTCGAGAACGTGAACCCTGACTGTTGGATGTGTTATTGTATTATAATAATGTATATAATTACGAGTCGGGTTTGATTATCGTTGGGTAGAATTGGTGTCGAGGATATGTCAAGCATACCTAGACGTCAAACGTAGGGTATTTCGGCTCTGTAGGTTCTAGTTGAAGGACTCAAGAATTGAAGTCGAACTAAAGATAACCTAGTGATCAGTCGATAAGCGCAGCGAGGTTCCTAAGCGAAGGACCTGAGCGTTGAGGTCGGATTCAGGATAGTCAAATAGTAAAGAGATAAAGCTTGAGCGTCTGAGTCGGCTCAGAGTCAATTAGTATCAGTTGTAAAGCTCTGCAAGGCAAGTACCCCTGACCATTCTTTTATGGTTCAGTACGTATGAATAGCTAAATGTTTTATTCTCGTAATGGAATAGAAATGTTTTAAGTTACGTATCCCCTGTATTTGAAAATGTTGTTTAAAATTATGTTTTGGGGAAAAGTAACTTCTGAAAACACCTATCTCTAAATTTGACTAAAATAAAAGGAAGTTTTGAATAGTGTGTTGTGACAAAATGGTTTTAAAAAGAGATAGGTGACAGTGATTTTGGAAACTGGATAAAGAGACTGTTTTAATCCACCTATGTCGTGGAAGATTTTGATCCACCTATGTCTTAGAATTTTGGAAAAAGGTAAAAAGGGAATTCAGTTGATCTATTGGAGTTGCGTATGAGGCCTGTTATTCGGTAACGGCCCAACATGTGGTTGCGTAAGTGGCTAATTGGATTGGGCATTCTGTTTAACCGATTAGTCCAGCGTGGGGGAAAGACCTAGCTAGTCTTTTCCCAAGTTCCGGAACACATTCTATATCTTGATGGCCGGTAGTCGCTGTCCGGTGAGGGTAGACTGATCAGCTATCTTCACCCGTTAAACGTCCAATAGATTTGATTGATACAGTTTTGAAATTGTTTAACAAATCAACGTGTTTGAGATAGATAATGTTGTTGTTCTAGTAATGGAACACGTGATTTTGAGGTTCCAGGAGATGAACAAGTTTTATAGGTCCTGTGATGGGACAAGTTTTATGGTTCCCGTAACGGAACAAATGATTTGGGTCCCCGTAACGGGACAGATGGTTTTATGGTTCCTGTAATAGAACGGAAGGTTTGAAAATGGAAATAGCATGCTAAAATTGAACTATGGTTTTTATGCACAGCACACGACTGTTGATCTTGTTTTACAGAGCATGCTAGTTTTAATATCCAGTTTATATCTATTTTACATGTTTCTGGCAAGTTATGAATTCTGTTTCTATAACTGTTTTACTTTAAACTATTTTACTTGTTATTCATATAGTGGTGCTGCTGAGCAAGCAATTGCTCACCCTTGCAGAATATTTCATATGTATTGCAGATGCCTAGGAGATTCTTGCGCGGTAGTCAGGGCAAAGTTCCAGCTCCTTTCGTGTAAGGCTCCTCTGAGGTAGTTGTGTTCAGACCAGATGAGGTATGTTGAGTTGCTGCATTGAATTAGTGGTCAGGATTGTGTAAGGTAATTTGGGTTGTGTTAGTTGAGTAACCTGAGTCATACTTAAACCTGTAAAATCTTGGCAAAGGGGTCGTAGTTATATCATGTTATTGAATTGTTTATCTTATGGTTGTGGTTGATGACGTCAACTCCTGACCCCGGGGTTGAGGCCGTCACAAAGATTATCTCAGTCACGATGAAATGGAGGACATAGATGAACATCTACCTTTTCTATCAAGAAGGTTTACCAAGCTCAAATTCAAAAAGAACTTTGAAGAAGCCAAGCCAAATAGAAACATGGTGGATAAATCCAAATTCAAATGTTTCAAATATGGCTTGAGTGGTCATTTTGCAAGTGAATGCAGGTAGCCTGATTCTGAAAGAAAGAAGTTTGAGCCCGTGGATTATAAAAAGAAGTACTTTGAATTGCTCAAACAAAAGGAAAGGGCTTTCTTGACTCAAGAAAATGACTGGGCAGCTGATGTGGTAGATGAATATGAAGAAACAAGCTATGTCAATCTAGCTCTAATGGCCAAATCAGATGAAATAAAAGTTAGTTCTACAAGCAATCAGGTAATCACTACTAATCTAGCACACCTTTCTAAAGATGAGGGTAATGATGCTATAAATGACATGTCAACAGAATTATATCACTTGTGTGTTACACGTAAATCTCTCACTAAAGAAAACACAAAAATTATGGAAAATAATTTGTTTTTAAGTGAAAGAAATGTTGTGTTAAAAACTCAATATTTTTAGTTTGAGAAACTGAAAATAGAGTGTATAATTTCTAAGGAGGAACTGACTGCATCTTTGAAGAAAGACGAGATTTGGAGAAAGCAGCTTGAACGAGAGTAAGAGGTAATCAAGGCCTGGAAGTCATCAAGAGATGTCCATGCCCAAATTGCTAAAGTTCAAGGTGTAGAATCATTTTGTGAAGAAGCCTGGAAAAAGAGCAAGGAGAAACTGGATCGTACTTTGGCAGAAGAATTTTCAACAGATAATGAAGATTATCCGTCGAGAGATAAAAAGGAACCACATCCGTCGAGTGAAAGAAAACCAATTAGCAAAGCCAAGCTTTCTAAACTCAATGAGTAATATGGATCAGTTTCCAAGAACTTTGTTATAGGAGAATCAAGTCAAGTAAGGAGAACAAAAGAGTTAATGGGGGTCATTTGTCAATGAAGCAACTGAATGACATATTGGAAAAAATTGAGGTTAAGGCAGAATCCAAAAAGAAAAATAACAGGAATGGAAAAGTAGGAATTAACAAACATAATAACTACACACCAGATAAATATGCACCTAGAAAAATCTGTGTTAAATGTGGTAGTGTTAATCACTTTACTGTTAATTACAAATCTACTATGCCTGCACATATGTCTATACCTCCCTCATTTCCCAACATGCCCACAATACCTATGAATGTTATGCCTACACAAAATTTTAATGCACAATTTTCTAATATGCCATTTGCACAAAATTCTTACTATGCTGCATTTAGTATGCCTCAAATTCCATTTAGCATGCCATACTGGAATAACATGTTTGCACCTAATATGCCATTTCATGTTAACCAACATGTACATGATAATTCTGCAATAATGATTGGTTTTCAAAGCCCTACTCTATTGACCAAGGTTGAATCTCAATCACCTAAGTCAAATGAGGACAAGCATAAGAAACCTAAAAAGAAGGCTAACAAGGCAAGACCCAAGGAAAGTTGGGTACCAAAATCAACTTGATTTAATTTTGATGTGTACAGGGAAACAGAAAGAATCTGTGATATCTGGATAGTGGATGCTTAAGGAACGTGACTGGAGATTCTACCCTGATCATTGAGTTTAAGGAAAGAGCTAGCCCAAGTATTACTTTTGGAGATGACAGCAAAGGGCATATAGTGGGATATGGCTTGATTTCTAAAGATATGGTCATCATTGAAGAAGTTGCTCTAGTGGATGGACTCAAACACAATCTTTTGATTGTCAGCCAGCTATGTGACAAGGGCAACTCAGTAACAATAAATTTTGAAACCTGTGTTGTTATAGACAAAAAGAACAACAAAGTGGTTCACACTGGAGTGAGAAAAGGAAATGTGTATCTAGCTAACTTCAACTCATCAAGTGCAAATTCTATTACTTGTCTTTTTTATCAAAGCAAGTCAAGATGAAAGTTGGTTATGGCACAAAAAACTTTCCCATCTGAACTTCAAGACTATGAATGAACTAGTCAGGAAAGATCTTATAAGAGGCATTCCTCAAGTTGAGTTCTGAAAGAATGGACGACGTGATGCCTATGAGGCCCTCCAAACTCGGGTCAGAAGTTTGGGGTTCACAACACACACACACCCAATATATAAACCTCTCTATGAAAGTAATATATGCAATGACCCTACTTACCATAACCACGGATCACAACAAGTTAAAGTATTAAAACAAGCCACCATTTTAACTTTTATTACATCGTACCAAATACCAACTAAATCAACTTACAACTGATAGTGAAAGCATTCTTACAAGTTTACCTAATGCAGAACTAAACATAAAGCTCTTGCTAGCTCAATCCAACTCACCCTGGAATCCTAGCTCGCACACTGGATTGGAAACTTTGTTACCAACCATTTCCTTTTTAACTTTAGAATAACATAAAAGATTCGCAAGAGTGATCTAACTAGCTTAGCAAGTCATTATAGCAATAACTGAGGTTAAAAAAATCAATTGAAATGATTCAGAAGAATCAAGTTTCTTGATAAACAATGATTAGAATTGGATATTTCACTTTTCATTTTAAAAACCAAGGTTAGGCTGCTGATCAGTCACACAATAACCCCGAGCAAGGCATACAACTCTGCTCTCTATACCGGATCCAAGGCATACATTGGCCTAATGTGACCACGAATCTGGTCTGACCACGAATCTGGTCCACATTTATAAAACCATATAATTATAAAATGAGTCAATATGATAAACATTGTAATTCAATAAAATAGAATCATAATTAATATTGATAAATCATTTATCTCTGAGCATAAGACATTTCATAAGTATCACCAGGGTATATCAAAGTATATATATGAGGAACGGCTTCAGGCCTGCTAAAGAATCAGGTATATGATGAACAAGGGTTCAATGATAATACGGGTATAGATATTTGATATTGTAGGGTATTATAGGGTATATAAGTTTCTGTATGCTCAAGTAATTCCATTTCAGTATTTGGTATATGGTGTATATATATTTGTGAAGTAGTATTGTATTTGTATGGTTTAATATCTGAAAAATCACTAGTCGGTGGTTTACAAAGAATGAGGCTCATAGACCAAGTTCAATGATGTCATCAGGGTTCAAGGTTGAATAATTTACAACACTTATAATGTATAACAGGTTTATTTTGAATACTAGCAACATGTTATGAAAAGTTCATAAATATTTGCAATATATCTCAAATTAGTAGGGATTAATCTTCTTGCTTCCAGAAACATATCTTGTAATAACCCCAAAATTTTTGAACTTTTTGTAACCCTTATGAATAGTGTTTTTGCTGATTATGCTGAATAAGAAAACTTTTCATGCCACACTATGTAGGGGTTCTTTTATTGATATTCTGAGATCTTAATAGTACTCTATGTGGTATATGAGTGTATGTGAAGATCGTCAGAATCCAAATTCGAACACTTCGATTTTTCCTGAAAATCCACTAGATACCGAAAGAATTGAGTATAAGGTAACAGGAGTAAAAGGATTTAAATTCAAGGATTATAAGAGAGGATCATAAAAGGAATATAAAATATTGAGAAAGGTTTAGGGGAACCCAAGTAATAAGATCCCGGGTCTGATCCCTCAAACGATAAACGAGAACGGAAGTTAAGCGAACCGTATAACAGATCAGCGGTCATTAACCAAGTAATTAGGAGTTAATCAAAGAGATTAGTGATGATGATGTCATCACACTACAAGGAGAAGACATATGGCAATTGGATGACATAAGAATGATGACCTAAGCATAACAAAAAGGAAGTGTGTTGTTGGTTGATTCTTGGCCATGCAAAAGTTACCATGGTAAATCCAAAACAATTAGCCAAGCCATAAATAAAGAAACAAAACAAAAATCATCACACAAATACCTAGGCAACCAAGCAAGAAGCATTTCTTCTCCCCATTTTCATCTTTGCTCTCGGCTTTCAAGGAAAAAGCAAGGAAGAAAAATCCAAAGTCCAAGCTCCACTCAAGCATAAATTCCATGGTTTGTTTTAATGGATTCTACATTTCATAACTTAGCTTGGGTATGATTTTAAGCTCTTGAGTCAAATAGATTCATATCTAATTAATTCACCAAAGATTAGGGTGAATAGTGTTTTCAAATTATAACTTTGTGTTTCTTGATTTCATTTGCAAGATCAAGGTTATATAAGGATAGATCAAGGTTCTTTGAGGCTCCCTAGTAACTTTCCACCCTCCAAGAAAGGTATAAATCTTCACACCCTTTAGTAATAAGTTTGAATGTTGAAGTTTGGAGATGGTTTGGATGGATGAGTAGTAATTTGAATGATAAGCATGATTCGAGCTTAATTGTTAAGTAGTTTAGTTGAATTTGGAGATGTTATAATATTTGATTGGATTGAGATCCTTGAGCTTATTATGACTGAAATCAGTAGCATTAATGTGTATCTTGAGTTGTTGTTGATTGGTAGTTGGATTGATATGATTTGGAATGGTAAAATTTGGGAAATCGCGTAAACATAGCCGTCGTAATGTCCGATTTACCTTAGACTGCTTTTGTTCTTAACATCAGGACCCGTGAACTCACTGCTTGGTTTTGACCATTGCCATGTTTAGATAGTTCATGTTACGAGCTTCGTTTTGATATGTGGTTCGCTTGAATCCGATGTACGGTTTAGGAGAAACGACCGTTTTAAGTAACGGCATTTCGCAAACGAACCTTTACCCCTCGCCTTACTTTGAAACCTTGGTTAAGGACCTTAAATGACTAATTGGGGTATTAAACAATTATTTAAAGTGGATTAGGCAGTTGGTAGGGTACTCGCGAAAGAATCGCCTTAAAACTCTTAATGGTTAATTTATTAAAAATGGTGGAGCTGAGGGTACTCGAGCGACTTAAATGAATCGTTAAGCGCAAAAGCGAGCGTTAGAGTCCAGTTGGTTAAAGTATAGATTCTTAAGCGACTTTGTTTAATTCCAACTTATATGTTGCTTATAGGTTACCAGGCTCGTCCCAGGCCTTTTACCACCCCCAATCGCTCAGGCAAGTTTTCTACCCGTTATACTGTTGTTGTGATGTATATATGTATATGCATTATCTTGTGATAGATGCATGCATGCGATGTCTTTGCATGCGATGAGAAAGGTAGGTGCATTACATATCGCTTATTAGCCGATGTCTATACACAGTTTAGACATCGTTTTTCTTAACAATGTGATGTATTTTTCTTCAATGTATACCTTCACTATGGTTTCAGTTATTCATTCATATGTCATGTATATCATTTTGAACTTATCACATATAAAGCAATATGATACATTAACATCGAAAAACTTGTTAAACTGATGTGTAACTTAACATATTATATCAGTCTTTTATCAGAAGCGATGTCGTACCTTTCTTTTTTTAATGGAACCGATGTCTTTGTGTGTGTTTAACATCAGTTCTTTCAAAATGTGATATCTATTATATTGTTTTACATCAGTCATTTCTTGTGAGCTGATATATGTGCCTGCTTATGACATCAGTTTATTGAATGAAATGTCTTATTTGACTACATTTTACATCTGTTATTTTGTTCATGAAGTGATGTTTGTTTATTTTTTTTATTCATGAATCCTCTGTTTCAATCAAATGCCCAACACCCAAACAAGAGTCATCCAAAAACATACCAACTGCCATTTTACCATTCCAGAACTAACCAAACCAAAACAAACGTAAAAACAAACATAGATTCATTGATTTACCATAGATTATACCAATTACGTATATATATCCACCACCAACCAAACTTCATAATCCAAACAAACTACATAACTGCAATAGCAAGTACTAGACATCCACCATCGATCATATACATAGTTCATCCCAAACAGAAATTTACCAACTAAAGTTCCCCCATTATATTTATCAACAAAAACCACTAGTAGCTCTTACAAATTCTTGCAAATTCAGTCTACATAAAGGAGCTGCAGATTAGGCCTTTTTATAAGAAGGACTCGATATGGCTAAGAGTCTCACATCGAACCTCGTCCAGCTCAGCCTTGGCAACAGTCACCTTTCGATTCTTTTTCGACCACTGAAAAGTGTAACACACAGGAATTAGTAACAATGAATTCTACCACAAATTATATGTACACCAGTTATATCAAGAATGAATTAAGCATAAAAATATACCTTTTTGAAAAATGTCATTTCATTATCCATGGCAATTTCTTTCATATACCACATAACAACATAGCCGCATTCAGTTCCACCGGGCTGTTTGGGGCATCCCTATTTAATCCAAAAAACTCAGACCAATTAATAAGTTAATTAATGCCCCTATCTAACCGAAAAAACTCTTACTAATAAGTAAATTAATGCCCCTGGTTCTTACGGTAACATATCTGATAGTCGGTGCTTTATTTCCCCTTCCGTCCTGAATATTGAACGCAATCACAGCCCTGTCATCTTAGCAGTATCAATAACACAAATTGATTGATATCTCAATAATGAAAATAATCACTCGAAATTAAATGCAAATACCATGATATTGCTTTTTCCAACTCGGGATAGGTAGTTGAACGAGGCAGAGGATTGAGTATGAAAACCTCGCCCGCCCAAATCACAACCAATATCCAATGGCAGCTATTTTTTATAAATATTTATAATAAATAGAATTAATATCAGAATCATATCATTTTGAATTTCATGCTTATAAATAAATAAAGCGATTTATAATAAATCTGGAGACATTTTTTATGTACTTACTTGCTATTATGTGGCATAAAAAAGAGACGATCAGGATTACCCTCTTTAAATCGACTAACCAAATTATCTTCAAAATTGTTGTTCAAGGTAAACGAGACTCCAGGATCACAAAAAGCAAATTGCTCCAAATTTTCATTTTCATAAACCATGCAATGCAAGTATCTGCATTGCAAATAAAATGAAATTATAAAAAAAACAAGAATATAAATGCAGAAATTATCAACAAGAAGACAAGACAATAATTAAAAAATTTATACTACTCACGCCATGTATGCAGAAATTGCTGCTTGGCCAATCATTTTAAACTCAAGCAAAGCAATTATGTTTTCATGCAAAATGAAAATTCTTTTCTCAACACCAAACACCTCTGCATCGCACGGGATTTGAATGGAGTTTCCAGTGGACTTCATGAATGTCGTTGCATGTTTATACAACAACCGAAAGCGCTTCGGAACATTTTTATTGATTTCCATATTCTCAAATAAGGACTGAACCTTATGCAAATCAGTTAAAGGATCCTTCCCTTTCCTTTTACTTTTCTGAAAATATTATCAAATTTATTAAAACAAATATAGAGTTAATATAATAGTGCGAGATCCAATAAAACATAGATGTAAAAATATATACTGCGGTAGCAGGGGCATCTGGGAATATGATTAAGTCGCGGGGCCATGAGACGTAGGAGCCAACAGCCTGCTCTACTGTTTCAATCTCACCGACTACCGGAACATGAATCTTGTCTTGTCCTTGGATTGGCCCATCCACTGAGACACGAGCACAACCAGGCTGCATTGGCAATCCTTAAATAGATTTGTTCATGTCATCATCGTCAAACAACAAGCCAAATGCCACCTTATTTTCTATTATGCCCACAGCCAACTCACATTTTTGTGGACCAGCCTACACACATATATATATTTAACGAGTAACTATGACGAATGCTTGAATAATGTCGAGCTAAATTAAATAAATGTGCTTGTTATTTTACCTTGTTCTCTGGTGGAAAAGGATCCGTTTGATCATCAACTATTTGAGCATCACAACTTGCTTTTTCCGAAACCAGAGGAGATGAAATATTTGCTTTACTGAGTAAGCCCTTCAGTTCAGCCAACTCCTGCCTTGTCTTCTCCATTTCCTTCACCATCTCTTGCTTGGCCTTCTCCAACTCTGCATCCCTCTCACAATCCCGGGCCAACAGCTCAGCTTTGGTTATTCTACTTCTTTTTCCATTTGGTAAATTAAAGAAAATTGATGGGCTAACAAAGCCTCAAACTCCTCGAACCCTCCCCGAATGTTCGGGAGTTTGCAAGGCCGTAGTTAACACATCTTGACTCCCAGAAGGAATGAATTCCCCCTTACTTTGCAGCTCCAGTAAATTCTCCTGTCATGAGAATGTTAACATATAAATCAGAACTGAATGAACCTCCTCATAAAAATATTAAAATTAGAACTGAATTGAATTGCATTAAAAAAATTAATGTTGCTTGTTAAATACTCACAATTCTTTTCCCTATTTCAGCTAGCTCTGGATCAACCTCCTCATCATCAAGTTTTCCCTTACGAGCCTTGTGCCACATAAGAGCCCGATCAGGTTCTTCATCGAGAGCCAAGGTTCCTTTCTTTTGCTGATTAAAATCAAAAAATATTAAAACAACAATATATGTAGAATGCAACTATTTAAGTTCAATGCTTAAACAGATGTTACCTCTTCTTCCAACAATCCAACATAACCCTTTCTAGATGTGCGGTGAAGATATTTTCGATTGCTCACCCGCTCCATTTGTTTTTCACTAAGTGACTACAACAAACATTTTAAATAATATTAACATGCTATTTTTCCTAAAATATTTGTAATACATAAAAATATCAGTTCACAACATAAATAAAACACATATATAAACACACGATCGATCTCTTTCGCGTATACCTTCCATGTCGAGGTAGTCCTTTCAGCAACAAAATTTTTCCAAGCATACTTCACTGGAGGCTTTTGTAGTTTCTTCTTCTGTCCAAGATACGGCTTAACATAATCCCTTGTTAAATTTGCTTTAAAATTTCTCCACTTTGCTCCTGCAGACCTGATCAGCCCCTTCTAAAGTTGCTTGGGGACTTTAAATGTCTCCTGAAACTAATGTTATGCTTTACATGAGTACAAGAAAATGCAAAATTTACAAAGTGCATAAGAAATTGCTTATTTATATACCTTCACATCGATCCATATTTTCTCCTTTAGTTTATCGGGTACCTTTGACCAGTTAGGATAATCAATCGGAATCATCATCCTAGCCAACATTCCGGTGTAGGACTGTAGACTGTGCCTTGCATTCCCGACTGGAACTCCATGTGCATTGCACGATACCTTTGATTTCTTGCCCTGCGCCTTCCTCACCACCACTTTGTGCATAGCGGAAACCCCTCGGGCAGATCCATACCTTTTCTTTGTAGTTTCGGAAGTAGTGACTGTTGCCTTCGTGTCTTCCATAAAATCCACATTTTTATCTTGAGGTTTTGTTTCCGGCTCCAAGCTTTTATCCACCTCCTCATCTGACTTGTCTTTTACTTTAGATATTTGTTTTTTATTTGCCATTTATCATTTTCAATCTGAAAATGAAACATATATTTCATTAGTCACAAGCATATATAAATAGTTATAAACAGTCATAACTAAACTAGTGAAGTATGCATACATAAACAGTTATAAACAGCCAGACACGATGACTATATGCATTCATAAACAGTCATAAACATACGAAAATTCAAATAATATCATTAGGCATAAACAATGCTAAACAGTTACAAAAAAGGAGATACATGACTGCAAATAATATTGTCACTTCTTAACCCAAGTGCCCTTAATATTTTCTCTAATATTTTTTTCAACATCTTCACCGACATCATATATAGGAATTTGGCAGCAGAATGGGGGATTTTCCATGGTTGTGTCTCCTAAATCATCGTTGTTATACACATCTTGGTAGTCTCGAGTTGTAGAGGTTAATACAACGGACCACTTGGCATCCACCGGATCTTCAATATAATAAACTTGCTTTACTTGATCCATAGACACATATTTATCTCTCTTGTGGCCTTGTCGACTTAGATCGACAAGTGTGAACCCAAGATTATCCACCTTAATTCCCTTGTCATTATCTGCCCAATTACATAAAAATAACGGGGCTTTGAATGCATGATAATCTAGCTCCCATATTTCTAAGATAACACCGTAAAATGACAAGTCACTTTCTATAGGGTTCAAATCTTTAGCGCTAGACACTTGCACAGTTTTAGCAACTAAAGACACTCCACTGTTTTGAACAACCCTCACACCGTCTCGCTCTTTTGTAAAGTATCGGACCCCGTCTACTAGATAAGCTTCGTAAGTTAAAACTGAAAATGATGGTTTTCCGGCTATCCATGTTATTGTCTCTGAAACTCCTCCAGGATTCTCCTCCATTTCACTACTAACCTACACATTTTCAGAAACAAAATACTTCTAAATTCCATATTACTACAGAGCAAATAAATTAGGCACAAATGAAACTATAAAAATACTAACTTTTTCTAGAAACCAATCGGCAAAAAGGCGATTGTGCTCTCTCAAGAGACAATGAACACTTTTCTTTTTTCCTTGATGGATTCCCTCTAGATACTCCTTATGCATTCTAACAGAAATTATATAATCATTAAATAGCCAGTAAATATATAATTTATATATTAATTGAACAGCCACAAAATTAATAAATTCTTACAAAATATATGGCTGTACTTCAATGTTGTTTAGAAGAACATGTAAATGAGCTTCATCCCGCTCTTTTTCATCGATTGATTTCATTGTCACAACAGATAATGGACCACTTAACTTGCCTTCATCTTTACGAAGACCAGCAGTGGTGCAAGCTTGCTTGACAAACTCTTGGCAGAATTCTACTGATTCTTCTCCCAGATAGCATTCAGCTATACAGCCTTCGGGGTAATAACGGTTGCGTACGTAACTCTTCAACACCTTATTAAACCTCTCAAATGCATACATCCATCTATAAAATACCGGCCCACATAACCGTAATTCCCGAACCAAGTGCACTATGAGATGTATCATTATATCAAAAAATGATGCAGGAATTTTTTTTTCCAACTCACACAAAGTTACTATTACATCTGATTGCAATTTATCTAGTTTCGATACGTCTACAATTTTACTGCACAAAGCATTAAAAAAGAAACACAACCTAATTATGGTGACCCTGACTTTTTTTGGAAGTACCGCACGAATTGTAATAGGAAGCAGTTGTTGGAGTAAGATGTTGCAGTCGTGGGACTTCATCCCAAACATCTTTAATTCTTCCATGGAAACACAGTTTTTAATGTTCGACGCGTGTCCATAAGGAAGTTTCATGTGCATTAACGATGACAACATTTTCTTTTTTTCTGCCTTGGACAAATTAAAAATCGAAGGGGGTAAGTAGGTTTTTTTTCTCCTTTTTGTGGAGCTAGATCAGCCCTAACCCCCATGTCAATCATGTAAAGACGAGAAGCTTCACTATCTTTAGACTTAGATTTCATATTTAGTAGTGTGCCGATCAAGCTATCACACATGTTCTTCTCGACGTGCATGACATCTAAACAATGACGGACATGGTGAAACTTCCAATATTCTAATTCGAAAAAAACCGACTTTTTCTTCCATGGACAATCAACCATCTTTGACTTCCTTACTTCCTTCCCAAATTGAAATTTAATTTTATCTTGCTACAATAAAACCTCTTCTCCAGAAAGAGGTTGAAGTGCCTGCCCTAATTCTTGTTGTCCATTAAAAGCGGCCTTTTGCTTCCTATATGAATGATTCCTAGCCATGTAACGCCGATGGCCTTGGTAACACATCTTCCTGCTATGGCTTAAATACTTGGCAACTGTATCATCAGCGCATACTGGACAACACATATAACCTTTATTAATGCATCCGGATAGATTTCCATATGCAGGAAAGTCATTTATTGTCCACAATAAAATTGCTTTTAAAGTGAAATATGACTTGGTGTATGCATCATAAACATTTGGTTCACCTTCTTCCCACAACTTCTTTAAATCATCGATTAAAGGCTGTAAATATACGTCAATGTCATTGCCAGGCTCATGTGGACCGAAAACTAAAATTGTTAGCATCATAAATTTCCTCTTCATACATAACCTCGGAGGAAGATTATAAGTCACTAATACTATTGGCCAACAAGAGTATCTATTGGTTAGACCATTAGTATGTGGGTTTATACCATCTGCAGACAACGCCAAACGAATATTTCGTGCATCACTACCGAAGGCAGGCCACCTATAGTCGATATTTCTCCAAGAAGGAGAGTCGGCTGGATGCCGCATCTTTCCGTCTACTATTCTCTGCTTTGAGTGCCAGGTCATTAGTTCAGATGTAGAAGGAGATTTAAACATCCGTTTGAATCTCGGTATAATTGGAAAATACCACATTACTTTAGCAGGAACATTAATCCTTATTTTACCATCCTTTCCTAACTTCCAGCGAGATAAACGACACTTAGGACACTCGGAAGCATCAACATTTACCCCCGATACAGTATGCAATTGTTTGGACAAGAGTGATATTTTATGTATTCTAGGCCCAAGTCGGATAAGGTTTTCTTGGCTTCATATGCATTAGGTGGCATCACATTGTCCTTAGGAATGAGAGAGCAAACGGTAGACAACAAATCGTTAAAGGCACTATCACTAATTCCGAACCTAGCTTTCCAATTGTGCAATTTTAGCATCGACTCCAACTTGGTACATTCACTACCCTCATACAAAGGCTGTTCAGCATCAGCCACAAATCTCCTAAACTGATACGACTCATTATTGTACTCACTCGAATTATATGCAGCATCACAAACATTGACTGTTTCTGATGCAAGCCCAGGGGAAGGTATCGGTGTGCGGGCAGATGTAGGTGCAGGGGCAGGCGTAGATGCAGGGGTCGGAGCATTTCTATTAACAGATGACCTACTTGCAGACCCTTGTGTATGCCAAATCCAATCAAGGTACCCCAGACTAAAACCATTTTCATATAAATGTCCCCTGATAATCTTAACTGCAAATTTTTTGAAGTTAGCACATCTTTTACAGGGGCAGGGGATTCTTTTAGGATCACTAGCATTTTCCTCGGCAAATATCAAAAACTGTTCAACCCCGATTTCATAGTCAAGTGTCCCTATCTTTGAAAATCCAAGATTTGTCCATGCTATTTTCAAACTACCTGATTGTCAAATAACATATTAATTTACTATATACTATAGTACATTTACTACCTAGTATAATCAATATAAAATTCCTATATTCACTCATAAACCATGCTATTTACAACGACAAGCCCCAAACACAAATATATTTACAAACAACACAAACACAAATATATACAAGCACTTGTTATTACATGTAAATCCGTATTTTAACTACACATACAACTACACATGCAACAACTACACATTTCAATTTCACATGCATACATACAACTACACAAATATATACATGCAGCCCAAACATATATAAATAGATATGTAAAGAAGAATTTACCTAACAAAGCAAGCTCCAAAATCCCAAAAAATACAGCAACAAACTCCAAGACCAAAATCCAACTTAATTAGCTCCGAGATTTAAGCTTTAATAAACCCTTAGCTACAAGATTTAGCTCCAAGAAACTCTACTCCTCACCTTAAACTTCAATGAACACACTTAACTCCTTAATCTTCGAATCTGTCACAAAAATTGAAACAAATGAGTTCTAGGTTTAGAAAGTTGAAGAAATTGAGAGGTTTAATTGGAGATTCAAGGTCTAATCGGAAAGGGGGAAAGACAGTAAGCATACATTTGAAAGTTCTAGGTTTAGCAGTTGAGAGAGAAAGGGGGGATGAGTGAATGAGTTTTTGTTTTTGTGGAGATTGTAATTTTTTGTTTTTGTTTTGATTTTGATTTATTTTTAATTTTATGTTATAATGTTATTAAAGTGAATGAGTGAATAGGCGGGATGGGGAAATATACTGGGGGGGGGAAATTTGGCTAAGGGCGGGGAGCAAAAGGGAGAAGCAGCGGGCTCTAATTTTTTAAAATTGAGCTTAGATATCGGTTATTATGTCAACCGATGTTAAAAAGAAATTGGACATCGGTTTATATGTTAACTGATGTGACGTAGTTTTTAAAAGAACAACTTAGACATCACTTTACTCAAAAGCTGATGTAAACATACCAAAAAGACATCACTTTTTTTTATGTGATGTAAAAAAGGCTTTTAACATCAGTGACTTTTCTGAATGATGTCTAATGTGCGATGTCTAATGCTGATTTTCTAGTAGTGGCATGATGGTTAATTAGCAAATCTTACGATATATTGGAGCATGCTGAAATGGGATATATGCATGTCTGTTTCGTAATCTTGATATCTATCTGTTGATTCAAATGCTTATAGTTGCATAATACCTATGCTACAGATAAGCAGTAGTTGCGTATACCCTTAGTATATGGGACCTAAAGGTGGATAATTTCTAAAACTGGGAGTCGATTTTCCCGAGTATATTATATATATTTATATATATATATATAGTTTTCAAAACTATTAATCGAATAAGGTTTATTCGATAACTTTATTTTATTTAATGAATATTACTTTGAATATTCATTCGAGGACTTATGACTCCGTTTATTTTATTTAATGAATATTACTTTGAATATTCATTCGAGGACTTATGACTCCGTTTATTTTATTTAAATGAATATTATTTTGAATATTCATTCGAGGACTTACGACTCTGTTTATTCTATTTAATGAATATTATTTTGAATATTCATTCGAGGACTTATGACTCCGCTTATTTACTCAATAATATTCTTTATTTTATTAAAGAATAATGTTTCGATAATCAAACTTATTTTCGATTATTCAAATAAAGATAGTACTTTCGTATAAGTATATCTTTGGTTATTTAATATTCATTTCAAGTATGAGTTTTAAAACTTCTACTTCAAATTATTTATATAGAGATTATCCTTATGGGAATATTATTTAAATAATAATATTCAGATATTTTCTAATATATTGGAACTGATTTATTTTATTAAATCAGCATTACTCCAAACATTCTTAAAAATGTTTTTGAGTCTTCAAAATGATTTTTAAAAGTTAGGGCGGATCCCAAAACTCATTTTTATATTTAAGATCCTCCTTTCAAAGGGGATTTTAATACTCGCTCAAAACCTGAGGGATCCGGCTCTGTGGTGTATTTTATATTCACAACGAGGTTGTTGTTTTGACAAATGAATTGATTACTTACCCAACGTTCGGGAAGTAAGCCCGTCTAATTGAGTCGGCATAAGCGACAGGCCGGGGTACGGTCTATCAAAGTGTAAGTGGCTGGGTGGCAGTCCATCAACGCGTAAGAGGCCGGGTGGCGGTCCAGCACAAGGTCCTAATGAGGCCAGGGTGATGACCGGTGGGGGATTCATCCATCTACTAGTAGAAAATGTTACTTATTGGTATCTTTGCCTGATCAGCAAGATATCGGGTTTATGCCAAAAATTCTTTTCTTTCCAAATTCATTGGATATTGCAACTCTGTTCATACTTTACATGACAGAGGTTTTCAGGAAATGTATGAGAGATATATATGAATATATATATATATATATATATATATATATATATCGGGACTTAATGAAGTATCTCGTAACTTCATTTCATTCAATGATATTTCAAAGATTGAATCTATTCAAGTCTTATCTTGTAGTCTCATCAGTGTGATGAACTTTTGAAACTAATTATAACTTGAATGGTGGTAGTTCAAGTAGTATTCAGAAAAGATATAAGTATATTGGAGTATCTTGTAACTTCATCTTTTAAACTTATATCTAGTAAATGATTATCTTATGCATGTCAAAGATTTTCAAAAAAATGTTGAGACAAGGGTAGATATATGAGATCACCTTGCAATGATATTTTTATACAGTTATAAAATGGAACTATGTGTGTATTATGCATGGCAGAGTATTTCAAAGATTTTGAAAAGTATATATGTATATACTGAATATTTTGCGACTTGGTCGCGTTAAGATAACAAACTTGGTTCATTCCTTCTTGACAAAGACTTTCATGAGTACTATGAGAATGCTCATATATTGTTAATTATTATATATATTATTTCAGTGGGCTTGTTGTTCACCCTTGCTTTCTTCTTTCATCACACAACAACAGATAGAAAAGATGAACAGGACCAAGCTCCCAATTCGCAAGCGGTTAAGAAATGTTCCGCAGTTTTTCGGAGGCGTTGATGCCGCAGTAGCTGAGGTAGGAATTACCAATATGCTAGGCTTTCAACTTTTGGTGTTCCAGACTTATGTATATTTATGAATTGTAATAATGGCAAAGAAAATGTAAATTTATTCAGAAACCCTTTTGAGGTGTAATGGCTTATAATTTTTGAATAAAATGACTTGTGTTATTTTTGGATGTTCATCTCTGAGACTATAACTTGTGGTGTGTGTGTTTATTGTGGGGTCACAGTACGCAATAGTTGGTTGTTTATTAAGATTGGGTGTTATTAAGGGAAATGGAACTTGTAACAACCCGGATCCCCGACCCCGGATTTGGGGGTATTACGGAAATGGTATCAGAGCCAAACATTATAAACCTCAGAGATGATGTGACGTTAAAATAATAAGTTTACTAAGATAATAAGGACTCTTGCCAAGTTCATAGTCGGACTACCTAACGTAGTACTGACAGTTAAAACCCTTATGGGAACCCTTATAAATATCGTGTTAGAAGCGTAGTTCGTTATCGTATATGGTAGTGGGACTCCGAACCCTGAGGTTGAGGAGCAACAGCGTGATGATGTTTTATTACTAATTGGAGATCGGATTGTGGATCCGATAGAGCGTCCTAACGCAGGACCGGATGATGTTCATATTGAGGATGTAGAGGTTGAGGATGTTGTCCTAGAAGGGATTATTGCTGAGGAGGATCCCATGGAGGATCATGACAAGAATGAATAAAGGACCACTGAGGAATTGATGACCATGGTTAGGGAAACTACCAGAGGTAGGATTGGCCGGTCAGTACCGGAGGTTCGTTCAAGTTTGTAAAGATAGTAGCCCCTTTAACGCGGCTTACTCGTAAGACTGAGAAGTTTGAATGGACAGAGAAATGCGAGAAAAGATTATATTGTGCCAAGAAAAAGTGATAAATGAAGGCAGAGAGTCAATGACTGGAGAAGAGATTAATACCAAGAAAGATGATAAGGGAATAATGAGGTATTCCTACAGAATTTGGGTTCCAAACATTTAAGAGCTTAAGGACTGGATCTTAGATGAAATCCATAGTTCGAGGAATAAGATTTAGGGCAAACCCCGAATGTGATAGTCAGGGAGGTTGCCATTAAGAAAGAAGGAGCCCATAATATAATGAAGTGGAAAATAAGGATTTTAACGTATAAGATAACCCTGATTGTGGGAGAATGATGAAACATTTCATACTAAGAAAACAGAAGTCGAGCAAGATAGGGAGAACTAAGATGGTACTCCTGTGGGGCAATTCATGGACCTGCCTAAACAACAATTATACTTTTATTCCCAACCACCACCCTGAGGAAACAATGCGGTGGGAAATTCTTTCAGGAACTTTAAGTCGCTAAGCTCTCAAAGTTCCAAGGAACAACCTGACCTAGCCGAGAAAAGAGCCTGGCTAAAGGAAATAGAGGAATGATTTTATATTCTAAATGATTTATGAAGCGCAAAAGACTGTTTTTGTCACTTACCTTCCTAAGAGAGAGGCCACCCGCTGGTGAAAGGCGAAGAAAGACATGGGGCCAGAGGTTATAATAAAATGATTAAAGTTTAGTCAATTGTTTTTGGGAAAGTACTTCCCAAGGTTATAGAGATAGTGTAAAAGCTTTAGAGCCAGAATAAAAGCGGACGAGTATGATGAATTATGAATCTAAGTTTTAAAAGTTGTCAAGATTCGTTCCGAGGACACGAATCTAGAATGATGGGATGTTTAAAATTAATGCTTATGTTGTGTTGGTTCATGTAATGGTTGTAATGGAAACGAAAATAAAAAACTGAAAAGGGAAGGAGTATAAAGGGATATAAAGGAAATAGAGTTGAGAAGTGATAAGGGAGTTAGGTATGGGAAACCCTAAGAAACCCTTGCAATAAATATAGAGAAGTGTGTCATCATCAGCGCGATGGTGACTGATCATGAGATAAATTCAAGGTTTGAAGGCGTAAGCGATACGTAAAGTTAATTCCCTTGAAGTTGACAGTATTCGATGAAAATTTGAGATAGATCGATTGATTAATAAGGAAACACGGATGGACTGAGGAGGTAAGAAAGTATGAAATTTGGAAAATTGGATGAAGGAAGTGACCTTCAAGAATGTGAAGTGTAAGACCGGGGGCATGATACCCAGAAAGGGAGACGCCAGGTATGAAAGATATCCCAACATTAAGATGACTGTTGAGATAAATAAAAGAGGTAAATGAGTAGTTAGATCTAAAGGTTCACGTTAAACACGACCAACATCTTCTAGAACATCCCTGTTATCATTACTGAATCAGGCAAGAAAAGTAGATAACCGCTGTTATCTTTTGGAGGCCATATTGATTGACCACATTTTGAATACAGATGTTATTGTGAAATTGGTATAGACTATCGAGGTGGGAATGATTGAATAAGATAATCTATCAAGGATATATAACTTGATTTATCCATGGAAGGATGCAAGTACCTTTTTAAAGGTGGAATTAAGGATATAACTTCGATAACTTGAGATGAACCCTAGGGGAATGCATAAAGGTTGGCATTTCGCCCTTAATAGGGACAATATGAGTTTTGAAAGTATGAATTGGAAAGGATTAAGGTAACAACAACCTTTAAGGATCAGTGGAGAAATTTTTCAGAAGTATATAGACAATGATTCTGGTATTAGTAAATGGTATCTTGATATGCCCTGTGCCTAGGGTGTACCTGATGAAGGATTTAAGGATAACCTTAGAGGTTTTACAAGGAGAAAGGTAATATTCAAAGTTCTCAAGAATAGAAATTTTGATGAAGGAAATATGACGTAATTATAATAATGCCAGGTGGAGCACGTGTTGAACCATAAGAAAGTATAGATCGATCCAATGAGGGTCGAGATTGGTGAAAACAAGAAGGACCCAAGATAAGAGACGTCCTAAGTATGATCGAGAGTCAGTCGTGACAATGTTCACATCTAAAGACTAAGGCAATGACTTATGGAAAAATGGTGATTTTTTTCACCAGGACTTAAGAGAAGCATTTTCACATAAGCAGTGATTGAAATGAGGTAGAAAATTTAGTTGAAGATCATTTAAAAGACATTGATTGTAAGGAAATTTTACTATCAGGAAAGGCGAAAGAGGTGACCGACACTTTAAAGGTAAGAGGATAATTATAGGCGCTCGTGCCAGAGGAATACAGTGATGATGGTTAAAGCTGTGAAGGTTGTATTATGGTTTGAAAGATTGACATTCCTTCTGATGACTGTGCAATACTCAACCGTAATAGTAGTTGGGTAAAGGTTTAATTCATGTAATCGCCATGAGCGGGCTATCTATCTCAGAAGGTACTATCTTGAGATAAGCCAGGACCATGTTTCAAAAAGGACTAAACGAACCTTTGAGTTAAGTCTTCTATTTAAGGCATATGATTAAGAATGGTATTAACCTGCTATCGTTGATTTGATTGAAACTCTTCTGCAATTTTATCTGCTTCATGTCATGAATGTACGTCAGGATCTGGAGTGTTCTTCATGAATCATAAATGGTGATTATGTTAACTCCTTAGAAGAATTTGATACGACAGGTATGGACTCCGTATGGTTAGATATTAAGATTCCAAGGAAAACGAATGACGACAGTAGGTCAGTGGTGGACCATAGTAATGCAGCAACGATTCTTTGAATAATGAGCCGATTACAACCGTGAGAGTTGTAGTGTAATGGATGTTGAGATTGGGTACCACTAATCGGGTTGTGGTGATGTATAAGTTATCATTGATAGACTAATTAAGTAGATTATCTACCTATTGAATACTTATTCCTTCTTATCAATAGAGAGTCGTATTATTATACGAGGAAGGTTGCGGTGCAAGCATAGAATTCTAGTAACGATGATGTCTAGAATGAAATCCCAGATTTGATTTTCGTTGTCGAGGAAGTTTCCACGGTGATTGTTTATAAGCTCGTGCAAGAGCATGGGTCCATAGAATGATGGACGGAATAGAAAAAATATTTAGGCATGTGAAATGCGATGCTATAATACTTGATGTTGATATATATACATATATGTTTTATTCTCCTATGACAAACCTCTATAGTTCAGAGGTAGATTCCAAGCCAGATATTTTGTGGCAGTATATTTTATATATATACAATTCTCTTCAATTCATTCTTTTCTCTCCTTTTCATTTTGTATAAGCTGAGAAGAACAACCCTTTCAGAAGGGGAGGTATTGCCGAATGACTATCTATCTGTGTGATAGAAGCCTAGTAGGATACCACATATTGTTTAATTGCTTGTCAAGTACTAAAGGCTGGCCACCTTCTGTACTAACTATCCAATAGAACAAGTGTTCATGATCATAGTGATCTCTCAACAAATTCCTTTACTTCTATATGATTGATCAAACTTTGGAAAATAGAAACAACTGAAAAAGGAATAGTAAAGTTATGATGGTATTCGGAATGGAAACACGTTCGTGATACTAAGGTTGACGTGGTTATTAAAAGGTTATAGAACGCTAACGAACAAAAGTGTAACCAGTATAGTATTATGTACGAAAGATAGTAACGACTACGAACTGGAAAAGAATGGGTATTGAGAAGCAAAAGCTATAATGCTAGAAGCTATGATGAGAGTCTGTGCAATAGACTTGAAAGAATTTGGAATGATCACTTAGCACGTATCGAGTTTTCTTACAACGATAGATGGTATGTCAATATCGAGATGTCGCCTTAAGAGATCCTTGAGGGAAGACAATGTCGATCTTCCTTATATTAGGATGAAGATTGTACAGCGCAAGATGCTCAGACCCGTAGTAGTCCAAAGGACCAAGGATATAATAGATCTAATCAGAGGACGGCTGGTAGTAGCCCAAGATGGACATAAGAAGTATGATGATTTGACATGAAAGGACAAAGAATAGGAAGTAGGGGACCTATTGTTGTTATAGGTATTCCCTGGGAAAGGATGGATGAGGTTCCAAAAGAAAGGAAAGCTAAGCCTACAAATTGTTGGACCCTTTGAAGTATTTGGAAGTTAGCATATGAGCTATCCCTACCCCCGAACATGTAGCAAGTTCATAACGTGTTCCACGTATCAATGTTAAGGTAGTATAATTCGGATGCCTGACAAATAGGGGCATATGAGCTGTTGAATTTTTAATCGCAGCGGGACATGGCAAAACACTTTTACACATATAAAATCCAAATAAAAGCATATAAATCGTGGTAAAAACATAGGGATCGAATCTAACCTTTAAAATAATTTGGAGACAACGATCAGAGATCCTTAGCAGTTGCTCCTCAAGTGTGAAGCACTCCACCGGTATCCACCAAGAAAATGATGTTAAGGAGGAGGAAGGAGGTGGAGAGAATTGGGTTTTCCAAACTTTTTGGGTTTTGGGGTTCGAATAAAATTAGGGTCTATAATAGTATATTTATAGGCAAAATTTTCAGCTAAAATTTTCCCATAAATATTATTATTATTATCCCATTTATTATTCTCATTAATAATTAAAACACCTTTTAATTATTAATCCTTTTTCTAAACACTTTAGAAATAATTCTCTCTCTTGATTTAATTTCCAAAAATTAAATCCTTAATTAATAATATTAAGAATTTTTCTTAATTAATTTATAATCAATTTAATCTCATTTAATCAATTATTAAATTTGCCAATTAATTATTTATTTCACAAATAAATAATTATTAGCCATTATTAATTAATTCCTCCACCAATAAATCATTCTCTTTTTATGGTGTGACCCTGTAGGTTCAATATTAAGCCGGTAGTAGAAATAAATAATAATAAAACTATTTTATCATCATTTATATAAATTCTCTAATTTATTAAATATGATTAATTAATTAATCAAATTTATTCTACATCGTGAGGGATACTTCTCAGCATATCGCGACTATCCGGATAATATAAATTCACTGCTTAGAATACCAAGAACCTATTCAGTGAATAGTTACCGTACAATAAACTCCTTCTACCCTTCAATGTCCCGATTAAATACAAGGCATGGATCTCGTGTCAAGCCTATCTAATTCAATCACTTGCTTACCATTTACTATGCGTAGTTCTATGCAAATTAGAAACTCCTTTCTAATTTCATTCACTCTGGCCAGAGATTCCTGAACTAGCATAAGTGGATCAGTCTTGAATATTCGCTTCCTTCACTGGAAGGGGTAGATCCTTTATTGATCATACACTATCTTCGTGTACAAATTCCTATACCCAGTAGAGCCCTAATAATTGTCCCTGGAGACTAAGAACTAAACTAAAGCATAGTTCAGTGTACACAAGATGACTATGATGACCTCAAGTCTAAGGATACTTGTACAACTATCACTATGTGAACAACTGCTGACACGTGAGTGAACTCCATCAGTTGTTCAGCTGGGCGAGTCATGTTCAGTGAACTTATTCTATAATAAGCACCTACATACTAGCTATAGTGTCACCATACAAATGTCTATGAGAACAGACATCCTTCATAATGAAGCAAGCATAGTATGTACCGATCTTTGCGGATTATTAATTACCAGTTAGTAATCCTACGACCAGGAACTATTTAAGTTTAGAGTTATCATCTTTTAGGTCTCACTATTATGATCTCATCATAATCCATAAAAAGCTTTACTCTAAACTATGGTATATCTTATTTAAACACTTAAATAGATAGAGCCCGTAATAAAACAAAACAAGTCTTTTATTAATATCAATGAAATCAAAACAGATTACATAGGAAGTTATTCCTAAATCCTAATTCATGATTGGACTTAGGACATATTCCTTTCAATCTCCCACTTGTACTAAAGCCAATCACTCTGGTATCTAATACCCATCTTGTCTTTACGACAATCAAAGTGACTTTCATAAAGTAGCTTTGTGACTGGGTCTGCTATGTTGTTATTTGTGTCAACTCTAATTCAATACAATATAAGAAATGTTACCGCGCTCCCACTAACCCTTTTGTAAATGCATGGTTCATCTATATTTTTGATAAAATCAAACTCTTTGATTGTCTCATCAAAACGGATATTCCATTTACGAGAAGCTTGCTTTAAACCACATATGGTTCGCAGTAGCTTACACACTAGGTTTTCATTTCCCTCGGAAAGAAAACCATCTGGCTATATGCCAGATCTCATAGTCGTAGTAAGAAGCAATCGCAAGCAAAATCCGAACTGATTTTAACAGGGCTACAGGTAAAAGGTTTCATCAAAGTCAATCCATTGCCTTTATTTGAATCCTTTTGCCACAAGCCTGGCCTTATAGGTCTCCACCTGGCCATATGCTCCAATCATTCTTTCGTATACCGTATACATAGATTCCTTTTCGGATTTCATGGCACTTTGCCATATCTCTGAGTCAACACTACTCATAGCCTCATTATAGGTTACAGGGTCGTCATCATCAATGATCGACAACTCATTGTTATTCTCAATGACAAGGCCATATTACCTCTCAGGTTGGCGAGACACTCTCCCTGATCTATGAATGGGCTGTTCCACAAAAGGTTGTTCAGTTAGAACAGGTGTTTCCACTCGATCTGTAGTAGTTTGTGCTTCTTGAACTTCATCAAGTTCAATTTTGCTCCCACTGTTTCCTGCAAGGATAAACTCCTTTTCCAAGAAGGTAGCATGTCTGGAGACAAACACTCGATGATCGGTGTAAAAGTAATACCCTAAAGTCTATTTAGGATATCCCACAAAACTATATTTTACGGATCGATATTCCAGCTTATCTGGGTCAACTTACTTGACATAAGCTGGACATCCCCAAATCTTAACGTGTTTAAGACTCAGTTTCCTTTCTTTCCATATCTCATACGAAGTTTGAGGAACAGATTTTGGAAGGCACCATATTCAGTAAATATGCTGAGGTTTCCAATGCATAACCCCATAGGAATACTGGAAGATTTGCATAGCTCATCATGGACCGAACTATGTCTAACAAAGTTCAATTTCTCCTTTCAGATACCAATCTGGAGGAGTCCACTGGGAGACTATACCATTTACTTTGAGATAATCCAGAAACTCTCCATTCAAGTATTCACCACCTCGATCTAATCGAAGAATTATAATACTATGTTTGGTTTGTTTCTCCACTTCATACTTATACTCTTTGAACTTTTCAAAGGCTTCAGACTTGTGTTTCATCAAACACATATCCGAATCTAGATCTATCATCTATGAAAGTAATGAAATATGAAAATCCACCCATGGCTTGCTTAGACATTGATCCACATACATCTGTGTGTACCATTCCAAGCAAATTTGCAGTCCTCTCTCCATGTCTACTAAATGGAGACTGCAGTGCCACAATAAAGTGAGATTTTCATCATCCCTTTTCTTTTATTAGTTTGTTCAATCTGAAGTAAATCATGTCACATTTATACAGACCATTATTTAAAGTACCACGTCCATAAAGAATATTATCTCTAAGAATAGAACATTCATTATTCTCAATAATAAATGAAAATCCAGCCAAGTCTAACATGGGAATAATATTCCTCACATTCGAGGGAACAAAATAACAATTATTTAAAACAATAGTCTTGCCCGTAGGCATATGTAAATGAAATGATTCTACAACTTTAGCAGCAACTCTTGCTCCATTTCCCATCAGTAGAATCACCTCCTCTTCCTCAAGAGTCCTACTTCTCCTTGGTCCCTGCAATAAATTGCAGATATGAGAACCACAGGCGGTATCTAATACCCAAGTAGAAATTTGATTTAATGACATATTCACTTCTATCATGAACATACCTGAATCAGAAGCAGTAGTCTCACTACCCTTCTTCTTCTTCAATTCTGCAAGGTAAACCTTGCAGTTCCTCTTCCAGTGCCCCACCTTGTTGCAGTGAAAGCAAACAACTTTGCTCTTGGGGTCTTCAGCTTTTGGTGGAATCGGCTTTTCTTCACCTACTTTCTTCTTCTTGGAAGAGTTCCTCTTCCTTTTCTTAGGATTGGAACCTTCACCAATTAGAAGAACAGAACTCTTCTTAGGGGAAAAATTCGATTCCGCAGTCTTCAATATGTTGTGGAGTTCAGGCAGGCTGACATCCAACTTATTCATGTGAAAGTTCACAACAAACTGCGAGAACGAACTCGGAAGTGATTGCAAGACCAAGTCTTGGCTTAGCTCCCCATCCATGGCAAAACCAAGTTGTCCAAGACGTTCAATCAAATTGATCATCTTAAGTACATGGTCATTCACAGATGATCCCTCAGACATCCTACAACCGAATAGCTCCTTCGATATCTCATATCGAGCTGTCCTCCCTGCCACATCATACAACTTTTATAGATGCATTAGGATAATGTGAGCATCCATATGCTCATGTTGCTTCTGTAGCTCAATGTTCATGGAAGCTAGCATGATGCATTGAGCAACATTTGCATCATCTATCCACTTATGATACACAACATGTTCATCATTATGTGCATCACTAGCAGGTTCAGTAGGCTTAGGTGAGTCAATCACGTATTTCAGCTTCTCAATCCTGAGAAAAATTCTCAAGTTTTGAAGCCAGTCAGCATAATTAGGACCAGTCAATTTGTGAGCATCCAGTATGCTTATGAGTGATAGTGCAGAAGACATAACATACAAAGTAAATCTGTAAATGATAAACACATAACAACACTTAGCAAATAATCAATTTCATTTTAAAACACTATATGAATCGGGTCTTTATTCATAAGTGGCTCCCACTAGTTTATCTAATTTATTCAACCCCTTACGTGAAAAATTAAGCATTCATAATGCTAGTGGGAATAGGGATCCTATATTCTAATACACAACCCCGGCTGTAGCACGGACCGTCATGTAATGTTCAATAGGCAGACAACTCTTGTCAATTACATCTAATGTTATTCCCTAATTAAACTTTAGCCTCTTGAATAATTGAGTCTCGGCTGTGGCACGACAAACTCAATATTCTAAGTCAAGTCTAACCCAACATTCTGTACAGTTGAATCAGTCCCCAAAGGCCCATGGCTGTAGCACGTACCGACCTTTAGATTCTTATTCAATGTACACATCTCTATGTAATAGACAAGTATTTCTTATTTCGAAATCAAAGCCCTCGGCTGTAGCACGAACCGACAATGATTCAAAAATAAGAACTACTTTCTATCATGTTGGAAGGCTATGACCGACACAAGCCCGTTGTATCATTGGCCAATTACTACTTGATATTATTTAATTTTAGAGGGATTATATTACGTTACAATCATAATCATATTATAAAGATATTCTTCCTTTTAAATTAAATATTTCAAATCAATAATCAATAATCAGATGATTCCCAGATCGGGTGGAGCATTGTCAAGAGGCGTCACTTAATAACCCTTTCTTACAGATAGAAATCTGTTGTTGACAGAATCATCCTTTCTCTCATATCAAAAATTCATATTCAATTACGTGTTTCACAAACACAAGAATCTCATGATTGTATTCATAATATTATTCTTAAGGTTATGAAACAATTTCACTATACTAGGTTGTCTAACAAACACCTTATGTTCATTTAAGTTCACCTAAATCTATCATCGCATGATAAACTAAGCATATATCACATATATCAACATGAATAAACATCAAGGTAGGCATGTTATATCATCTAGCACAATTAGTCAAAGCATTATACATCTCTATGTATCACATGAAGCATTTAAAAGAAGTTAAAACAGTTAAAAACAGCTTTAAAACACTTCATGGAAATATAAATAGTTCAAAACTTTTATATAAACTAAAATTGATCACTCCATTAGATCCGTCTTGAAAAAACGAATCCAACGGTATATTGCACGCCCAAAACGGAGTTACGAAACTCCCAGAAAATCAATTTTAATGTAAACAGTCGGGATGTAACACATTACAGGAACGCGTTACAAGCCCTGTAACGCATTCCGGTGATGCGTTACAACCCTTTTAACCAATTAAAAGGTGTAACGCATTCCGTGAATGCGCCACAGGGTGTAACGCATTCCCGGAATGCGCGACACCCTTTTTTTTCTTTTTCAGCAGCCGCCAGACAGATTCTCTCGAACGCCGTGCATGTCAGTCCTGTACCTTGCTTTGCTTTTTCTCCGTGCAGCAGCAGATAAATAGCAGCAGACGCAGATGTACATATATATATACATACTTACAATACATATATATATACTTATTTAATTACGAATTTAATTACAAGAATTTCAAAAATTCATAATAAAAAATCTATACATCCTAAAATTATGAAAAAAAATACCCAGACGATCTACAACACTTGTAGAACCCAGATCAACATTCAAAATTATTATGAGAAACGATTTCTCATCAGACAAAATTAATCCATAATATAACTTGTAAAAATCATAATTAATTCATACAAGCATATAAAATTCTGAAATTTTTACCACAGATCTATATGCATACAACCTATGCTCTGATACCATTGTTGGATTTTTAATCGCAGCGGGGCATGGCAGAACATTTTTACACATATAAAATCCAAATAAAAGCATATAAATTGTGGTAAAAACATAGGGATCGAATCTAATAATTGGAAGGGGTAGATCCTTTATTGATCATACACTATCTTCGTGTACAAATTCCTATACCTAGTAGAGCCCTAATAATTGTCCCTGGAGACTAAGAACTAAACCAAAGCATAGTTCAGTGTACACAAGATGACTATGATGACCTCAAGTCTAAGGATACTTGTACAACTATCACTATGTGAACAACTGCTGACACGTGAGTGAACTCCATCAGTTGTTCAGCTGGGCGAGTCATGTTCAGTGAACTTATTCTATAATAAGCACCTACATACTAGCTATAGTGTCACCACACAAATGTCTATGAGAACAGACATCCTTCATAATGAAGCAAGCATAGCATGTACCGATCTTTGCGGATTATTAATTACCAGTTAGTAATTCTACGACCAGAAACTATTTAAGTTTAGAGTTATCATCTTTTAGGTCTCACTATTATGATCTCATCATAATCCATAAAAAGCTTTACTCTAAACTATGGTATATCTTATTTAAACACTTAAATAGATAGAGCCCGTAAAAAAACAAAACAAGTCTTTTATTAATATCAATGAAATCAAAACAGATTACACAGGAAGTTATTCCTAAATCCTAATTCATGATTGGACTTAGGACATATTCCTTTCATGAGCGCATAGGCATGCAACCAGACGTAACCTATATGGAGCAACCAGAAAGGGTTATAGATCGAAAAGGAACAAGTGCTTAGGAGAAAGGTTATCGTGCTAGTCAGGGTTTTGTGGCAGAATCACAATGTGGGAAAATTGACTTGAGAGTTAGAAGGCACAATGCTAGAAAAGTACCCCCATTTGTTTTCTATCTGATTCCGGGACGGAATCCTTTTAAGGAGGGAAGACTGTAATAACCCCAAAAATTTTGAACTTTTTGTAACCCTTATGAATAGTGTTTTTGCTGATTATGCTGAATAAGAAAACTTTTCATGCCACACTATGTAGGGGTTCTTTTATTGATATTCTGAGATCTTATTAGTACTCTATGTGGTATATAAGTGTATATAAAGATCGTCAGAATCCAAATTCGAACACTTTGATTTTTCCTGAAAATCCACCAGATACCGAAGGAATTGAGTATAAGGTAACAGGATTAAAAGGATTTAAATTCAAGGATTATAAGAGAGGATCATAAAATGAATATAAAATATTGAGAAAGGTTTAGGGGAGCCCAAGTAATAAGATCCCGGGTCTGATCCCTCAAATGATAAACGAGAACGAAAGTTAAGCGAACCGTATAATAGATCAGCGGTCATTAGCCAAGTAATTAGGAGTTAATCAAAGAGGTTAGTGATGATGATGTCATCACACTACAAGGAGAAAACATGTGGAAATTGGATGACATAAGAATGATGACCTAAGCATGACAAAAAGGAAGTGTGTTGTTGGTTGATTCTTGGCCATGCAAAGGTTACCATGGTAAATCCAAAATAATTAGCCAAGCCATAAACAAAGAAACAAAACAAAAATCATCACACAAATACCTAGGCAACCAAGCAAGAAGCATTTCTTCTCCCTATTTTCATCTTTGCTCTCGGCTTTTAAGGAAAAAGCAAGGAAGAAAAATCCAAAGTCCAAGCTCCACTCAAGCATAAATTCCATGGTTTGTTTTCATGGATTCTAAATTTCATAACTTAGCTTGGGTATGATTATAAGCTCTTGATTCAAATGGATTCATAGCTAATTAATTCTCCAGAGATTAGGGTTAATAGTGTTTTCAAATTATAACTTTGTGTTTCTTGATTTCATTTGCAAGATCAAGGTTATATAAGGATAGATCAAGGTTCTTTGAGTCTCCCTAGTAACTTTCCACCCTCCAAGAAAGGTATAAATCTTCACACCTGTAAAATCCGTAATTTTATATTTAATTTATTTATTAGATATTATGATATTAATTCGTTTAGATAAATATTTTAAATTAGAATATCCCGAAAACTTTTTGTGTAAGTTATTGAGTTGGGAAAAGATTTGTTATTTGTGGAAATTAGTGTAAGAATAATTTAGAAAATCAAAATCTATTTAGTTTATGTAATTGTGTGTGTCAAATATTTTATTTTAGGAATTTATTTGGAGAGATTATATTATATCCTAATTAGAATTAGGGTTTTGTGTATTTATATAAAGACCCCTTTAGACAATAATATGACTCGTACAGGGGCTCGTCGCGTTGCAGGGAGGTACGATTTAGTCCGCTGTTTGATAGCTTTTTTGTGCATGCTTTTTCATGTTAGTTTTAATATGTATGTGCCATGCCCATGAATATGAGTAATATTGTTTATATCCATATGCGTGCACATCCAATTTGTTTTGTTTAGATTGTGTGCCTGCCAACCAATCTGATTATGCATGTATAAATAAATGATTATTAACCTCTTTAGCTAGCCTTGCATGTGAAATCTTAAAAGGGGGATTGTGATTAATTGTGGGTTATAAGAATGAACTTGTTCCTGTCATGATCTTTGTTGCAAGGAATAATGTGTGCGTCCTGGTAAGTCATATTTATATTAATAAATTAGTAAAATCAAGTTATTATTTTTTTTGTGTTACATTTGTTAATTATTTATAAAAAAAGAACTTTTTTTAGAAACAAGATCGTGGTATAATAGATTATGTTTTGGTCGGAGGTTAAATTTAGTTGATTTTTTTTGTTTAAGTTATATAAATGCGTACATGCTTCATATTAGTTGATTAATTATTTATTAGAAATCGATAGATAAAGTAAATATATGACATGTTAGTATTTTGTATAATTGATTTAATTAATATGCATGCTGTAATTGAAAGCAGAGGTAATCACATGGAGAGTGTACTTGAATTCAGACCAGTTTGCATGAGATGGGCTTTTAAGGCCCATTTATCTTTGTTTTTAATATTTATTTGTGCAGAGTCGTGACTGGTTAATTAAATTTAATATTATTAAATTATCTTTGTTGGATATATGATGCATGTAATTTGATTTTAATTTTGAGATATGTTTAGTCTTTCTGTGATCAGCATGGATGGTTACTTGGGTTGTATAGAGTTTATTTTATATAGAATAAACAATTAATTATTTTCTGCTTATTAAATTTTAGGATTTATTCGTGTTATTACTTTCAGACTTTAGGTGTCGACTTCGAGGTAAGTGACTTTTCGTTGCTCACTTAAATTATTAAATTGTTCTATTTTTGAAATATTTTGATTATATGATTTCTGAACATCGTGATATCGAAAATAGAATTTAGAAAAGATTATTTTTATAGAATTCCCCCAGTTTTAGATTGCGCATCGAATTATAGAACCTGGTCACTGGTTAGTGTGATACATAGAATATAGAACTAGTTTTGCCCACATTCCGGAACACATAGATGCCTTGTTGAGTTTGTCTTAACGAGGGCGTAAACTAGCCTCCATCGAATTATAGAGCCGTGTCGCTGGCATAGTGTGACCGTAATTTAGAACTGTGGGAATAAAATATTTTTGTTCTGTAAAAGATTATTTGATTGATTTAGAAATTCAGAATTTTTGAACTTATTGAAAAAGATATTTTGGAGCCGTTAAACGATGGTTACTTGCTGGGCTTTGCAGCTCATTGTTTTAATATATTTCAGGTTTGGGCTTTGGAAGCTAAAGTTGTGAACTACGTGGATTTTGATGCTATTTGATTTAGATGCAATTTATTGGAAAAGACTTCTCGTATTTATCGAATAAATTTGAGTTATCTGTTAGACAATTATTTATCAGATTTGTGGAGCTGCGTCTCCGATTTTATGATTTTGATTTAATAAGTTTGACCGCTGCTTGACTTTAGTGGATATTTTATCAAATACAATTGTATTTTATTAAGTTTTTAATTAGAATTAATAGTCCGAGAAGGCGGGCTGTTACAACACCCTTTAGTAATAAGTTTGAATGTTGAAGTTTGGAGATGGTTTGGATGGATGAGTAGTAATTTGAATGATAAGCATGATTCGAGCTTAATTGTTAAGTAGTTTAGTTGAATTTGGAGATGTTATAATATTTGATTGGATTGAGATCCTTAAGCTTATTATGACTGAAATCAGTATCATTGATGTGTATCTTGAGTTGTTGTTGATTGGTAGTTGGATTTATATGATTTGGAATGGTAAAATTTGGGAAATCGCGTAAACATAGCCGTCGTAATGTCCGATTTACCTTAGACTGCTTTTGTTCTTAATATCAGGACCCGTGAACTCACTGCTAGGTTTTGACCATTGCCATGTTTAGATAGTTCATGTTACGAGCTTCGTTTTGATATGTGGTTCGCTTGAATCCGATGTACGGTTTAGGAGAAACGACCGTTTTAAGTAGCGGCGTTTCGCAAACGAACCTTTACCCCTCGCCTTACTTTGAAACCTTTGTTAAGGACCTTAAATGACTAATTGGGGTACTAAACAATTATGTAAAGTGGATTAGACAGTTGGTAGGGTACTCACGAAAGAATCACTTTAAAACTCTTAGTGGTTAATTTATTAAAAATGGTGGAGCCGAGGGTACTCGAGCGACTTAAGTGAATCGTTAAGCGCAAAAGCGAGCATTAAAGTCTAGTTGGTTAAAGTATAGATTCTTAAGCGACTTTGGTTTAATTCCAACTTATATGTTGTTTATAGGTTACCAGGCTCATCCCAGGCCTTTTACCACCCCCAGTCGCTTAGGCAAGTTTTCTACCTGTTATACTGTTGTTGTGATGTATATATGTATATGCATTATCTTGTGATAGATGCATGATGGTTAATTAGCAAATCTTACGATATACTGGAGCATGCTGATATGGGATATATGCATGTCTGTTTCGTAATCTTGATATCTATATGTTGATTCCAATGCTTATAGTTGCATAATACCTATGTTAGAGATAAGCAGTAGTTGCGTATACCCTTAGTATAGGGGACCCAAAGGTGGATATTTTCTAAACACGGGAGTCGATGTTCCCGAGTATATTATATATATTTATATATATATAGATATAGTTTTCAAAACTATTAATCGAATAAGGTTTATTCGATAACTTTATTTTATTTAATGAATATTACTTTGAATATTCATTGGAGGACTTATGACTCCATTTATTTTATTTAATGAATATTACTTTGAATATTCATTCGAGGACTTATGACTCCGTTTATTTTATTTAAATGAATATTATTTTGAATATTCATTCGAGGACTTACGACTCTGTTTATTCTATTTAATGAATATTATTTTGAATATTCATTCGAGGACTTATGACTCCGCTTATTTACTAAATAATATTTGTTACAACCGGCATTTTCGTGTAATATTAATTGTAAATTTGGTGTAATTATAAAGCTGAATGCCAATATATGCAACTATTGTATGCTTGTGTGAATGAGAATTCTGCGTCTTAAATTTTCGTTATGTGGTATATGAATTTTCAAAGCAAAAATCTATTTATTTCTTTCATTTTTTGATTTATAAGGAATATTTGTAAACCTTGAATAAATATCTTTTTAAAAGTTATTTGTTCACAAAATTCAAAAGTAGTTTTATAAAATTTCTAAAAATCCAAGTTATTTTATGGTATAAATTTTATAAATTTTGAACTTGTATTTTATTTTATAAAAATAAATCTTTATAAATGTTAATTGTCATAATTAGCAAATTACATAGTTGTCCTTGTATGCAAATCCTTTCTATTCAATCCAAAAGGGCTAAAGAGACAATTACCACCCCACTAACTATTATATTTCTAGCCAAATTGCTTCTTTACCCTTGCATGCAAAATGATCCAAGTATAAGTGGAAGGATAGTCATGTCAATTCCTATTCCCACTCACATTTGTCAAAATAAAAACCATAAAAAAAAGCAAATGCCATGATCATTTCACACTCCACTCACCACCACACTTTTTCTTCCCTCCCTCCTCTCTCTCACTCTCGGCCTCCTCCCCCCCTCACTCTCGGGTTTTGCCGAGATCAACCCCCCTCCACATTTTCTTTCTTTCTCAATCAAGTTTCCACCTTTTACACAAGTAAATGTTACTTCCCATACCATGATCACTTATATTTCAAAGAGTTTTGAGTAGAAAGTTTAAGTTTTATGGTTGCATGTTAAGGTTTTAGTTGAAACTCAAAGTACAACCTTGATTCTTGTGAGTTTAAGGTTGTTTTTTTAGAGGACTACAAGGAATGGTGAAGTGCCAAGTCTTGTGAAGGAAACTCTTGATGTTAAATGGCCATTCCCTTCCATTTCATTCGGCCATGACCATAGGAGAGCCGAATGAATGGTCCTTGAGACCATTCTTGTTGCTTTGTTCAATTTTTGCATGTTTATGTGATATTGGCTTGAATTTTGTAGTAAAAATTTGATGAAACTCCTTGCATGCTAGGTGATCATCTAGATATAGCTCATGCTAGGCTTGCATGTAAATTTCTTGGTAAAACATATTTAGAAAACATGTTGTTTAGCTTGCAAAACTTGAAGACATGCATGTATGTGGATTTCTCTTCAAATGTTATAAGATTTTGATCATTTGGAAAGATTTTTATTAGTAAGATTTAATTTCAGTAGGAATAATGTATTAATATTGATTAATGCTTCTTGATTCTTGGTAATAATTTGTGTATATCTTTTATAAAAATGCATAACTTGTTACTTCAAAAACTTGATGATTTGTGATTTGTGAAATGTGGTTTCTTTTGTTTTGCCATAATTGCACCTTAGGTAAGGATGATATTAACCAAAATTATTTTGAGTATAAGGGAGTTAGTTCAGTAGATCACCATGTTTAAGTCTTGGTTTGGGTATTGGGTTGTTGGTGGTTGAGTTTGTCAAGTCAAAACCTTGGAGAAAGGAGAGTTATAATTTCTGCAGATAATCAGTTTATTACCCTGAGGTTTAGAGTGAGTTTTGACCATGTCATTGATGTGCACTTTGAGGCCCAAGCCACCAGAAGTTAGTATTGGGAGTATATAAAAGGTTTTAGGTGTTGGTTGGATATTTGCATGTCATTTGGTTAGGTGCACAAGTAGAATAACAAAATTTATCCAGCAGGGAACAATTTTGTTGCAACTTAGAAATAGGGAGATTTGACCATGTCATGGGTAGGCCATCATTAGGCCCCGTTGGGCCTTAGTTAGAGGGAGTGTCATAGAAGGTTTTCAATCGTAATTCATAGGATATGAGTTAGAACCATGTATCACAAGTTAATTCAAGTCAGGGCGTTTTCTGCCCAGAAAAACAGGGGAACCATGGACTTTTAGCTTAGGCCCAAGAAGGCCCAAGCCAGGCCCTTGAGCCACATCAAGTTTGGGAGATGCCCTTAGGTCAGGAGAGTCTTGTGTAAAAGTTTTGAAGGAAAAATTGTAGTTTAAGAGTGTCTAATGCACTCAAGAAACCATAGTTGTCATTCTGAAATTTGCACCAGTGAGCACTTTCACTTATCACATAGTTTTAGAACACTTAGGAGTGAGATTTAGGTTGACCACCTTAGTTTTAAGATAGTATAAGGTAAGTATAGCAAAAGGCACAAGTGAGGGTCAATAGGTTTTGGATAGTTTAGTAAAGGCACATCGAGTTAGGAAGCCAAAATTAGAAGACTTTGTCTAATTTAGCGACCAAGTGACTTAAGTTGTGAGTCGAGATCATTCAAGCCTAGTGTTGCATTATGGTGTATATGGTGTTATTTGGTATTAATATATGATATGTGATTATGTGGCTATGTGTGTGCAATTATAAATTAAAGATGAATATAAATTAAGTACATATAGGCCTAAGTGTCATCCGTGTTTAAATTCGGGTTATAAATAGGTTAAGTTGGTGAGAATATATTATAATGAGGATTATTATTATTTATGTAGGATCTCGAGACGAGGGAAAACTTGCCATAAAGGTTGAGTGAAGCTCCAGTTGCTCCTACCAGTCAGACCAGACCAGCCTTTCTCAAGGCAAGTGATTCAACTTGTCCTTCATATCTACTGCTAATAGTTCATACATTCCTGCAACTATCCTGTATCATTGATATATTAAATCAAACGTATATAATGTTTATCTTTGAACTATATAGTGATGCCATGATAAAAGAACGGGTAGTTATAACTCTTGGTTGATTCTCTTGATTCACATGCTGATGATTCCTAAGTATTGATATCTCATCCTGATACTTGAACTCCTATAGAACCTTACCTTGAACCCTGATAGTCAGATACTTATCAAAGTGATTCCTCATTGATTGATACCCCTCTTTCTTATCCTGAAGCTTGAAATTCTGATATATCCTGAGTTAAAGATCATTTCTGCATACCTTAACACCCTTAGTATTCATGAAGCTTATCTTCTTGATGATCCAGCACCTGAACCTTGATGAGAAACCATTGCTTAAAGCCCAATTTGGAATTACCCTTTTATAATATCCAATAGCCTCACTAAATCCCCTTGTTTAATCTTTGATATATGAAAACCATTCAGTTACTTTAATAGAGTATAGTTTTGTGAATCATGGCCCTGAGATTTAGTACCATATAATCCCTTGATAAAAAAAAATGTTTACTGTAAAAGAGATTTTGTTATAAATCGGCATCAGTTTTTGAAATAAATAAAATGTGGGTTTTCAGTCCCAAAGGGGGGTAAATGTTTTCTTTGAATAGTGGATCTGGACTGAGACGCGAGTCCTTTCCACACTTATATTAGGCTTAAAAGTTGCCTAGGGATTCCCATTAATGTTTTAGAACCCAGCGAGGTTCGGGATTACTTCACGGCTGATCACCGGCTGTAATCCGTAGCGTCATAAAATGATTTTGATTAAGATATGATTTTGAAATTATTTTGATACAAACGGAATGATGCCATCACCCAAAGTTTTATCTCTCGTTATCACTGGTTATGTCTTCCCATTGACATTCTTTAATATATATCTCGATTTATGTTTTGTATCGTATTGTTTAGCACTTGTTGAGCATTTGGCTCACTCCTTGCTTTACCCTGATATTACAGCTAGCAGCTATGGTTAGATTCAAGCAGACTGCCCGTAAGACCTGTGATGCTGATGCTTATGTTCTAGCTCAGGTAGAATAAGTGATAGTAGTTTGTGTGAGGACTCGGTATTTAAAATCAGTTGTGATAGATGGTAGTGTTGGGCTGTTCCAAACCCTAAACTGTAAGATCTTGGTTTTGGGTATGTTTATTTAATTATTAAATGTTGTAATAGCTATATTTAATCTGCTGTTTAAGTTGGGGTGTGACAGGTTTTGGTATCAGAGCTACGGTTTAGAGTCCCTGGACAGCCCAAATAAGTTAAAGGGTATATGTGTAGGTTATAGATAATATGCGAGAGAGTAGGTTAAGTAAGTTTATTATTAATACTCCTCTTATTGGTTGTCAGCAAAGGGTGCATTCCTCATCATCCTCTGGGTCGGACGACACTATTGCTTTCACGGTGTATGCTGAGTTGAGGCGCGAGTTCGACATGCTTCAGGATAAGTACGATCGACGGATAGACCGACTGAAGAACGTGTACCCGGACAGCCGAAACTACGAAGGGAAGCCCAAGGAGCAGATGATTGCGAGACTTGAGACCTTGGTTCAGTACATCAACACTAAGCTTGAGGAGATGCCAGCGCACCAGGACCGTACCAGCCAGTATGTCATTCATATGGTGGCGGATGAGCTCCAGAGCATTGTGAAGACGCTTCGAGAGGAAAAGACTACCAAGCCCCGTTCAGATGGAGTGGAGCCTTAGTTCTTCCCATTTACCTTTCATGTTGTTGTACTATCAGACTCCGTAGAATTTCCCAGTTGTTTCTGTTATTTCCTTTAAATAAGCCTGTTGTTCCTAGAATCAGACTTTGTTCTAATCCTATGTATGGTGACCTTTAAATTTTAATAATCATGCCCTATTGTTCCATTTGCTCTAAATTGTTATTATACGTTTTTATATGCATCATCATATCTGCTTAATTTGAAACCTGACCTCACATGTAAATAAGAATGCCATGCGATACCCTCGAATTGTTTTATTATTCATATCTGTTTTGACATAACTCTTATTTCAGGATCATGCCTCCCAAAAAAAGAACCCAACCACCACATTCACCACAGACCCAAATGTTCTTCGACTACTGGAAACTTTGCAACAACAAACCAATGTTATAGCCCAACAACAACTAACTCTTCAACACCGAATTGAAAACCAAGATAACCTTGAACCACACAAACCACCTGAACCACCAGTACCACCTAGACAAATTGTCACTTTCAAGGCTTTTCAGAATGTGAATCCACCTGTATTTCATGATACCACTGATCCAGTAATAGCTAACACATGGATCAAGGAAATGGAAAGGGCTTTTGAGTTGGTACAGTTAGGAGACGATCAGAACACGTCGTATGCTACTTACTTCTTGAAGGGCGAAGTCATCTATTGGTGGGAATCAGTAAAAGCTATGGAAGTCACTCAACAGGTTTCTTGGGAGAGATTTAAGAAGTTATTTTTGGACAAGTATTACCCTAAGTACATGCAGAATCAGATGGAGCTTAAATTTTTGGAGCTGAAGCAAGGGAACATGACTGTATTGGAGTATGAGAAGAAGTTCACTGAGTTGTCAGGGTTTTTGACAAAGTATACCAACACCGAGGAGGAAAAAGCAAAGAAATTTCAGCAAGGATTGGAGCCTTGGATCAGAGATAGAGTGGCTATGTTTGAGCTTGAAACTTATGCGGGAGTAGTTCAGAAAGCTGCTCTGATTGAGAATAATAGGATGCAGTCAAGGAATGAGAGGGATAATAAGAAGAGGAAGGTTCCATTTTATGGAAAAAAGTCTAAAGCGGGAAGTTCACAAGATCGGAATGTAAAGAGGATCGGATTCCAGAAGGGCGAAAATTTTCAAAAGAAGGAAAATTTGGGTAAAAGGCAAGAATCAAAGGGGAGCAGCCAGGCAAGCCAAGGACAAGTTGGAGAAAACAGATTCCAGAGACCCGAATACAAGCACTGTGGAAGAAGGCACCCCAGAGTGTGTAATAAGTTGAGCATGACATGCTATAGATGCAATCAGAAGGGACATTTGGCGAATGAGTGCAAGATGCCGAAGCCAGGAGTTACGTGCTACAAGTGTGGGAAAACTGGACACATAGCAAGGGAGTGCAAGGAAACCGGACCAGTCAAAGCTCTGATGAATGTGGCAAGTACCAGTGCGAGCGTGCCAGTTGAGGTATTGGCATTACCTCCACCACCTACACCAACCCCGCAAGCAAAAGCAAGGACATTTGATCTAAAGATGAAGGATGCTGTTCAGAATTCAGAGGTGATAGCAGGTACACTTTTACTCAATAATGTCAAAGCTAAAGTATTGATTGATTCAGGAGCAACCAAAACTTTCATATCAGAATCTTTTGTTGATAAGCTTCAATGTGATAAAATAATTATGAGCGAGGTAGTAAATGTGGTAATTACGAACCAAGAGAAGATTCCTGTGAATCAATTCTGTCCGAAGTGTGAGATTGATATTTCGGGGTATAAGTTCTCAGCCGACTTGATACTCTTCAAGTTGGGAGAGTTTGATATAATTTTAGGCATGGATTGGTTAGGAGAAAATAACGCTCAGATTAATTGTAGGACCAAGAAAGTGTATTTAAATGCGAAGAGTGGAGAGAAGGTAGTATTTAAGGGGCAGAGGCAAGAGCAACTATTTCTTACAATTGTTCAGGCTAAGAAGCTACTTAGAAAAAGTTGTGAGTCGTTCCTAGCTTATGTAGTGGATTCAGAAAAGGGCAACCCCAACATAGAAGATATCCCTGTAGTTAACGAGTTTCCAGATGTGTTTCCCGACGAACTACCAGGCTTACCACCAGATCGACAAATCGAGTTCGAGATCAACCTTGCTCCAGGCACGGACCCAGTTTCAAAGGCCCCATATAGGATGGCACCAGCAGAAATGAAAGAGTTGGCGAGCCAGCTACAAGAATTGTTAGATAAAAGAGTGATACGGCCAAGTACGTCGCCATGGGGAGCACCGGTTCTGTTTATCAAGAAGAAAGATGGGAGTATGCGACTATGCATAGATTATCGGGAGTTAAATAAGGTAACGATCAAGAACCGCTACCCGCTACCAAGAATAGATGACCTTTTTGATCAGCTGAAAGGAGCAAAGTGCTTTTCAAAGATTGACTTGAGATCGGGATACCATTAATTAAAGATCAAAGAAGAAGATATTCCCAAGACAACATTTAGGACCAGATATGGGCATTATAAATTCCTAGTAATGTCGTTTGGATTGACCAATGCCCCGGCCGTATTTATGGATTTGATGAATTGAGTATTTAAGAAGTATTTGGACAAGTTTGTCGTGGTGTTCATTGATGACATCCTTATTTATTCTAAGTCGGAAGAAGAACATAAACAACACCTCTGGATAGCATTGGAAATACTTCATCAAGAGAAGTTGTATGCCAAGTTTACCAAATGTGAGTTTTGGTTAAAGGAAGTTCAATTTTTGGGGCATGTCATTGGAAATGAAGGAGTTAAAGTGGATCCGGAAAAGATTGAGGCAGTTATGAGTTGGGAGAGGCCAAAGACTCCTACGGAAGTGCGAAGTTTTCTAGGGTTGGCAGGATACTATAGAAGGTTCGTCAAGGATTTTTCGAAAATCGCCACGCCATTGACCAAGTTAACCAGAAAGAATCAAAAGTTTGAATGGAGTGCAGAATGTGAGGATAACTTTCAAGAGTTGAAACAGAGATTGCTAACAGCTCCGGTGTTAGTACTTTCAGATGATCAAGGAAACTTTGTAATATTCAGCGATGCTTCACATAAGGGTTTGGGCTGTGTATTAATGCAACACAGTAAGGTGATCGCATATGCGTCAAGACAGTTGAAACCGCATGAGTTGAAGTACCCGACGCATGACTTGGAACTAGCCGCCATAGTGTTCGCACTTAAGATCTGGAGACATTACCTTTACGGAGAAAAATGTGAAATTTACACGGATCACAAGAGTTTAAAGTACATTTTCACTCAAAAGGAGCTCAATATGAGGCAGAGGAGATGGGTGGAATTGATCAAGGACTATGACTGTTCGATAAATTACCATCCTGGAAAGGCGAATGTTGTGGCCGATGCTCTAAGTAGGAAGGAGAGACTGAATATGATGACAACCTCAAAGGAATTATATGAAGAAATCAAGAGATTTGAACTGGAACTTTGTGATTGTGGAAAAGTTGAAGAAGTTTGTCGCGTAATGACTTTTCAGCCAACACTAGTGGAAAAGATAAAGAAATGTCAAGAAGAAGTAATGGAGAAAGAGAAGAATCAGTTATCTGGAGAGGAGATTAATACTCAAAGTGATGAGCAAGGGATACTAAGGTTTTCTTCTAGAATATGGATTCTTCATGTACCTGAAATAAAGAATGAGATCCTACACGAAGCCCACAATTCGAAATTTTCAATCCACCCGAGAAGTACCAAGATGTATCGGGACTTAAAGAAAAACTTTTGGTGGCCAGATATGAAGCGAGACGTAGCGGAATGGGTTGCGAAGTGTTACACTTGTCAGAAAGTGAAGGCAGAACATCAACAACCAAGCGGATTAATTCAGCCCCTAAAGATTCCAGAATGGAAATGGGAAAATATCGCTATGGACTTTATAGTAGGACTACCGCGAACGAAATCCGGGCATGACGCTATATGGGTTATAATTGACCGTCTTACAAAGTCAGCGCATTTCCTTCCAATTAACGAGAAGTCGTCATTAGACAAATTGGTTCATCTGTATGTGCGCGAAATCGTACTAAGGCATGGAGTACCTGTATCAATAGTTTCAGACAGAGATCCCCGATTTAACTCAATATTTTGGAAGCAATTTCAGGAATGTCTTGGCACGAAGTTGAATATGAGCACGGCGTACCACCCGCAGACTGATGGACAAAGCGAAAGGACAATTCAAATAATCGAAGACATGTTGCGCAGTTATGGAATCGATTTTGCAGGAAGTTGGGACGACCACTTGCCGTTGATTGAATTCTCTTACAATAATAGCTATCATTCCAGTATCGGCATGCCACCATATGAAGCTTTGTACGGGCAAAAATGTAGATCACCAACAAGTTGGGATGAAGTAGGAGAAGGAAGGATTCTCGGCTCAGAATTGGTACAACAATTGCATGACTCAGTCAAGTTAATTCAGAAAAGGCTACTTGCTGCTCAAGATAGACAGAGGAAGTTTGCGGATCCGGCACGTAAGGATGTTCAATTCCAAATTGGCGAAGCTGTTTTGTTGAAGGTGTCACCTAGAAAAGGGTTGTCTAGATTTGGCAAGAAAGGGAAGTTAGCACCTAGATACATAGGTCCTTTTGAAATTTTGAGTCAAGTAGGGAAGATGGCCTACGAGTTGGCCTTACCACCTCAGTATCAGCACGCGCATAATGTGTTCCATGTGTCATTGCTTAAGAAGTATAATCCTGACGCTATCCATGTAATGGAATATGAACCAGTAGAAATTCAGGCAGACTTGTCATTTGTGGAGCAACCGGTCAAAATACTCGACTGGCAAGAGAAGAGTCTTAGAAATAAGTCAGTAAAGTTAGTAAAAGTACTTTGGAGGAACCCTAAGGTCGAAGAATTGACTTGGGAGTTAGAGTCTGATATGCGTTCCCGGTATCCTCATTTGTTCTCTTAGATTCTGGGGACAGAATCCCTTAAGAGGGAGAGGATGTTACAACCGGCATTTTCGTGTAATATTAATTTTAAATTTGGTGTAATTATAAAGCCGAATGCCAATATATGCAACTATTGTATGCTTGTGTGAATGAGAATTCTGCGTCTTAAATTTTCGTTATGTGGTATATGAATTTTCAAAGCAAAAGTTTATTTATTTCTTTCATTTTTTGATTTATAAGGAATATTTTTAAACCTTGAATAAATATCTTTTTAAAAAGTTATTTGTTCACAAAATTCAAAAGTAGTTTTATAAAATTTCTAAAAATCCAAGTTATTTTATGGTATAAATTTTATAAATTTTGAACTTGTATTTTATTTTATAAAAATAAATCTTTATAAATGTTAATTGTCATAATTAGCAAATTACATAGTTATCCTTGCATGCAAATCCTTTCTATTCAATCCAAAAGGGCTAAAGAGACAATTACCACCCCACTAACTCTTATATTTCTAGCCAAATTCCTTCTTTACCCTTGTATGCAAAATGATCCAAGTATAAGTGGAAGGATAGTCATGTCAATTCCTATTTCCACTCACATTCGTCAAAACAAAAACCATAAAAACAAGCAAAAGCCATGACCATTTCACACTCCACTCACCACCACACTCTTTCTTCCCTCCCTCCTTTCTCTCACTCTCGGCCTCCTCCCCCCCTCACTCTCGGATTTTGCCGAGATCAACCCCCCTCCCCATTTTCTTTCTTTCTCAATCAAGTTTCCACCTTTTACACAAGTAAATTCCCATACCATGATCACTTATATTTCAAAGAGTTTTGAGTAGAAAGTTTAAGTTTTATGGTTGCATGTTAAGGTTTTAGTTGAAACTCAAAGTACAACCTTGATTCTTGTGAGTTTAAGGTTGTTTTTTTGAGAGGACTACAAGGAATGGTGAAGTGCCAAGTCTTGAGAAGGAAACTCTTGATGTTAAATGGCCATTCCCTTCCATTTCATTCGGCCATGACCATAGGGGAGCCGAATGAATGGTCCTTGAGACCATTCTTGTTGCTTTGTTCAATTTTTGCATGTTTATGTGATAATGACTTGAATTTTGTAGTAAAAATTTGATGAAACTCCTTGCATGCTAGGTGATCATCTAGATATAGCTCATGCTAGGCTTGCATGTAAATTTCTTGGTAAAACATATTTAGAAAACATGTTGTTTGGCTTGCAAAACTCGAAGACATGCATGCATGTGGATTTCTCTTAGAATGTTATAAGATTTTGATCATTTGGAAAGATTTTTATTAGTAAGATTTAATTTCAGTAGGAATAATGTGTTAATATGTATTAATGCTTCTTGATGCATGGTAATAATTTGTGTATATCTTTTATAAAAATGCATAATTTGTTGTTTCAAAAACTTGATGATTTGTGAGTTGTGAAATGTGGTTTCTTTTGTTTTGCCATAATTGCACCTTAGGTAAGGATGATCTCCACCAAAATTATTTTGAGTATAAGGGAGTTATTTCAGTAGATCACCATGTTTAAGTCTTGGTTTGGGTATTGGGTTGTTGGTGGTTGAGTTTGTCAAGTCAAAACCTTGGAGAAAGGAGAGTTATAATTTTTGTAGAAAATCAATTTAGTACCCTGAGGTTTAGAGTGAGTTTTGACCATGTCATTGATGTGAACTTTGAGGCCCAAGCCACCAGAAGTTAGTATTGGGAGTATATAAAAGGTTTTAGGTGTTGGTTGGAGGTTTGCATGTCATTTGGTTAGGTGCACAAGTAGAATAACAAAATCTGTCCAGCAGGGGACAGTTTTGTTGCAACTTAGAAATAGGGAGATTTGACCATGTCATGGGTAGGCCCTCATTAGTCCCTATTGGGCCTTAGTTAGAGGGAGTGTCAGAGAAGTTTTTCCAACCATAGTTCATAGGATATGAGTTAGAACCATGTGTCACAAGTTAATTCAAATCAGGGCGTTTTCTGCCCAGAAAAACAGGGAAACCTTGGACTTTTAGCTTAGGCCCAAGAAGGCCCAAGCCAGGCCCTTGAGCCACATCAAGTTTGGGAGATTCCCTTACGTCAGGAGAGTCTTGTGTAAAAGTTTTGAAGGAAAACTTGTAGTTTAAGAGTGTCTAATGCACTCAAGAAACCATAGTTGTCATTCTGAAATTTGTACCGGTGAGCACTTTCACTTATCACATAGTTTTAGAACACTTAGGAGTGAGATTTAGGTTGACTACCATAGTTGTAAGATAGTATAAGGTCAGTAGAGCAAAAGTCACAAGTGAGGGTCAATAGGTTTTGGATAGTTTAGTAAAGGCACATCGAGTTAGGAAGCCAAAATTAGAAGACTTTGTCTAGTTTAGCGACCAAGTGACTTAAGTTGTGAGTCGAGATCATCCAAGCCTAGTGTTGCATTATGGTGTATATGGTGTTATTTGGTATTAATATATGATATGTGATTATGTGGCTATGTGTGTGCAATTATAAATTAAAGGTGAATATAAATTAAGTGCATATAGGCCTAAGTGCCATCCGTGTTTAAATTCGGGTTGTAAATAGGTTAAGTTGGTGAGAATATATTATAATTAGGATTATTATTATTTATGTAGGATCTCGAGACGAGGGAAAACTTTCCATAAAGGTCGAGTGAAGCTCCAGTTACTCCTACCAGTCAGACCAGACCAGCCTTTCTCAAGGCAAGTGATTCAACTAGTCCTTCATATTTACTGCTAATAGTTCATACATTGCTGCAACTATCCTATATCATTGATATATTAAATCAAGCGTATATAATGTTTATCTTTGAATTATATAGGGATGCCATGATAAAAAAAGGGTAGTTATAACTCTTGGTTGATTCTCTTGATTAACATGCTGATGATTCCTAAGTATTGATATCTCATCCTGATACTTGAACCCCTATAGAACCTTACCTTGAACCCTGATAGTCAGATACTTATCAAAGTGATTCCTCATTGATTGATACCCCTCTTTCTTATCCTGAAGCTTGACAATTCTGATATATCCTGAGTTAAAGTTCATTTCTGCATACCTTAACACCCTTAGTATTCATGAAGCTTATCTTCTTGATGATCCAGCACCTGAAACTTGATGAGAAAGCATTGCTTAAAGCCCAATTTGGCATTACCCTTTTATAATATCCAATAGCCTCACTAAATTCCCTTATCTAATCTTTGATATATGAAAACCATTCAGTTACTTTAATAGAGTATAGTTTTGTGAATCATGGCCCTGAGATTTAGTACCATATAATCCCTTGATAAAAAAAAATGTTTACTGTAAAAGAGATTTTGTTATAAATCGGCATCAGTTTTTGAAATAAATAAAATGTGGGTTTTCAGTCCCAAAGGGGGATAAATGTTTTCTTTGAATAGTGGATCTGGACTGAGACGCGAGTCATTTCCACACTTATATTAGGCTTAAAAGTTGCCTAGGGATTCCCATTAATGTTTTAGAACCCAGCGAGGTTCAGGATTACTTCGCGGCTGATCACCGGCTGTAATCCGTAGCGTCATAAAATGATTTTGATTAAGATATGATTTTGAAATTATTTTGATACAAACGGAATGATGCCATCACCCAAAGTTTTATCTCTCGTTATCACTGGTTATGTCTTCCCATTGACATTCTTTAATATATATCTCGATTTATGTTTTGTATCATATTATTTAGCACTTGTTGAGCATTTGGCTCACTCCTTGCTTTACCCTGATATTACAGCTAGCAGCTATGGTTAGATTCAAGCAGACTGCCCGTAAGACCTGTGATGCTGATACTTATATTCGAGCTCAGGTAGAATAAGTGATAGTAGTTTGTGTGAGGACTCGGTATTTAAAATCAGTTGTGATAGATGGTAGTGTTGGGCTGTTCCAAACCCTAAACTGTAAGATCTTGGTTTTGGGTATGTTTATTTAATTATTAAATGTTGTAATAGCTATATTTAATCTGCTGTTTAAGTTGGGGTGTGACAATATTCTTTATTTTATTAAAGAATAATGTCTCGATAATCAAACTTATTTTCGATTATTCAAATAAAGATAGTACTTTCGTATAAGTATATCTTTGGTTATTTAATATTCATTTCAAGTATGAGTTTTAAAACTTCTACTTCAAATTATTTATATAGAGATTATCCTTATGGGAATATTATTTAAATAATAATATTCAAATATTTTCTAATATATTGGGACTGATTTATTTTATTAAATCAGCATTACTCCAAACATTCTTAAAAATGTTTTTGAGTCTTCAAAATGATTTTTAAAAGTTAGGGCGGATCCTAAAACTCATTTTTATATTTAAGATCCTCCTTTCAAGGGGATTTAAATGCTCGCTCAAAATCTGAGGGATCCGGCTCTGTGGTGTATTTTATATTCACAACGAGGTTGTTGTTTTGACAAATGAATTGATTACTTACCCAACGTTCAGGAAGTAAGCCCATCTAATTGAGTCGGCATAAGCGACAGGCCGGGGTACGACCTATCGAAGTGTAAGTGGCTGGGTGGCAGTCCATCAATGCGTAAGAGGCCAGGTGGCGGTCCAGCACAAGGTCCTACTGAGGCCAGGGTGATGACCGATGGGGGATTCATCCATCTACTAGTAGAAAATGTTACTTATTGGTATCTTTGCCTGATCAGCAAGATATCGAGTTTATGCCAAAATTCTTTTCTTTCCAAATTCATTGGATATTGCAACTCTGTTCATACTTTACATGACAGAGGTTTTCAGGAAATGTATGGGAGATATATATATGAATATATATATATATATCGGGACTTAATGAAGTATCTCGTAACTTCATTTCATTCAATGATATTTCAAAGATTGAATCTATTCAAGTCTTATCTTGTAGTCTCATCAGTGTGATGAACTTTTGAAACTAATTATAACTTGAACGGTGGTAGTTCAAGTAGTATTCGGAAAAGATATAAGTATATTGGAGTATCTTGTAACTTCATCTTTTAAACTTATATCTAGTAAATGATTATCTTATGCATGTCAAAGATTTTCAGAAAAACGTTGAGACAAGGGTAGATATATGAGATCACATTGCAATGATATTTTTATACATTTATAAACTGGAACTATGTGTGTATTATGCATGGCAGAGTATTTCAAAGATTTTGAAAAGTATATATGTATATACTAAATATTTTGCGACTTGGTCGCGTTAAGATAACAAACTTGATTCATTCCTTCTTGACCAAGACTTTCATGAGTACTATGAGAATGCTCATATATTGTTAATTATTATACATATTATTTCGGTGGGCTTGTTGCTCACCCTTGATTTCTTCTTTCATCACACAAAAACAGATAGAAAAGATGAACATGACCAAGCCCCCAATTCGCAAGCGGTTAGGAAACGTTCCGCAGTTTCCAGGAGGCGTTGATGTCGCAGTAGCTGAGGTATGAATTACCTATAGGCTAGGCTTTCAACTTTTGGTGTTCCAGACTTATGTATATTTATGAATTGTAATAATGGAAAAGAAAATATAAATTTATTCAGAAACCCTTTTGAGGTGTAATGGCTTATAATTTTGGAATGAAATGACTTGTGTTATTTTTGGATGTTCATCTCTGAGACTATAACTTGTGGTGTGTGTGTTTATTGTGGGGTCACCGTATGTAGTAGTTGGTTGTTTATTAAGATTGGGTGTTATTAAGGGAAATGAAACTCGTGACAACTCGGATCCCTGACCCGGATTTGGGGGTATTACATATCTGCAAAATCAAATCACCCAAATAACCGACGAAACGACGGGAAAATTCATCTGAAAATTTTGTCGTCGCTGGGTTCGTGTTTCCGGCAAGGTCCTTTCCGTTATTGTTTGTTCATCACATATACACCATTCGATTTGTTTTTCAACGATCTACACACTGGTGTAATTAATTTCAACTAAAAACCCTTGAATCAAAAACGCCTAAATTTCAATTAGAACATTCAAAGCTATAAACCCTTATTTTACTATTTCGAGAATTAAACCGAATTTTCTACATGTTATTGAACTCCAAATTCATCATATAATATGCCAAAATGATCAGGAAAAAATTATCTACAAGATTCAATCATCAAATCATACAAATAACATCAAAATCAAAATTTCAAATTTCATTCATTAATTAATTCGAATTAAAATAAATAAATAGGAACATGACCTTGATTTCTGCACTGAAATTGGTGATTGATTCTGAAAGATCTTTTCGAGAGCTTTGATTTGGTATATAGCACGCTTGATTTCGAGTTCGGTAAAGCCTTCGTTTTCGGGTTTGATTTTAAAGATTGCGACGAATTTTCGGGTTTTTCTCTGTAATTTATCTGTTTTAATTGTTTGTTTATGATTATACGAATAAATTAAAATAAAAAAGGCTATTTATACTTATAGAATATTAATACCCGTTGGATCGTATTGGATCCGAAAATAGATTACTTAGCCACTAAGTAACTACCAAAACGATCCAATTTGATATCAGTTTCGGATAATTATCAAAATCGGGCTTCTTATAAAACACTATATACGAAGATAATGAAATAATATACCGTCTCTCAAGAATTTGGGTTTTATTGATCTACCAAAATGACTATCGTATCGAAAATTTTGTGTCGGGACTCGTACGGGTCAAACCGTACTTCGGATTGAAAAAGTCCGAACTCGGAAAATGTTCAGAATAATCATATTAGGTTATGAAGGAGTTTTCCGAAGAATTTCGGGTTGTAAAAACGCAAAAACGGTTGAAGTGGGATGATTCTCGATTATATAAAATAGTTTTATAATTATACTGAAAATAATTATTAAATCCATAAATCATTAAAAAATCATATAACAACCTAAAAATTACCAGAAAAATACCAAAATTATCTATACTTTATTCTGGACATAGTAAAAGTAACAACTCCCATTTTCTCACATATAAACATCTAAATATCAATATCAATCATCAGATAATTCACCAAAATTTACATAATAATCATATAATAATTATTTATTGATAAAAATAATTATACGGTATATCCCGGATATTACATCCTTCCCCCTTAAAAGGATTCTGTCCTTAGAATCTCCTAAGTAAACAAATGAGGGTACTTTTCTCGCAAATCACTTTCTAGCTCCCAGGTTGACTCTTCAACCTTTGGGTTTCTCCACAGTACTCTTACTAAGTTTACAACTTTATTCCTTAATACCTTATCTTTCCTTTCTAGAATCTCTAATGGATTTTCTACATAAGATAAATCTGCCTGGAGTTCTACTGGCTCATACTCGATTACATGCCTAGTGTCTAGATTGTACTTCTTAAACATTTCCACATATAAAACATTATGAATATGTTTCATATGCGGTGGTAATGCCAATTCGTATGCTACCTTACCAACATGTTTCAAAATTTCAAAAGGTCCAACGTATATAGGACTCAGCTTTCCTTTCTCTCCGATCCTGGATGATCCCTTTCACGGTGACACTTTTAACAAGTCTAAATCTCCTTCTTCAAACTCAATGTTCTTTCTAGCCTGATCTGCATATTCCTTTTTACAATCATGTGCTACACTTAACCTTTTCTAACTAATCTCGATAACTTCCTTCATCTATTATACTAACTTTAGTCCAAGTATCTCACGTTTTCCAACTTCATCTCAATTTCTTCAAAAACCATTAGCACAAATACATAACCTATCTTCAATTGTCTGGATCGTTCTTTCGCTTTGGCCGTCAGTCTGTGGATGATAAGATGTACTTATATTCAACTTAGCTCCTCAAACATTCTTTAAAACTTTTCTAAAACCTTGAATTAAATCTTAAATCTTGGTCAAATACAATATGCACGAGAACTCCATGACGAACTACTATCTCCTTCAATTACATATGAACCAACTTGTCCAATGAAATTCTTTCATTAATAGGTAGAAGATGAGCTGACTTAATTAGTTTGTCCACTCTAACTCAAATGGCATCGTGATTCGCTTTCGTCCTTTGTAATCCGACTATAAAATCCAAAGCAATATGTTCCCATTTTCATTCTGCATTTCTAGCGGTTGGAATAATCCACAATGTTTCTAATACTTCACTTTAATTCTTTGATACGCCTAACACCTATTAAAACATTCTAAAATTTTCCTTTTCATATATGGCCACCAATATTCTTTTTTAAATTTCTGTATATCTTGACACTTTATGGATAGATTGAATACTTAGAATTATGAGTTTCCTGTAGGATCTCATCCTTTAATTCCATTACTTGTAGCATTCAAATTTTGGAAGAAGATCTGAGAATACCGTGATCATTCTTCTGAGTACATAACTTTCTTCCTACTAAACTATTAACATCTTGATCCATTATCTCCTCTTGACATCTCTTTATTTTCACTAACAACTCTGGCTGAAAGGTCATACTACACATTCTTGCTTCTTTTGGATTTTTAATTCTGACTTTCAAACCCCAACTTTTGAAATTTTATAGGTAACTCTTCTGGTGCAGTCAACACATTCACTTTCTCTCTTATTGCTTATCGCGTTGCCACTACATTTGCTTTTCCCCATGAATACATACTTCAAATCTTATGGTCTGTATAAATCTCACACCTTTCTCCATACAGATAATGTTTCCAAATCTTCAGGGTGAATACTATTGCTGCTAATTCCATGTCATGAGTATGATACTTCTGCTCATGAGGTATCGGTTATCTAAATGCATATGCAATAACTTTATTGTGCTGCATCAAGAAACAACCTAAACCCTTATGAGAAGCATCAATATAGATTACAAACTCTCTCCTTGATCATTTGGAAGTAATAAGATAGGTTCTGTGATCAACCTCTTTTTCCATTCCTCAAAACTTTCTTCGCACTTCTCAATTCCATATAAACTTCTCACTTTTGTTGATGCTTTTGGTCCTTCCCTATTCATAGTAGCTTTAATCCTTGCTGGATCCACTTGGGTTCCTTCATCACTGACTATTTATCTTAAGAATTATACTTCATGCAACAAAAACTCAAACTTTGAAAACTTTGCATACAACTTCTTCCTTCTCAAAATTCTCAAAACTATCCTTGAATACTTCACATGGTCTTTCGTTGATTTTGAGTAAATCAAGATACTATCAATATGATGCGGTCCCATGAAGATCTCTACATACTTGTCCCAAAAAATACCTGGAAACAATGAAAAAAAAGATATCTCGGTAACGAAAACTATAGGGGGCTGTATTGGCGAGATCCAACGGTGAACAGCTGCCCAAGAGATTCTCAGGAGCCGTCGTGGCTTGGTAGTCTTATGGACTTAAAAACTTATCCAGATACTCTTTAAATATTCTATCCATCAAGTCCATAAATATTGTTGGTGTATTGGTCAATCTAAAATATATTACTAGAATTTCATAATAACCGTACTTAGTTCTCAAAGCTGTCTTCGATACATCCTCAGGTTCGATCCTCAATTGATGATACCCAAATCTTAAATCAATCTTAGAAAATACTTTACTTCTTTCAACTGATCAAACAAATCATTAATTCGAGATAACAAATATTTATTCTTTATAGTAAACTTATTGAACTTCCGCTAGTCGATACATAATCACATGCTTCCACCTTTTTTCTTGACAAATAATATCGGTGCACCCCATGGGGATATATTGGGTCTAATCACTCCTTTTTCTATCAACTCTTGCAATTGCTTTATGAGTTCCTTCATTTCAACTGGCGTCATTCGGTACGGGGCCTTGGACACTAGTTCTATTCCAGGTGCTAACTCAATCGTATACTCAATTTTTTCTATTTAGAGGAAATCCTGACAACTCGTCTGGAAACACGTCTACAAATTCATTGATTGTTAGAATATATTCAAATTTTTACCAAATTCTGGCTTTTATTTGTCACATAAGCAATATAATACTCCCATCTTTGCCACAATTACCTTTTATCTTAAATTATCTTTAAAACTTCTTTACTCGCCTTCGATTTCTAAACGTCATCACCTTTTCGTCCGACATCTATAGACTTACCTTCTATTACAATAGTCTATCTGAACATTACATTTAAATAGTCAAACCATTCCTCGAATAACGTCAAATTTTCCTCTTTTAAATGGTATTGAATCAGCACAACTTATTTTCATAAATCTCCATCTCACAATTGATACACACTTGCTTAACATATACACATTCCTAATTGACTAGGTATATAATTATGATCTCATTCGATAATATAATTGGGAAATTTAACTTATTAGCAAAACTTGGAGAAATAATGATCGAGTTACTCCCGAATCTATTAATCCTTTAGCACATAAAGAATTCACAGTAAGCATACCCGCCATCACATTTGTATTATGAATAGCTTCTTTCACGAACATATCATAAACTCCCAATCTTAGAGGGTTATTCATTATTGAAGTAGATCCTACGATTCTTAGCGTATCGCTGACTAGGGTTGGTGATTTATAATCCTTGCCATATGCCCTGGTTCCCATGCTTAAAACATATAAATCCAATAGCTGGAACTTTACCCGCTTGGTTCTTGGTAGATTGATTTTGTTTGGAAGACTTTCGCAAAGAACAACAATACAACAAAATAATTAAAAGGATTTATGATTCAATAAACTTATAGTTGAAAAGAAAGGAGTAATTATTTGAATATTAATGAGACAACCACATTGGTACTTAAGATGGCCAGTCTTTTATACCATATGGCATATAGCACATGATTAGGTGGCGTCCCACCAGAGTCTTCGTTATTCTGACAAAGAGTCACACCATAACACTGTTTGTCTCAATCAGAAAACAAGACTTGAGGGGAAAAATGATTTTGAAAGGAATACAACAATTTTCTTATCACCTCATAGAGCTTATCATGAAAGAAGTTCATACTTTATTTAAGATTCATAAGAATATATAGTATTGTAGAAAAGAATGATATCATTGGTCTCCATCCACATTTCACCTATTTACAGCTTCAACGCTTGTTCGATCAATAGATCCCATTCCGAGTCATATGTTAACTTCAGAAAGTTCTCTGAAATGCCTTCATAAATTGATCATTATAATAGATTCATATTTATTAAGTCTTGTATCTTTAGCATTGTGCCTTCACGTTCAATATTTTAATAATTCAACCATAGGTACGTCCTAACGGGATTTATATTCATAACTTCAAATTTCTTCTATGCGACTTAAAATAACCACTGATCATTCAACATATCGACTCTTTTGTTAATTAGGTACTTCCTTTAGAAAAGTCTGGGAATTTGCTCAACCTCTTTCGATCATGCTCAGGCTTCTTTTAAATCAACGTATTCTTTAAACTCTAATAGTCTCAGAGATTGGATGAATAGTTTCTCAACACGTTGGTTCTGTCGTTAAACTTATCAAACAAGATTTTCACTCTTCTGTTAGGAACAATCAAATCTTCTCCATAATAGCGGGTCTATTTGGCATTCTAAATGAACCATACTAACTTCTAGAACAGTATTCTTCAAGGTAACCTGAATCTTATAACAATCGAGAAACTCAAGTAGTAATTTGACAACCAATTTTTAAAACTTATGCTTTTAAAGGACTTTTAGAAAAAAAAATTGTTAAGAAAATCTCTTTTGAAAACTAGTTTAAAATTTTGAAAATCATACACCTGGTCATCATTACTATATAAGTTAGTTGTTGTCCTTCTCAACCACTACAAGGTATCAAATTAGGGAAACAATAAGATAAGAGCCCATTCATTTCCAAATATCCTCTACCCCTTATTGGGTCCATTTTGCCTTCATTAGTTGATGAAAACTTCAGTTACTGTTTCATATTATCTCATTCGTAACTTCACTTCAAGGCTTCTATCCTGGTAATACTCCCATCATATTTTTTTTCTATTGCTAAGTACACCAGGCCTATCAAATACTCAACAAATCTATTCTATAAAACAAAGTCTGCTGATATCACATCGCATCGCTACTATACATGTCACGTTTGTTATAACATCATCATCTAATTCTAAGAAAACTCCGGGTCTCCAATCTTCTCAAACTCCTTTAAAACCCATCTATCTCACTCCACAAGATAATTATGGGTGGCCTACTTACCAGTGGCTCCATATAACCTAATAGCAGTTATCCTCCGAAATAAATGAATCCTCTCTCTAGGTTTCTTCTCACCCTTCTTAATATCTCGTGTGCTTAGCATATGTTGTAGCTCTCGAATCCATCCTCATAGGTGCTTTTGCTCCATAAGACATGCCTCAAATGGATGGTATGGGATAAGGTGTAGGATAAATTGAAAAGATGCACTTATGGGTGAATGTCACGTAAAACCAGAATCAGCAGGTGGGGATCCTCGAATAGGTGGTCTCACATCATGGGATGGAATAATAGCTTGAAAAGGTGAAACCGTCGTAACATGAGGTAATATGGCTAAAACTGGTGGAAGATCAGGGCGTGAATCAGATGATGGTCCTCCGACTGAAGGCTCCAAATGATCAGATGATATCGGGATAAAAGAATCTGCCATCGCTGCTATCTGAAAATAACGTTGCTAGTTAAGAATCTCGAATCTTATCACGAATCATACCAAAACCTATTATACAGTCGCACTCAACCTCTCGATGCCCTATCTTCCTATTTCTTAATCCTAATCCTAAACCTCTATCTATTCCCAACAATCTAGGCTTGTTTCGGTGACTTATAACCTGTAGCTCTAATACTAAACCTGTGACGCCCTCCAAACCCGGGTAAGAAGTTTGGGGTTCACAACACACTCACCCAATATATAAACCTGTTTATGAAAGTAATATATGCAATGACCCTACTTACCATAACCACGGATCACAACAGGTTAAAGTATGAAAACACACCACCATCTTAACTTTTATTACATCGTACCAAATCCCAACTAGTTCAACTTACAACTGATAGTGAAAGCATTCTTACAAGCTTACCTAATTCAGAACTGAACATAAAGCTCTTACTAGCTCAATCCAACTCATCCTGGAATCTTAGCTCGCACACTGGATTGGAAACTTTGATACCAACTATTTCCTTTTTAACTGTAGAATAACATAAAAGATTCGCAACAGTGAGCTAACTAGCTCAGTAAGTCATAATAGCAATACCTGAGGTTAAACAATGATCAATTAAAATGATTCTGAAAGAATAAAGTTTCTTGATAAGCAATGAATAGAATTGGATATTCACTTTTCATTTTAAAAACCGAGGTTAGGTTGTTGATCACTCACGCACTAACCCCGAACAAGGCACACAGCTCTGCTCTCTACACTGGATCCAAGGCACACATTTGCCTAATATGACCATGAATCTGGTCTGACCACGAATCTGGTCCATATTAATAAAACCATCCAATTCTAAAATGATTCAATAAGATAATCATTATAATTCAATAAAAGAGAATCATAATTAATATTGATAAAGCATTTATCTCCGAGGATAAGACATTTCATAAGTATCACCAAGGTATATCAGGGTATATATATTAGGAACGGCTTCAGGCTTGTTGAAGAATCAGGTATCTGATGAACAAGGGTTCAATGATAATATAGTATATAGATCTTTGATATCGTAGGGTATTATAGGGTATTCAAGTTTCTGTATGCTCAAGTAATTCTGTTTCAGTATTTTTAATATGGTGTATATGTATTTGTGAAGTAGTATTGTATTTGTATGGATTAATATCTGAAAAATCAATAGTCGGTGGTTTACAAAGAATGAGGCTTACAACCCAAGTTCAGTGAAGTGATCAGGGTTCAAGGTAGAATAATTTACATCACTTACAATGTATAACAGGGCTATTTTGAATACTAGAAACATGAGAAAGTTCATAAATATTTGCAATCTATCTCGAGGTAGGTTTAGAAGTACTTGCCTTATCACAACAGATTTCTAACTTCACTTGTACTCGTTTAATGGTTCTACTCAACAATCACTTGCTTCTTTTTCTATGCCTTGCTTCTATTCACAGATCACTTACTTTTTTTTCTACGCTTCAGTTCTATTTACTGATCATTGGCTTTCTTTTTCTATGCCTCGTTTACTCTTCTAGGCATCACGGGTATCTATCAATATTCAATCTCAAATTATCTAATCGTCACAAACACGTCATAGACTTTTATCTACCCTTCGCTTTACCCAAATCCGATATACGGATTGAAAGTTATGACCAAAAAAGTTAAACAATAACCACATAGGCATATAACACATCAATCAGATAGCACGTAGCATATAGCATGCAAGATATTCGATCAAACTAATTTTTCAAAGAAGATTCAGGGTTAAAATGATCTTCTAGGTATTTAATACGAAATTTTTGAACATTTTTTGGAATTAAAACGGCTCGTCGAATTATTTTATAATTAAATAATAAGGTCTGAACACCCGAATCTAATTTTAAAATCATTTAATAATAATTATCGAGCCTTGAAAAAAATTTAAAATAATATTTTAAAGCTCGAAACTATTTTTCAAAATTTTTAAATCAAAAGAAATAATTAAATCTAATTAAATAATCAATTAAAATTAACTAATAACTAATTAAATTAATTAATTATTTAATATATGAACTAATTGACTAATTAAATAATTAATTATCAATTAAAATTAATTAATTAAATAATTTAGTTTTATTTTAGAATTAAAAATAATTTTTAGAATAATACATAATGAATTTTGGAATTTAAAATAATTAAAAAAAATTCTTAAAATAAAATAAACAGAAAATGCAATTTTTGAAAATTTTTAAAACAGAAATCCCATTTCTGAAATTTCTGAAAGTTCTGGGGACTGAATTGTAACGTTTTGCAAACTCAGGGGGCTAAACAGCAAATTGTCGTCTTCCCCGATTTACTTCGTCGGCGGTCGTCATTAACGGCGACCCCGAGCTTTTCTGGCCAACTGATAGACTGCCCAGAATTGTCTCAAATTAGCAGTGATTAATCTTCTTGCTTCCGGAAACATATCTGCAAAATCAAATCATCCAAACAACCGACGAAACGATCGGAAAATTCGTCTGAAAATTCCGCCGCTAGGTCCTTCTCGCTATTGTTTGTTCATCACATATACACCATTCGATTCGTTTTTCAACGATCTTGACATTGGTGTAATCAATTTCAACTAATAACCATTGAATCAAAAACGCCTAAATTTCAATTAAGAACATTCAAAGCTATAAACTCTAATTTTATTATTTCGAGAATTAAACCCAATTTTCTACATGTTATTAAACTCCAAATTCATCATATGATATGTCAAAATGATCAGGATAAAATTATCTACAAGATTCAATCATCAAATCATACAAATAACATCAAAATCAAAATTTCATATTTTATTCATTAATTAATTCGAATTAAAATAAATAAATAGGAACATGACCTTGATTTCTGCACTGAAATTGATGATCGATTCTAATAGATCTTTTCGAGAGCTTCGATTCGGTATATGTCATACTTGATTTCGAGTTCGATAACGCCTTCATTTTTGGGTTCGATTATCAAGAACGTGACAAATTTTTGGGTTTTTCTCTGTAATTTATCAGTTTTAACTGTTTATTTATGATTATGCGAATAAATTAAAATAAGAAAAAGGCTATTTATACTTATGGAATACTAATACCCGTTGGATCGTATTGGATCCATAAATAGGTTACTTAGCCGCTAAGTAACAGCAAAAATGATCCAATTTAATATCAGTTTTGGATAATTATCAAAATCGGGCTTCTATAAAACACTTTATACGAAGATAATGTAATAATATACTGTCTCTCGAGAATTCAGGTTTTATTGATCTACCGAAACGACTATCGTATCGAAAATTTTACGTCGGGACTCGTACGGGGCAAACCGTACTCCGGATTGAAAAAGTCAAAACATGGAAAATGATCAGAATAATCAGATTAAGTTAGGAAGGAATTTTCCGAAGAGTTTCGGGTTGTAAAAACACAAAAACGGTTGACGTTGGACGATTCCCGGTTTTATAAAATAGTTTTATAATTATACAAAAAATAATTATTAAATTCATAAATCAGTATAAAATCATATAACAACCTAAAAATTACCAGAAAAATACCAAAATTATCTATATTTTATTCTAGACATAGTAAAATTAACATACTCCCATTTTCCCACAATAAACATCTAAATATCAATATCAATGATCAGATTATTCACCAAAATTCACATAATAATCACGTAATAATTATTTATTGTTAAAATAATTATACGCTATATCCCGAATATTACAATGCATGTCAGAAAAGGAAAACAAATCAAGGCATCATTCAAAAAAAAGCTTGAATCTACAATTGAAGAACCACTACAACTATTACACATGGACTTATTTGGACCAGTCAATGTGTTGTCAATCGCAAAGAAAAGATATTGCCTAGTGATTGTGGATGATTTCTCAAAGTTCACTTGGACATATTTCCTAAAATCTAAAAATGAAGTTAGTTAAATCATTATCAATTATATAAGGCGAGTCAACAATCATCCTGATCTCAAAGTTAGAAGAATCAGGAGTGATAATGGAACTGAATTCAAGAATTTTGTAATGAGGTTGTTTTGTGAAGAAAATGGGATCATGCATGAGTTTTCTACAATAAGGACTCCACAAGAAAATGGAGTGGTACAAAGAAAGAACAGGTCTCTTATTGAAGCTGCAAGGAAAATGCTAGAAGAATCAAAGTTACCAACTTACTTTTGGGCAGAAGCTGTAAATACTACATGCTACACTCAGAATATTTCTTTGGTCAATCAAGAAAAATGCATGACTCCCTATCAATTATTGAAGAACAGGAAGCCAACACTAAACATTCTACATGTCTTTGGCTACAAATTCTATATTCTAAGGAATCAAAATAAGCAGAATAGAAAGTTTGATGCCAAAGCAGATGAAGGTATTTTTGTTAGTATGCAGTTGGAAAAGTATACAGAGTCTTAAATCTCAGAACCAACATTATTATGGAATCCGTACATGTTGTGTTTGATGATAAGAAGATTGAAGGACTGCAAGATGAAGGTTTTCATGAAAGTCTCAAATTTGACAATGTTAAGATGAACTGTGATAATAGTGATGATGAAAGTGATCAAGAAATAATCTCTAAGGATAACGCAGAAAAGTCAGCAACAAATGAAGCACACAATTTCACATCCGTCGAGAGACAACTTACATCATCCGTTGAGAGACAATCTGCATCATCCGTCGAAAGGCAAAGATCAACATCAGTTGAGCCATCAATAGGAGTTGAAGTCAATACATATCACATACAGAAAGGACCCCAACTTCAAGTCAAAGATCCAGAAACTCAGGGGGATTTTCTTCTAATCAATACTAAGTCACTCATCAAGACAACTTTGAGGCCTCTTCATCTACAGTTAATCTACCACAACAAAGGAAATGGACTAGAGATCACCCATTTAAATTAATTATTGGTGATTCATCTTCAAGAGTACAAACAAGAAAAGCAACTCAAGTAGAATGTCTATATAGCAGCTTCCTGTCACAGGAAGAGCCAAAGAAGGTAGAAGAAGTTTTGTTGGATCCTGATTTGATATTAGCTATACTGGAAGAGCTAAACCAATTTGAAAGAAACAAGGTATAGAAGCTGGTACCCAAACCTAAAGGCAAGAATCATATAGACACCAAATGGGTATTCAGAAACAAGATGGATGAAAATGACATAGTAGTCAGGAAAAAAGCTAGATTGGTTGCTAAGGGCTATTTTCAACAAGAAGGAATAGATTTTGATGAGACATTTGCTCCTGTTGCAAGACTTAAAGCCACCAGAATCTTTCTAGCCTATGCAGCCAATGCCAATTTCAAGGTCTATCAAATGGAATTTAAAAGTGCATTTTTGAATGGAGACTTAGAGGAAGAAGTCTATGTTAGTTAGCCTCCTAGTTTTGAAGACCCCAACTTTTCTGATTATGTATACTATCTTTTGAAAGCACTGTATGGTTTGAAGCAAACACCTAGAGCCTGGTATGACACCTTGTCAAAGTTTCTTTTAGAAAATCATTTCACAAAAGGTATTGTTGATAAAACTCTTTTCTTTAGAAATGTTAATGGCTCTAGCACACTTGTTCAGATTTATGTAGATGATATTATATTTCGCTCTACAGATGAGAAACTTTGTAAAAAGTTTGCCAAATTGATGCAAAGTAAATATGAAAGGAGCATGATGGAAGAACTAACTTACTTTCTTGGTTTACAAGTTAAGCAAGTTAGTGATGGAATATTTATTAGTCAAACCAAATATATCAATGATCTTTTAAAGAAGTTTAACTTAATGGATTGAACATCTGCAAAAACTCTTATGGCCACTGCCACTAAGCTAGAATTGAACACTACTGAAAAGTCTATGGACATTTTAAGTTATAGAGGCATAAGTGGCTCTCTTTTATATTTAACAGCTAGTAGGCCAGATATAATGTTTTCTACTTGTCTTTGTGTTAGATTTCAAGCCGATCCTAGAGAATCTCATTTAGTAGCCATTAAGAGATTTTTCAGATATCTCAAAGGAACACCAAAACTTGGCATGTGGTATCCTAGAGATTCTGGTTTAGATCTAATTGGTTATTCAGATGCAGATTATGCATGTTGTAAAATTTATAGAAAAAGTACAACAGGAACCTGTCAATTTCTAGAAAATGAGATAGTATCCTTGTTTAGTAAGAAATAAAATTTAGTCTCTATTTCTACAGATAAGGCTGATTTAATTTAGTCAAAATTTACATTTGGACTGATGTTCATTATCTGTTAAAATGAATATCCGTTGAATTTTATTATCTGTTGAAAATCAAATATTTTCCTAGGTACTTTTTATCTCGATGGATACTTGTTTAATCTCTAATATTTCTACAGTTTATTTCCTTTTTCAACGGCTATTTTGGGCAATTTTCATTAGGTACTTTATTGTACCTTTCAATTTTTACTTGTTTATTTCTAGGAAAGTATAAAAGCCCTCTTTTATTTTTCATTTTACTTCTATCTTTCTCAAAGCAATTTTACTCTCTTCATCTCCAAAACAAAACCCCTTTTCTCTGTAACCGCTCTCAATCACAAATGGCACATGTAGTCAAAATCATGTCCCAGTCTGGATTTGTTTATGAAAAGAACAACTTCGTAGCACTGGTGAACAAAGATAATGCTGCTTCTGAGGACTATTACAAGATGATGGACTTCATTCGAAGTTACAAACTAAGCTATGCGATGCTTGGATCTCCAGTTATTTACTGTGAAGTTGTGGAGGAGATTTGGACTACTGCAGTTTACAATTCTAAAGATAAGACTATTACCTTTTCTCTCAAAGGTAATTACTATTGTATTAACTGTAATGAAGTTAAAGCATGCTTTCATTTACCTGAAAATAATACACTTGTTCCACACACAAACACAGATGTGAGTACCATGCTTGTGTCTATGGATTATTCTCTCAATCATGCCAAATTAGGTGAGGTTAGGAGAATGGGCCTTAAAAAAGAATGGAGCTTTCTCTGTGACTCTTTTATTAAAGCATTTTCAGGAAAGATTAGCAATTTTGATGCAGTTAGTTACTCTATGGTTAACATGCTTTATACGCTTTTAAGTGATAAGTACTTAAATTTTAGTAATTCCGTCATGTATGAACTAAGGTCTAAGTTATGAGACATTAAAAAGATGTCTAAGAACATATATGCTAGGTTTATTATGATTTTAGAATATCATGTGTCTAAGGACCTCTTGATTGAGAACCTAATAAATAAGCTTGATTGTTGGGTCCAAGAAAAGAGGGTTCTTGCTGATCTTAATGGGAACAATCTCCATAATGAAGTGCCTCTCAACTACTTGACAATCATGGAGGCACCTCGGTAAGTGAGGTAAATATTCTTATCTCTACTAGTTCCCAACCTCAAGTTTCTTTGCAAACCTCTGTGGCTATGGCATCTGTGAAAGTGACCAAACAGATGTCTACCCAAGCCACGAAATCCAAAATTTCAAAATCAAAGTCAAAGAAACCCCACTCCAGTTCCTCTCAAAAGAAACTAGTTTTAAACCTACCAAAGCACAAGAGGGCAGTGTGAAGGGTGGTAAGGAAGGTGAGGGACAGGGTGAAAATCAAAGAAACTCTAAGGATAAGGAGAGTGAGGTTTGTGTGACTCAAACCAGTCATATTGTAGCCTCCCAACAGACTATGGTGCTCAATAAGGAAATAAGCTCATTACTAGTTGCATCCTCCAAAAAGTATGTGACTATTGAAACAAGCTCTCAACCAAGAGCACAGGCCAAAAGGGGAAGAGACATAGACCAACCTCAAACTTACATAAAAAAGAAGAAATCTAAACTTATGGGGGAGTCACAGGGTGCACACACAGTGCCAACTGCAGTCCAAGACTCAATTATTGCACCATCACAAAGTCAGGTTGATGCGGCTCCAATAAATATGGATTCACAGCCAAAATCACTCATAATCGCGACACCTCACACACACACTTCTCCCACAAGCTCACTGGATCTGGACATGATAAACACATCAATTCCTGATTCTCCGTCTTTGAAACTTATGGAGGAGCCAAAATCCAAAGCAAGTGAGCATCATCTTATAGATGATTTGTTGGCTCACTTGCCATTTCTTTCTAATACTACTGAGAACTCTGTGCATAATCTCAAATCAATCGCTATAGATTCTACAGTAGCTTCAACTCCTAACTCTATCATTTCTACTCTCTCAACGGATATTCCTCATCCGTCGAGAAGTGATTGTCTCTCGACGGATTAGCTTCACGGCAATTATCCGTCGACATTCACAACTACTATTTCGACGGATGTTTCTCATCCATTGGAAGTCTCTACACAACTTGAAATTTTCAAACATGTTATTAGTGTAGATGACTTAATGGTTGTTCAATCACTACTAGGATTGTGGGAAGGGAGTGACTTGAGTAAGAGGCTGAGTTGCTCTCAGGAAAAAAGGAGAGGAAAAGAGTGAACAAATGCATGCTAATTCTTCGAGCATAGAAAAAGTGAGTGAGAGGAGTCCCACCTTAGATGGTGAAGGTGAGGGTATGATGGTTGGAAGCCAAGGGGAGCCCTTGATGCAAGAAAAGCGAGATAATGAGAGAAAAGCAGGTATAGAAGAATGGGAAGAGCCCTCTACTAGTGAGTTAAAGGATGTCAGTGATGCAGAAAAGAAGCAGCTATTTCAGCAAGAATATCAAGCTGTTTTAGATTATGTTTTTTTGATGCTGAGACATTTACTCATCCTGTTCCAGCAAATCAAATTCCCACTGGATAGGGAAATGAGGCTGCTGAGAGGACTTTAAACTTGGTGTACACTACAGCTTCTATGCTAAAAGCCAAGGATGCAATCAACTCTCTTCCACCTACAGCTGGTGATGATCTTAGGTTAGATTCCAGTGGCTCTCTTGGAGATGCTTCTAATGAGGAAGATGATGGCATGAACATAGGGGGAGATGCAGGACCTAGATCAACCACAAGCGCTCCAGCCTGGATGTTTAACAAGGACTACACTGATCATCATTTTAAATCTACTCTATTCAAGCTTATGCAATAAACTGAATCAGCTCTTCAAGACACCACAGATGCAAATACCAAATGTCTTCTTTAAGCCCATCTTGAATTTCTACAACTATACAAGATTCAATCTCTCAAATAGAGTCAAGATATGGATGACATCAAGACCAACATTGAGCAAGTAAAAAAGGATATCAATGACCGAATGAAGTATAAACTTCCTGAATCAACAATGAAAGACATTCATCAGAAAATCCGGAAGAACTAATACTTGAGTAGCAAAATTGATTCTTTGGACTCAAGGCTGACAGAAGTGGAGAATTCTATTACTAAGGTTCTTGTCAACCAAGTCCATCAGACACTTCTTCTTCAAAAGTTGGTGGCTGCTCAAACTCCAACCCCAGCATTACTTGATGATAAAAAAAGGGGAGAATGATGCAATTGTCCAAGTTAGTGAGGGGAGAAGGATGTGCACATTCAAGTCAGTAAAGTAATTGTTTCGGCCATTACTTTCTCAAAGCCACCAGTATTAGACAGTATTGACTTGATCAACATTGCAACAGCTGAACTCAAGCTGAAAGAAAAAATGAAGAAAATTGATGAGAAAATTGTACAGGTATTTGGTCCAATTGAAATCAAGAAAAATATGTGAAGCACTTCACACAATTGAGACAGATTCCAATAAGTAAAATGAGCTTGGGGAATGTAAAAAGAGGTCAAACCTCAGCTAGAAGACATCAAAAGCTCGTTGTGATCTTGAAGCCCAAGAATCATTCATCAAAACATTCTAGCAAGAATCATTTGGACCTAGTCTATGCAACTCTTCAACCTGATGAAAAGAAGCTGCTTGGTCACTCAATTGCCAATCATAAAGATCCAAGAGACTCAGTCTTGAAGAAAAGAATAGCTAAAACTTACAAGCATGGAAAACTAATTTGTGTGATGGCTGGACATCCTCAATTTGGAGAAGCCAAGAAAGAAGGAAAATTGAGGCTCAAGCATCAGAAAAGGTAGGCTGCTTTAGAAGCTAAGAAACAAGCTGAAAAGTTTTCCACCAAGTCAGAAGTTGAAATTCCCACCACCACAACTGAAACTGAGAAGCTGTAGGAACCAAAGAAAATTCCAGATAGGGGTATAGGAAGGAAAGAGCAAAAAAGAAGATGGTATTTGAAGAAGAAGAAGAAGAAGAGGAAGAACCAAAGCCAACTCAATCGACTACTAATCAACCAACCTTGCCTATAATGGAGCAAGCTGAAATCAAGGTAAATCCTGATGTGAATTTTTATAGTGAACCAATCATTCTTAAGGAAACCTTATCCAGATCTGAACTTTCCAATCCCAACCACTTCAAAGAGAATATAGAATAAACCAAGAAAGTTAGTCAAATCTGTCCCATCTTAATCCAAAACCTTATCTAAACCCAAGCCAACAGTCAACAAAGAAGATCAGCTCTTTATTTGTAATATAAAGGAGTTTTCAGGCATAAATCTTTACTTGGATGAGATGGATGAAGTGAGAGCTATTGATGCTCACAACAGACTCCCAGAAAGATTAGTGTTCAGATACAAGGGTGGAAAGGAGTTCACTTGGCCTCTTCACAGAATTCTCAATGAAGGCTACTCTATCTTAGTAAAAGTATTCTTTGCTATCAAGAAAAACTTTGGATTCACCATGGTGGCTAAAAAGGAGATACTCAGCAAAATTGAACAAACAAGACAAAGCTGGAGAGACCCAAGTGCACTACCAAGAGTCTTAATCATTCCTTATACTGGGAATAGAGCGCACTTGAGGCCATATTGGTTAATGAAGTTCAAGGATAAAAAGAGCACCAAAAGATTTTACAGATTAGAAGACCAGCTAAAGACTTCAAGAAATGAAACTCTCAAGGAAATGTAGGAGATGTTGGATCAATCTAATGAAGATGAATCTGAGTTCTACTAGAAACTCCAACACCAGATAGAAGAGAATAATGAAAAACTAGGAAAGAAGACTAGAAACTCAAGGAGAAAAGATTAATTTGCTCAGACTATAGGAGCACCTTAAACAAAGCTTGTAACACTTGTGTGAAATTTCTTTTATCATCTTTCAATAAATTTGCAGCACTTGTCATTTTATCTGCTATTGAATGATCTTTTTTATAGGGTGCTTTGTTATCATAAAGTCCTACTAAATTTATGCCTATAATTCTAGTAGACATAAATTGGGGGAGATCGTTAGGAATATGTTGTAGGCTTGATGATATTTTACCAAAATATCTTAGTAGATTTAATAAAGTGTATTTGTAGCTTTCAACGGATAATCTCACTTTTCATCTATTGAAAGAGTAGCTTATGTTTAAATAAGTTTTTATAGCACATTCCTGTGTACTGTAATGTCTTAGAGAATTAGAAGTTCTAGGATATTCTAAGTCATGTTGACTACAAGAATGAATGCAAAATAAGTTGGCTAATTTTATATATTAGATGCTTTATAATTTTGCATAAGTGAAATTGAGTCAACTGCAATGGAAATACTTTTAACGGATGTTTCTACAAGGCTTCGATGGATGACCAAAGTCTCATTCGACGGATGATCCAATAGAGTCTCGAAGGATGATCCAATAGAGTTTTGACGGATGATCCAATAGAGTCTCGGTGGATGAAAAATTCAAATAAGAGTTGATAGTGACTTGACAGTCACATGGGTTGATTGTATACAGAAGGAATGTGGCATCCTATTAGCAGGATTTTCAGAACAAAGAAGAATTTCCATTTTCATGCTAACTTGAAGAAATACAAAGATTCTGGATGGAGATGTTGGGACTTGAAGTATTGTAGAAGGGGGGATTGAATACGATACTCACTAAATTAAAAATTCTTTCAAAATTTTTACGGATATAAAATTTAGTGTTCGGTTAGTGGTTTCGTGTTCTTGAAGTAAATAATATTTGGAATAGTAAAACAAGGAACACAAGATATTCGGGGAAGTATATATGCATATATAAATCCTCGAGGGGTGTTGCTACACTCCGGTAGATAAATTAACCGGCTACAATCCAAGAACAACAATGTTCTTGCTTTTACAAAGATATACAAATTAAATCCTATACAATGATCTAGCTTTTGTTTGTCTAAGTATTTAATTACCGAATACCAAATAATGCCCCTAAGAATATACAAGAGTTAAACCGGGCATTATAATGTTTCTCTAGTGAGAAGTTAAATGGATATTCAAGGTGATTGAGCTTCTCTGTAAATCTTTGCTTCTTGTTTTATCAGCTCTCTTTGTTGGAGAAGAAGATAAACCAGAACAACTGAAATTTTCTGAGCTAATCTGGTGCTTGAGTGTTGTAATATCCGGGATATCGCGTGTAATTATTTTATCAATAAGAGATTACTTTATGATTATTTGTGTCTGTTGATTGATATTGATATTTAGATGTTTATATGCGATTAAAAGGTGAATAAGTTAATTTTAATATGTCCAAAATAAAATGTAGATAATTGTGATATTTTTCTGGTCATTTTTGGATCGTTATATGATTTTATAATGATTTATAGATTTATTAATTATTTTATGAATAATTACAAAACTATTTTATAAAACCAAGAATCGTCCAACCTCAATCGTTTTTACGTTTTTATAACCCGAAACTCTTCGGAAAACTCCTTCCTAACCCAATCTGATAATTCCGGACATTTTCCGTGTTTTGACTTTTTCAATCCACATTACGGTTTGACCCGTACGCGTCCCGGCGTACAATTTTTGATACGATATTCATTTCGATAAAGCAACAAAACCCGTATTCTCGCCAAACGGGATATTATTACATTATTTTTGTATAAAGTGTTTTATAAGAAGCCCGGTTTGGATAATTATCCAATACGGGTATCGAATCAGATCATTTTTGCAGTTACTTAGCGGCTCAGTAACTAATTTATCGATCCAACACGATCCAATAATCTATAAATATAAATAGCCCTTTTCATATGTCATTTTTTCTTATAATCATAAACAACCGGTTAAAACTATTAATTTATAGAGAAAAACCCTAAAAATGTTGCGTTCTTCATAATCAAACCCACGAACGAAGGCGTTATCGAACTCCGATTCGGGCGTGCCATATATCAAATCGAAGCTCTCAAAAAGACCTTCCTGAATAAATCAACACTTTTGGTGCAGAAATCAAGGTTATTTTCTTATTTAATTATTTTATTTCGAATTATTGATTAAATTATGAAATTTTTTCTTGATGTTGTTTGTGTGATTTGATGGCATAATCATGTAGATAATTTTCTCTCGATTAATTTGGTTATTATATGTCAATAAATGAGGTCAATAACATGATGAAAATGGGGTTTGATTCTGTGAAATTTCGAATTAGGGTTTATGTTCTTGAATATTGTTAATTGATTTTGGGGGTTTAAATTATGTTAAAACTGGGATGAAATTGAAACCATCATCTTGTAGATTGTTCCCTGTACAGTCGATTCATGTAATTAGTTCGTATGTTAGCCTTCGATTTTGAGTCACCGGAAACTGGTATTGGCGGTGTTGTTCTTCGTTTCCGATCAATATTTCGGCTGACACGTTGTTTGTTTGCAAAGTTTGATTACACAGAATGATTCGTGGCATGGTCAGGAACGGATCTGCAGCTTTGGGTGTGATTCTGGGCTATTTGCAGTCACCGCCGGCGAGCTCGATAGCGGCAGCCATGGCTGCCGGTGGCGGAGGGTGAATGTGGTGGTGAAATTTTAGTTTCATCACCCACCTTTCACCTAAATTGCATTTCAGTCCCCTCTTTTTAAAAATATTTCAAAAATAATATTCTGTTATTTTAAAAATCAGAATATTTTTTATTTAATTACTTTAAATTCAGAAAATTCTTTTTAATTATTTATTTACTTTATTTTATTAATTAATTTTAATTAGTTTTTAATTATTTTAATTAATCGATTAATTTAATATTTAATGATTAATTAATTTAATTAATTATTGTTTAATTTTAATTGATTTAATAATTAGATTTAATTATTTATTTTTGATTTAAAAATCCTGAAAAATAGTTTCGAGCTTTCAAATATTATTTAAACTTATTTTCAAAACTCGATAATTTGTATTAAATCATTTTAAAGTCAGATTCGGGTGTTCGAACCCTATTTATTAATGATAAAATGATTCGGAGACCCGTTTTAATTCTGAAAAATGTTCAAAATTCGTACTAAATACCTGGAAAATCATTTTAACTCAGAATCTTCTTCAAATAATTATTTTAATTGAATATCTTACATGCTACGTGTTATATGTGATCTTATTGATATATAATATGAATGTACGTGCATGGTTTGGCCGTTTAATTCATAACTTTCAGTCTGTATGTCGGATTTGGGTGAAACGAAGGGTAGTTAGAAGCTTGTAATGAATAGAACAAGATGAGATTAAGTATTGATAAATACATGTGATGTTTATCAGTGAAAGCGGGATGTAAAAAGGGAAAGCAAATAGTCAGTGAGTGGGAACCAGTTGACGAGTAAAGTAAAAGCGAATTGATAAGGCAAGTAATTATGATCTCTCTTGTTATATATCAAGTGTTTCTATTCTTTCTCGTAATATATTACAAATATCTTCGAACTCTTTTCGTATATGCTACAAGTACTTCAGCTCATCCATGTTATATTGCAAGTACTTTGAAGTATTTAACCCTAAACCCTGATTCTTATTGATCTTGAGCCATAAGCCTTATTCTTTGAAAACCACTGATTGTTGAATTCTCATATACGAACTACACATATACGATACTACTCCACAAATACATATCTACCACATACTGATTCTTAATATGGAATTGTTAAACATACGAACATTTGTGCTTTGTATAATAGAAGACCAATCCTTGTAACCCTTGAACCTTTGGTCTTCTACTTTCTGATTCTTTCCTCGATTGAAAGTCAATCTTTTTGAATTCCTTATTATCCCTTCATGGAATAATGAATTACCCTATGCTTCGAGATAAATGTTGTTTATGATTCATCTAATCGATTTACATTGTTTATCATATTGTTAATCTAGAATTGGATTGTTTTTAAATATGGACCAGATTCGTGGTCATAATAGGCCAATGTGTGCCTTTGATCCAGTAAATAGAGCAAAGATGGGAGCCTTGCTCAGGGTTAGTGCGTGACTGATCAGTAGTCTAACCTTGTTTTTTTAAAAAAATGAAAGTGAATATCCAATTCTAATCATTGATTATCAGGAAACTTGATTCCTTATATTATTTCAATTGATCATTGTTTAATCTCAGTGTTGTCATTGTGACTTGCTGAGCTAGTTAGCTCACTCTTGCGAATCTGTTTATATTCTTTTCGAGTGAAAAAGGAAACCGGTGGTAGCAAGGATCCCCAGACAAGTGTGCGAGCAAGGTTTCTAGGTTGAGATGGAATGAGCTAGCAGATGATGTTTAGCTTAGTGTGTGTTGATAGTTTGTAATAAAGTTTACTTTCGTTGTAAGATAAATAAACTCGGATTTGGAATGATTTGAATATAAATAAGGTTGTGTCTTGTAGGTATACTTTAAACTGCTTCGATTCGTGGATAATGGTAGGTAGGGTCATTGCATATATATTATTATATTCATAAACAGGTTTAAATATGGTGTGTGTGTGTGTTGTGGATCCCAAACTTCTGACCCGGGTTTGGAGGGCGCCACAAGTGTAAACTTATATCAATTCAAAATATGTGGCTAAAAATGAACCAAAAAATGAATTGATTGTAAAATTAAATTGTGGTTGAGGAGTTAGTTACGACCAGGGAACTTTTTCCTTTACTTGCGACTACAGGGAGGCTTCTAAACTTAGCTATTATTTCAACAAAACTTACTTGCGACTAGGAGGTAGGGGAAACTTTTTGCCTTAGTTTATTTTGACCCAATAAGTTACTTGCAACCAGGAGGGGGAGATTTTTACTTGCGACCATCCTTTACAAGTACAAGTACTTGTACTTAGTCATTCAGCAAGTTAACTACTTATTTGCGAATGTATTACTCCTGCTTTCCTTTTTATTTTCTTTTCCTTTTCTTTTTGTTTTTGTTTTTCTTGTTTTCTTTTTCTTTTTATTTTCTTTTTATGTTTTTGTTTTGTTTTGTTTTACTTTTCTTTTCCTTTTCTTTTTATTTAAGTTTAAATTGTAAACTAATTATTTTATAAAATAAACTTAAATATAACTTGTATAAATAAACTAATTTAGATTTATAAAATAAAATTATTTAAAGTTTATAAAATAAATCATTTTAAGTTTATTCAAATAAATTATATTAAATTCAATTAAATAAATTTATTTAAGTTAACAGTTAAACTTTGAACTTGGCCAATTCCTCGAGCTGTTTAGCTGTATACCCTGCGCACCTCTTCTCGTACTTTAACAGACAAACATTCAATCCAAGTATGTTCCTCAACTTAACAATTCTTTTATAAATAATACCCAGATTCTTTTCACGAGTTGTTGATGCCTAGTACAACTGGTCTGGTTTACAGACGACTAACTTCGATTCAGGTCTTCATATTATAGTTTTGATTACATTGTTAAGCTTGCAACAACTTTATCTCTTCGAACACTGATTGTCAATAAACAAGTGTACTTTCACCGGAATCCTTTCTGGTACTTTAGACAATGTCTTCATTGCTACTATAATCTTAAGTACTTCATTCACTGTTCTTCACTGATGTTTGAACATATAAGTGAACTCCTGTTAGAGAGTATAACTTCAAGACTACAGCTGTCTTTTTTAAACTCTGTCTTTTACCATGTCTTTAATTATTTAGGTTCTTATGCTTCGAACACTGTTTATATTCAATTAATGCTAATACACTAAAATCTTCCGGTGGCACTTGTACATATAATCTTCAACATGTCTGAAACCCTGAAAGTCTTTGACCTTTATTCTTCACTGAGGCATGAACATATTAATGAACTTCTTTCAGTGACTTGTAAACAGAGCTCAAACTTTCTTCTAATCTTTTGATTCTTTGTATTTTCCTTATCTTCATTTCTTCTTGATTTCTTTTATAGGCGTAGTATTATTTACCTGTCTGATTCTAATGTTATTCTCGTGTTGAGTTATCACGTAATTATTCATACAGCTACGCAGTCTCGCCAACAATCTCCCCCTATTTGATTGTTAAACCTAAAAAACAAATTAAATAGAGAGGATAACTCAACTAACAACTAGAAAAAGTAAAGTACCATGACTTGCAAATAATGCTACTGGTTTTCTGGATCAAATTCTGCATTTCCAAATTTCTTGAGTAACTGAAATGAAAGATGTTTCTTCCTTTAGTACTGAACTGATATTCAAGTAGTTTCATCCTCATTTCTTTGGTTCTTCAAATCTCTGCCAGATAATACTTCTCAGTCTTGAAGTAATCATCAGCAGCTTCTTTTATACAACCACATTTCCTGTTGAGAAGCACATATCTCTCTTGCTTCTCACCCTATGAGAGTCAACTGATTAAAGGAGATCACCTTCATTTACCACCTCTCCCGTACAATAGGATCCGCAAATAAAAACTCATGGTACTCTCTTTTTGGAAAATAGCTACTCCCCCTTCGAAGAAAAGTAATGAACCAATCCACTTCTTCTGATAGCTAGGAAATCAGCTTGTGGTGTATATATGATTTACCTTTTTCCTCCTGCTTGTTATTTCTCCCCTTAGTTGAGGAATCCTCCAAATTATTATGTAAGCTTTTATCTCCCCCTTTAAGAAGAAATGTATGTTATTAATTTGAAGGAGTTATCAGATTTTACTTGGTTGGAAAAGAAATAACAAGGCATAGTCTGATCAACCATATCCCTTTAAATGCCGCAAGAATGACTTCATCGTTGATCATCCTATTAACCAGTCTTCCCAACTCCTTATACTCCCAACTGTAAGATCATAATTATTAGGACCCAACTATTTGATTCCAATCTGTAAACTTTAGATCCCTAAGAGTTAGGTTCTAATCATAAACAGATTCGAGGCTCAAAGTATCAAGAACCATGTTTAGGAATAGGGAATGGGTTATGGTGTTTCTCTTTCTTCCTCAATGTAAGTGTGTGATTCTGTTCTGTGTACCTCACAAGTGTTTCACTCTTCTCTCCACTCGTGTTTACACTCATTCTCACAAGTATATCACTCCTCTCATAGCTCCAAAATCTAGTTGTACCTGTAAAGAAATCACCCTAGCCATCCTTAAGGAGGTCACATATGGTGTAATAGGAGTTTTCAAATCCCCATCCTCGTTAGACTCGTCAGATGAATCTGAGTCATAATCTACAAGTTGCTATTTTCCCTTTTAAGGTTCCAGATTTGAACTCTGGGAAGGTAAACAATGATCCAAAGAATTTAGCATAAAAATCAAAATTTCCTTCTAATGTCTTTAAAGACATTTCCTTGCGACTCATCAGGTAAATCTGAATCATTTTCAACAAGTTGCCAATCTGTACCTATGTCAGATCCACTATCCGCAGATGCATCCCGGGGATTTAAGCCTGGGGAGGTAGACACTGACCACTGACATATGGCTATTGGATCAGTATCCTCTGTTAACACATGTAAAGCAATTGGTCCAGTAAAGAACCTTGAACAATCGAATCTGACCGTAAAATGGTCAAAACTCTTGTTTCCGTCAACTCTTCCTTTGGGTGTGTAACCTATCCTTGTGCATCAAGAATTATTTATGTTTGAGGTAGTGATACAATATCGGATGCCCTGGATGACATGAGAATTTCAATAGACGCACCCTGTTGAGAGGATGAATCTAGTAACTATTTTTGTGCCTTTTCAGCCATTACATCTTTTTGAGAAGATGTATGGGGGCTAGCAATTTCCTCAGTTTGAAATCTACTACTCAACTTTGTAGGAGACAGAGCTGTTGGGTTGACTTCAAAATCTTCCTTATGTGGTGCACTAAGGCACTTTCTCCCTCACGCTCATTTATACTTCATTTTAGTGGTAAGAGAGTGTTGGTTGGTTCTTTTTTATGTGTTTGTCTTTACAGTCTGGGATAGAAGTTGTGGGTTTTTAACCTCATGACTATCAATGAAAGAAGGTCATTGGAGGTTGAACCTGCATCACAAAACATATGGAAATATAGAGATAAAATGCACTTAAGATCTATAACGAATGAAAATTATGCATTTAATCTTTTGAGAGAAATTATGTACAATAGTGATTTCAAAAAGATTTTAATGAAATAAGCAATCACCACTATAAAAAGAAGTTTGATTTTTCTCTTAAAACTGTTTGAGTGCACAAGTCTGTTTTTATGCATAAAAAGATAAATAATCATGTCTTTTAATATGAAAAAGACAAAAACTCATGACCTAGCAGTATTAAGAAGAGAAAGAAAGATTTTGTCTTTCAATATTAATGAGTTTTGGTAAAAGCGTTGATCACTTAGGATAAAGTCTAAGCAATTCTCATTCATGTCAAAAGCTCCATAATCTATCTTTATAAAATTTTAATCAACAACATGGGTTATAGATAAATAATCTTAATAAGAATGACTATGCTGCTGATTTCAAATTATAGTGAATTTGTTAGATATAGCAAAGCATATAAATTCACTAGAACTTAAAATCTCACAATTATCTGCAACAAAATATTAATAATATATCATTGACTAATACTTGTCAATTACTTTAGATACCAATAATTATGTCGCATCCTATTTTAAATATTAAAATAAGATATCGATGAATTAAATACCAATTATCTATCAAATAGACATTAGCATTCAATTTCATATATCATACAATTGTTAACTCCAAACAACTGTAACATCTCAACCAATATTGGTTTAATAAATAAAGCAACATTAACCAACATTGTCTTATTTGTAATCTTAGAAAGATATTCTAAGTTCCATATACTTTGATCCATTGAGTATAGCATCTATATCAAAGTATTTAGGAATTTGCAAGTAAGTATGAAAATAATTCTAAGTGGACAACATATGGTTACTTTTAATAAAGTATTATCCACATTGACCATGATTGTACTTAAAAACGATTTTTACACTTTTTGTATTAGTATAAGTGACTGAGGATAAGCATTGATTACTTAGAGGAGTTCTAAGTAATGCCACAAAACTAATACTTCACAATTAGTTCGTACTTAAAATCTTAACTAAATATCATTAGCTGATATAAGTCAAAAATTAGTACACAACTAATCATGCTACAATCATAATTTCAGTGAATTCCGAAGATATATAACCGCTGTTAAATTCACTAAAAACTTAGTTTCATAATTAACCTATAACCATTTAGTTATAATCAATATACTAGATATCAATCGTTAACAGATTTAGTTATGATCAATCATGCTGCTTATTTATGTTAAGTTAGTTTGAATTATGGAGCAAATAAAATTATTGAATTGCTTCAATTTCCATAATCCAAACTACCCAAAATAAATACTAAATAATCAAATACTTGATATGGGCCTAAAACTAGCCTAGAAATATAATTAATGTTGAATTGATTAGACTAGATATTGTCCAATAACGAAGCCCAATTAATGAGGCCCAAAGCCCTGATTTTTTATTAATTTCGTAATTAATAAATAGGGAGGATTACTAGCTCATCAAATGAGTCATATCATTGATATAATTCTATAAAAGATAGACTCAAGGGCACCTACACCAACAAGGAGTCTTATTCCTTTATTCTAGGACTTCAAAGTCTATCCAAAGTCTGAGAACTTGTTCAACAAGTCTCCAAACCCTAGTCCAACTCAAGGACATCTAATATCTATATAAAGGGTCTTACCCCATCAATTAGAACTACATTTTTTTGGCTTGATTCTCTAATTCACAGAGATACGTAGGCATCTCATAAAGGCAGAGTTAACCTACGAAACACGAGAGCAGCCATTAAAGGCCTTGAGCTCCCGGACCTTAGTAATAAATACAGTAGTTAATATACCCTAAGTTTTTATTAATAATATTTGGCGCTATCTGTAAGAAAGCATAACAATAACCATGGCGAGAACATGAAGTGGAAACAGTGCCCCTGAAGGAATACTAGCTGGGACAACTCAAACAATTTTGTCAACGGTGAAGATACCCCCACACTCGTCCAATGCCTCTACCCAAGGAGGAACCTCGATAGGGAAACCGTGCCTCAACTACAAAGGACGAATCCCCCAGCTCTACAAGGGACGAATCCCCCGGCTTCTCAAGGGGCGAATTCCCAATTTCAGCAGCTACATGCTCCTGTGAATCCTCGACCCGTTTGGTATGAATATTCCACTGTTGTGACCACTAACCGCCCTTATGGGATTCCCCTATACTCCGAGGTTGGAGGAAGTGGACATGCAAATTGGAGCGAAGCACAAGGGTGGACGCCCCCATATATACGTTGTTTGGCTCCTATTCTGGAAGATCAAGAATTCTCTAGACTTTATACTGAGAGAGACTATGAATCTTCGGTTGATGATGTGGCTCCAAGGAGTAGGCATGCTGGTAAAGAGCCAATGCCTGATGGTAATTGATACATGACCAATTTATAGATATTTTATGCCATGTTATACTTCTTTTAACCTTGTTTTGTGATGCTTTAGTCCTAAATAATAAGTACTGGTTGTTATTTAACTTGGATGAATGCTAAGTCTTAATTTTCTATGTTTATAGGAAATTATGGAAGAACAAGGTGCAAAAGAGAAGAGTATATGATAAAAGATGAATTTAGAGGAGTTTAGGACATGAGCTGGGAGGCTCAGGGCCTGAAGGAATCACTGGAGAAAATGCATTTACCTCAAGGCTTGAGCTTGTGAGTTCGGGGCCTGAGAGAAGCAGATTTGAAGAATAAGGAGTTTAGGGCCTGGGCTCTTCTGAAGAGGCCCTGAGGACATCATTCAGGACCTGAGGTTAAGGTTTAGGGCCTGAACCTGACGAAAATTATAATCAAATAGCTTTCCCAACTTGTTTTGAATTCTCTTTTATTTACCTTATATAACTTTTAAAAGCCCATCAAAGTATATATAAACGTATGTATTAGGGTTTTAATAAGTGTAGAAGATAGATTACCATTCTGGTGAGAAGGGAGAGAAACATCTTGAGAGGGAGATTGGAAGAAGGAGTGAAGGAATTCATCCAGATTCCAAAGGAACTTTAAAGTTGTATTCTTTGTGCATCAATTCTTAAACTCATGGTTTGCGTTCTTAATATATTTTTTATTTATCTTATCATGAGTAGCTAATTCCTTTATCCAAGAGTTGGGTAGTATTCAATTGGCTTAATATGTTTGTTTGATTATATTGTGATTTTCTTATTATTGTTAATCTGTCATTGAGCACTTTATACAGTTAGAGGAGTAGCTAACTTCTAATTGAATTTTTAGGAGTTATAACGAATCGGGAAAGGATTTGTAATTCTAATACATGATATGATAGACACAATTTAAGTATTAGATCGGAAGATTAATATGCGAATTGTGAGACTAAAAATCATTGGTTCTTAACAGTTTATAATTGTACTTTATATGACCATGAGAGTGGCGTTCAATGGACACTTGTAGGCACTATAATCTACCTTGAGAGAGGATTTTATAAACATTAGAAGGATTGCTTTTAACAAAACAAGAACACAAATTAGACATTCATGATAGCCATTGAAGAACCCTGATTCTTGGATTGTTTTCTCTCATAGTTATTATATAGTATTATCTATTTATTAGATTAATTAGTTGACAATTACACACACCCACAAATTATTCTCCACACTTCTGCATTGTGAGAAATAGGAGACTTGAGATTGGTATTGATATTAGTCCTTCCATGCGAACGATACTCTAAAAATACCCACCAACAAATTGGTGCCGCTACCGGGAAAGGCAGCAATATTAATTTTGAGTTAATTATTTCTTGTAGTTTGGATTTTATATCTGTATATAGTTTTTTTCCTTCTTTTTGTTTTTCTTTTATGTGTCTATAGGTTTCTTTGAGGTAGACAACGTAAATATTTGAGTTGAGGAGACGGCATGGTTAACAATTTTGGCTGGGATAACGCTCAAAATTTCATCAGCAATCAAGAACGATATCAAAATTCTAATTCTTTTCGGGATTTTAATGTGTATCAGGTGAACTTGTTCGATTGTTACAACTCATATTATGCTCCATATCCTCATAGCACATATTTTTCATATTCTTTTGATAATCAATATCATGATGATTCATATGTATGCAATGGTGTTGATGAGAGTTTGAGTCATTATAATCCTTCTTTACTTTCTTTGGGACTTCTTAAACACTTTGATGACTCAAATTTTGAGATTATTAATTGTTAGGTCACACAACACTATATAAGGGGGTTGATTATAGTGTTTATACAATCAAATCGATTTAGAACATAAAGTATGTAACAGTAATCAAGTTTATTCAATATAATAAGCTCTGTTACAAAGTACGTTAAACTACTCTCTCAGTGATGAACAATATCACTAAGAGCTGCTAGGGTTACAAAGAATAATCTTCTCGTGAATGATAACACTTATAGTGTAAACCCTAAGCTGAGTTTATATAGTACACAGTTACAAGATATCTTCTAATTGATATGAAATATATCTCTTCCTAAAATATATCAATCAGATATTATCTTCTACAAGTCTTCTAGTCGTCCAACTCCTACAGCATATCTTCTTTTGTTTTAGTCCAGATCCTCTCCTAGAAATCAGCCGCACTTTACTCCTGAAGCATATTCTTCCTTAAGTTCTAATATCACAAGTTCTTATGTTCTGATATCTTCATATCTTCAGTAAATCCTGATTTCCAGTAAGTCCTGTTAAGTCCTGATATTAAATTCTGAAACTAAATAAATCATATTAGACATGACATCAAAAATATATCTAACAATCTCCCCCAATTTGTAAATTATGAAAAATATACAAGTTAATAGATTTGATGATGTCAAAAACATTTAAGTACGAATGCAATGAGAGTTTATTTAGACAACTAACTACAACTTACAGTCCTTGCAGCTTTTACCAATCTTACTGAATCAATCTGAATCCAAAGTGATTCTTGACAACTTTTGATATCAGCTTATCTTCTGCATTTCTCATGACTTGAGCTAATGTAGTCTTGACTTGCTTCATTTCTTCATCTTGACTTCCAATCTAGTAGATGGCAGTCCTAAGTGCTGAAATGTGATTTCTTTCTGTTAGGTCACACAACACAATAGAAGGGGGTTGAATACAGTGTTATTACAATCAAATCGATCTTGAACACAAGTAACAGTAAACAGATATATTCAATATAATAAACTCTGTTACAATGGAACTGTTCTCTCTCAGTGATGAACAAATATCAATAAGAGCTTCTAGGTTATAATGTATAATCTTCTCGATAATGATAACACATATAGTGTAAACCCGAAGTCTGTGTTTATATAGTACACAATTACAAGATAACTTCTAATTGATATAGAATATAATTCTGTCTCCTAAAATATATCAATCAGATATCTTCTATAAGTCTTCCAGTCTTCTAACTCTTTCCATGCATATCTTTTTTTGTTTTAGTATCGATCTTCTACTGTAAATCAGCTTCCTTCCTTAACTGTAAGTCCTCCCGCACTTAAGTTCTGATATGACCTTAGGTTCTGATATGAAGTTCTGACTTCCAGTAAATCATGATTCCAGTAAATCCTAATTTGTCCTGTTGTTGAGTTCTGAAAACTAAACACAAATCATATTATACATGACATCTCAAATATATCTAACAATCTCCCCCAACTTGTAAATTATGCAAAATATACAAGTTAATAGATTTGATGATGTCAAAAACATTTAAGTACAAATGCAATAAGAGTTTAACTAGATAACTATCTATAACATACATTCCTTGTAGCTTTTACCAATCTCACTGAGTCAATCTGAATCCATAATGATTCTTGACAAAGTGTGATATCAGCTTTTGTTCTTTAATCCTCAGGACTTGAGAGAGTGTAGTCTTGACTTGCTTCATCTCTTCATTCTGACTTTCAATCTGGTAGATTGCAGTCCTTAAAGCAGAGATATGGTTTCTTTCTAAACCATCATTCAGTCTTATTACCCTAGGATGAGAAGAATCTTCTTTGTAGAACAACCATTTCTCTTTCAGTATCTCTTCAAGCTTAGCAGAATTCTTCTTCATTGGAATTTCACTTCCATCATCTTTAACAATATTAGGAACGAATTCTGTAACTCTTGAACTAGAAATTCTTACTTTATCTCTGATGGTCTTCAATATGAACTTTGACCATCTCCTGGTAATATCAGACTTTACCTCTAAAAGGTAATGAAAGAATTGAAGTTCTTTCAGTGATTTGTTTAACACATCTGATTATGTCCTTTGATATGTCCTTCCATCTTCAAGAAATAGAATCAGATTTTCCTTAACATTGTGCTTGTTATGAACATCCACTACCACTTGAACAGATATAACTTTATCAAGATGTTTATGTGTAACATCTTCAAGAGGTCTGTCAGTCAATAGAAATGGATCTCTAGTAGCAACTTCAATTCTTGTTTTAATCTTTGCTTCATCAGAACCTAGTCCAGCCCTGTCTCTTGGTTCTCTAGCATTTAACCCGATAGTCATGAAAGTAGACAGCAGTTGGCTTTGCTTTGGATCTAATGGCTTAACATTTTTTCACAGAAGTTTCTTTTTATCAGCAACTTCCATTTTGTCTAAATCAACTTGAGCACTGTTAGAGGTTGACTTGATGACTTTATCAGAACTTGTTGTTTCAGTTATAGCTTGTTGTTCTTAACTCTGAACAACTTGAGCCTTGTCAGAGGTTGTCTTTGATTCTTCAGAAATCTTCTTTCTTTTCAGAGTTTGAACATCTTCATCTTCAGCAAGATTATCATCAGTTACTTGAACAATTTTGCACACTAGCTTTATCAGAATATGAGGAATTTTCATCTCTAGTGGCTTGCTTGGTTCATCAACTTTTCCTTTGCCTTTGTCTTTGGGATCAATCTCAGATTGTGATCTAGTCTTGGCTTTAGATGCCTTAGTTTGTGACTTCTCCTTGATCACAATGCCTTTTTCCTTAGGCCTTGAAGGTTTCTTTGCAACAGAAGCTTTTGGCTTTAGATTTGTCTTTTCAGCTTTGAATCTAGCTTCTTCCTCCTTGAGACTTTCTAAATCCAATCCTGGATTATGCTTTAGAAATAATCTTCTAGCAATTTCCTCATCAAGTGTCTGAATCTTGGGATCCTTGTAGTAGACAATAGTCTGCTTTCCCTTGAGCTTCAGAGTTTGCATGAACTTTTGAGAATCTTGACTTCCACCTTGTATTAGAACATCAGGTGTTGTCAGACTTTGCTCATCAGAAATTGATATCAGATTTTGAGTTTCAGTACTTGCTATTAGATTTTGAATTTGAGCAGCTTCAGAACTTGTCTTCTTTTGAGTCGAAGATTTTCTTGCATCAGTACTTAGTTTCCTTGAAGAAACCTTACTGCTCTGCCCTTTGCTTTGAACTTGACCTCCACCCTTGCTAGGGTTTCCCTGGTCATCAGCTTCATCATCTTTCTTCTTCAGAAATTGATCATTTGAGCATTTGGACGTAACTATCTTCTCCCCCTTTTTGGCATCATCTGATAGTAGGAGTGAGAGAAGAAGTTCTACTGAAGATTGAATATCATTCAATTGAGCCTGTTGAGAAGCTTGATTTGCCAGAACCTCGGAAATTTGGGCCTATTGCTTCTCTTGAGTTTTCTCAATTGCTTCTACCTTTTCATAAATAGGTGTGATAAACCTCTTTTTGTCAAGCTTGGTCTCCATTTCTAGCTTATCAGCTTTTTTAGAAACTTATCAACCTTTTCTTGAGTTTCACAGTGTAGACCTTGAAGATTCTTAGTAGATAGAGCAGTGATCTTGAGTTGTGTCTTGACATCAGAATTTATCACAAGCTCATCAGCTTTAGCAATGTGCTATGTCAGAACTTTAGAGCTTGGAATGAAATCAGGTTCATTCCACTTCTTGGTCCACTCTACACCTTTGTGAGTATCCTCCCAAGGAACAGGTGTATCTTGCTCAACAAACTTCTTAACCAATGCTTCCTTCCCCAGGATGGGAGCTGGAGTATCAACAGAAATACTGTCTTCAGAACTTGAAGAAGATTCAATATGTTCTGACAGCACTACAGTATGTGAAGCAACTGGAGATTCAGCAACAACTTCATCTAAATTCTGAGCATCAGAATTTATCTCCAGATTTGTTGTAGATGATGTAGATGGTATCTCAGCATCAGCATTTAAGATAGGAGAATGAGTTGGAGATTGCTGAGTTTCTATTGGTGGAGCTTCCAGATAAAGAACATTGGGTATATTCATATTGTGAATATCTATTTCAGAATTTGTAGCTTGTTCTTCAGCATCATCTGTAGCTTCAATTGGAGAGACAGGAGGTGTTACCACTGTATCAGGAACGGTGTCTTGGTCTTTAGCTGTAGGTGGCAGAGATTCAATGATAATTGGCTCTTTTGAGATCAGAGATTCCTGATCTCCTTCCTCAGTTTCAGTTGTATCCTCAGATGTAGGATTAGCATTATACCTCATTGCCCTCATTTTCTTTAATCTCCTTGCCAATAAAGGAGTTGTTTTAGCAGCAGAATTTACTGATCTATTTCTCTTCAAAGTATCAGAACTTTGAGCTGCAGTTTCTTTCTGAGAAGTAACATTCTCAGCTTCAATAGTCACAGGTTTTGATGCATGAACCTGTGCTTCCTCTACAAATATAACTTAGGATATGTCGATTCAAATTCAACATTTGTTTGTCAAATCAGCACAAATTATTAGTAACCACAATTTTAATCAAAACATTCATCAAGAAATACAGTTCAAGTGGATGAAGTAAAGATTAATAGGTTTCAATGAGAACATTCACATTCACATAATACGAGATAAACAAAGACTAAATCTTGCAATCAAAAGAAATTTCATTAAAATAGCCAAATAGTACATTTCATGAAATTTATAGATTTCATGCAAAAGATTACAAGATAATCCTAGTCTAAGATAGTGAACATTAATAGCCTAGGTCTCAGAAGGAAAGCTATCAATTAGTTCATCCTGCTGCTGACAAAAAGCACTGCAAGATGGATGATCCGTTCTTGCTGAAGAAGAGCCTCTCTCCGTTCTTCTTCCAAGCGATTAAGATGGAGTTGATAGTCCATCTGAAAGAACAAGAGATTTATCTGAACCTCTTATGGAACCATGTTCCATATCTCAGCAGTAATGGCAGTGATGTGCCATTCCTGTTCCCAATCACCACAAGTGAACACGACGTTATAGGTTTCATAGTTCATAAACATGTTTACAAGAACCATTTTTATGAAGGAAGAAAATGGTGAGAATTTAAAAGAGAGAGAATGATTTTGTGTGAGAATAGAAGATGATTTGTCTGAGATGAAATATTGGTTAAATAACCAATGGAATATCAAGGGACTAGAGGATTGATTAATGACTAAGTGTAGAGTTAACTTAATGAGCGTCTTCCTAGACCGATGTGTAATAATTTATGCAATATGTAAAAAGTCAATAGTTAAAGAAGGAGTTAATGGGCACGGGTAATAAGTAATAATTACTGTGCGTATGCAATTTTTCAAGACAAACACATTTACCACTAACCCAAATGATTATGACTGTTTTTAACTTACCTAATTATATTCTGATTAAATATGACCGTTTCAGTATTTACCACAAATAAGTCAAGTAAAGAATAATGCCACGTAAGCATCAGAGTTTCCATCAGGATTTAATATTAGAACTTGACTATTATCAAATTTTAACAGTCATTAGAACATGGCTTCTCAACTCAAAAAGTGAATATCATTTTCTGTGATTCTTCATACAAATACTGACTTGATTCTTCAGAGTTTAATCATCAAAACTTCTATCAGAACTTGTCCTCAGAATTTATGCATATAACACTTAACTTTTTGTCAAAAACAACTTAATCACCAAAGTAATTTTCATCATTCATATGGAGTGATAGTGTGTGCATTTAGCAAAATATCAGATAAAGATTAAAGTATGATATACTTCAGTACATCTTAGAAATAAGGCATAACTAAGAAAAGTGCATAAAATCTGTTATTAATAATGAAGTCTATTATAGGATAAATTTGTACATGAGTCCACCTCAATTGTTTGTGCTCATTTTATGCATCTTTTGAAATTCCTTTTTACAGTGGCTTCTCAGTGTAAGTGAGTCACAATTACTTATCAGAATTTATGCTATTATCAGAGTATTTCTCCAATAATCAGAGAATGTGAAAAGTCACCAAGAAAAATTTATTTGCTTTTCTAATGCATATTACTTAATACCAGCAATGCACTTGGGTCTTCCCTTCCATATAGTTACTCTAGATCTCAAAGGAGTGCCTGACTTTATTTTTCTTTTTTTTTCTTCAGATAAGTGAGGCTTAACAGCATTTAGTTTATCTTTAGATTTACTGACATCAGAATTTGACAGATAAGAAGCAAGAATCTAGTTTGTGACTTAGTAATAAGATACACAAAGACTAAGCTCAAAATTAGAATTTGCTTGTGTTAATGAATTTCCACATAAACAACTAATTTAGACATGGGATTTCTAGTATGTTAAAGACTACTAGGTCAGCATCTAGCACAGTATCCTGATTGGATTGAATAGTCACAGAACATTTAAATCACTATCAGAGTATAAAGATCCATATCAGATAACAATCAGTATTTAATATATTTCAATTTAAGTATAGATTACATGAAGAAAAGACGATCTGTAAACATTGATCATAAAGTCTGATGCATGAAAACAAAAACTAAGCAGATTTAGAGAAAAACCTGAAACCATTCCAAGTTCATTTACCAGTCTTGTAAAAGTAGCTTCACATAGTGGTTTTGTGAAGATATCTGCTAGTTGTTGATCTGTTGGAACAAAATGCAATTCCATTGTACCTTCCATCACATGTTCCCTTATGAAATGGTACCTAATGTTGATGTGCTGTGTCATTGAGTGTTGAACTGGATTACCTGTCATACCAATAGCACTTTGATTATCACAGTAAATAGGTATTTTAGAAAAATTCTAACCCATAATCCAGTAAGTGATTCTTCATCCAAAGAACCTGTGCACAACAGCTTCCTGCAGCAATATATTCTGCTTCTACAGTTGATGTGGAAATTGATTTATGTTTCTTGCTAAACCAGGAAACTAATCTGCCTCCACGAAATTGGTAGCTTCCACTAGTGCTTTTCCTGTCTATTTTGCATCCTCCAAAATCTGCATCTGAGTAACCTATTAGCTTAAAATCTGATTCTCTAGGATACCACAATCCTAGATCAGCTGTACCCTTGAGGTACTTGAAAATTCTTTTCACGGCTATTAGATGAGGTTCCCTTGGATCAGCCTGAAATCTTGCACAAAGACAGGTAGCATACATGATATCAGGTCTACTTGCTGTTAAATAGAGTAAAGATCCAATTATACCTCTGTAGTTAGTAATATCTACTGATGAATCAGAATCTTTATCTAACTTGGTTGCAGTGGCCATGGGAGTGGATGCAGTTGAACAGTATTGCATTTTAAATTTCTAGAGTAAATTTCTGGGGTACTTGGATTGACAGATAAAAGTACCTTCTTCATTTTGTTTGACTTGAAGTCTCAGAAAATAACTAAGTTCTCCTATTATACTCATTTTATATCTTGAGTGCATTAGCTTTGCAAACCATTCACAGAATTTGGCATTTGTAGAACCAAATATGATATCATCAACATATATCTGTACCAAAAGTAAGTCCTTTCCATGGTTGAGGTAGAACACTGTGTTGGGTCCCAATGTGTTTGTAGAAGGGGGGGTTGAATACAAACAGTACCGAATAATCGAATTAAATGCGGAATAAAAAATGTGAAACAAAATTCAAGTTAAATAAAAATATTATTAAACTTGAAAGGTGTTACAACAACTGTATCGATTACAAGGAATTAATCTCAAATTAATTATCACAAATTTAGAATAAATTCGACATGAACTTTTTCTATTTTTGCAATAATTAGAATCAAATGCTAAACGCGATTTGAGATTAAGTTCTAGGGATTTTGATCCGCTAGATTGTTACACAAGAACAAGATAAAGATTTCTAGTTGATTGGATTTAACTTTACAATCTAGAAATTGATCTTGAAGTTTGCAGAGAAGAATGTAATATTTGCTCTGCTTCTTTTTCTTTTGTTCTCGGGTTCTGTATATTGGATGGATAAAAAATGAACTGCTGCTTGTCTGCTTCTTTTTAATCAATAGAATAGAATTGAACTGGCAAGACAATCCTGAGCTCAGCAAGACAATCGGTAGGACAATGGATTGAACTAGCAAGACAATCTGAATGAACTAGCATGACAATCAGAATGAACTAGCATGACAATCAGAATGAACTAGCAAGACAATCCTCCTCCTAGTGTAACTTTCGGTGAGACTATTGAAAATGGCCTAGCATGACAATCGGTATGACAATCCTGATTGTCATGCTAGTTCATTTTCAATTGTCTTGCTGATTTAATGCAGATTTTAATCCAATTTAAATTCTGAAAATTCCTAAAATTAATTCAGAATTAATTAATCAATTAATTCAATTAATAAATAAATTATTCTTCGCAGATATAATTTATTTTCTTAATTAAATTAGATGACTTAATTAATTAATAGAGAATTAATTCTAGTCTTTAACAGCACCCATCATTCTGCAAATCTTCTGAAAATCACTGAAAATTATGAATCAATTCCACCACTTCAATGTTGACACTCGATGTACTGTCTGGTTCATGAGTGACTAACTTCCGTGACATTTCTTCATGTCTTGACTTTGACACTTCGATTTTCTTCAGATTAAATCCTTGTAATTAATGATACTCTGACGAGATCTCTGTCACTTGATTAAATCCACGATCTTGATTTATATCACTGAGGCATGATCAACTTCTTGAACTTCTTCCAGTGAATTAACTCCTCAAGTCTGTAGATGAACCTTGTTTCTGAATCCTTTGACAGATATTACTTTGCGAGATCTCTCTGACGGTCGATCCACTATTTACTTATTACATTCTTATTTGAGTTGAGTTGAATCCTCGAATATACAAATAGGCTATGACATATGACTTACAATCTCCCCCTATTTGTTTGTTAGACAATAACACACAAATACCTAGAGGATAACTCAACTAACAAATAAGAAAAAGATATAAACATACATGCAAAGTAAATAGTAGAAAAGTTCTGGACTAGATTTAACATTTTCCAGATTCCAAGTAGATGTTCCTCTAGACTGAACATATCTTCAAGTAGTTCCATCTTCATTTGTACAACCACATTTCCTGTTGAGAAGCCCATATCTCTCTTGCTTCTCCCCCTATAAGAATCAACTTATTAAAGAAGATCACCTTCGTTTACCACCTCTCCCGTACAATAGGATCCGCAGATAAAACCAATGGTACTCCCTTAACAGCTTCTTCCCTTATCAGAAAATCACATTGTGTTTACCACCTCTCCCGTACAATAGGATCCGCAGTTACAAACAACAATGGTGTGGTATAGTGTACATTTTTAGGATCTTTTTCTTCCTCCCTGCTATTTCTCCCCCTTAGTTGAGGAATTCTCCAAACTATTACTTAAGCTTTTATCTCCCCCTTAAAGAAGGAATGTATGCCGTCGTCTGAAGGAGTTCTCATATTTCACTTGGTTGGAAAAGAAATAACAAGTAGTTTCTCTTTCTTCCTCACTGTGAGTGTGTGATTGTGTTTAGTGTACCTCACATGAGTTTCACTTTTCTCTCCACTCGTGTTTACACTCATTCTCACAAGTGTATCACTCTTCTCTCATAGCTCCATAATCCAGCTGTACCTGCAAGGAAAATCACCTTAGCCATCCTTAAGGAGGTCACAGGTGGTGCAATGGGAGTTCGCAAATCCCCATCCTTGTTAAACTCGTCAGATGAATCTGAGTCATAATCTACAAGTTGCTAGTTTCCCTTTTAGGGTTCCAGATTTGAATTCTGGGAAGGTAAACAATTATCCAAAGAATTTAGCATAAAGATCAAAGTTCCCTTCTAATGTCTGTGAAGACATTTCCTTGTGTCTTATCAGGTAATATCTGAATCATTGTCAACAAGTTGCCGATCTGCACCTATGTCAGATCCACTATCCGCAGATGCATCCAGGGGATTTAAGCCTGGGGAGGTAGACACTGACCACTGACATATGGCTTTTGGATCAGTATCCTCTCCTAACACCTGTAAAGGCAATTGGTCCACTAACGAACCTTGAACAATCGAATCTGACCTTAAAATGGTCGAAACTCTTGTTTCCGTCAACTCATCCTTTGTGTGTGTAAGCTCTCCTTGTGCATCAAGAATTGTTTATGTTTGAAGTGGTGACACTACATCGGATACCTTGGCCGACAGGCAAAATTCAATAGACTCACCCTGTTGAGAGAATGAATCTAGTAACTGTTTTTGTGCCTTTTCAGCCATTACATCTTTTTGAGAAGATGTATGGGGGCTAGCAGTTGTCTCGGTTTAAATACTACTCATCTATGTAGGAGACAGAGCTACTGGGTTGACTACAGAACCTTCCTTATGTGGTGCACTAGGCACTATCTCCCTCACGCTCATTCATACTACTTTTAGTGGTAAAAGAGTGTTGGTTGGTTCTGTTTTTGTGTTTGTCTTTACAGTCTGGGATAGACGTTGTGGGTTTTCAACCTCATGACTGTCAATGAAAGAAAGTCATTGGAGACTGAACCTGTAACACATAATATATGGTAATAGAGAGAAAATGATTTACAATAGTGATTTCAAAAGATTTTACATGAAATAAGAAATCACTAATGTAGAAAGAAGTTTAATTTTTATTTTTCACTATGAATGAGTTTTTGATAAAACATTGATCACTTAGGGTAAAGTCTAAGTAATTCTCATTCATGTCAAAAGCTTACAAATATCTGCAACATAATGTTAACAACATATCATTGACCGATACTTGTCAAGTACTTTAGATACTAATTGTTATGTTGCATAAACAATATACCACTGCACATATAAAACAATATGATTGTGCTTAGTGATAAGATAGTTATTAATATGACGACTCTACTTATTCATATAAAATTATAACTTCTGTTAGAGTGCCATACCATGTCCTTGACGATTGCTTGAGCAGTATACTAGTTCATACCAACCTGAAGTGAGATTGTGAAGAAGAAATTGCATAGTCCAATAGATCTGCAGCTGCAAAGTCCATGAACTGTGGTGCATTGACTTCCTCTTTTGACTTACCAACCAGGAGTACACTTGTACACATCTTACTAGAGTACAATTCCAAGTGTAATGTGCAGCAGGTGTCTGATATGTCGTAATATTCTCAAGTCTCGTCACTGGTGCTATATGTTAGATACTGCTTTCTGATAATAACCTAGCACAATATACAAAATTACAATGATAACATTCCCAGCTTGCAAACAGCCATATCCCTCAGATAAACCTTTGCTGTTATCTCCAAAGGTAACCAGGGGGCCAGCTTTCACAATCCACATTTGATAGCAGGGCTCTATCTCCGGTCATATGTCTTGATGATCCACTGTCAAGAATCCACACTACCGGTTACACCTGTTTAATGCCCTGCACTACAAATGGATTAGACCTTCTTCGGAACCCAAACTTGGTTGGGCCCGGCATACTTGTAGAATTGTCCTTTGTCAGGCAAAACAACATTTTTAATTTTAACGATCTCAACATCCTCAATGACTGAACATTTGACCTTGTAAACAGCCTTAACAAATTTCTGTTTAAGCTTAGGCACAAATGTCTCCTTTCTAGCCTTAGAAGGACTAGCAGTCTTAGACCTATCATGCTTCTTGTTATTCACATGCTGACGAGTAGTACTCTTATCATTAGACACATACTTACCATTAAAATAAGCATACATCATATTAAAAGCACAAGACATACAATTAGCAACACTACATGCTTTATGAGAGTGATTAACAACAGGTAATTTATGCATGGTAGACATGGAATTATTGTTATCCAACTCATGTGTGTCTGAGTTAGTCTCAGTTGCTTTCACAACTTTGACTGGAACTTTCGACTCACTTGACTTGGAAACAATCTTCTCATTAGCATGATCTTCAGCACGTATTTCTTCATGAATAACAGAAGAGGTCGCATCAAATGGTTCAGCAATTGATGCTTTATAGAGGGGTTCATCAACACCCTTAAGCACATGTGGTACTTCCCTCCCTTTAGCACAGACATGAGGAGGGGAGTTTATGCCTAATTCTCCAATAGCAGCATTGTAATCATAACCTATTCCAGATGTTTGATTAACAGCTTGCTTACTGTAGAACTCTTTAGCCTTCGAACAAGAATTGAAGTAGGCTCTAACCTTAGTCTCAAGACCGGTGATCTTGTCTTTGAGAATAGTTTCGAGTTTTCTATAACAGTCAACTCTATTCTCTAAAAAAGATACCTGTTCTTTTAATTTGTCTTGATTAATGTGCACAAGTCTTAATTCATTGACCTCTTTCTCAAGGTCTGTGATCTGTAAACTTAACAGTTCATTATCACGACGTGCACAATCTAAGTTACCTCTTAGATGATAAACCATTTCAGCATCAGAAAGTTTTACCTCTATTCTTGACGATGAAGCTTTTCCATCAATAGCCATAAGAGCAAGATTTCCTTCATCTTCATCTTCACTGTCAGTATCATCCCAGCTTCTTCCCTTTGCCAGATAAGCCCTTTCAGAGTTCTTTCTTACTTGCTTTGGCTTCCTACATTCTGTGGCAAAGTGTCCCAACTCATTGCAGTTATAGCATCTAATGGTGCTTCGATCAACCATCCCTGTTTTGTACCCACCACTGCTGGTGTTAGAGGATGAAGATCCACCTTTCTGGAATTTGTTGTAGTTGGACTTGTACTTAAGCTTGGGATTCCTCCTGAATCTGACATGGGAGAATCTCTTGACAATTTGGGCCATTGATTCATCTTCCAATTGCTCCAGCTCTTCCAAGGAATAAAAATCATCACTTGATTGATTTGAAGTAGGAGGATCATATTCTACTACTAACTCATTTTCCTCACCCTTGGAAAACTGTACCATTCTTTCTAACTGTTGAGATTGTTGTTGTTGTTGTTGTTGACCTTCAGCTACAAGTGCAGTAGATGTGCTGACCATTCTATCCTTCCCGTAGACTTCCTTCTGTTGAATCTGCTCCAACTCATAGGTTTTTAACACTCCATAGAGCCTTTCCAAAGAAATCTCACTCAGATCTCTAGCTTCTCTAATGGCAGTGATTCTATGTTCAAGATGAGCTGGCAGTGTTAAAAGGAACTTTTTGTTGACCTCCCTGATTGAATAATACTTTCCATTAATGTTCAGGTTGTTGATCAACGCATTGTACCTCTCAAACACTTCAGTAATTCCTTCTCCTGGATTTGATTTGAAATGTTCATATTCAGAGGTTAGGATTTCCAACTTGTTCTCCCTAACTTCCTCTGTGCCTTCATTAATCACCTCAATAGTTTCCCACATGTGTTTGGAATTTTTACAGTTCATCACATGTCTGTTCATCAAGGGATCAAGGGAATCAATTAATATTAATTGAAGGCTGGCATCCAAGGAGGCTTCTTCCTTCTCAGCAGGAGTAAAATCTTCAGGCTCTTTTGGATAGGTTCTAGCTTCAATAGTCACCACACCATCTATTATTACCTCCGGTTCAATAACCATCGGAGTTTTTATACCCTTCTTTAACAAGTTTGAATATTTGGGATTCGCAACTTGTAAAAATAATAGCATCTTCTTCTTCCACATGATATAATTCTCTTTATCAAATTGTGGAATTTTAACGGTTCCAACTTTATGTGAAGTCATTATGAATTTTTGAATAAATAAAAATTCAAGGAGTTGAAAAATCACAAAAGTCTAGGATCTTGATTTGTTCGTTAATCAGAAGGCTCTGATACCAATTGTTGGGTCCCAATGTGTTTGTAGAAGGGGGGTTGAATACAAACAGTACCGAATAATCGAATTAAATGCGGAATAAAAAATGTGAAACAAAATTCAAGTTAAATAAAAATATTATTAAACTTGAAAGGTGTTACAACAACTGTATCGATTACAAGGAATTAATCTCAAATTAATTATCACAAATTTAGAATAAATTCGACATGAACTTTTTCTATTTTTGCAATAATTAGAATCAAATGCTAAACGCGATTTGAGATTAAGTTCTAGGGATTTTGATCCGCTAGATTGTTACACAAGAACAAGATAAAGATTTCTAGTTGATTGGATTTAACTTTACAATCTAGAAATTGATCTTGAAGTTTGCAGAGAAGAATGTAATATTTGCTCTGCTTCTTTTTCTTTTGTTCTCGGGTTCTGTATATTGGATGGATAAAAAATGAACTGCTGCTTGTCTGCTTCTTTTTAATCAACAGAATAGAATTGAACTGGCAAGACAATCCTGAGCTCAGTAAGACAATCGGTAGGACAATGGATTGAACTAGCAAGACAATCTGAATGAACTAGCATGACAATCAGAATGAACTAGCATGACAATCAGAATGAACTAGCAAGACAATCCTCCTCCTAGTGTAACTTTCGGTGAGACTATTGAAAATGGCCTAGCATGACAATCGGTATGACAATCCTGATTGTCATGCTAGTTCATTTTCAATTGTCTTGCTGATTTAATGCAGATTTTAATCCAATTTAAATTCTGAAAATTCCTAAAATTAATTCAGAATTAATTAATCAATTAATTCAATTAATAAATAAATTATTCTTCGCAGATATAATTTATTTTCTTAATTAAATTAGATGACTTAATTAATTAATAGAGAATTAATTTTAGTCTTTAACAGCACCCATCATTCTGCAAATCTTCTGAAAATCACTGAAAATTATGAATCAATTCCACCACTTCAATGTTGACACTCGATGTACTGTCTGGTTCATGAGTGACTAACTTCCGTGACGTTTCTTCATGTCTTGACTTTGACACTTCGATTTTCTTCAGATTAAATCCTTGTAATTAATGATACTCTAACGAGATCTCTGTCACTTGATTAAATCCACGATCTTGATTTATATCACTGAGGCATGATCAACTTCTTGAACTTCTTCCAGTGAATTAACTCCTCAAGTCTGTAGATGAACCTTGTTTCTGAATCCTTTGACAGATATTACTTTGCGAGATCTCTCTGACGGTCGATCCACTATTTACTTATTACATTCTTATTTGAGTTGAGTTGAATCCTCGAATATACAAATAGGCTATGACATATGACTTACACACTGTTTTATCAATTGTGCCTCTGTGAAATCCACTTTCCAGAAGGAATTGAGCTAAAGTCTCATACCATGATCTTGGAGCTTGCTTAAGGCCATAAAGTGCTTTGTCAAGCCTGTAGACATGATTTGGAAGATTTGAATCTACAAAGCCTGGAGGTTGTTCAACATAAACCTCTTCTTCCAATTCTCCATTGAGAAAAGCACTTTTTACATCCATTTGAAAAACTTTAAACTTTTTGTGAGCAGCATAAGCCAAAAAGATTCTTATGGCTTCCAATCTAGCAACTGGTGCAAATGTTTCATCATAATCAATACCCTCCTGTTGAGAGTAACCCTTAGCAACCAGCCTTGCTTTGTTCCTTGTAATAATGCCATCACTGTCAGTTTTGTTTCTGAACACCCATTTTGTGCCAACAATTGATCTGTTCTTTGGTCTTGGCACTAGGGTCCAGACTTTATTTCTTTCAAATTCATTTAACTCTTCCTGTATTGCTTGCACCCAGTCAGCATCTTGAAGAGCTTCTTCCACTTTCTTTGGTTCAGTCTGAGATAGAAAAGAATGATATAGACATTTATTTGATGTTGTAGTTCTAGTTCTGACAACTGTTTCAGGATCTCCAATAATTAAGTTAGGTGTATGTGATTTGGTCCACTTCCTTGCAGATGGAAGTTGATTTCTAGAACTGGATCCTCCCCCATGATCCATGCTATCTCTATCAGCATTTTCTGATGCTCCCCTATAGTTATGCACTCTGAAATTTCAGAATTTGAGTTGATTCCTTCAGGATTTGAAGAATCAGAGTTTCCAGAATTATCAGAATTTGGCTCATCAGAGCTTGATGAATTAAAACTTGAAGAGCCAGTGATAGGTTCTGATGCTTCTTGAGATTCTTGTATTGTGGTAGGATCTTCAGCTTGCTCCCCCTGGACAGGCGCATTTTCCTTTGGAGTTGTTACCACAGTATCAATGACATCAGCACTTAACCCGTCAGATCTTACAGGATCAGGATTTAAGTCATCAGAATTTACATAATCAGAATTTAAATCTTCATTTTCAAATCTCAACTGATCATGATCATTGAAATCTTCAAGTCCGGTAATCTTCTTATCTTCAAAAAATACATTGATAGATTCCATGACAATCCTTGTTCTTAAATTATAGACTCTGAAGGCTTTTATGGAAAGTGGATATCCAACAAAAATTCCTTCATCAACTTTTAGATCAAATTTTGACAGCTGTTCAGGATGAGTCTTAAGAACAAAACACTTACATCCAAATACATGAAAGTATTTCAGATTTTTCTTCTTTTTCTTCACCATCTCATATGGTGTTTTTCCATGCTTGTTTATGAGTGTAGCATTCTGTGTAAAACAAGCAGTCTGCACAGCTTCAGCCCAAAAATAGGTTGGTAGCTTTGCTTCATCAAGCATATTTCGCAGCTTCAATGGGAGTCATGTTCTTTTTTTCAACAACTCCATTTTGCTGTGGAGTTCCAGGTGCAGAAAATTCCTGTTTGATTCCTTGCTCTTTGTAGAACTCTTCCATAGTTGAATTCTTGAACTCAGTGCCATTATCACTTCTTATAATTTTAACAGAATCTTTGACCAACTTATCCAGCTGTCTGATATGATCAGTTATAGTAGATGCAGTTTCATTCTTTTTGTGCAAGAAATACACCCAAGTGTACCTTGTGAACTCATCCACTATAACCATAGCATATTTCTTCTTTGCAATAGACATGACATTGACTGGACCAAATAGATCAACATGCAGTAGGTGATAAGGCTCAAGAATTGAGGATTCAGTTTTGCTCTTGAAAGAAGATTTTCTTTGTTTTGCCTTTTGACATGAATCACAAAGGCCATCAGGAGCAAATACTGATTTTGGAAATCCTCTCACAAGATCTTTCTTTACAAGCTTATTTATGTTATTGAAATTTAAATGAAAGAGTCTTTTATGCCAATTCCAGCTTTCTTCAATTGATGCTCTACTCAGCAGACAAATTGCAGAACCATCAATACTTGTTGAAAGTCTGGCTTCATAAATATTACCATGCCTGTAACCTTTCAGAACCACTTTGCCTGTTGAACTGCTTACTACTTCACAGTATTCTTCAAAGAAATCCATTTGATAACCTCTGTCACAAATTTGACTCACACTTAGCAGATTGTGTTTAAGTCCTGAGACAAGAGCTATTGTTTCAATGATGACATTCCCAAGATTGATATTGCCATATCCCAGAGTTTTTCCCATGTTGCCATCTCCATAAGAAACTCCTGGGCCAGCTTTCTCAACAAAGTCTGATAGCAGGGCTTTATTTCCAGTCATATGTCCAGAACATCCACTGTCTAGCACTAGGATATTTTTCCTGTTGCCCTGCAATCACAAAGACCACTAATGGTTAGTTTTAAGGACCCAGACTTGCTTGGATCATTTGTCCTTTTTAAGTTTGTTAGCATTTGCAGAGGATTCAGTTTCAGAGTTTATGCTAACATGTTGTTTATCAGAACTTATATCAGATTTTGCATCAGACTTTACACTAGAAGGAATTAAAGTAACTTTCTTTAAAGAAGGTTCTATTTGAAAATAATAATAGTACAAACTATGATATACCTTACAAGTATAAATGGAATGCCATAAACTACCATAATGAAAACAAGGATTTTGTGTCTTAAGCCTAACAGACTGACTCTTAACTCCTGAACTAGGAGGTAAAGAGTTTATACTTTTATTTTTCCTGCAAAAAGAAGCAAGATGGTTAGAGTTTCCACAGTTATAACATTTCTTTCTAGGAGCATTAGAAACAGGCATATAATTATTTCTTTTGTTCACACCTTCCTTTACATTCCTATTTTTCCTAGCTTCCTTTACCTTGTTGACATTCCTAATCTCTTTCAGCTTATGTTTAAGTTGCTTTTTTGTCATTAAGCCTATGTTGGCTTCAGCTGGTTTATCATGTTTTAATTTGTCAGAAGTTGACTTATCCTTAACTTCTGTCACAGACTCTTTCATATTTTCAGAATTAGACTTTACAGTTTTAGCTACAAACTTAACAGGATTTACCTTTGACTTACCAGTCTGTTTAACAACAATTGGCTCAATTTGTTTAGTTCCTTTTTCACTTTTATCATCTTCATAACCTAAGCCCTCTTTCCAGTTTCCACTACTGAACAAAATCTGAGTTGTTCTTCCAGAGTTAGTCCAAGTTCTGATAATCTCTCTTTCCTTTTCTAACTCAGTTTTTAGAGATTTATTCAATTTTAGCAATTCATCTCTAACAAAAAAAGCATCATCTCTTTCTTTCTGAGTTTGATGGGACATAATTAACTCTTTTTCTAAATAATCATTCCTTTTCTTAAAAGTAAGATTTTTAGAAGTTAATCTTTCACATGTTAAAGTTTAATCTCTATAACTAATAAACATGGTTTTAAGATATAATCTCAACTCAGTAATATCATCAGTATGAAAGGCATAAGTTGTTTGAGGTACCTTCAATTCAGCAGTTTCAGGACTGCCATCAGAATTTGCCATCAGGGCATAGTTCACCTCATGTTCAGAATCTGAAGTGTCTGTCCATCTTTTCTTCTTTGTGACCAGTGTCTTGCCTTTCTCACTTTTTCCTTTCTTGCAGTTAGGAGATATGTGGCCTCTTTCACCACAGTTGTAGCATTTGACATTTGAGTTGTCTCCTCTGCCAGACTTTCCTCCCTTGCCTTCAGACTTTCTGAACCCTTTATTATCAGAACTTCCACTTTTCCTGGAGAACTTCTTGCCTTTTCTGAATTTCCTGTAGGCTATCTTTGTGATACCCTTCACCATAAGAGCACACAATTTCATCATCTCTTCATCAGCATCCATTTCAGGTAAACTTTCAGTTTCTGAATCATCATCATCAGAATATGATGACTCTGAATCAGACTTTATGATGAGAGCCTTTCCTTTGCCCCTTTTTGAGGCAACCATATTAGGAGATTCCTCCTCAGCCTTAAGAGCATCTGTCTTTGACTTTCTTCCATACCTCTTGCTCCTTTGATCCATCTCAAGTTCATAAGTCTTGAGCATACCATAAATTTCATCAAGAGTAGTTTTAGTAAGATCATAGTTGTCTCTTATGGTAGTAGACTTCAAATCCCAATTTTCAGGAAGAGCTAAAAGGAATTTTAAATTTGAATCTTCAAGATCATATTCCTTGTCCACCAGTGACAGATCATTCAAGAGTTTGACAAACCTGTCATAAAAGTCAGCTAAAGACTCATCAGCATTTGAGTCAAAGTGCTCATACTCTTGAGTGAGTATAGTCCTCCTGTTCTTCTTGATTGCATCAGTTCCTTGGCATCTTGTCTTCAAAGCATCCCACATCCCCTATACAGTTTTGCAATTAATTACCCTGTTTGACATGACATTATCAATGGCACTATGCAGCAAATGCATTACCCTTACATCCTTGGCAATAGATGAGATGTCTTCAGCTGTGTAATCACCTTTCTCCTTTGGTATGGTCATTGTTGGTTGATCAGCAACTACAACAGAGAGATTGGTAGGCTTATGTTGTCCTTCATTAATTCTGTCAAGGTATTATGGATCTATAGCTTCCAGAAACATAGCCATCTTCACTTTCCATATGGGATACTCAGAAGGTCTCACTATGGGAACCCTAATAGTCTCATATCGACTGTCAGTTTTGAAGGAATTTACGGATGAGCGGAAGCGTGAAATAACAATTATTCCGTAAAAACCATATACCGCACATATAGAAATACGTATAAAAGGGAAAAACTGAGGAATCAAAACCATACCTCGTGAATTGAAGCTTTATAAAAATAGAGTGCTAGCAGTTGCTCCTCAATATGTGAAGCACTCTACCGGTATCCACCAGGAACAATCCTCTTCGATGAACCTTTTGTAAAACCGAGCTTTTATAAAATGGAGTTTTGAGAGAGAGAGAGAAGAAGAAGATGGAGGCTAGGGTTTTCACAAAACCAAAGTTGTGTATCTTGTCGAAATGAGTCATCCATCTCATTCTATTTATAGGACTCTCCTAGGGTTTTATAATATATCTTTATATATTTTAACCCCCACATTTTATCTTCATAAAATGCTTTAATAATAATTAAAACTATTTTAATCATTATTTCTTTTTCTTAACTATTTAGAAAAATAATTCTCTCTCTCATTATTTCATCAAAGAAAATATTCTTTTATGGTGTGACCCTGTAGGTTCAATATTATGCCGGTAGTAGAAATAAATAATAATAAACTTTTATTAATTATTTATATGAATATTAAAATTCACTAAATATAATTAAATGATTAATTATATTTATTCTACATCGTGAGTGATGCTTCTCAACATATCGTGACTATCCGGATAATATGAATTCACTGCTTAGAATATCAAGAACCTGTCAGTGACTAGTTACCGTACAATGAATTCCTTCTACCCTTATAATATCCTGATTAAATACAAGGCATGGATCTTGTGTCAAGCCTATCAAATTTAATCATATGATTTCTTATTCATAATGCAAAGTTCATATTCATGCAAATTAGAAACTCCTTTATAATTTCATACACTCTGGCCAGAGATTCCAGAACTCGCATACTAAGAATAACATAAGATATTCTCTTCCTATACTGGAAGGGGTAGATCCCCTATTGACGTTAACTATCTCTATACACAAATCCCTATGCCCAGAATAGACCTAATGGATGTCCTTGAGACTAAGGACTAAACTAAAGCACAGTTCATTATATATAAGATACCTTTAACGATCTCAAGTCTAAGGATACTTGTACAACTATCACTTAGTGAATAACTATTGACACGTGAGTAATCTCCATTATTTGTTCAACTTATCAAGTCATGTTCAATGAACTTATTCCCTAATAAGCACCTACATACCAGCTATAGTGTCACCATACAAATGCCTATGAGAATAGACATCTTCCTGAATTGAGCAAGCATAGTACGTACCAATCTTTGCGGATCCACTAACATCCGATTAGTTATCCTATGATCAGGAACTGTTTAAGTCCAGAGTTGTCATCTTCTAGATCCCATTATTATAATCTCATTATAATTCTAGAAGCTTTACTCTAAACTATGGAACATCTTATTTAATACACTTTAAATAGATAAAGCCCATAAAAATATAACAAGTCTTTTATTAATTCAAAATAAAATCAAATAGGAATACAAAAAAGTTCTTCCTAACTCATCATACATGATTGTATTTAGGACAAACACTTTCAATCTCCCACTTGAACTAAAGCCAATCACCCTAGTATCTAATACCCATCTTTTCTTTATGACGATCAAAATGAATCTGAGACAATGACTTTGTGAGTGGGTCTGCTACGTTGTTATGTGTGTCAACTCTCTCAATCTTGACATCTCCTCTTTCAATGATTTCCCTAATCAAATGAAAGCGTCGCAAAACATGTTTGGAATTTTTATGAGACCTAGGTTCCTTGGCTTGTGCTATTGCTGCGTTGTTATCACAATACAACACAATAGGCTCCTCAATGCTAGGAACAACTCCCAACTCAGAAACAAATTTCCTCATCCAAACGGCTTCTTTTGCAGCCTCACTTGCAGCTATATATTCTGCTTCTGCTGTGGAGTCAGCCGTTGTAGACTGTTTGGAACTCTTCCAACTAATCGCACCACCGTTCAGAGTAAACACGTACCCTGACATGGATTTGTTATCATCACTTTCTGATTGAAAACTAGAGTCAGTATAACCCTCTATTTTCAACTCAGATCCGTCACCAAAAACAAGAAAAATATCCTTAGTCCTTCGCAAGTACTTAAGGATGTTCTTCACTGCTTTTCAGTGGTCTTCACCTGGATTGGACTGATATCTGCTCGTCACACTGATTGAATATGCTACATCAGGCCTAGTACATAATATCGCGTACATGATAGATCCTATTGCTGAAGCATAAGGAATCTTACTCATACGCTCTCTTTCCTCAGGTGTCTTAGGAGACATCTTTTCGGAAAGGGACACTCCATGGCTCATCGGTATGAGACCTCTTTTGGAGTTTTCCATGCTAAACCTTTTAAGCACTTTCTGGATGTATGTACCCTGGGTAAGACCTATCATTCTTCTAGATCTATCTCTATAGATCTTCATACCGAGAATGTAGGATGCTTCTCCCAAGTCCTTCATAGTGAAGTTCTTCGATAGCCACACTTTGACTGATTGCAGCATCGGTATATCATTTCCTATAAGAAGTATGTCATCCACATACAATACAAGAAATGTTATCGCGCTCCCACTAACCTTCTTGTAGACACATGGTTCATCTATGTTTTTGATAAAACCAAAGTCTTTGATTGTCTCATCAAAACGGATGTTCCATCTACGAGAAGCTTGCTTTAAACCATATATGGTTCGCAGCAGCTTACACACTAGGTGTTCATTTCCCTTAGAAAGAAAACCCTCTGGCTGTGTCATATACACTTCCTCTTCAAGTTTCCCATTGAGGAAGGCCGTTTTCACGTCCATTTACCAGATCTCATAGTCGTAGTAAGCAGCAATCGCAAGCAAAATCCGAATTGATTTTAACAGGGCTACAGGTGAAAAAGTTTCATCAAAGTCAATCCCTTGTCTTTGTTTGAATCCTTTTGCCACGAGGCTGGCCTTATAGGTCTCTACCTGGCCATCTGCTCCAATCTTTCTTTTGTATACCCATTTACACTCAATAGGCTTCACACCCTCAGGTGCTTCAACCAAAGTCCATACTTGGTTGGTATACATAGATTCCATTTCGAATTTCATGGCACTTTGCCATTTCTCTGAGTCAACACTACTCATAGCCTCATTATAGGTCATAGGGTCATCATCATCAATGATTGACAACTCATTGTCATTCTCAATGACAAGGGCATAATAGCTCTCAGGTTGGTGAGACACTCTCCCTGACCTATGAATGGGCTGTTCCACAGAAGGTTGTTCAGTCTGAACAGGTGTTTCCACTTGATTCGTAGTAGTTTGTGCTTCTTGAACTTCATCAAGTTCAATTTTGCTCCCACTGTTTCCTTCAAGGATAAACTGCTTTTCCAAGAAGGTAGTATGTCTGGAGACAAACACCTTATGATCGGTGTAAAAGTAATACCCTAAAGTCTCTTTAGGATATCCTACAAAACTATATTTTATGGATCGAGATTCCAGCTTATCTGGGTCAACTTTCTTGACATAAGCTGGACATCCCCAAATCTTAACATGTTTAAGACTCAGTTTTCTTTCTTTCCATATCTCATATGGAGTTTTAGGGACAGATTTGGAAGGCACCTTATTCAGTAAATATGCTGAGGTTTCCAATGCATAACCCCACAAGAATACTGGAAGAATCGCATAGCTCATCATGGACCGAACCATGTCTAACAAAGTTCGATTTCTCCTTTCAGATACCCCATTCAACTGTGGAGTATATGGAGGAGTCCACTGGGAGACTATACCATTTTCTTTGAGATAATCTAGAAACTCTCCATTCAAGTATTCATCACCTCGATCTGATCGAAGAGTTATAATACTATGTTTGGTTTGTTTCTCCACTTCATGCTTATATTCTTTGAACTTTTCAAAGGCTTCAGACTTGTGTTTCATCAAATACACATATCTGAATCTAGATCGATCATCTATGAAAGTAATGAAGTATGAAAATCCACCCATGGCTTGCGTAGACATTGGTCCACATACATCTGTGTGTACCAATCCTAGCAAATCTGCAGCCCTCTCTCCATGTCCACTAAATGGAGATTTGGTCATTTTACCCAATAGACAAAACTCGTATGTAGGATATGATTCAAAATCAAAAGGGTCAAGTAACCCTTCCTTATGCAATGTCCGTAGTCTATTTTCACTAATATGACCAAGTCTACAGTGCCACAAAAAAGTGATATTTTCATCATCCCTTTTTCTTTTATTAGTATGTTCAATTTGTAGTAAATCATGCTCTACATCACATACATACAAACCATTATTTAAAATACCACTTCCATAAAGAACATTATCTCTAAGAATTGAACATTTATTACTCTGAATAACAAACGAAAATCCATCCAAGTCTAACATGGGAATAGAAATAATATTCCTCAAAATCGAAGGAACAAAATAACAATTATTTAAAACAATAGTCTTGCCCGTAGGCATATGTAAATGAAATGATCCTACAGCTTCAGCAGCAACTCTTGCTCCATTTCCCATCCATAGAATCACCTCATCTTCCTCAAGAGTCCTACTTCTCCTTAGTCCCTACAACGAATTGCAATTATAAGAACCACAGGCGGTATCTAATACCCAAGTAGAAATTTGATTTAATGACATATTCACTTCAATCATGAACATACCTGAAGCAGAAGTGGTAGTCTCACTACCCTTCTTCTTCTTCAATTCTGCAAGGTAAACCTTGCAGTTCCTCTTCCAGTGCCCCACCTTGTTACAGTGGAAGCAAACAGCTTTGCTCTTGGGGTCTTCAGCTTTTGGTGGAACAGGCTTTTTCTCACCTACTTTCTTCTTCTTGGAAGGGTTCTTCTTCCTTTTCTTAGGATTGGAACCTTCACCAATTAGAAGAACAGAGCTCTTCTTAGGGGGGAAATTCGATTCCGCAGTCTTCAACATGTTGTGGAGTTCAGCCAGGCTGACATCCAACTTATTCATGTGAAAGTTCACAACAAACTGCGATAACAAACTCGGAAGTGATTACAAGACCAAGTCTTGGCTCAGCTCCCCATCCATGGAAAAACCAAGTTGTCCAAGACGTTCAATCAAATTGATCATCTTAAGTACATGGTCATTCACGGATGATCCCTCAGACATCCTACAACCAAACAGCTCCTTCGATATCTCATATCGAGCTGTCCTTCCTGCCACATCATACAACTCTTGTAGATGCATAAGGATAGTGTGAGCATCCATATGCTCATGCTGCTTCTATAGCTCAATGTTCATGGAAGCTAGCATGATGCATTGAGCAACATTTGCATCATCTATCCACTTACGATACACAACATGTTCATCATTATGTGCATCGTTAGCAGGTTCAGTAGGCTTAGGTGAGTCAAGCACATATTCCAGCTTCTCCACCCTGAGAACAATTCTCAAGTTTTGAAGCCAGTCAGCAAAATTAGGACCAGTCAACTTGTGAGTATCTAGTATACTCCGGAGTGATAGTGCAGAAGACATAACGAATATAGTAAATCTGTAAATGATAAACACATAACAACACTTAGAAAATATTCAATTTTATTTCAAAAATACTATATGAATTGGGTCTTTATTTATAAGTGGCTCCCACTAGTTTATCTAATTTATACACCCCCTAAGTGAAAATTAGGCATTCATAATGCTAGTGGGAATAGGGATCCTATATTCCATTACACAACCTCGGCTGTAGCACGAAACGTCATGTGATGTTCAATAGGCAGACAACTCTTGTCAATTACATCTTATGTTATTCCCTAATATAATTTTAGCCTCTTGAATAATTGAGTCACGGCTGTGGCACGACAAACTCAATATTCTAAGTCAAGTCTAACCCAACATTCCGTACAATTGAATCAGTCTCCAACGGCCCACGACTGTGGCACGTAACGACCTTTAGATTCTAATTCAATGTACACATCTCTATGTAATAGACAAGTATTTCTTATTTCGAAATCAAAGCCCTCGGCTGTAGCACGAAATGACAATGATTTAAAAATAAGAACCACTTTCTATCATGTTGGAAGGCTATGACCGACACAAGCCCGTTGTGTCATTGGCCAATTACTACTTGATATTATTTAATTTTAGAGGGATTATATTACGTTACAATCATAATCATATTATAAAAAGATTCTTCCTTTTAAATTAAATATTTCTAATCAATAATCGATAATCAGATGATTCCCAGATCGGGTGGAGCATTGTCAAGAGGCGTCACTTAATAACCCTTTCTTATAGATAGAAATCTGTTGTTGACAGAATCATCCTTTCTCTCAAAATTGAAAATTCATATTTAATTACGTGTTTCATAAACACAATAATCTCATGATTGTATTCATAATATTATTGTCAAGGCAAGAAACGATTCCTATTCTAGATTTTCTAGAGCACGCCTTATATTGATTTAAGTTCACCTAAATCTATCATCGCATGGTAAACACAAGCATATATCTCATATATAAAAATAAATAAACAAGTAAGCATGCAATTAATATCATGTCACACATTGATATAATGATGTATAGATTTATTATAGCATTTAAAAGCAATTAAAACAATTAAAACATGCTTTAAAACACTTTCGGGAATATGAAAAGTTCAAAACTTTTATATAAAAAATATTTGACCACTCCATTAGATCCGTCTCGGAAAAAACGAATCCAACGATATATTACACGCCCAAAACGGAGTTACGAAACTCCCAAAAATTTAAATTTAATGAGGACATACGGGCTGTAACGCATGTACGTAATGCGTTACAACACTGTTGAGCCATTTACGCGTGTAACGCTTTTCGTAAATGTGCAACAGTGTGTAACGCATTCACGGAATGCGCAACACGCCCCTTCCCCTCATGTAGCGCACGCACCTGCACAGCCGTAGCAGGTTTTTGCCTTTATTTTTACTACCTGTCGTGCCTGTTTGCTTGCCTGCTGTTACAAAAAAAAAATTGAAGTAACTCCCCTTTTCCTTTACTCCCTTATTAATAACTCTTTATTAATATGTTATTATTTTAATTTTATTATTAATAAATTAATTAACATTTAATTAATATATTAATAAAAATCAAAATAATATGATTTCTTAAATCAGGGAGTAGCAGAAAAATACCAAATCAGCCATGGGTCCTTGTGCAAATTTTAATCATAATTATTCACATGCATAATTATTTTATGAATTTTAATTAAAACACTTTTTAAAAATTCATAACAAATAATCTACACATCATAAAATTATGAAAAAAATACCTAGATGATCTACAACACTTGTAGAACCCAGATCAGTAGTCAAAATCTCATGCAAAAATTATTTCGAATTAATTCATAATTAAATCCAAATAAACTTGCAAAAATCATAATAAATCCATACATGCATTAAAAAATCTGAAATTTTTTATATAAATCTCTATATGCATAACCAAGCTCTGATGCCAATGAAGGAATTTACGGATGAGCGGAAGCGTGAAATAATAATTATTCCGTAAAAACCATATACCGCACATATAGAAATACGTATAAAATGGAAAAACCGAGGAATCAAAACCATACCTCGTGAATCGAAGCTTTATAAAAATAGAGTGCTAGCAGTTGCTCCTCAATGTGTGAAGCACTCTACCGGAATCCACCAAGAACAATCATCTTCGATGAACCTTTTGTAAAACCGAGCTTTTATAAAATGGAGTTTTGAGAGAGAGAGAGAAGAAGAAGATGGAGGCTAGGGTTTTCACAAAACCAAAGTTGTGTATCTTGTCGAAATGAGTCATCCATCTCATTCTATTTATAGGACTCTCCTAGGGTTTTATAATATATCTTTATATATTTTAACCCCCACATTTTATCTTCATAAAATGCTTTAATAATAATTAAAACTATTTTAATCATTATTTCTTTTTCTTAACTATTTAGAAAAATAATTTTCTCTCTCATTATTTCATCAAAGAAAATATTCTTTATGGTGTGACCCTATAGGTTCAATATTATGCCGGTAGTAGAAATAAATAATAATAAACTTTTATTAATTATTTATATGAATATTAAAATTCACTAAATATAATTAACTGATTAATTATATTTATTCTACATCATGAGTGATGCTTCTTAACATATCGTGACTATCCGGATAATATGAATTCACTGCTTAGAATATCAAGAACCTGTCAGTGACTAGTTACCGTACAATGAATTCCTTCTACCCTTATAATATCACGATTAAATACAAGGCATGGATCTTGTGTCAAGCCTATCAAATTTAATCATATGATTTCTTATTCATAATGCAAAGTTCATATTCATGCAAATTAGAAACTCCTTTCTAATTTCAAACACTTGGGCCAAAGATTCCAGAACTCGCATACTAAGAATAACATAGGATATTCTCTTCCTATACTGGAAGGGGTAGATCCTCTATTGACGTTAACTATCTCTATACACAAATCCCTATGCCCAGAATAGACCTAATGGATGTCCTTGAGACTAAGGACTAAACTAAAGCACAGTTCATTATATATAAGATACCTTTAACGATCTCAAGTCTAAGGACACTTGTACAACTATCACTCAGTGAATAACTATTGACACGTGAGTAATCTCCATTAGTTGTTCAACTTATCAAGTCATGTTCAGTGAACTTATTCCCTAATAAGCACCTACATACCAGCTATAGTGTCACCACACAAATGCCTATGAGAACAGACATCCTCCTGAAGGGAGCAAGCATAGTATGTACCAATCTTTGCGGATCCACTAACATCCGATTAGTTATCCTATGATCAGGAACTATTTAAGTCCAGAGTTGTCATCTTCTAGATCCCATTATTATAATCTCATTATAATTCTAGAAGCTTTACTCTAAACTATGGAACATCTTATTTAATACACTTTAAATAGATAAAGCCCATAAAAATATAACAAGTCTTTTATTAATTCAAAATGAAATCAAATAGGAATACAAGAAAGTTCTTCCTAACTCATCATACATGATTGGATTTAGGATAAACACTTTCAGGTTTGAGTGTTTTGAGTTTCTTGAGTTTTGGTGGGCTTGGTTGGAGTTTGTGCTTCTTCAGACATGATTGTTTGGATCTTACTGTATGTGTGTTAACAGATAAGCTCTGATATCACTTGTTAGGTCACACAACACTGTAGAAGGGGGTTGAATACAGTGTTATTACAATCAAATCGATCTTGAACACAAGTAACAGTAAACATAAATATTCAATATAATAAACTCTGTTACAATGGAACTGTTCTCTCTCAGTGATGAACAAATATCACTAAGAGCTTCTAGGTTACAATGTATAATCTTCTCGATAATGATAACACATATAGTGTAAACCCGAAGTCTGTGTTTATATAGTACACAGTTACAAGATAACTTCTAATTGATATGGAATATAATTCTATCTCCTATAATATATCAATCAGATATCTTCTACAAGTCTTCCAGTCTTCTAACTCTTTCCATGCATATCTTTTTTTGATTTAGTATCGACCTTCTATTATAAATCAGTTTTTTTCCTTAACTGTAAGTCCTCCCGCACTTAAGTTCTGATATGACCTTAAGTTCTGATATGAAGTTTTGACTTCCAGTATATCCTGATTCCAGTAAATCCTGATTTGTCCTGTTGTTAAGTTCTGAAAACTAAACACAAATCATATTAGACATGACATCTCAAATATATCTAACACTTTCCAAACCATCACCAAGTCTGATTACTCTTGGATGAGAAGAGTCTTCCGTGTAGCACAGACATTTCTCTTTCAGAATAACTTCTATCTTAACAGAATTCTTCTTCATTGGAATTTCACTTCCATCATCTTCAACTATCTTTGGAATAAATTCTACAACCCTTGATCCAGAGATTTTGGCTTTATCCCTTATGGTCTTCATTATGAAATTTGACCATCTTCTGATAATCTCAGACTTTATCTCCAAAAGATAATAAAAGAATTGAAGTTCTTTCAGAGTTTTATTCAGCACATCTGATTCTGACATTCTGTATGTTCTTCCATCTTTAAGAAATAGAATCAGCTTTTCTTTGACATTACTCTTATCATGAGCATCCAGTACCACTTGAACAGATATAACCTTGTCAAGGTGTTTATGTGTAACTTCCTCAAGTGGTTTGTCAATTAATAAGAATAGATCTTTGGTAGTTACTTCAACTCCTGTTTTCAGCTTGGCTTCGCTTGATCCTAACCCTGATATGTCTCTTGCTTCTCTGGCATTCAATCCAATAGTCAAGAAATCAGATAGCAGTTGACTTTTCTTAGGATCTGATGGTTTAACATTTTTCTATAGGAGTTTCTTCTTATCAGTAACTATCATCTTGCCCAAATCAACTTGAGCTCTGTCAGAGGTTGATGTCTTGATGATGTGTTCAGGATTTACAGATTCTTCTGTAGCTTGCTGTTGTGAACTTTCTTCACTCTAAACAACTTGAGCTATGTCAGAGGTTGTCTTAAATTCTTCTGTCACCTTTCTTCTTTTCAAAGTTTCAACAGTTTCATCTTCAGGAGCAGCATCATCAAAAACCTGAACCATCTTGTACACAAAATCCATCAGTATTTGAGGAATCTTCATCTTCTATTTGTTGACTGTCTCCCCAACTTTTCCTTTTCCCTTGTCTTTGGGATCAGTAGTGGTTTGAGATCTAGTGCTTGATCTTGGAATCTCTGTGGCAGATCTTTCTTTTATCATAATGCCTTTTTCCTTAGGCCTTGGATGTTTCTTTGCATTAGAAGCTTTAGACTTATGATTTGTCTTTTCAGCTGCAAATCTAGTCTTCCTCCTTTAGAGTCTCTAAATCCATTCCAGGATTATCCTTGAGAAACAATCTTTTAGCAAATTCTTCATCAAGAGTCTGAATCTTGGGATCCTTATAGTAGACAGTATGTTAGGTCCCAATATGTTTGTAGAAGGGGGGTTGAATACAAACTTTACCGTTTAATCGAATAAAATGCGGAATAAGAATTGAAACAAAATTCCAGTTAAATAAAACTTTTATTAAACTTGAAACAAGTTACAACAACGGTATCTGTTACAAGGAATTAATCTCAAATTAATTATCACAAATTTAGAATAAATTCGACATGAACTTTTTCTATTTTTGCAATAATTAGAATCAAATGCTAAAAGCGATTTGAGATTAAGTTCTAGGGATTTTGATCCGCTAGATAGTTACACAAGAACAACAAAAGAATTTCTAGTGGATTGGATTTAATAATAACTGCTAGAAATAAATGCTCTGAGGATTTTATAATAATTTCTCTGCTTCTGTTTGTTTTGTGTTCTTCAAATGGTTGGCTGTGTATTCAAGTGTGTTTAATGAATGTCTTCTGCTTCTTTTATCATAACAGCCGAAATGGAAATGAACTGCAATGACAATCGGTAGGACTATTCTTTTGAACTAACAAGACTTTCGGTAGGACAATCAACTGTACTGGCATGACTTTCGGTATGACTATTGATTGTCATACCGATTGTCATATTAGTACAATCAAATTGTCTTGCTGAAATTAATAACAGATTTTTAATCTAATAAAAATTCTAACAAGACAATTAAATAAATTATCATGACTTTCGGTATGACTATTGATTGTCATACCGATTGTCATACTAATACAATTAGTTTGTCTTGTTTGAATTTAAATAGATTTTAAACCAATTAGAATCCTGAAAATCCTTAATATTAATTCTGAATTAATTAATCAATTAATTCAATTAATCAATAAATTAATCTTTGCAGATATAATTTATTTTCTTAATTAAATTATATGACTTAATTAATTAATAGAGAATTAATACTAATCTTGAGTAGCATCCATTCTTCTGAAAATCTTCTGAAAATCACTGAAATTATGAATCAATTCCACCACTTCAATGTTGACACTCGATGTACTGTCTGGTTCATGAGTGACTAACTTCCGTGACGTTTCTTCATGTCTTGACTTTGATACTCTGATTTTCTTCAGACTAAATCCTTGTAACTAATTGATACCCTGACGAGATCTCTATCACTTGATTAAATCCACAATCTTGATTTATATCACTGAGGCTTGATCAATTTCTTGAGCTTCTTCCAGTGAATTAAGTCTTCAAGTCTGTAGATGAATAATGTTCCTTAACCCTTTGACATATGTTACTTTGTGAGATCTCTCTGACGACAGATCCACTAGTTACTTATTACATTCTTATTTGAGTTGAGTTAAATCCTCGAATAAACAAATAGGCTATGACATATGCCTTTCAATCTCCCCCTATTTGCTTGTTAGACAATAACAACAAATACCTAGAGGATAACTCAACTAACAAATAAGAAAAAGATATAAACAGTAATGCAAAGTAAATAGCAGAAAAGTTCTGGATTATATTTGACATTTTCCAGATTCCAAAAGAAATTTACAAGTGAATACAAGATAGATGTTCCTCTAGCTTGAACATATAACTACATTAGTCTATCTTGATTCATAAAGCTCTAATCATATTACATTGAGTTTTGAGTTAATTGACTTCAGTTGTCTTCTCTTCTGACTGCACCTTCATCTAAATCTTGAAGCAACTCTTTGTCAAACACACGATCCTTTTCTGAAGTGAAGCTTGCTGGTCTGACTGGTTGAACTCCAACTGACTTCAGCTTATTCTTGATCTGATTGTACCTTTTAATATTCTTTTCACAATAAGCTTGAATCAAATCAGCAGCTTGAGTCTTCAACATGGATGAGTATCCAGCAGTTCTTAAATGATGTTCCATCCATACCAGATGCTTAGCTGAGTAGTCTTTAAGAGATTGTACATCTAGCTGACAGATTTGAAGACAATCAGACTTAAAGAATCTCACCTGATGAGGATTGTTGACCACTTGAGGACTAGCCCTGCTGGCAAACTCTTTAAGCCTTTCTCGAAGAACTTCATTCAATTCTGAGCTTCTTTTTACCTTGTTGAGAAGAACCCAAGTCTCTGACAACGAACGATTCTCAAACAGATGAAGTGACACCTTGAAAGATCCTTCACTCTGACAATATACAAAAATGCTCATCTCATTTAGGGATCTGTCAAAAGCAGCTGTGATCCTTGAGACTTCAGTCTTGATAGCATTCATGTACATGTCATTGTTAGGATTTGAGATTTCCAGCTTGTCCAGAAGATGTAGGAACTGCCTATCATTGTTAGTGCTCAGCTGAGGCATATCAAGTACTCTCCTAGCTTCATCCCATTTTTCACCAATCTTCAGTCTCACATCTCTTCTCCTTTCTTGAGCCTTAATGTCATGAAGACGTTGCTTTTGAAGAGTTTCTGTTCTTTGTATGTCTTTCCTCATGTCAATGATCTGGGAGACCTTTTTGAGTTCAACTTCTTTTCTTTTCATCTCTGACTGCTGCTGTTGAAACTCTTTCTCAAAGATAGGATCCACTGAAGCTTCCTCTTCCCATTCTCCAAAATCACTTTCCTCTTCAGCTTCAAATAAACCATCTTTATCTTCCAAGACTGGTTCAGTGTGAATGTCAAAAATATCAAAGTCATCCTGTTCTCCACTGTAGTAGACATCATCAGCCTTTCCTTTGTCTCCAGCAGAGGTATCTTTTTCTTTCCCCTTTCCACTACTCTCTTTCTTCTCCCCCTTAGTTGAGGGATCCTCTACGGACTTTCCCTTAGATCCTCCATGATCTCCATCACCTCCCGAGCCTGAGCCTCCACCAGACGGCCCTTCAAAGTAAGTCATTTGTTCTTCATTGGGATAGTGAGAATTTTTGATCATGTAGTACAGGTGCTTCATCCCTTCATTCAGATGTTCCATACCTGTCTCTATCTTCAGAAATCTGGAGGAATCCAGTGAATGATTCATTTCAACCAAATCTTCAAGAGAAGTCATCCTTGTATGTAGAGAGCAGAAGTTAGAAATGTCATCAGCTGATAAAGTTGGAGTTTCCTGAATCGAATTGAGCTTTGGTGTGACAGTGTTCTTGAGATCTGAGATATCATTCCTTATGAGTGCCAGCTGATTGTTGACAGAGGTGGAAGAAGAAGACCGTTCAACCACTTGTGCTTTGAATGATTGAGTCTCAGCTTGGCTTTTAGCAAGTTCTTCTCTTAGAGCAGCAATTTGAGCTAACAGGTTTTCAGTATCTGTGTCTGTGTGTGCTCTCACCTGAATTTCACTCGTGTTAGGTTCACTCACCTCACGTGCTTGTGTTTCTCTCAATATAATTGCTCATGAGGAGTCTTCCTGTTGCTGTTCTTCTGTACCTGCAGTTAAAATCACCCTAGCCTCTTCAAGAGAGGTCAGTGGTGGTGCAATGGGAATTCGCGAGTCCCGATCCTCAGTCAAACCTATCATTTCATGTGAAATAGATGTCTGAATTGCTTCAGGGATAGATTGACCGAGTTGCCCTCCACTTTCTCCAGATAAATCTGTGAGTGGAGAATCCCGTGAGGGAGCCAGAGGTGTTTTATCTGGGAGGGAAGAAAATGACTCTATTAAGGGTGGCTGAGAGGCATATTTTCCCTCAGAAGCATGTGACTGCTCTTCTGCCGTAACTATGGCAGGCACTGTAACAGACTCTATATGCACTCCTTGCTCTGTGTCCTGAGTATCATCTGTGGGTATGTATGGTTCCATTGTAAGTAATGGAATTATGCTTGACTCAGTACAAGATGCCATGGCCCTATGGCGAATTTCAATAGATTCATCCTGTTGAGAGAATGTCTCTAGTAACTGTTCATTGGCCATTTCAAAGTCCATGTCCTGTTGGGAGGACAAGGATGGGCTTTCAGATACCTCAGTATAAGTTCTTCTTTTCTTTGGAGGAGGCAGAGCTGAGGGTTCACTCACATTTAACAATGCACTACTTCCTATTAATCTTCTGGGTAACATTTTAGACAGTGGGGGAGAGGTTGAGATAGGTTGTGACTCTGTGTTTGGCTCTATGACCTGGGATTGAAGCTGTGGTTCTACAACTTCATGGTCAGTCCTATCGACCACTGGGGGTCTTTCAACAGAAGTAGGAATGGAGTGAGAGTGAGGAATTACTACCTGTAATGGAAGAGCATCTGATGTTGGAGGAGCCTGGGTGGCTTGAACCACTGGAGGTTGAGGTTGCTGTTCATGACCGGGATGATTGAAAATAGGTAAGGGAATATAAGTGGCCATGAAAGCAGATACAAGTACTGGAACTTGCATGAATTTGAAGGTTGTGTCTTGGCGGGTGTAAATCTTTTTGCTTACTGGAGGGGGTTCGGTTACTGCAGAGTTAGAAAAAAGGGCTTTGTGCTCAGGTGTGAGAAGATGATCTGCAATAAGCATGAGAAAACGAGCATAGTAACATGATACCCTACGATTTGTAGAATCATCACGTAAAGCAGTAGTGAGACGTCTCAAGAGAATGGGAAAAAGTAGTTTGCCAAAATTAATCCTTTGATTGAAAACAACCGCAAGACCAATATACTGCAGAGTGGAAGTGATGTTGTGAAAGTTGGATTTAGTGCAGTTGGCAAACACTTTAGAAAGTGTATCGAAGAAAATATCCCATTCAGACACCAAATTGGATTTTGAAAGTTTGGTTAAATTGATCACCCCCTGATAGTGAATAGCATGGAAAAAGTTTGTGATATCATTTTCAGAGGGCAAATTACAGAAATTGTCCAATGGAAAATTTAACGCTTGATTGACGACTGTTTCATCAACTATATACTGTGTGTTTGCCACGGTGAATGAAAAAGATTTTGAATCATCGGCCACAGTAGAGGTTGTGTAAATCAGTCTAAGCAGATCGACATTTAAAATCACATTTGATTTAATAGCAGAGCTAACAATCGAATGGTCATTTAAAAATCTAATCCATGGCTTAAATTTTTCCACATCACATTTTTCTGGATTAAAATAACCAACCTGATTATGCGCGACAATTTGGAAATCGAGAGCCATTTAAAATAATAATAAGACACACACTTTCAGAATTTTAAGAATAATATTAAGAAAATTTGAATTAATTAAATTAATTTAATAATTCGAATTAAATTAATTATAATCGAAAAATTTAGACAAAAATATACCTCGTTAAAATTCTTAACTCGCAAACGCAGATTTGAAAAGCCTAAAGACACAAAACAGAAATTAAAATTAAAATCAAAAATACCCAAAATCAACAAACACAATGATTCGAAAAAAAAGTTTTGAAAAAATTATGGCAGCACTCCTGTATGTATATATATGTATGTATATATAACATGAGTAAATTGTTGAGTAAGAACTCGAGCACAAGAGTAACAATGGAGATCTGTTGGTTCGAAGAGAGAGAGAGAGAGACAAGACTGTTCGGTTTGAAAATGATGAGAGAAAACTGTTGTACGAAATGATAAAACAAAACAACAAAACTGATTAAGTAGTATAACTGGTATGACAATCCGGGATTGTCATACCGATTGTCATACCAGGTAAAAGAAGGAAAACAAATAAAAGAAGTAAAAAATAAAAAAAATAATAAACACTAAATTTATAACTGGTATGACAATCTGATAGTCATACCGATTGTCATACCCGTATAAAATAAAAGAAATATATATATAAAAGTTTATAACTGGCAAGACAATTGATAGTCATACCGATTGTCTTGCCAGTATAAAGCTATACTGAATCATAATAATCAAAATTTAAACTGAAATGACTTTCAGCAAGACAATTTCAATTGTCTTGCCGATTGTCATATCAGCTTTAAAAAAAAAATAAACACAGAAACACACATATATATAAATATGTACTGAAATAAAGACTTATATAACTTAGTAAAAATTCAGAAAATATTTACAAAATTAAAATAATTAAAATATTTCAGAGATAATAATATTTTCAGTCCAAAAATAGATTTCTTTTGAATTTTAATAAATTAAATTCATAGAAAAATATTTTTAGAGAAAATAAAATATTCTGAGACATTAAAATTAACAAGTTGAGTAAATAAATAAGATAAGATAATAGAAATTACATAGAAATAAGCAAGAAATATGATACAATGATAAAATAAATTTGCAAATGAATTTTTCATTTATGAAAAATTCATTTGTAAATTCATTCAAGAACATATCTCAGATATTAACTAAATTAATCACTAAAACTATTTAACATGCCCAATTTACCAACTAATCTGGTAAATGTGGATTCATCAAGTGGTTTAGTGAAAATACATGCTATTTGTTCTTCTGTTGGAACAAAAAATAGTTCAACAGTACCATTCATGACGTGCTCTCTAATAAAATGATACCTGATGTCAATGTGCTTTTTCCTCGAGTGCTGCACAGGGTTGTTGGTGATGGCTATTGCACTTGTACTGTCACATAAAATAGGAATTTTGTTCAATACAGAGCCATAGTCTCGTAGCTGGTTCCTAATCCACAAGATCTGAGCACAGCAGCTTCCGGCAGCAATATATTCAGCCTCGGCCGTTGAGTTGGAAACTGTTTGCTGTTTCTTGCTGTACCATGAGACTAGTCTGCTACCTAGGAATTGACAACTCCCTGAGGTGCTTTTCCTATCAACAACACTTCCTGCATAATCTGAATCTGTATATCCAACAAGGTTAAAACCAGATTCTTTAGGGTACCAAATACCTAGATTTGGTGTTCCCTTAAGATATTTTAAGATTCGTTTAACAGCAACGAGATGAATATCTCTAGGATCCGCTTGGAACCTTGCACATAAGCATGTAGCATACATAATATCTGGTCTACTTGCAGTAAGATAGCTTAACGAGCCAATCATACCTCTGTAGCTTGTGACATCTACCTTAATGGAGTTTTCACATGGTCCAAGCTTGACAGTTGTAGTTGATGGAGTCCTTGCTGATGCAGAATCCTCTAGATTGTACTTTTTGAGGAGTTCCTTGAGATACTTGGATTGACAAATAAATATTCCATCTAACCTTTGATTTACTTGTAATCCAAGAAAGAACTTCAGCTCTCCCATCATGCTCATTTCAAACTTGCTGTGCATTAACTTAGCAAATCTCTTATAGAGATTATCATTAGTAGACCCAAATATTATATCATCCACATAGACTTGGACTAATATAGTATCATTCTTATGTTTTTTAGAAAAGAGAGTTTTGTCTATGACACCTCTAATAAAGCTATTTTCAATAAGAAATTCAGAGAGAGTGTCAAACCATTTTCTTGGAGACTGTTTGAGCCCATAGATAGCCTTGAAAAGAAAGAAGACAAAATCCAAATGATCTGGATCTTCAAAACTAGGAGATTGCTCTATATATACCTCTTCATCCAGCTTTCCATTCAGAAAGGCGCTCTTGACATCCATTTGATAAACTTTAAAGTTTGAGAATGCTGCGAATGCCAGAAATATCCTGATGGCCTCAAGTCTAGCCACTGGAGCATAGGTTTCATCATAATCAATGCCTTCAGCTTGAGAATACCCTTTTGCTACCAGTCTTGCCTTGTTTCTTGTAACCACACCATCTTCATCTAGTTTATTCCTGAATACCCACCTAGTACCAACAGCTTTCTTGTGTGTAGGTCTAGGTACCAGTTTCCAGACTTGTTGACTTTCAAACTGATTGAGTTCATCTTGCATAGCAATCACCCAATCTGGATCAGTTAGTGCTTCTTCTTAGGTTCCATCTCAGAAAGAAATCCTGAGAACAGACACTCATTTTGAGTAGCACGTCCAGTTCTGACTCTAACATCTGGATCACCAATAATCAACTCAAAAGGATGAGCTTTATTCCAGACAGTCTGTCTTGGAAGATTTGATCTTGATGATTCGCCTTGAAATTCATTGGGATGTTGTGTCCTACTTGATGATCCTTCAGCATCTCCCCCTGAGTTGTTGCCATATTGACTTGAAGATTCTCCGTCAGTAGCAGTGGTATCTCCATTGTTGCCAAAGTTTCCATCACTATTACCTTGAGTATCATCATGATTAACAGGTTCTTCACCAGCAACAACCTCAGTTTCTTGACCATGTTCTGATTCTGAATCTGACATATCATCAAACTTCAGTTTCTCAGAAGGATCTTCAGTTTGGATACTAGGGAGTTTAGTGTCATCAAATGTAACATTGACACTTTCAGTTACTTTGTGTTGATCAATGATATACACTCTGTATGATCTTCTTCCATATCCAACAAAAATACCCTCATATGCCTTTGCCTCGAATTTACCACGACGATCATCTCCATCCTTGAGCACGAAGCATCTGGCACCAAATACATGAAAGTATTTGATAGAAGGTTTCTGTTCATTCAAAATCTCATAAGGAGTTTTCATGAAGTCTTTGTTGATTAGAGTTCGATTCTGAGTATAACATGTAGTATTGACAACTTCAGCCCAAAAGTACATTGGAAGAGCTAATTCAATTAACATCATTCTTGCAGCTTCAATCAATGTATGATTCTTCCTTTCTACCACTCCATTTTGCTGAGGGGTTCTAGGAGCTGAAAATTGTCTGGTAATCCCTTTGTCTGTACAGAATCCATTGAGAAGTGAATTCTTGAATTCTGTTCCATTATCTGACCTTATTGCTCTAACAGGGACATTAGAATCTAACTCAATCATCTTGATATGATCAATCACAACTTGTGGTGTTTCATCCTTAGAGTGAAGAAATAAAACCCACGTATACTTGGAATAGTCATCAACTATCACAAGACAGTAACACTTTTTTGACATCGAAAGGACATTAACTGGTCCAAATAAATCCATGTGCAATAATTGCAGAACACCGGTTATGGAAGATGTGTCAGTGCCTCTGTGACTTACTTTCTTTGACTTTCCTTTCTGGCAGGCCTCACATAGTCCTTCTGGAGAGAATTCCAGCTGAGGCAGACCTCTTACCAATTCTCTTTTTACAAGAGAATTCATTGTTTTGAAATTGAGATGAGAAAGTCTCTTGTGCCATAGCCAACTCTCATCTGACGATGCCTTTGCATAGAAACAATTGACTTCAGGATTGCTTCCAGAGTTCATGTCAGCTACGAACAGATTTCCTTTCCGGATTCCCATTAAGGAGGGTTTTTCACTTTTCTTGTGCAGAATCTGACACTTCAGTTTGTCGAATAAAACATTGTAGCCGTTGTCACAGAACTGACTAATGCTAAGCAGATTGTGTTCAAGTCCTTGCACAACATACACATTTTCAATGATAACATTTCCAGCTAGCAAACAACTATATCCCTCTGTTAAACCTTTGCTGTTATCTCCAAAGGTAACTACTGGGCCAGCTTTCTCAACCACATTTGATAGCAGGGCTCTATCTCCGGTCATATGTCTTGACGATCCGCTGTCAAGAATCCACACTACCGGTTGTACCTGTTTAATGCCCTGCAATACAAATGGATTAGACCTTCTTCGGAACCCAAGCTTGGCTGGGTCCGGCATACTTATAAAATTGGCCTTTATCAGGCAAAACAACATTCTTAATTTTAATATTCTCAACGTTCTCAATGATTGAACATTTGACCTTGTGAACTGCCTTGACAAATTTCTGTTTAGGCTTAGGCACAAATGTCTCCTTTCTAGCTTTAGGAGGACTAGCAGTCTTAGACCTATCATGCTTTCTATTATTCACATGCTGACGAGGAGTAGTCTTATCATTAGAAACATGCTTACCATTAAAATAAGCATACATCAGATTAAAAGCACAAGACATACAATCAGGAACACCACATGCTTTATGAGAGGGATTAACAATAGGCAACTTATGCATGGTAGACATGGCATTTGTGCTATCCAACTCATGTGTGTCTGAGTTAGTCTCAGTTGCTTTCACAACCTTGACTGGAACTTTTGACACTCTTGACTTGGAGACAGCTTTCTCATTAGCATTATCTTCAGCACGGATTTCTTCTTGAATAATAAATGAGGTCTCATCAAATGGTTCAGCAATTAATTCTTTATAGAGGGGTTCATCAACACCCTTAAGCACATGTGGTACTTCCCTTCCTTTAGCACAGACATGAGGAGGGGAGTTTATGCCTAATTTTCCAATAGCAGCATTATAATCATAACCTATTCCAGATGTTTGATTAACAACTTGCTTATTGTAAAACTCTTTGGACTTCGAACAAGAATTAAAGTAAGCTTTAACCTTAGCCTCAAGACCGGTGATCTTGTCTTTGAGAATAGTTTCAAGTTGTCTATAACAGTCAACTCTATTCTCTAGAAAAGATACTTGTTCTTTTAATTTATCTTGATTAATGTGCACAAGTCTTAATTCATTGACCTCTTTCTCAAGGTCTTTGATTTAATAATTCATTATCACGACGAGCACAATCTAAGGAACCTCCTAGATGATAAACTAATTCAGCATCAGTAAATTTTACCTCTTTTCTTGACGATGAGGTGTTTGCATCACTAGCCATGAGAGCAAGATTCCCAACTTCTTCATCTTCACTGTCAGTATCATCCCAGCTTCTTCCTTTTGCCAGGTAAGCCCTTTCAGATTTACTCTTCTGATTAGAATCGTAAGAGTTCTTCCTAACTTGTTTTGGCTTCCTGCATTCTGTGGCAAAGTGTCCCAACTCATTACAGTTGAAGCATCGAATGGTGCTTCGATCAACCATCCCTGTTTTATACCCACCACTGCTGGTGTTAGAGGATGAAGATCCACCTTTCTGGAATCTGTTGTAGTTGGACTTGTACTTGAACTTGGGATTCCTTTTGAATCTGACATTTGAGAATCTCTTGACAATAAGGGCCATTGACTCATCCTCCAATTGCTCCAATTCTTCCAAGGAATAATAATCATCTCCTGATTGATTTGTAGTAGGAGGATCAAATTCTGTTACTATCATATTTTCTTCAACCTTGGAAGACTGTACCATTCTTTCTGACTGTTGAGATTGTTGTTGATGTTCATCAGCTACTAGAGCAGTAGACGTGCTGACCACTCTTCCTTTCCCGTAAACTTCCTTCTGCTGAATCTGCTCCAACTCATAAGTCTTTAACACACCATAGAGCCTTTCCAAAGAAATCTCACTCAGATCTCTTGCTTCTCTTATGGCAGTGATTCTATGTTCGAGATGAGTTGGCAGTGTTAAAAGGAACTTTTTGTTGACCTCCCTGATGGAATAGTATTTACCATTAATGTTCAGGTTGTTGATCAATGCATTGTACCTCTCAAACACTTCAGTGATTCCTTCTCCTGGATTGGATTTAAAGTATTCATACTCAGAGGTTAGGATTTCTAACTTGTTCTCCCTAACTTCCTCTATGCCTTCATTAATAACCTCAATAGTTTCCCAGATATGTTTGGAATATTTACAATTCATCACATGTCTATTCATCAAGGGATTAAGGGAATCTACTAAAATTAATTGAAGGCTAGCATCCAGGGAGGCTTCTTCTATTTCAGCAGGAGAGAAATCCTCAGGATCTTTCACATAAGTTCTTGCTTTGGTGATCACCACATCATTTTCTATTACCTCTGGTTCAATAACCATAGGAATTTTTGGACCCTTATTTAACACTTGCAGATATTTGGGATTAGCAACTTGTAAAAACAATAGCATCTTCTTCTTCCACATAACATAATTTTCTTTATCGAAAAGTGGAATTTTAACGGTTCCAACTTTTTGTGTAGTCATTATGAATTTTTTGAGTGAATAAAAAATTCAAGGAGTGAAAGAAACACAAAAGTCTAGGATCTAGATTTGTACGTTAATCAGAAGGCTCTGATACCAATTGTTAGGTCCCAATATGTTTGTAAAAGGGGGGTTGAATACAAACTTTACCGTTTAATCGAATAAAATGCGGAATAAGAATTGAAACAAAATTCAAGTTAAATAAAACTTTTATTAAACTTGAAATGAGTTACAACAACGGTATCTGTTACAAGGAATTAATCTCAAATTAATTATCACAAATTTAGAATAAATTCGACATGAACTGCTTCTATTTTTGCAATAATTAGAATCAAATGCTAAAAGCGATTTGAGATTAAGTTCTAGGGATTTTGATCCGCTAGATAGTTACACAAAAACAACAAAAGAATTTCTAGTGGATTGGATTTAACAGTAACTGCTAGAAATAAATGCTTTGAGGATTTTACAATAATTTCTCTGCTTCTGTTTATTTTGTGTTCTTCAAATGGTTGGCTGTGTATTCAAGTGTGTTTAATGAATGTCTTCTGCTTCTTTTATCATAACAGTCGAAATGGAAATGAACTGCAATGACAATCGGTAGGCCTATTCTTTTGAACTAACAAGACTTTCGGTAGGACAATCAACTGTATTGGCATGACTTTCGGTATGACTATTGATTTTCATACCGATTGTCATATTAGTACAATCAAATTGTCTTGCTGAAATTAATAACAGATTTTTAATCTAATAAAAATTCTAACAAGACAATTAAATAAATTATCATGACTTTCGGTATGACTATTGATTGTCATACCGATTGTCATACTAATACAATTAGTTTGTCTTGTTTGAATTTAAATAGATTTTAAACCAATTAGAATCCTGAAAATCCTTAATATTAATTCTGAATTAATTAATCAATTAATTCAATTAATCAATAAATTAATCTTTGCAGATATAATTTATTTTCTTAATTAAATTATATGACTTAATTAATTAATAGAGAATTAATACTAATCTTGAGCATCATCCATTCTTCTGAATATCTTCTGAAAATCACTGAAATTATGAATCAATTCCACCACTTCAATGTTGACACTCGATGTACTGTCTGGTTCATGAGTGACTAACTTCCGTGACGTTTCTTCATGTCTTGACTTTGATACTCTGATTTTCTTCAGACTAAATCCTTGTAACTAATTGATACCCTGACGAGATCTCTGTCACTTGATTAAATCCACAATCTTGATTTATATCACTGAGGCTTGATCAATTTCTTGAGCTTCTTCCAGTGAATTAAGTCTTCAATTCTGTAGATGAATAATGTTCCTTAACCCTTTGACAGATGTTACTTTGTGAGATCTCTCTGACGACAGATCCACTATTTAGTTATTACATTCTTATTTGAGTTGAGTTAAATCCTCGAATAAACAAATAGGCTATGACATATGCCTTTCACAGTAGTCTCCCTACCCTTAAGCTTCATAATTTGTAAAAACTTCTAAGATTCTTGACTTCCGGACTGAATCAGAACATCAGACTTTGTCATCAGAATTTGATTATCAGAACTTGCTATCAGAGTTTGAGCATTCACAGCTTCAGAACTTGAATTCTTCTGTGTAGAAGATTTGCTAGAATCAGAAATTAGTTTCTGTGAAGAAACTTTGCTGCTTTGCTTGCATTGACCTTGACTTTGATCTTAGCCATTGCTAGGGTTTCCCTAGTCATCTTCAGAATCATCCTTCTTCTTCAGTGTTTTGCTAATTGAGCATTTGGACTTAACTACCTTCTCCCCCTTTTTGGCATCATCTGACAGGAGTAGAGAAAGAAGGAGTTCCACAGAAGATTGGATTTCATTGAGCTGTGTTTGTTGAGAAGCTTAATTCTACAAGACCTCATCCAGTTGGGCCTGCTGCTTGGTTTGAACTTGCTCAATAGCTTCCACTTTTTCATGAATTGGTTTGATAAACCTATTCTTGTCTAGCTTGAGCATCAAGTCTAGCTTATCAGATGCTTCCAAAAGTTTATCAACCTTTTCATGAGTCTTGGAGTGTAGACCTTGAAGTGCTTTAATACTGAGAGTAGTGACTTTAAGTAGGTGCTTGAAATCAGAATTTGTCAGCAACTCATCAGCTTTTAAAATATGTTCTGACAGAATATGTGAGCTAGGAATGAAGTCAGGTTCATTCCACTTCTTTGTCCACTCAACTCCTCTAAAAGTTTCCTCTCATGGAACAAGAGCATCATTTTCAACAAACTTAAGTAGTGCCTCCTTTCCAAGAATTGGAGCACTGACTGGAGCACTATCTCCAGAATCTGATAAAAGCTCATCATTTTCTGACAACACAAGAGTGTGTGTAAGTGAAGAAGATTCTAGAACTACTTCATCTATTTCAGGTTCCAAATTCAGAATTGGAGTATTAGGAATTTTATCATTTAATGGAGAAACAGGTGGAGTGAACTCTTTTACTTGTGGTGCTTCCAGATACAAAACAAATGGTATATGTAACCTGTGAATATCAATTTCAGGACCTAATCTTGAATCTTCAAATGTGTCAGTTTCTTTGACTGGAGAGATAGGAGGTGTGATCACTGTGTCTTGAACAGTGTCTTCAGCAGTTGTCAAACCTTCAATCACTATAGGTTCTGATGAGATCAGAGATTCTTGATCTCCATCCAACGCTTCTTCAGCATCCTCATATTGAGCTTATGTAATTTTCACACCTGCTCTCTTCTTCTTTGATCTGGACTTTGGTTGTGAAGGTGTTGCTTGAGCAGCATCAGAACTTGAAAGTCTTTTTCTTTTCAAAATCCCAGAACTCTCAGCTTCATTCTGTTTCTGAGGAGTTACCTCTTCAGCTTCTACCTCCTTCTGAAAAATTACCTTTTCTGCTTCTACTGTCACAAGTTCTGATGCAGGAAGCTGGATTGTTCATCCTCATCTGATTCGTCTCTCAGAATCAGCCTTCTCTTTCTCCTTGGTGGAGATTGAGGAACAGATTTGGTCCTTTTGGTTTTGGGCCTTGAGGATGTGTCAGATTTTACAACTGGCACCTTTTGAGAAGTACCAGAGGTTGGTTTTGTTTTGGATTTGAGAGGTGAGGTTCCGATAGTAGGTACTGATGGTTATGGTTGAGAGGATTGTGCTGGTTGATAGTAGGTTCTGATGGTAGGTTGTGGTTGAGTATTGGAAGGCTGGGTTGGTGGAGGTTGAGAAGTAGAAGGCTGTGTAGGTGCAACATCAGGATACATGGTTGTGTATGTGTGAGGATCAAAATTTACTAAACTACTTTACAGATTGAGGAATTTGGAAGGGTCTTAGTACATTCTTCTTATTATCAGCAGATAATAAGTCTGTGAAATCCCTTTTGTGAAGTTTAAAGGGTTCAGTTGTCTCACTAAAGTTTTGAGGTACATCGGAACAACAGAAATTATATATAAGCTGACAGAATTTAGCAAAATAAACTGTGTTTCTATCTTCTTTCATCCTATCACCTATAAAACCCGAAATTGCAGTAGCATAATCAAAATGAGTTTGATTAAGAAGGGCATACCCAGTTTGCTGACTCATTATTGGGATAGCATCAAAGTTGGAGCATTTGTTGGCAAAGGCTTTTGTAATGCAGTCGAAAAAGAAGCTCCACTCCCTCCTGATGTAGGGCCTCTTCAGTTGTCCCAGCCTGGAAAAAGATTTTTCATACCCAAGATTTTCCATCATATTTTGAAAAGCTGACTCCCCAACTTGTGAACTGTAAGTACAGTTTTCTGGCAGATGCAAAGCTTGTCGAATAGTAGACAGGGTGACCAAGTGCTCATCTTCCCCTGCTGTAAAAATAATGCTTGGGGACCCATTTTCACCACATCATCATATACCCCAGACCTCTATAACTCCAGAATTTATTTGCCTGTGAGAAGCTGTGGTTGGGTCAGAGCATACCCAATTTCACTTCGAGCGAGAAAATCTTGAATGAAGTGAAGTTCTGAAAGAGCCTCGTCCTTGTTGAGAATAGCCATATAATTATTGGGGAGAAACTTGGCTCCATCATAAATAAGATCTTTAGGTGCCATTTTAGTGAGAAATCAAGTGAAAATCGTGTGTTTGCAAGGTGTTTGATAAAATTCCTGTAAGAAAGTTCGTCAGAAAATAGAGAGAAAGAGAGAGGGAGAGAGAGAGAGAGGGGGGGAGTAAAAGTAATAAGAGATAAGATAAAAGAGAAGTTAAAAGATTTGTATAATCTTTTATCTCAAATATTTATACTCTTTCCAGTCAACGGCTCGTTTTGAAAGTAAAACCAACATTTTACACCTAGCAGCATGTAAACAGTCAAAACATTATTAGTGGGCACGATAAACGTGCAGTAATTATTGCTCACATGCGGTTACCAAAACAAACACGCAACCCATTAACCAAATGATTATCACTATTTTTATCTTCAATTAATTACTTTCCTGTGAAATATAACCGTTACAGTAAATACTAAAAATAGTCAAGTAATTAAAATGTGACACGTAAGCATCAGAGTTTGCATCAGAACTTGACTCTTATCAGAATTTAACGATCATCAGAACATGGCTTCTGTACTCAAAAACTGAATGACTATTTTTGTGATTCTTCACACAAATACTGACCGGTATCTTCATAGTTTAATCATCAGAACATAATCAGAACCTATCCTCAGAATTTATGCAAATAATACTTAACTGTTTATCAGAAACAACTTAATCACCACAGTAATTTTCATCATTCATATGGAGTGATAGTGTGTGTATGTGCAAATGATCAGATAAGGATTAAAGTCTGATAAACTTCAGTATATCTTAGAAATAAGGCATAACTGAGAAAAATGCTTAAAATATGTCTTGAATTGTGAAGTCTACTGTAGAATAAAGTTATGCAATAATCCACATCAAATGTTTGTGCTTATTTTATGCATCTTTTGAAATTCTTTAGACAGTGGCTTCTCAGTGTAAATGAGTTACAACTGCCATTAGAATTTATGCTGTTATCAGAATATTTCTCCAGTAATCAGAGAATGTGAAAAGTCACCAAGAAAAATCAATTTGCTTTTCTAATGCATATAACTTAATACAAGCAATGCACTTGGATCTTCCCTCTCACATAAATTACTCTAGATCTCAAAGGAGTAATGATGTCAATTTTTCTTCTCTTCTGTTTTCTTCAGATAAGTGAGGCTTATCAAGCATGTAGTTCATCCTTAAGATTTACTGACATCATAATTTGATAGATAAGAAGCAATAATCTAGTTTGTGACTTAGTAATAAGATACACAAAGTAAATTTGACTAAGATCAAAATCAGAATTTGCTTGTGTTATTGATTTCCACATATACAACTAATTCAAACATGGGATACATAGTTCGTTAAAGACTACTGAGTCAGCATCTAACAAGATAATCCTCATTGGATTGAATAGCCACAGAACATTTAAAACACTTTCAGAGTTTATAGAATCACATCAGATAGCAAGCATTGTTTAATATGTTACAATTTAAGCACAGATTACATGGAGATAAGAAAATTTGTAAACACTGATCATAAAGTCTGATGCATGAGAACAAAAACTAAACAGATTTTGAGAAAGAACCTGAAACCATTCCAAGTTCATTTACCAGTCTTGTAAAGGTAGCTTCATATAGTGGTTTTGTGAAGATATCTGCTAGTTGTTGATCTGTTGGAACAAAATGCAATTCCATTGTACCTTCCATCACATGTTCCCTTATGAAATGGTACCTAATGCTAATGTGCTTTGTCATTGAGTGTTGAACTGGATTTCCTGTCATAGCAATAGCGCTTTGATTATCACAGTAAATAGGTATTTTAGAAAATTCTAACCCATAGTCCAGTAACTGTTTCTTCATCCAAAGAATCTGTACACAACAGCTTCCTGCAGTAATATATTCTGCTTATGCAGTTGATGTGGAAATTGATTTTTGTTTCTTGCTAAACCAAGAAACCAATCTGCCTCCAAAAAATTGGCAGCTTCCACTAGTGCTTTTTCTGCCTATTTTGCATCCTGTAAAATCTGCATATGAGTAACCTATTAGCTTAAAATCTGATTCCCTAGGATACCAAAATCCTGGATCAGCTACTTGAAAATTCTTTTCACAGCTATTAGATGAGGTTCTCTTGGATCAGCCTGAAATCTTGCACAAAACAGGTAGCATACATGATATCAGGTCTACTTGCAGTTAAATAGAGTAAAGAGCCAATCATACCTCTATAGTTAGTAATATCTACTGATGCTCCAGTATCTTTATCTAACTTGGTTGCAGTGACCATGGGAGTTGATGCAGTAGAACTGTCTTGCATTCCAAATTTCTTGAGTAAATTTCTGGTGTACTTGGATTGATTTATGAAAGTACCTTCTTCAGTTTGCTTGACTTGAAGTCCCAGAAAATAACTCAACTCTCCCATCATACTCATGTGATATCTTGACTGCATTAACTTGGAAAATCTTTCACAAAGTTTTGTACTTGTAGAGCCAAAGATGATATCATCAACATATATCTTTACCAAAAGTAAGTTTTTTCCATGGTTGAGGTAGAACAGTGTTTTATCAATTGTGCCTCTGGTAGATCCACTTTCCAGAAGGAATTGAGCTAGAGTCTTATATCATGATCTAGGAGCTTGCTTAAGACCATAAAGTGCTTTGTCAAGCCTGTAGACATGATTTAGAAATTTTGGATCTACAAATCCTGGAGGTTGTTCAATATATACCTTTTCCTCTAAATCTCCATTAAGAAAAGCACTTTTCACATCTATTTGAAAGACTTTGAACTTCTTATGAGAAGCATAAGCCAAAAAGATTCTTATGGCTTCCAATCTAGCAACTGGAGCAAATGTTCCATCATAGTCAATACCCTTCTATTGAGAGTAACCTTTAGCAACCACCCTTGCTTTGTTTCTTGTAAATATGCCATCACTGTCAGTTTCATTTCTGAACACACATTTTGTACCAACAATGGATCTGTCCTTTGGTCTTGGCACTAGGGTCCAAACTTTATTTCTTTCAAATTCATTTAACTCTCCCGCTATTGCTTGCACCCAATCAACATCTTGAAGAGCTTCTTCCACTTTCTTTGGTTCAATTTGAGATAAGAAGGAATGATAGAGACATTCATTTGTTGTTGTTGTTCTAGTTCTGAAACCTGCTTCGGGATCTCCAATTATTAAGTCGGGTGTATGTGATTTAGTCCACTTCCTTGTAGATGGAAGTTGATCTCTAGAACTGGATCCTCCCCCATGATCCATGTTATCTCCATCAGCATTTTCTGATGCTCCCCCTGAAGTTATGCTCTCTGAGATTCCAAAATTTGAGTTGGATCCCTCAGGAATTGAAGAGTCAGAGTTTCCAAAATTGTCAGAATTTGGCTCATCAGCACTTGATGAATCAGAACTTGAAGAGTCAGTGACTAGTTCTGATGCTTCTTGAGAGTCTTGAGATGTGGTATAATCATCAGCTTGCTCCCCCTGAACATGTGCATTTTCCTTTGGAGTAATTACCATAGTTTCAATGACATCAAAATTTAACCCGTCAGAACTTACAGGATCAGGATTTAGGTCATCAAAATTTACGAAATCAGAATTTACATCTTCATTTTCAAATCTCAGCTGATCATGATCATTGAAATCTTCAAGTCCAGTAATCTTTTTATCATCAAAAGATACATTGATAGATTCCATAACAACCCTTGTTCTTAAATTGTAGACTCTGAAGGCTTTTGTGGAAAGTGGATATCCAACAAAAATTCCTTCATCAGCTTTTAGATCAAATTTTGACAGCTGTTCAGGATGAGTCTTTAGAACAAAACACTTGCATCCAAATACATGAAAGTATTTTAGATTTGGCTTCTTTTTCTTCACCATCTCATATGGTATTTTCCATGCTTGTTTATGAGTGTAGCATTCTGTGTAAAACAAGCAGTCTACACAGCTTCAGCCCAAAAATAGGTTGGTAGCTTTGCTTCATCAAGCATAGTTCGTGCAGCTTCAATAAGAGTCTGTTCTTTCTTTTTATAACTCCATTCTGTTGTGGAGTTCCAGGTGTAGAAAATTCCTGCTTTATTCCATGCTCTTTGCAGAACTCTTCCATGATTGAATTCTTGAACTCATTGCCATTATCACTTCTTATTATTTTAACAGAATCTTTGACTAACTTATCCAACTGTCTGACATGATCATTTAGAGTAGATGCAGTTTCATTCTTCTTGTGCAAGAAATACACCCAAGTATAACTTGTGAACTCATCCACTATAACCATAGCATATTTCTTCTTTACGATGGACATGACATTGACTGGACCAAATAGATCAACATGCAATAAGTGATAAGGCTCAAGAATTGAGGATTCAGTTTTGCTCTTAAATGAAGATTTTCTTTGTTTTGCCTTTTAACATGAGTCAGAAAGACCATCAGGAGCAAATACTGATTTTGGCAGTCCTCTCACAAGATCTTTCTTTACTAGCTCATTTATGTTGTTGAAATTTAAATGAGAAAGTCTTTTGTGCCAATTCCAGCTTTCTTCAATTGATGTTCTTCTTAACAGACAGATTGCAGAACCATCAGAATTTGTTGAAAGTCTGGCTTAATATATGTTACTATGTCTATAACCTTTAAGAACCATTTTGCCTATAGAATTACTTACAACTTCACAGTGTTCTTCAAAGAAATCCACATGACAACCGCTGTCACAGATTTGACTCACACTTAGCAGATTGTGTTTAAGTCTTGAGACAAGAGCTACTAATTCAATTATGATATTCCCAAGATTGATACTGCCATATCCCAAAGTCTTTCCCAAGTTGTCATCTCCATAAAAAACTCCTGGGCCAGCTTTCTCCACAAAGTCTGATAGCAGGGCTTTATTTCCAGTCATATATCCTGAACATCCACTGTCCAGAACTAGGATGTTTTTCTTGTTGCCCTGCAATCACAAAGACCACTATTGGTTAGTTTTAAGGACCCAGACTTTCTTGGATCCTCTGACCTTATTAAGTTTGTTAGCATTTGCACCGGATTTAGTTTCAGAGTTTATGCTAACATGCTTTTTATTAGATTTTATATAAGACTTTGCATCATAATTTACACTAGAATGAATTACACTAACTTTCTTTAAAGAAGGTTTTATTTGATAATAATCATAGTACAAACTATGATATTCCTTACAAGTATATATAAAATGCCATAAACTACCATAATGAAAACAAGGATTTTGTGGTTTAAACCTAACAGACTGACTCTTAACTCCTAATCTAGGAGGTAAAGAGTTTATATCTTTTTTTTCTTGTAAAAAGAAGCAAGATGGTTAGAGTTTCAACAATTATAGCATTTCTTTCTAGGAGCATTAGGAACAGGCATATAATTATTGTTTTTATTCACACCTTCCTTTCCATTCCTATTTTTCCTAGCTTCCTTTACCTTGTTCACATTCTTAATCTCTTTCAGCTTATACTTAAGCTGCTTCTTTGTCATTAAGCCAACATTTACCACAGTTGGTTTATCCTGTTTTGATTTGTCAGAAGTTGACTTTTCTTTGACTTTTGTTTTAGAGTCTTTCATCTTTTCAGATTTTGACTTGTCAGAATTTGACACAAACTTGACAGGATTAACTTTAGACTTTTCAGCTTTCTTGGTAAAGTTTGGTTTAGATGACACAGTTTCCTTTTCTTCTTTATCATCTAGGTAACCTAGACCTTCTTTCCAATTTCCATTTTCTAAGATTTTCTGGGTTGTTCTTCCAGAGTTAGTCCAAGTTTTGATTATCTCCTTTTCCATTTCTAGTTCAGATTTAAGAGATTTATTCAGTTTTAGCAGTTCATCTTTAACATACAAAGCCTCATCTCTTTCTTTCTTAGTTTGATGAAATATAACTAACTCTTTTTCTAAGTAGTCATTTCTGTTTATAAGAGCAAGACTTTCAGATTTTAATCTTTCATTTTCTAAAGTATGATCTCAAAAACTAATGAACATGGTTTTAAGATATAATCTTAGCTCATAAATATCATCAGTATGAAAAGCAAGAGTTGAATGAGGTACCTTCAATTTAGCAGTTCCAGAACTGCTATCAGTATTTGCCATCAAAGCATAGTTTACCTCTTCTTCAGAATCTGAAGTGTTTGCCTAGTTTTTCTTCTTTGTGATAAGTTCCTGGCCATTATCACCTTTTCCTTTCTTGCAGTCAGGAGAGATGTGGCCTCTTTCACCACAATTGTAGCATTTGACATTTGAGTTGTCTCCTCTGTCAGACTTTCCTCCTTCGCATTCAGTCTTTCTGAACCCTTTCTTTTCAGAACTTCCACCTTTCCTGGAAAACTTTTTACCCTTTCTGAATTTCTTGTAGGCTATCTTTGTGATACCCTTCACCATAAGAGCACACAGTTGAATCATCTCTGCATCAACATCCACTTCAGATAAATTTTCAAATTCTGAATCATCATCATCAAAATATGATGACTCTGAATCAGACTGTATGATGGGAGCCTTTCCTTTGCCCCTCTTTGAGACAACCACTTTAGGAGATTCCTCCTCAGCTTTAAGTTCAACTATCTTTGACTTTCTTCCATGCCTTTTGCTCCTTTGATCCATCTCAAGTTCATGAGTCTTGAGCATATCATAAATTTCATCAAGAGTAGTTTCGGCAATGTCATAGTTTTCTTTTATGGTAGTAGACTTCAAATCCCAATTTTAAGAAGAGCTAAAAGGAATTTTAGATTTGAATCTTCAAGATCATATTCCTTGTCCATCAGTGACAGATCATTCAAGAGTTTGGCAAATCTGTCATATAAATCAGTTAATGACTCATCTGATTTTGAGTCAAAGTGCTCATACTCCTGTGTGAGTATTGTCTTCCTATTCTTTTTTATGGCTTCAGTTCCCTGGAATCTTGTCTTCAAAGCATCCCATATTTCCTCTGCAGTCTTGCATCCAATTACCCTGTTTGACACGACATTGTCAATTGCACTATGAAGTAAATGCCTTACCCTTGCATCCTTGGCAATAGATGAGATGTCTTCAGGTGTGTAATCACCTTTCTCCTTTGGTATGGTCTAAACTGGTTGATCAGCAACTGCAACAGAAAGCTTGGTTGGCTTATATGGTCCATCATTAATTCTATCAAGGTATTCTGGATCTATGGCTTCCAGAAACATAGCCATCTTTACCTTTCATATAGGATACTCAGATGCTCTCGGTATGGGGGCCCTAATACTCTCATATCGACTATGGGTTTGATTGTTTTGAGTATCTTGAGTTTTGGTGGGCTTAGGTGGAGTTTGTGTTTCGTCAGACATGATTGTAAACTGGATCTCACTGTTTGTATATCAATAGAGAGGCTCTGATACCACTTGTTAGGTCACACAACACTATAGAAGGGGGTTGAATATAGTGTTTATACAATCAAATTGATTTAAAACAAAAAGTATGTAACAATAATCAAGTTTATTCAATATAATAAGCTCTGTTACAAAGTAGGTTAAACTACTCTCTCAGTGATGAACAATATCACTAAGAGCTGCTAGGGTTACAAAGAATAATCTTCTCGTGAATGATAACACTTATCGTGTGAACCCTAAGTTGTGTTTATATAGTACACAATTACAAGATATCTTCTAATTGATATGATATATATCTCTTCCTAAAATATATCAATCAGATATTATTTTCTACAAGTCTTCTAGTCGTCCAACTCCTACAACATATCTCCTTTTTTTTAGTCCAGATCCTCTCCTAGAAATCAGTCGCACTTTACTCCTGAAGCATATCCTTCCTTAAGTTCTGATATCACAAGTTCTAATAACTTAAATTCTAATATCTTCATGTCTTCAGTAAATCCTGATTTCCAGTAAGTCCTGATAAGTCCTGATATAAAAGTCTGAAATTAAAAAAATCAGATTAGACATGACATCACAAATATATCTAACATAAATAAAGGTGATATTCCATGTGAAGTAGAATCAATAGGTTGGTACGAGGAGAATGCTAAAAGGAATATTTTTATTAAGGAAGTTCAACTTGTGATGCATGATGGTTGTCTTCAAGTTCCTCCTTGTGCCAATTTTCCAATGATCCATGATTCTTGTTTAGCAATTGATGATAACTTTATGTCTGATGAGTCTACTTATTTAGTTATGATAGTCCCATGTGTGATAACGATGATTTGGATGAAATTGAAAGTCGTGCTTATGAATATAAAGATCCAATTTAGGAGGAGTTTATGAGTCATACTTATGATGATTATTCTGACATCTTTTCTAGCTACTTTGATTTTTTTAAGTCTCTTGAGAAAATGTGGATCATAAAAAGTTTCTTATATTTATATGGATCTAAGATATATTTGCACATCATAATTCTAATACTGATTCGTAGATATGTGCATATATTTGCTTTTTTACCACACTGATAATGTTGGTTGTATGTACAAGTCAAGCTAATGACATTAAAGAAGCGTTGCTTAGGAGGCAACCCAATTTTATAATATTAGTTTTTTTAATCCCACATGTTGCATTGATGTGTTTGTTTGAAATGATTCAGGTGTTAAGAATGATTTTGAATAAGAATAAAGGGTTTAGCATGATCATGCAGTGGATTGACATGCTTGTAATTCACATGCTCATTCAGCATAACTACATCAACAAAACAAGCGCTACGATAGCATTGGCTCAATCAAGCTTGTTATGGATCACGACACTTCAAGCATATGCATAGGGGAGTGCTTCTTTCATTCTTTTATATTATAGAATTATTAGTTTATTGTGTCATAAAGACATTGACTCATTTAAGTACGAGAATGTGTTTTTAGTAAATGTGTTAAACATGTTAAAAAAAGTCATATAGATTGCATTGTATCATATAGTTACATATATGTTAGTCGCATTGTATTGCATATCATATCATGATCTCAAGTTATTAGTAGTCCAAGTTGGTGACCTATGATGATACTATGTGTACCTTGTTGTTGACTAAGTCTTGCTATGATCACATACTAAAGATGTTACATGTGTAGTGTCAATTGTGCAGAGCTTATTTCTTAACACACTCTTATTATGCTCTTGAATTGAAACTTAGATATGCTTGTTTCTTGAGGGGTAGCCGCTTATTGATGATTAGAATCTTGACTATTCCCTTTTGAGCATAGTACGTAAATGCTTAAGTTTGGGGGAAACTATGGGGTGCACTTGTCTTTGAAAAAAAATAGATGTATGATAGTAGTAATAAATTACACGAAAAATGTGGTATACTTAACTAGGTTGGGCTCATTAATACTCGAGTAATTAAGTCTGAGGGGACTTTGTTCCTAGTAACCTAAAGCCTTTTATGGTTTAGGATTGCTGACCTAACACTCGCTACATGGGTATTGGTGCATAAATATTTAGGGATCTCGACCATTACACAGTTGAATAAACCACTTAATTAATATACGTGTAAATATGGTTTGTGAAGTCTTATGGCGGTCGTAACTCACTTACACTGAGGATCCACCTAACCTTAGACCGAGCTTGTGAAGTGTTATGGCGATCGTAACTCACTTACACTGAAGAGCCACCTAACCTTAGATCGAGCATATACAAAAACATATATCATAATATAGTAGTATTATATCGATAAAGGAAGATATGGAAATCCTTTGTTAATCCCGAATGATGGCTAGTGCTAAGTAATGAAGTGTTTAAGATCTATTCTAGTACTCAACTTGGGAGCTATTACCTCGCATGACTTGTCATGTTGAAATTTGTGTGTCTTTGTTCTTGGTTCATTACAGAGAATTTTGTTAAGCTAAGCACACACGCACACTCTGTACTTGTGTGTACTATGTTGTGATATTGTGTGTGAGCTTGATATGTCTAAACTTGGTGCATGAGCTGAGAGTTCTATCTGACTTGGCATGAACTGTTATATTTGAGATCTTTTGTATTGTCAATCATTTAGTTGCATTCATATAGTTGCATATTACATGGGTTAGATGGATTTTGTGGGTACATTCACTATAGGCCCTCACGAGACCTTACTCGTCCACTAGGGTTACCTTGGGGTTTAAAGGGCTTGTTGCATATGCCAAATGCAACCGTGATCACCTTACGAAAGTGGTATTAGTAGTAGTATATAATTATAATTTTACTCGAGGACGAGCAAAGGTTAAATTTGGGGGTATTTGATACATGACCAATTTATAGATATTTTATGCCATGTTATACTTCATTTAACCTTGTTTTGTGATGCTTTAGTCCTAAATAATAAGTACTAGTTGTTATTTAACTTGGATGAATGCTATAGTCTTACTTTTCTATGTCTATAAGAAATTATGGAAGAACAAGGTGCAAAGAGAAGAGTATATGATAAAAGAAGAATTTAGAGGAGTTTAGGACCTAAGCTGGGAGGCTCAGGGCCTGAAGGAATCAGTGGAGAAAATGCACTTATCTCAGGGCCTGAGCATGTGAGTTCAGGGCCTGAGGAAGGCAAATTTGAAGAATAAGGAGTTTAGGGTCTGGGCTCTTCTGAAGAGGCCTTGAGGACATCATTCAGGACCTGAGGTTAAGGTTCAGGGCCTGAACCTAACGAAAATTATAATTAAATAGCTTTCCCAACTTGTTTTGAATTCTCTTTTATTTACCTTATATGACTTTTAAAAGCCCATCCAAGTATATATAAATGTATGCATTAGGGTTTTAATAAGGGTAGAAGATAGATAACCATTCTGGAGAGAAGGGAGAGAAACATCTTGAGAGGGAGATTGGAAGAAGGAGTTAAGGGATTCATCCAGATTCCAAAGGAACTTTAAAGTTGTATTCTTTGTGCATCAATTCAAACTCATGGTTTGCGTTCTTAATATATATTTTATTTATCTTATCAAGAGTAGCTAATTCCTTTATGCAAGAGTTGGGTAGTATTCAATTGGCTTAATATGTTTGTTTGATTATATTATGATTTTCTTATTATTGTTAATCTGTCATTGAGCACTTTATACAGTTATAGGAGTAGCTAACTTCTAATTGAATTTTTAGGAGTTACAACGAATCGGGAAAGGAGTTGTAATTCTAGTACATGATATGATAGGCACAATTTAAGTATTAGATCGTGAGATTAATATGTGAATTGTGAGACTAAAAATCATTGGTTCTTAACAGTTTATAGTTATACTTTGTATGACCATGGGAGGGGCGTTCAATGGATACTTGTAAGCACTATAATCTACCTTGGGAGAGGATTTTATAAATATTAGAAGGATGTTTTTTAACAAAACAAGAACACAAATTAGATATTCATGATAACCATTGAAGAACCCTGATTCTTGGATTGTTTTCTCTCATAGTTATTATATAGTATTATCTATTTAATAGATTAATTAGTTGACAATTACACACACCCACAAATTATTCTCCACACTTCTGAATTGTGAGAAATAGGAGACTTGAGATTGGTATTGATATTAGTCCTTCCCTGCAAACGATACTCTAAAAATACCCTTCAACAGTAATCAGCATCCTAGAAGCACCCGAGGGACAAATCCCCAAGAAGTGCAGGAAAGAATCAGGGCTCATGAGGCTGAGATCCAAAGGCTGAACCGTAACTTGGAGGCGCACTTGACCCCAAGACCCCCACTACCTCCAACGAGGAGAAATCCTCTTATCATAGACCTGAATGGTCCATTGCAAAGAAGGACTATCATCCCAAGGGCTGATCCAAGTGATCTTCTTCCCCTAGGAGATCCAGATGATCCCACTCCACCATTCACTGAAGAGATAATGAATACCCATATCTCAAGGCAGTTTAAGATGCCCACCATCGAAGCTTATGATGGCACTGGAGATCCCACTAATCATGTCAGGACATTCTCTAATGCATTGTTGCTGCAGCTCATGAACGACGCTATTAAGTGTCGGGCCTTTCCTCAAACCCTGTAGGGAATGGCTTAAAGATAGTATTGTCGTTTGCATCCGAATTCTATCGGGTCCTTCAGAGAGCTAAGTCAAGCTTTTATTAAGCAATTTATCAGTGGGAGAGTGCATGAGAAAAGCTCAGCATCCCTCATGACCATTGTGCAAGGAGCAAAAGAGTCCTTGAGAGACTATCTGAACCGTTTCACTAAAAAGGCTTTGAAAGTCCTAGACCTTGATGACAAGGTAGCTATGATAGCACTGCAGCAGGGAACTAGGGATAAGTTCTTCAAGATGTCATTAGCCAAGCGCCCCCCTGAAAGCATGTTACAGCTCCAAGACAGGGCTGGGAAGTACATCAGAGTGGAGGAAAGCATGAGGAAGACGGTAGTGAATAACGAGCCTGCTGGTGGCAAGAAGCGAAAGACTGATATGGACAATATTGCTAAGGATAAGTATCATAGAACAGAGCAAAGCGATGATTCAACCACGAAGAAGGGAGGACTTGGACAAAAGTTCACTGAATATGCTAAGTTAAACGCTCCTAGAAGTCAGATCTTGATGGAAATTGAGAAAGATAGAGATGTTCGTTGGCCAAAGCCTGATAAGTGGCATTTTATACCACTTAGAACGTCTTAAAATGGCTTAAATTGGTGTCTTGAAATCAAGTATTTTGTGTATTTGATGCGTTTTTCTAGTGTTTATGCATTTCAGGGTATTAGTTGCATTTCGGAGGAGGAATCATCAAGAATAAGCCTTGGCATGTTTTCACCATTGCGAGAGGAAAAGAACGGGCAGATTACGACGAAGAAACGGAGCAAACATGGAATTTTTCCAGAAGGGTCCTGCGCGCCCGCGCAGCAATGCTGAGCGGCCGCGCAGCAGCCTTGCGCGCCCACGTAGAAATGCTGAGCGGCCGCGCAGGGTCGGGGAAAAAGATATATTATTTTAGACTTCTACTTCTGTTTGGCTTCCAACTTCTATGTAATCTGAGTTTTATGGGACTATTATATAGGTATTTTTGAGACGTTTTCATAGAGTATTAAGAGGAGATTATGTTTTAGTTTGTGTTTTGCGCAAGAAGTGAAGGAGATAAAGAAGAAGACCGATTTAGCACACAGCAACGAAGAGGAAGCATATATTCATGTGATTCTTGTTTCGTTGTAACGTTGGATACTAGTTTTCTTGCTTTAACTTATTTACTCTTGTGACGTACTCTGTTTTAATATAATCAGTTTAGTTATTATTTTCTTGTGTTTGTTTATCATGATTTCATATGAACCCATGATGGTGATAAGTTCTATTATGGGCTAATCGTGATCATGGGGTTGCAACGGATTTATTATGGAATTCTTTAGTTAATTGTTTAATACTTTAGTATGTGATGATTGCATGATATCTAGTATTGGTTGTGCGTATTCGTCTTATGTGCGTCGCGAACATATAAGATAGGGTGTTAATCTCTTGTGAAGCGATGGTGGATCTTGAGATTTAGAACTTGCCATGCTAGCATAGGTTCATGTATGTTGTGCATGATTAGTGGGTAACTCTAACAGTTTTATTTGCCCTATGTAATCAAAAAGGAATAACTTGTGCTTAAATCGTTGTGTTGTCAATTTCTGTAGACATATAGGAACTCAACATAATTGATGACTATTCAACTTCTATCTTAATTGTGGATGTTTGGTAGAATGGTATTAGTACAATGAAAGTTGGCTTTTATCAGTTTCATGTTATTCGATTAATATCATCACTGTCACATGCTAAAGGTAATAACTATGGCTACAGAAGGAAGTAATAATGAAGTTGTGATCTCATGAGTGTTTTATTATTGATAAATTGAAGTGTTAGTTAAGTGGTTAATTAAGTAGTTAATTATAGTTAATATTTAATCAACAATTTTAAGTGTTATTATCTTAACATTGAGAAGTAGTCATACATTGGTGAGTGAGTTAAATTAGACAATAAATTAGTCTGAGTCTCTGAGGGAACGAACTAGAAAGTATTCTATATTACTTGCGAACGCGTATACTTGCGTGAATATTAGTGCGTGATTTCGCCCTAACAAGTTTTTGGCGCCGCTGCCGGGGACTCGGCGTATTTGTTTAGTTTATGTACTTACCATCATTGGTCATTAGGACTCTGTGATTAGGACGTAGTAGTTAATTACTCTTTTCGGTTGTGTTTCAGGTACTTTAGCAAGCGTTTATGCAAACTCGTTCTCGTGCTCGCAAGAGGACCTTAGATACAGCTGAGGAGAAAGACGAAGTTCTTGATACTCCGGAGAAGTTAGATTTTGAGGATTCGGATTCAGGAACTGAGCAGAAAGAACCAGTAAACATGGGAGATCGTATTGTTCAAGCTGATCCAGCTCTTATGGATTTTTCTCGGCCTAAAATTGATGACATTCAGTCAAGCATCCTTCATCCGGCTATTCAAGCTAACACCTTTGAAATCAAGCCGGGCACTATTCAGATGGTGCAGAATTCTGTTTCTTTTGGAGGAGCGGCAACTGAAGACCCCAACATGCACATAAGGAATTTTGTCGAGATCTGCAGCACTTTTAAGTATAATGGCGTGACTGATGAGGCTATCAGGTTGAGGCTTTTCCCATTCTCACTGAGGGATAAAGCTAAAGACTGGTTACATTCTGAACCAGCTGGGTCAATCACTACGTGGAAAGATCTTGCGCAAAAGTTTCTGGTGAAGTTTTATCCAATGGCAAAGACTGCTGCTATGAGGAGTGCTCTTACTCAATTTGCGCAGCAACCTACAGAATCTATGTGTGAGGCTTAGGAACGCTACAAGGAAATGTTGAGAAAATGTCCACATCATGGAATGCCAGATTGGATGGTAATCACTGGTTTTTATAATGGTTTGGGGGCCCAATCTCGGCCCATGCTCGATGTAGCAGCTGAAGGCGCCTTATGGGCTAAAAGCTATACTGAGGCGTACAATCTTATTGAGACGATGGCTGCAAATGAGCATCAGAACCCAACTCAGAGGATGACATCAGGCAAGGTAGCAGGTATTCTGGAAGTTGATGCAGCCACCGCTATTGCAGCCCAGCTCCAAGCGCTATCAATGAAGGTTGATTCTTTGGCTACGTATGGAGTTAATCAAATAGCTATGGTTTGTGAGCTTTGTGCAGGTTCTCATGCTACGGATCAGTGTTCTCTTGTTAACGAATCTGTTCAGTATGTGAATAATTATCAGCGATAACAGCAGCCTGTGCCAGCGACCTATCATCCTAACAACAGAAATTATCTAAATTTCAGCTGGGGGAATAATCAGAATGCTATTCAGCCACCATATCAGCAAGGAGTGAGTAAACAGTTTAACCCACCTGGATTCCAGCAACCACAGCAGTATGCTACAAGGCAATCATATCCTCAACAGGGAAGTACAGCTGCACCTATAGTGCTGATTTTGAGGAACTTAAGCTGTTGTGCAAGAGTCAGGCGGTTTCTATCAAGACCTTGGAAAATCAAATCGGTCAATTAGCCAATACAGTGCTCAATCGTCAACCTGGCACTCTTCCCAGTGACACAGAAGTACCAGACAGGAAGGAAGCTAAAGAGCAAGTCAAGGCTATTACCTTAAGGTCTGGAAAAGTAGCTGATGCTGAAAAGGCAAAAGAAGTCGAAGCTGAAGTTAGAGATGAAGAATCTAAGCAAAAGGAGAAAGCGGCGGAACCAAGGAAGACTACTGTTGAACACACTCTGCCTGAGGCTAATACAGGGGAGAAACAGCTCTATCCTCCACCAATTTTTCTAAGAGATTGCAGTAACAAAAGCTGGATAGACAATTCGGGAAGTTTCTGGAGGTGTTCAAGAAACTTCACATCAATATACCTTTCGCTGAGGCTCTGGAACAAATGCCTAGTTATGCGAAGTTTATGAAGACTATTCTTTCAAGGAAGGTGAAACTGGATGACCTTGAAACCGTTGCTCTCACGAAAGAATGCAGCGCTGTTCTGCAGCAAAAGTTACCACCAAAACTGAAAGATCCAGGAAGCTTCACCATTCCTTGCACCATCGGCAATCTAACTTTTGACAAGTGCCTTTGTGATTTGGGAGCAAGCATTAATCTGATGCCCTTGTCGATCTTTAAAAAGCTGGATCTGCCTGATCCAAAACCCACATACATGTCGCTACAATTGGCTGACCGTTCCATTACTTACCCAAGGGGCATAGTTGAGGATGTGCTTGTCAAGGTGGATAAGCTCTTCTTTCCTGCAGATTTTGTTATTCTGGATTTTGAGGAAGATAAGAAGATTCCCATAATCTTGGGGAGGCCTTTCTTGGCTACTGGTCGTACCTTGATAGATGTGCAAAAAGGGGAACTTACTATGCGGGTCCAAGATCAGGATGTGACCTTCAACGTATTCAAGGCAATGAAATTCCCTACAGAAGATGAGGAGTGCTTAAAAGTGGATGTGATTGATTTTGCGGTTACTTCGGAACTCGATCATATGCTAATGTCTGATGCATTGGAAAAGGCCTTAGTGGGGGAATTTGACAGCGATGATGAAGATAGCAATGAGCAATTACAATATCTGAACGCTTCTCCATGGAAGCGAAAGCTCGACATACCATTTGAATCTCTTGGTACTTCTGACCTTAAGAATGCTGAAGGGAAGCTCAAACCATCAATAGAGGAAGCACCTACCTTGGAGCTTAAACCATTACCTGAACACTTGAGGTATGCTTTTTTAGGTGATTCATCTACGTTACCTGTTATTATTTCAGCTGACCTTTCAGGTAGTGAGGAAGATAAGCTCTTAAGGATTTTGAGAGAATTCAAATCGGCTATAGGATGGACCATAACAGACATCAAGGGGATAAGTCCTTCATATTGTATGCATAAAATTCTGCTAGAGGAAGGAAGTAAGCCAACTGTGGAACAGCAACGAAGACTGAATCCCATCATGAAGGAGGTGGTGAAGAAAGAAATTCTGAAATGGCTAGATGCAGGCATCATTTATCCTATTTCTGACAGCTCCTGGGTGAGCCCTGTACAATGTGTTCCTAAGAAAGGAGGTATCACTGTGGTCGCAAATGAAAAGAATGAGCTCATCCCTACTCGAACAGTTACAGGATGGAGAGTATGCATGGATTATAGGAAATTGAACAAAGCCACAAGAAAGGATCACTTCCCTCTCCCATTCATTGATCAAATGCTTGACAGATTGGCGGGACATGAGTATTTTTGTCTTCTGGATGGTTATTCCGGGTATAATCAGATTTGTATTGCACTAGAGGATCAGGAAAAGACTACCTTCACTTGTCCATTTGGCACATTTGCTTTTCGTAGAGTTTCGTTCGGGTTATGTGGCGCCCCAGCCACCTTTCAGAGATGTATGATGGCTATATTCTCTGACATGATTGGAAATAACGTCGAAGTGTTCATGGATGACTTCTCCGTCTTTGGACACTCATATGATGAATGTTTAAATAATCTGCGCGCCGTACTCAAAAGATGCGTGGAAACTAATTTGGTGCTTAATTGGGAGAAATGTCATTTTATGGTGCGTGAAGGCATTATCCTTGGGCATAAGGTCTCTAGCAAAGGTCTGGAGGTGGACAAGGCCAAGGTGGGAGTCATTGAAAATCTTCCCCCACCTAATTCGGTGAAAGGAATCCGTAGTTTTCTCGATCATGCGGGTTTTTATCGGCGATTCATCAAGGACTTTTCAAAGATATCTAAGCCGTTGTGCAATTTACTTGAGAAAGATGTGCCTTTTAAATTTGATGATGAATGTTTGGCAGCATTCGAGACTCTCAAGGAGAGTTTGATCACGGCACCAGTTATTACAGCACCAGATTGGATAGAACCGTTTGAGATGATGTGTGATGCGAGTGATTATGCGGTAGGTGCAGTTCTGGGATAGCGCAAGAAAAATCTCTTCCATGTGGTCTACTATGCGAGTAAGACTTTAAATGGGGCCCAATTGAACTACACCACTACTGAGAAGGAGCTTTTGGCTATAGTCTTTGGCTTTCAGAAATTTCGATCTTATCTGCTTGGTACGAAAGTGACAGTATTCACTGATCATGCAGCTATTCGCTATTTGGTTTCTAAGAAGGATTCGAAGCCGAGACTCATTCGTTGGGTGCTTTTACTTCAAGAATTTGAGTTAGAGATCAAAGATAGAAAAGGTACTGAGAATCAAGTAGCTGACCATCTCTCTAGGTTGGAGAATCCCGATTCTACTTCACAAGATAGGACGTTAATCAATGAATCTTTTCCGGATGAGCAGTTGTTTGCAATTCAGGAGGAAGAACCATGGTTTGCAGATATTGCAAACTATCTTGTCAGCAATATAATGCCTCCTAATTTGACATCCGCTCAAAAGAAGAAGTTTCTGCATGAGGTGAAGTGGTATATGTGGGATGAACCATATTTGTTTAGACAGGGAGCTGACCAGATCATCAGGAGATGTATCCCGTTCTGTGAGACGGAGGGGATATTACGAGACTGCCATTCCACGGTTTATGGTGGACACTATGGAGGTGAGAAGACGGCAGCTCGTATTCTGCAAGTAGGTTTTTTCTGGCCTACTTTGTTCAAGGATGCTCATCAGTTTATTTTAAGGTGTGATCGTTGCCAAAGAGTGGGAAATTTGTCAAGGAAGGATGAGATGCCATTAAATGTGATGCTTGAAGTCGAGGTCTTTGATGTATGGGGAATCGATTTCATGGGGCCTTTTATCTCATCTTGCAATAATCAGTACATCTTGCTGGCAGTCGATTATGTCTCAAAATGGGTCGAAGTTAAAGCTTTACCGACAAAGGATGCAAAGGCAGTGCTAAATTTTCTTCATAAGCAAATTTTCACAAGGTTTGGAACACATCGGGTAATCATAAGTGATGAAGGATCGCATTTTTGCAACCGTAAGTTCACTTCTATGATGCAGCGTTATAATGTGAATCATCGAGTAGCTACTGCCTATCATCCGCAAACAAATGGTCAAGCGGAAGTGTCTAACAGAGAGATAAAGCGCATTCTAGAGAAGGTTGTTTGTCCGTCAAGGAAGGATTGGTCTTTAAAGCTCGATGAAGCTGTTTGGGCTTACAGAACAGCATACAAAACTCCACTTGGGATGTCACCGTTTCAGTTGGTGTACGGTAAGGGATGTCATCTACCGGCGGAGCTTGAGCATAAGGCCTACTGGGCATTGAAGAAATTGAACCTGGATTTAGATGCAGCTGGTAAGAAAAGAATGCTTCAGCTTAATGAACTTGATGAATTTTGACTTCAAGCGTACGAGAATAACAAAATGTATAAGGAAAAGGTGAAGAGGTGGCACGATAGGAAGCTACATCCTAAGTTATTTGTGCCAGGGCAACAAGTTCTGTTATTCAACTCTCGGCTCCGACTTTTTCCTGGGAAGTTGAAATCAAGGTGGTCTGGACCTTTTATTGTCAAAACTGTGTTTCCACATGGAGCGGTGGAAATTTTTGAGAATGATTCGGACCAAGCATTCAAGGTTAATGGTCAGCGGTTGAAACACTACTATGGGGACATGGCAAACCGAGAGGTGGTTAGTGCCATGTTGTTGACTACGTGAGAAAGGTACGGAACGTCAAGCTAATGACGAAAAAGAAGCGCTGCGTGGGAGGTAACCCATGAATTGTTGTTACAGGAACCCTTAGAAGTTAATAACCTATCCAAAAACACAAAAAAATCAGAAAACAGGGGCTGAAAAAAAAATTTCCAGAGACCCTCTGCGCGCCCGCGCAGCTATGCTGAGCGGCCGCGCAGCTTGCTGCGCGCCCGCGCAGAAATGCTGAGCGGCCGCGCAGGGGTCGAGTTCCAGAAAATTTTTTACAGTTCAGAAAAAAAAAAAAAACACAAAAACCCATCACAGCCCATAAACCCACGAATTCTTTTCCCATTACCCCATGATTTTATCCCTCAACCCCACTCCTAATCTAATTTAACCTACTCCACACCCTATATATACATACACCTATCCCACATATCTCCCACAAACTTCCTACACTTAAACCCTCTCATAAACATCAAAAATCAGTTCTTACACACTTTTATTCACAAATCAATGGCACCCAAGAGAGCACGCACTATTGACAGCAGCATCACAGTTCCTACTGCTGATTCATCAAGGGGTACTGCTGCAAGGCCTCGGTTAACTGACAGAGCCGCGGAGGAGGAGTACACTAGGATGTTGGGGAAGCCGATTATGAAGGAGAGGGGGTTTTTACCATCAGGGAGGGATGGTGAGTTGTTGCCCATGATTGCGGAGAAGGGGTGGATAGCTTTTTGTGAGTCACCCGAAGCAGTACTGATGAGTGTTGTTCGCGAGTTCTACGCGAACGCGAAGGCTGAAAAGAATGGGTTTTCTGTAGTTCGTGGGCTGACGGTTGATTATCATCCTGCGGCGATTCGCAGTGTGATTGGACAGCGAGAGAGGAATCCCGAGGAGGAGAACTGGAATGAAAAGACTGCTGAGGACTTTGACTTGGATTTGATTTGTGCGACTCTCTGGCGACCGGGCACAGTTTGGAACCGCAGTCCAGCCAATAATGAGTATCGTCACTTTCCGGCGATCGCCATGAACAGGTATGCCCGTGCATGGAATGCATTTATATGTGCTAATATTTTGCCTTCTTCACATGCACACGAGGTCACAGTTGAGAGAGCACAATTGTTGTGGGGAATTCTGAATGAGGAATACTATGTGGACCTTGGTGAGTTTATCTACCAAGGAATTCTGAAGTTTTTGAGGGGAGCAAAGCATATGAACATCCCTTATGCATCCACGGTTACAAAGCTATGTCGAGCAGTAGGAGTGAACTGGCCGGCTCATGAGCAGTTGCAGTTGCCAGCAGCTCCGATAGATTCTGGCACTCTGAATGGGATGCAGGAGTGGACCGGTGGTGAGCCTGAGGAGCATGGGCTGGGTTATCGTCTTCCAGGAGGGTGTCCAGCACGAGGTGCTACTATGGCCAGGCCAGGGCGTGGTGAGGCTAGTTCTTCGAGAGCTCAGGAGGGTGCTGGGATGGGTGATGCCCAGTATAGGAGGCTTTCACGGCGGATGGATGCCATGTATGAGACGCAGAGCAGGTTTGCTCAGGAGCTCACTCTTGCGTTAGGGACTGCTTTTCGAGGCCTTGGAGCTGATATCCAGTGGCCAGTTTTTGGTGAGGACTCTGCATACCCGCCGCCTGATACTCACCCACTGAGGGTGATGATGATGATGACTCCGAGGAGGTATACCCTGTGTCCTTTCTACTACCTTCACTGGGGACAGTGAAGATTTTATGTTTGGGGGTGGTAGTTAAGGAATATTTTGTGTGTGTCATATAGCTGCATATTCATGATAGTTAGTTCATATAGTTGCATAATTTTTGCCATATAGTTTCTTTTATATAGCTTTATTTGTTTGTCATATCTTATAGCTCATGCATATACCATGATCCCTTTTGCAATGATTTATCAACTGAATTGTGATATTGATGCGAGTGTAGTGATAGCACTAAAGTGATATTAAGTTGTGTAGGTTGATATGCATGCTAGAAGCACTTGTACTGTCACTAAGTCTTAGAGAATGCTTAAGGACTAGATTGTTGTTATGATCTGATTATTTTCGAGGATAATCTATTTATTATGCTTAGAATTTGATAATAGGTTCTTAGTGGTAAAGGCATGAAAAAGAAAAAAAAATGGAGTAAAAATGGAATTTGTTGCTAGTTGTGGCTAGGCGTCAAATGGCTAGTAGCCGGCTCGCATGTTATGCGAGTAGTCTAGGGTTGAGCAAGATGGAGCGAAACGCACTTGCTCAGAGAAAAAAAAAATTGCATAATTGATCAAGAGTGGGCTCTTTGGTATTCGAGTTATTAAGTTCTTAGGGGACTTTGTGCCTAGTGACCTAAGGCTTTTAGAGTCTGGGATCCGCTAACCTAACGCTCGTTACATGGATACCATTGTATAAGTCTTTTGTGGACCTCACTCATTGCACGGTCAAATAAGCATTTGAGTTGTAAATAAAAAGCACGATTCCGTAGTAAGCTCCAGAGTTCTTGTAGTGTTGTATATCACTTTGTGCCTAGAATTTTTATTCTTTGTATAATCGTAGGATTGCCTTGAGGATAGTCTAGTCATAGTAATTGGTCTAGTTCCAAAGCATATCTGTTAAGCATTTGCACACACCACGTTTCTGGCGGTATGTCCGTTTGCATGAGTTTATTGATCTTTAGTGTCTAACTGCATTCGTTGAGACGTGGCAATTTGGTTGGTTAATTGTAGTAAGGGGGATCGTTGTATTTTCATATAGATTGCATTCATGCATATTTTTATTTGTTTTTGAGTCTGTGACGCTTGAGGACAAGCATCGATTTAAGTTTGGGGTGTGATAAGTGGCATTTTATACCACTTAGAACGTCTTAAAATGGCTTAAATTGGTGTCTTGAAATCAAGTATTTTGTGTATTTGATGCGTTTTTCTAGTGTTTATGCATTTCAGGGTATTAGTTGCATTTCGGAGGAGGAATCATCAAGAATAAGCCTTGGCATGTGTTCACCATTGCGAGAGGAAAAGAACGGGCAGATTACGACGAAGAAACGGAGCAAACATGGAATTTTTCCAGAAGGGTCATGCGCGCCCGCGCAGCAATGCTGAGCGGCCGCGCAGCAGCCTTACGCGCCCGCGCAGAAATGCTGAGCGGCCGCGCAGGGTCGGGGAAAAAGATATATTATTTTAGACTTCTACTTCTATTTGGCTTCCAACTTCTATGTAATCTGAGTTTTATGGGACTATTATATAGGTATTTTTGAGACGTTTTCATAGAGTATTAAGAGGAGATTATGTTTTAGTTTATGTTTTGCGCAAGAAGCGAAGGAGATAAGGAAGAAGACCGATTTAGCACACAGCAACGAAGAGGAAGCATATATTCTTGTGATTCTTGTTTCGTTGTAACGTTGGATGCTAGTTTTCTTGCTTTGACTTATTTACTCTTGTGACGTACTCTGTTTTAATATAATCAGTTTAGTTATTATTTTCTTGTGTTTGTTTATCATGATTTCATATGAACCTATGATGGCGATAAGTTCTATTATGGGCTAATCGTGATCATGGGGTTGCAACGGATTTATTATGGAATTCTTTAGTTAATTGTTTAATACTTTAGTATGTGATGATTGCATGATATCTAGTATTGGTTGTGCGTATTCGTCTTATGTGCGTCGCGAACATATAAGATAGGGTGTTAATCTCTTGTGAAGCGACGGTGGATCTTGAGATTTAGAACTTGCCATGCTAGCATAGGTTCATGTACGTTGTGCATGATTAGTGGGTAACTCTAACAGTTTTATTTGCCCTATGTAATCAAAAAGGAATAACTTGTGCTTAAATCGTTGTGTTGTCAATTTCTGTAGACATATAGGAACTCAACATAATTGATGACTATTCAACTTCTATCTTAATTGTGGATGTTTGGTAGAATGGTATTAGTACAATGAAAGTTGGCTTTTATCAGTTTCGTGTTATTCGATTAATATCATCACTGTCACATGCTAAAGGTAATAACTATGGCTACAGAAGGAAGTAATAATGAAGTTGTGATCTCATGAGTGTTTTATTATTGATGAATTGAAATGTTAGTTAAGTGGTTAATTAAGTAGTTAATTATAGTTAATATTTAATCAACAATTTTAAGTGTTATTATCTTAACATTGAGAAGTAGTCATACATTGGTGAGTGAGTTAAATTAGACAATAAATTAGTCTGAGTCTCTGAGGGAACGAACTAGAAAGTATTTTATATTACTTGCGAACGCGTATACTTGCGTGAATATTAGTGCGTGATTTCGCCCTAACAAAGCCCCTGAAGGCTGATCCAACCAAGTTGGATAAAAGCAAATATTGCAGGTTTCACAAGGATGCTGGTCATGACACCGATGAGTGTAGGCAATTGAAAGATGAAATAGAGTTCCTTATTCGAAAAGGAAGGCTGAGCAAGTATACTTGAGATGGAGGAGATAGGAATAACAATGGAAGAAAGAATTTCGATGATCATAGGAGGGATCAAGACAATCAGGGGCGAAATCCCCAGCCCAGGGGACCGGTGATAAATGCAATCTTTGGAGGACCACGACCCCGAGGGCCGGTGATTAATACGATTTTTGGAGGACCAACTGCTGTGGGCTGATCCAGAAACTCGATAAAATCCTATACTAGAGAAGTTATGCATATTGTCGGGGAAGCCCCAAAGAGGGCTAGGATAAGAGTCACAATGATGTTCGATGATTCTGATTTGGAAGGTGTTAAATTTCCACATGACGATCCTCTGATCATAACACCAATAATAGGGAACAGCCCAGTGAAGAGGGTCCTTGTAGACAATGGTGCCTCAGTGGACATTTTGCTTCATGATACCTTCAAGGTAGTCCCTTCTTCTTACCATTCAGTGATGAGGTTTCCCACCCGGAATGGGATTGGAGAAGAGAGAGGAGATCAAAAGATGGCAAGGAGTTATTATGTGGTCTCTCTTAGGGCAAATGGAGTTGGGGGGCAGGTTCTGCCTATCAAAGATCTGGATATTCGTGAAAATGATGAGAAAAGAGGGAAGCCATCAGAAGATTTGGTTCTGATTCCTTTGGCTCCCGAGGATCCTGAGAAAGTAACTTTCATTGGAGCATTACTAGAGGAGCCCTTTAGAGGGAAGTTGGTGAAGTTTTTACAAGAGATTAGTGATGTATTTGCATGGTCAGCAGCTGATATGCCTGGCATGGATCCGGAACTGATCACTCACAAGCTAAACGTAGAACCAAATCGGAAAACTGTGAAACAAAAGAAAAGAAGTTTTGCTCCAGAGAGGCAGGAAGCTATTAAGCAAGAAGTAGAGAAGCTCTTAGAGGCCTGTTTCATTGAGGAGATACTGTTTCCGGAATGGTTAGCAAACCCTGTGATGGTAAAGAAGGCTAATGGAAAATGGAGAATGTGCGTGGATTTCACTGATCTGAATGACGCATGCCCAAAGGACTGTTTCCCGTTGCCAAGGATAGACACATTGATAGATGCCACTGCTAGTCATGAGATGCTGAGCTTCATGGATGGATTCAGTGGATATAATCAGATCAAGATGCAGAAGGATGACATCCCAAATGTATCATTCATTACTGACTTTGGTGTTTTTTGTTATCTTGTTATGGCGTTTGGTCTCAAGAATGCAGGAGCCACCTAGCAAAGGTTGGTAAATAAGATTTTCAAGAATCTTATTGGCAAGACCATGGAAGTTTATGTCGATGACATGTTGGTCAAGAGTCTAGTGAAGACTGACCACATAACCCATTTGAGGGAAGCTTTTGAGGTCCCGAGAAATCACAAAATGATGTTAAATCCTGCAAAGTGTGCTTTCGGAGTGGGGTCTGGAAAGTTTTTGGGATTGATGGTCTCCAAGAGAGGAATCGAGGCCAATCCTGATAAAATAAAGGCTATCCTGGATATAGAACCACCGCGTTCCATAAAGGACGTACAGAAACTCACTGGAAGAGTTGTAGCTATAAGACGATTCATCTCCAAATCCGGAGACAAGTGCTTGTCATTCTTTAAATCCTTGAAGAAGGTTAAAGACTTCGTATGGACTGAGGAAAGCCAGGAAGCGTTTGAGGAATTAAAGAAGTATATGGCTCAAGCCCCGTTGTTGGCCAAGCCAGCTCTGAATGAGGTTTTGTACCTATATTTGGTTGTCTCAGAGAATGCCTTGAGCGTTGTATTGGTTAAGGACGAACTTAAAGTCTAGAAACCCATATATTATGTCAGTAAAATCTTGCACGGAGCTGAGTTGAATAATTCGACTATTGAAAAATTTGCTTTAGCCCTAGTGATGGCCTCAAGGAAGTTGTGTCCTTACTTCCAAGCTCACAAAATTGAAGTGCTAACCAATCATCCATTGAGAAATATCATTCACAATCCCAAAGCTAGTGGGATATTGATTAAATGGGCAATATAGCTGGGAGAATTTGACATCAAATACAAGCCACGAACGGCAATAAAAGCCCAGGCGTTAGCTGACTTCTTGGTGGAGTGTACCATACCCAACCAAGAAGTTGGGAGGCAGAAAGATACTATACCCCAAGACACGGAAGGTAATAAAGGAGACAAAGAAGAGGGTGTTAAAGAGAAGGAATACTGGGTTCTCTATTTTAATGGAGCATCAAAAAAAAATTCAAGTGGAGCAGGGCTTGTTTTACAAACTCAGATGGATTCTTGATTGAATATGCCATGATGTTAAACTTCCCAATCACAAATAATGAAGCTGAGTATAAAGCTCTGATAGCTGGCCTTGGCCTAGCAGGAACATTGAGGGTCAAGAATTTGAAAGTTTGTGGGGATTCCAAGCTTATCGTATCCAAGGTCAAGGGAGAGTTTGAAGCAAGAGATGAAACAATGGTTAAGTATGTTCGCCTAGTAAGGGCTGTGATGACTCAATTTGATGAATGCCATATTAAGAATATTCCAAGAGAGGAAAATGCTAAGGCAGATGCATTGTCTAAGTTTGCTTCGTTAGAAGTAGAGAAAAGTTTGAGGAGTGTGTACTTCCGCGTTTTGAAAACACGAAGCATCGATGTTAAGCTTGTAGCCCCTATAGGGTCGGGGACATCATGGATAGATCCTATTAAGGGCCATATTCAAACTGGTTGGCTGCCAAATGATGTGACTGAAGCACGGAAATTGATTGTTCGAGCAATGAGATATTCCTTGATCGATGGGATTCTGTACAAAAGATCTTAGATAGTTCCTTACTTAAGATGTCTCAGGCCTGATGCGGCACACTTGACCCTCGAAGAAGTACATAAAGGTATTTGTGGGCAACACTTGGAGGGCAGAGCACTGGCTCATAAGATAACCTGTTTAGGCTTTTATTGGCCAGAGATGATCGCTGATGCCAAAGAATATGTGAAAAACTGTGATCATTGTCAGAAATATGCATTGGTTGTTCAACAACCCCCCGAGATGCTAACTTCCATCAACTCTCCCATCCCCTTTGCCATGTGGGGAATGGATATACTTGGGCCTTTACCCCATGGCCACGGCATAAAGGAAGTTCTTAATTGTAGCTATTGATTATTTTACTAAGTGGATTGAAGATAAACCTTTAGCCAAGATCACGACTAAGCAGGTTGCACAATTCCTGTGGGAAAACATCATGTGCAGATATGGAATCCCGCACATCCTGGTCACCGATAATGGAACAAATTCAATAACGAAGAGTTCAGGAAGTACGGCGAGGAGAATGAGATTGAGTTACGGTTCACCTCCGTAGCTCATCCACAAGCCAATGGGCAAGTGGAAGTGGCAAATCGTATAATTTTAGATGGGTTGAAGAAAAGGATTGAAAAATCCAGGAATAATTGGGTGGATGAAATACTTCCAATACTTTGGACTTACAGGACTACTTGTAGAGTCACTATCGGAGCAACTCCCTTCATGTTAGAATATGGGGCAGAAGCAGTTGTTCCTGTAGAAATATCGCACTCATTTCCCCGAGTCCAAGCTTTCAATGCAGAGGAAAATGAGGAGGGGCAAAGATTAGCCCTGGATTTAATAGATGAAGTACGAGATGCGGCGCACGCAAAGATAGTGGAATGTCAGAAGAAAGCCTCTTTTTATTACAACCTAAGGGTAAAAGAGAGATTCTTCAACCAAGGAGATTTGGTCTTAAGGAAGGTGGAAGCCTCTGGTGTATGGCAGAAAGGAAAGCTTTCCACAAATTGGGAAGGACCATAAAAGATTAAGAGCATTCAGGAAAGGGGATCTTACAAGCTGGAAACCATGGATAGAGAAGAAATACCTCGGACTTGGCACGCTCAAAACTTGAAATTGTGGCCTCAGCAGAAGTAGTTAGAGAAGGGGAAAGAGGAATATCCTCAAGAAAAGGTCCTAGCACGAGAACAGAAGGCACTGGATAGGCTGCAAGGGTCACCTCCGGGATCTTCTTTCCAATCTCCTACATTATCTTCTCCCAGCAACTAGAAAAGGTCTCGTGAAAGTTAGCATCATACTCGGCATTCAGGACTTTTTGAAAGTCCTGAGATGCTTTGTAATCAGCAATAACCTCAGCTCGAGCCCTCTGAGCATTTAGTTCCAGCTAAGCGAGTGAAGTTAGCCTCTGAGGCCTTAAGATACATATCCCTATCCCTTTCAGCAATGGTCAGGCTAGTCCTCACATCCTTCAGGTTGTGAAAGGCTGCCTGAAGATAGGTATTCATCTGCGCAAACATGTTCAAACACAATAAGTAGTGTGTAAAGAACGGAGAAAAGATCGTAAAAACTGAAAAAGAATAAGATAAGGAAGAGGCTTACTGAAGCTATGGCCTGAGCACCCAGACGCTCGATATGTAGGTCGTCAGAAGACTCTACTATCTCGACCCTATCACGAGGCATAACCACGCTCTCGGACCAAATAGCAGCAGTCTCAGAGCTCCCCACTACCGTGTCCCTCCTTTGAAGGACCCAAGTCACAATGAAAGGAGAAGTATCCTCATCGAGGCTAAGGGGCCTCTCGGATATGATGGTAGGGAAGGACTTCTTAACCACTGAAGGGCCGTCTCCAATCCTTACCTGCTTGTCGTGGTGAGTCTCAACAGCGGAGCCCTTAGTAGCACGGGCCTCCCTTTTTAAGATAGAGTCCAGAGCTGCCTTAGCTGCAGGGAAATATACAAACATTAGAAAAATAACGAAGATATTGAGATGAAAAATGAAATAAAAAGGGGAAAGAAGTACCCTCGGGACCCCGGTCGCTAAGACCTAAAATTTCCAAGTTGCCCTCTGACAGAATGAGAGCACAATGATGCAAATTATCAGCAGTAATGGCCCTGATGGCCGCATCTTCATCTACTCCCAGTTTTAAATCTCTTAAAGAGCCGTCTATACTTTTTAAGAAGTTGGGCCAGAAAAAATGGTCCCAACTCTCCTCGGCATCTAGATATACATAAAACCACTCATTTTTCCAAGTTGGATACGAGTCAGGATTGGTACCAGAAATATAGCAATAACGGGCCAAGGATATGTGAACTATTTTGACCCATCCTTGGTCCTCAGGAGAATTTATAAATTTAAATAAATAGCAAAAAATGCATACATTGGGCTCAAAGCCATGTTTACGGGATTGGGCCATATAGGAGTGAATAAAATGCCATGAGTTAGGGGTAAGTTGGGTTGGACAGACTGGGGCTTCAGCTAAAAGGCAGAAAATAAAAGGGTGTGGAGGAAGACGAAAACCAGCATAAAAAGGTTTCCTTATAGACCCGAATGGCCCCAGACAGGCCCTATCATTTGGGCCTGGAGCCACGGCCCTATAAGGGTGTGAAATACCAAATAAACGGCCTATAGTCCCTACTTTATCATAATCAAATCTAGAAGGGTAATTATATGCATCTACGTGTAACATATTAGAGAAGGCTTGCCCAAATTCGGTTAAAAGATCCCTAAGAGAAATAACTGAAGAATGGACTAGAGATTTTTACCTCGGCTGGCCCTAGAAGGATGGGGAGCAGCTTGGGGAATCTGGGAGTGGGATGAGCCAGAATCCGCCATGGATGATAAAAACTCGAAACCCAGAAAGCTCTTGAAGATGAGGAAGGAGATGAAGATTCAAACAGAATCTTCAAGAAAAAACCTAGAAAACGGCGAGAACTACGACGAAAAGAAAGGCGGGGAATCGCCTTGTGGAAAAAAGGGAGAGAAAATATTGTAGAAGGAGAGAATTTTTGAGAAATTTGAGTAGAGTATGAGAAATGAACTCACACTCCACTCGTTTTATAGCCGAGTAGAGGGAACTCAACCGAAAAATAGGCCTAAAAGAAATGGGCCTGTCAAGTCACCAAGGGCGGGAAGCCCAGGCGTTTTGAATTTAAAAATTCAAATTCTAGAACATTCTTTACTAAAGAATCAAAAACATAATTCTACTTACCCTAGATTTATGAAAAAATCATAGGGTATGAATTGAGGTACCAAACCATGTCTAGAAGACATGATCCCTAGGCGTGGTTCATAAGGTGTCTCATAGGTGGGGGTGACCCACGCCTAGGATATATTGAGGCTTGAAAGCCAAACCACGTCTAGGAGACATGATTCCTAGGCGTGGTACAATGTATGCTTCCTAGGCGGGGTAACCCACGCCTAGGATAATAGAAGGGTTGAAACTCAACCACGCCTAGGAGACATGATTCCCAGGCGTGGTACAATGGATGATTCCTAGGCGGGGGTAACCCACGCCTAGGATCTTGACAGGGATGGAACCCAAACATGCCTAGGAGACATAGTTCCTAGGCGTGGTACAGAACTTGTCTCCTAGGCGGGGGTGACCCACGCCTAGGAAGTATGGAAGGAATGGAACCTAACCATGCTTAGGGGACACAATTCTTAGGCGTGGTACAGAACTTGTCTCCTAGGCGGGGGTGACCCACGCCTAGGAAGTATGGGGGGATCCAACAGCGCTTAGGATACAACATTCTTGGGCGTTGTTGGTAACATGTCTCCTAGGCGGGGGTGACCCATGCCTAGGATGCATGGCACCTTAGAAGCCCATTTTCTGAATTATTTAATTAATCAGAAAATGGGCTAAAATCAGGAAAATTGCTAAAAATTCCCTAAAAATAGGGAAAAATAAGCAAAAAATCCCAAAAATTCAGGAAAATACAAAAATAATGTTCAAAAATTTTTTTTAATAAAATATTCTTGAAAAATTAAAGGAAAATAACTATGAATGTCAGCATATTCCTAAAAACTAAGGAAAAATCATTAAAAATACCAGAAGGTACACAGAAAATCCCAGAAAATTAGGGAAGCCCATAGGGATGGACCCCAAAGGGAAAATCATTGTAAATGTGTAGGTCGCTCCACACTTTACAGTAGAAACGATAATCAGGAAGGTATAAACTTCAACTTCTGCAAAACCTTTGCAAGGTTTCGCAAAAGTTGGGGGGAAAATGATATGGGCCTAAAATTAGCCTAGAAATATAATTAATGTTAAATTGATTAGACCTGATATGGTTCAATAATGAAGCCCAATTAATGAGGCCCAAAGCCCTGATTATATATTAATTTCATAATTAATAAATAGGGAGGATTACTAGTTCATCAAATGAGTCATATCATTGATATAATTATATAAAAGATATCCCCAAGGGCACCTACACCAACAAGGAGTCTGATTCCTTTATTTTAGGACTTCAAAGTTTATCCAAAGTTTGAGAACTTGTTAAACAAGTCTCCTAACCCTAGTCCAACTCAAGGACATCTAACATTTATATAAAGGGTCCTACCCCATCAATTAGAACTATGTTTTTTTGATTGATTCTCTAATTCACAGAGATACGTAGGCATATCGAAAAGGCAGAGTTAAGCTACGAAACACGAGAGCAACCATTAAAGGCCTTGAGCTCCAGAACCTTAGTAATAAATACAACAGTTAATATACCCTAAGTTTTTATCCATAACAATACTAAATATCTATGAGTGAGATACTAGCACTTAAATATTTATAATTATCCTTGAATAATCACCAATAGGATATATGACTTATATACATGGCAATCACTCTTTTGATAATTAGTAATTTTAGAAATACTTTCTAAGCATATATAATATTAAGAGTTTTATGCACATAACTTAGAAAATATTTCAACATTCAATATTAATAATTTTAGAAATAAGCATTGATTGCTTAGACAAAAAATTCTAAATAATGTCACTAATACTAAAAGTATCACAAATTTTCGTACAAGAGACAAATAATTATGCTGCATATTTTAAATTATGAGACTGATATGGAATGGAATTGTCTACCATCATAATTTAAATCAATTAAAATAATATTCAAACTTAATGATATAATACTTAATTACCATAAATGTACATGACATTGTAATTATGATAATCAAGATAGTAGCATTAAGTACGAGGTACTGGATTACTAATAAATTCACAAGTCCTTTATATATTAAAGATTTAATACTTGTGAACTTATATAAAGAATTCCTTACAAATGGGATTTTCAACTAATATGAAATGAATGATATCCCATACTTACAAACCAGCCTAGAAAATTTAACTTTATCAAGTGATTTAGTAAATGTTTCTGCAAGTAACTCTTTGACTAAAAGACATCCTCTCGAGATAAGTGATACCTGGTGTCAAGGTGCCTTGTCATAGAGTGTTCCACAGAGTTGTTGGATTTGAAGTTATTTCTCATCATAATAGAAAATCAATCTTCTTCCATGAAGTTGATAGCTTCCCGAGATGCTTCTCCTGTCACTTAGGTTGACAGCTTCAGAGATGCTTCTCCTGTCTTTCTTACAACCTGCATAATCTATATCTATATAGCCAAACATATTAAGCACAATATCTTTAGGGTACTTTACTCCAATAGTTGATAGTCCCTTAAGTATATAATAATGTTGTTAATAGCTATGAGATTGGATTCTCTAGGATCCACTTGGAACCTTGCACTTTGGCATCTTCAGAACATTACATATTGTCTATTTACATTTGAGTAAAAGAGTGAGCTTTTTATACCTCTATAGCTTATCATTATACCTGAGTTGCATTGATCAAGCTTTAGTGGTTTCTTCATTCTTTTGGTTTGCTTGTAGTAATTCCAAATAGAATTGAAACCTTTCCAACATGCTCCTCCATACCTACTCTACAATTACTTAGAAAATAATCTTGCACAAGTTTTTGTTAGTAGACCAGTATATAACATTATCATTATATCACTACATATATATAACATTATGTTTGCGCGTAGTGATAAGAGATTTATTAATATGATGACTATACTAGTTCATATTTAACTGTAACTTCGGTTAGAGTGTCATACCATGTCCTTGACGATTTTTTGAGTAGCATACTAGCTCATACCAACCTGAAGTGAGCTTGTGAAGAAGAGATATACATAGCCCAATAGATCTGCAACTGGAAAATTCATGAACTGTTATGAATTGACTTCATCTTTTAACTCACCAACCAGGAGTGCACTTGTACAAATCTAATATTCTCAAGTTTGAATATGCATCAGGTGCCTGATATGTCGTAATATTCTCAAGTCTCGTTGATGAGTTGATTTTGTATCTACTTGAAACACTTCATTACAAGCTTAAGTTGGTGTTTTGGACTCAAGTTGTTGGTATTTTTGATATGTTTTTGTGTTACTGCATTTCAGGTATTGGTTAAATGAAGAAAGGAGCTTTTCAAGGAAATATTCTGAAAAGAGTTAATAATTGGAAGCCTAGGACATTCTCAAGTTGTATAGAATCTCGTTAGCTTCGCTTGGGCAGTTGAATCGCCTAATTCTGGTGAGCAGAACTCAAGATACGGCCAAAAGAAGAATCAACAGAAAAATCCAGAAGTCAGGTGCAGCCGCCCCCAAAACCAGCGCGCCCGCGCTGACTTTCTGCCAAAACAGCACAGCCGCCCCACCCCGATTTTTGCCCCAGAATTCTGATTTTAGTAGAAATTGAAGATTTTGAGAATCCTGATCATCCTTGAGCCTATATATATCAATAAAAAGACGTTTTTAACAACAAGGAGACCAAGGGAGAGCAATACGAAGACCTAGAGAGCAGAAGATGGCACAGAGAAGAAGACTTTCATATTCTTCAATATAGTTGATACTTTGGATGCTTGTTTTCAATTTGTCTTGAACCCTAGTCCTCTTATATTGTTTATTATCATGCTTTCATCGGAACCCATGGTGACGACGAGTTCAGTTATTAACTAATCGTTATCGTGGGGTTCTAACGGATTTACTTATGGATTTCTATAGTTAATTTGTTTCAATATCTTGGTGTGTGGTCATTGCTTGATATCCTAGTATTGGTTGTGCTTATTCATCTTATGTGTGTAGCTAACATATAAGATAGCGTGTTAATCTCTATTGAAGTGAAAGTGAATATAGAGATTTAGAATTTGCCATGCTAGCATAGTTTCGTGTATTTGTTATGCATGATTCGTAGGTAATTTTAACCATCTTACTTGCCCTATATAATCACGATAGATAACTTGCGCATTAAACCTTTATGTTTTCAAATTCTATAGACATATAGGGTCTCAACATATTTGGTGTCTATCCAGCTTCTATCTCTTTTGGGGATGTCTGGTAGTAGGGTATTCGTACAATGAAAGTTGGCATTTACTAGTTTCGTGTTATCTGATTAGTTGTCATCACCATTGCATGCTAAGATTAAGAACAATGACATTGAATAAAGTAGTAATGAAGTTAGAATCCCATGTTTGTCTCATATAATAACTCATTCACTTTTAATCTCTTAGTTAATTGCATGTTAGTTTAATCTTAGTTATAAATATCTCAACTTGTTATCGTCTTACCATTGTTGCATAGGTACATAATCTTAATTTAACCAAAAAGAGTCTCTCTGGGAACGAATCTGATTTATATCTTATACTACTTGTGAACGCGTATACTTGCGTGTAATTTTAGTGCGTGTTTTCGCCCTAACAAGTTTTTGGCGCCGCTACCGGGGACTCGGTGTAATATCCCATATTTTCAGATATTATTTTTATAATTATTTGGAATTGTTTATGTGATTTTATGTGAATTTTGGTGAATTATCTGATAAGTGGAATTGATGTTTGGATGTTTATATGTGATATTATTTGAGTATTTGAATTTTTATATGTCCAGAATAAAATATAGATAATTGTGATATTTTTCTGGTAATTTTTGGACTGTTAGATGATTTTATATTGATTTATGTATTATTAATTATTTTCTGAATAATTACCAAAATTATTTTATAAAGCCGGGAATCGTCCGACTTCAACCGTTTTTGCGTTTTTACAACCCGAAACTTTTCCGAAAACTCCTTCCTAACCTAATCTGGTAATTCCGGACATTTTCCGTGTTTTAACTTTTTCGATCCGGATTACGGTTTGAACCGTGCGTGGCCCGGCGCAATATTTTCGATACGATAATCATTTCGGTAATCGACAAAAACCCGTATTCTCGAGAGACGGGATATTTTTACGTTATTTTCGTATATAGTGTTTTATAAAAAGCTCGGTTTTGATAATTATCCAATTCTAGTATTGAATTGTATCGTTTTTAAAGTTACTTAGTGGCTAAGTAACTAATTTAACGATCCAAAACGATCCAGAACGATCCAATATTCCATAAATATAAATAGCCTATTTCTTATTTCGTTTATTTCGTTTATTCATTTACAACCAGTTAAAACACTGTAAATACAGAGAAAACCCCGAGAAACCGATACGTTCCCGAGAATCAAACACACGAACGAAGGCGTTATCGAACTCCGATTCGGGCGTGCAGCATATCAAAACGAAGCTATCGAAATCTTCTTTCTGAATCAATCATCAGTTTCTTTCCAGAAATCATGGTAATTTTCTTATTTAATTATTTATATTTGAATTATTTGATAATTAAATTATGAAAATTTGTTCTTGATGTTGTTGATGTGATTTGATGCTTCCATGTTGTAGAGCATGTTTTTCTGGTCGATTTGGTATATTATACTTCAAAAATAGAGTTCAATATCATATAGAAATTAAGGTTTGATTTTCTGAAAATTTCTTGAATATGTGTTCTTGGTGTTCTTGGAGAATTCTGAAAATCAAAGTTAATTTTGAAGGTGTTATTGAACACCAAATCACAAGTATGAATAACCAAAATGAATCACAGACCATTCTCTATCATTTTATATCATCAAATCGTTCCAACAGTTGTTAAATTTTAAAATCGATTTTTAGGGTAATATTCGAATTTTTGGGGGTTTATGATTTAGTGGTTTTTGATTATTTGTGATAATATGGATCAATTGTAGATGTTCAGGGGTTTAATTTGAGATATAAATCATCGATTTTGATATAGTATTGAATGAAATCAGACTTGGCCGAAAAAGCTCGGTTTATCGCCGGCTTTAATGGCTATTTTGGCCGGAGTTTGGGTTCTGCAGCCTCGTTCTTGATGTTGATGATGTTACTGTGTTGTTGGGTTGTTGCTAAACGTAGTTGTGCGAAGAACGAAATCCAACGGCGTTGATTAGAGCCCCGTCGGTGGTTCGACGAAACCTGACCGGAAAATCTGCCGCCGCCGGAATCTGCAGATTTTTCCGGCGGTTCTTGGTGTTCTTATTCGACCCGACTCTCGACCCGTTTCAGTTTATAAAAGACCCGACTTTGATCCTCTTTTCCCTAACTCAAATTTCAGAAATCTGTTTCTGATATTTTCTTTTTATTTTTAATTCAAAATTCTTTTCTTATTTACAAAATTCATTTTTTTATTTTGAAATTCATTATTTTAATTCTGAAAATTTATGTTAATTCAAAAATAAATCCAAATTATTTAATTAATTAATTTTAGTTGATAATTAATTATTTAATTGGTCAATTAATTTAAATTTTAATTGATTAATTAATTTAATTAGTTATTAATTAATTTTAATCGATTATTTAATTAGATTTAATTAATTATTCTTGATTTAAAAATTCTGAAAAATAGTTTCGAACTTTAAAATATTATTTTAAATTATTTTCCAGGCTCGATAATTTTTATAAAATTATTTTCGGGTGTTCGAGCCCTATTATTTAGTTATAAAATGATTCGGAGACCCGTTTTAATTCCGAAAAATGTTCAAAAATTCATATTAAATAAACCGTTCGTCCGTTTAATACGAAACGAACGCGTACAGACTCAGAAAAATATTCCGCTTTCAATAAAAATACTTTCGAGACCCGAATTCTTTTGTTTCGAAAGGTCGCTTATTTTACGAATCATTCTGAGTCGATTATTGATAGATAAATCATATTTTTGACCCGATTTCAGTTTTAAACTTATCGAGTCGAACCTTTTGACGAACCGAGTCATATGTGATATGAATTATGTGATACGTGAGTTATGTGTTTACATGCTACGTGAATTATGTGCATATGTGGGTCAATGGTCTTGTGTTTGACTGTCTTCTTTATATGCGGGTTGTCGTATGGGTAGACAATAGGGTTTGACGCGCAGTTCGTCGAGTAATTGTCGTTTAGACGATTAAAGTTCTATATTTTAATTATAGATGCGGATCTCTCAAGTTGATCAGGACAAGATGTTGGATAAAGAATGAGATGGAATGGTATTGGGTAGCTGGCTTCTAGCAATCACAGGAGCAGCATATCGATGAAGTGTTGAAAAGAAAGATGGTGATATTTTAAGACAGAATGTCAGGATAGATGCGTCTTTGCGAGTGTGACTAACTGCTAAAAACCCAAAGGCAAGTACCCCTGACTTCACTTATTGTTCAAGTGACGTTTATTTCGAATCATATTATGCAAGTATCCCTATCATCACTTATATTTTTTCAATTGATATTTATTTTAAATCTTATCATGCAAGTATTGCTTTCACTATTCAGTTCAGAATAGTTAAATGTTTTACATATCGCTGAATTAAATAATTCTGTTTATGCAAGTACTCTTCTGCTATTCTATGTTCAGAATAGATTTACAAATATTTTGGGTTTTGAGAAAAATGATTTTATTGCAATTATTCCTGCCCAAGTGAATGAGGGAATAAAATTATTTCGGGTGTCGAGTATTATGACCCCTTTTCAATAAAAGGTTTTGAGATTGAATGGTTACTGATTGCGTAAGAGGCCGAAGTACCGGTCCAGCGTGAGCTATTATACAGAAGTGTAATATGGAAGTGTAATATCTTACAAGGCTTGTTATGCCTTTTCTGGCGCCCTATAGGTACCGTATGTCTTCGGGATACGGGTAGTACCTATATTAACGGTATGGCTGCGGGATACCGGTGTTGTTTCATGACTGATCATCAGGAACAGCATAGTGCATAATTTGGTTCCAATCGATATTATTATATTGCTTTTGATAATCTTATAAGGAATGATTTATCAACTGTTTTTGTTTTGGAATAATGGTAAAGTGCGGTTTTGATTCAGATTCTGATTTATGCTGATACTTACGTTGTTGTTAAATATCAAAGGTGGTATTAATATAGATGAATGATGTTGACTTCAGTATGGAATGTTGTGAGCATCAAAGTTCGTATTGATATCTAATTTGATATGACAACAAAATAAATATTAATCTCAAGAGTTCGGTTTTGAGTAAAGTTTATGATTCAATCCATAATCATTGTTTCATGTTATTGTGGTTTACGATATTTCCGTAAACACTGTTTTACGAGTTTTATTCTCGTTATGATTCAAAGTATTGCTGAAGCACATCCCTGGAAAATATAAAAAGGGTTTTTGAATACAATTAAGGAATCAATTCTGGGGTTCCACTACTATAATTTTATGATTCAGCAATTATGATTTTTAAATGTTCTGCGCTGATGCAGATGTCGGTTTTATATCAAAACGACCCTATATATGTTATAATTAACTTGCTGAGCATTTCTTTCGCTCATACTTGCCTGTTTTCAAATTTAACCTCCAGTGAGGATTAGCTTGCTGTTTAGCCGCGTAATTCGAGGAAGCAAGAAGAAGCTCTTGGAAGGTGGTTGGTCCAGGGTTTGCGGACTAGTGTAAGTTTTATTGTGTAAAGTTATTTATATTAGATTATATAGTTGTATATTTTATTTGGGCCTAGTATACTTCATTTCGAAGTTATACTAGTGGGTTTAGTTTTGAGTTGGAATTTATTGAAAAGAGTTTTAAAAGAAAGTGAAAAATTTATTTGTGGAATTTGGAATTCTTGTTTCTAGAACTGTAACCTTAAAAGATCTTGGAGTAGTTTGGGGTCATTTATGATAATTATCTTTCGCTGGCATTTATTTATTGATTAAACAGGTTGATTTAGATTGAGGTTTCATCGTGACGACCAAATCCTCTGACCCCGGATTTGGGGGCGTTACACTCGGTATTAATTTTTAGTTTATTTGCTTGTCATCAGTGGTCATATATATATATAAAACACGGAAAAGCCATGTCCTAACTTGTATTATTAATCAAAATATTTATCAATAATACATCAATACATAACACCTCAATGGTGTTCTAAACTAATTCTTGAGTCAACCAATGCTCTTAAGAATCTACCAAATGATACCTAAGACGACTACATTTTGTAATTATACCTATCAAACATAATATGACAATGTATATGTAGCCATCATAAAACTTAGTCAACAAGACATACCTAATCTGATTACAATAATAATTGTCTATCCATACAATTCTTATCCAATCCCATTATGATAATAATTGTCTACAAAATAATTTTTACCCAATCCAGTTATGTCTTGTATTATAAACTCCAACCAATCACATTTGGTTGAAACTCAATAGTCTTCCCCTTCAACCCAATACTCCATATCAGATTGAACGGTAACCATAAAAACATCAATGTCCATTCACCGATGCATCCCCCTCAAACAAGAGTCCATTCATCTCATTCTCCCAACTGTTGAGAATCACTAAAATCCGTATGGTGACCTTCATACTACCGTTCTTCATCATAACGGCATATCCATCCACAAAAACACGTGCATCAACAAGCACAAGTGCTCGTTTCATCCTTGAGTAGCCTAATTTTTACTTTCACTGTAACGACCGAGAAAATTACGCTTGTTATATATTATAATAAAGATAAATTATATGTATTATTATGTAATTAAATGTGTTAAGTCATAAAACCCTAATTGCTATGTGCTACGTGTTGTCTGTTTTGGTCCGAATGTGATTTGGATATTTATTGAGTGTTTTATCGTAAGTTATATATTTTATATCAAATCCCGTACAGCTCAAACAGTGTTTTAAAATCCCGTATTTCAAACTAAAATATTGGTCCTATTTTACCAAAAATGACATATACCATATCGTTATTCTAAAACCCTAGACGTTTTACAAAATTACTTTTTTTGCGAAAAATGACTTTTTCGGACCCCTTCGGGTCCCAAAAGCCCCACAAAAATCACATTTTTATTTTTATGAGATCATGAAATTATTATACATCATTTTTCTTTGCATTTTTGTAATATTCATAATTTTTTGGAATTTTTAGCATTTATTTTGTATTTATTGGATATTTAAAATAACATAATTAATACCCAAACATTATAAAAATTGGGGCCAAATATTTTTATAAGGAGTGTAATTAGCCCCTTAATTTTATTTGGGGGTATTATTTTTCATAAATATAAATAGCTGATTATAAGTAATTAATTAGTTAATTAATCATAAGAAAATCAGTATAATCAAGAAAATCCCCAATTCTCTGAAATTAGGGTTTGGAGTTCTTGGAATCAAATCAGATTTTGAAGATGATTCTGTTAACCAAATCAAACATGTAAGTAGTCATTTTGAAGCTTGTGAATTGTAGTTTATGATTATGTAACTGTTTTTGCTGTTTGTTGAATCGATTTTGATTTCATATTTTCGGGTTTTTACTTCGAATTCGGGTTTTATGTTTGAGTAATTGTGTGATGAAATCGTTGATGGGGAAGTGTAGATCGTTAAGTTTAAAGTCGATTGGCGTCGGTTTTGTAGGATTTGGCTTCGTTTTTGGCGTCGCCAGAGAACCGCCGCGGCGGCGGCGTTCTTGAAGCTTCCCGACGTCGGGGACGACGTGGAAGGAGGTGGATGGCGGGGGAGACTGCTGTGGACTACTGTGGAACGAGAAAACAGAAGAAATCAGTCTGGTATCGAGCTGTTCATGGATGTATAGTTGCTGGAGTGCCGCCGGGAACCGCAACAGTCACCGGAATCTGGTGATGGCGGTGGTTGTTCTTCCCGACCCGATTGGGTTGGGGGACGACCCGTTGACCCGCTGTTGTGACCCGGTTTCAATCCCCTAAACCTAAAAATCCATTTCCTGTTATTATTTCTGATTTAATTATTATTTAGTTATGTTTTGTAAAATTAAAAATCAGTTTTAAAATTTTTAAAAATTAAATAAAAATTAGTTTTAAATTCTGAATATTATTATTAATAATTTCTAAATTATTTTATTAATTTATAAATTTGAAATTAGTTATTTATTTAAATATTTAATTATTTATCTAATTATTTATTTATTTATTATTTAATAATTAAGTAATTAATTAATAAATAGGATTAAAAATAATCAAAAAATATGATAATAATTCGTTAATTAGTCGAATAATGTGAGTAACTCGTAGTGATACGAGTAGTCGATCGATGTGTTGAATTATTTATGTAATAACCCCAATTTTTGGAAATTTTGAAACCCTTATGAATAGTGTTTTGCTGATTATGCTGAATAAGAAAACTTTTCATGCCACACTATGTAGGGGTTCTTTTATTGATCTTCTGGGATATTATTAGTACTCTATGTGGTATATAAGTGTATGTAAAGATCGTCATAATCCAAATCCGAACACTTTGATTTTTTCCGGAAATCAACCAGATACAGAAAGAATTGAGTATAAGGTAACAGAATAAAAAGGATTTAAATTCAAGGATTATAAGAGAGGATCATAAAAGGAATATAATGTATTGAGAAAGGTTAAGGAAACCTAAGTAATAAGATCCCGGGTATGATCCCTCAAACGATAAACGAAAACGAAAGTTAAGCTAACCGCACAACAGATCAGCGGTCATTAGGCAAGCAATTAAGAGTTAATCAAGGAGGTTAGGGATGATGATGTCATCAAACCAACAAGAGGAGGACAAGTGGGGGAGTGTGACATAACAAGGTGACATAAGCATGACAAAGAAAGGTGTGTTGTTGGTTGATTAAGAACCACACAAAATTTACCATGGTAAAAGGTAATAAATCAAAACAAAACAAATCAACCAAGCCAACCAACAATTCATTTCACCAAAAACACAAAGTTATTTCCCTTTCTTCATCAAAAGCTCTCGGCTTTCTTCTTCTTCAAAGAAAGAAAAAGTCAAAATCCTAGCTCCAAGCTTTGTTAATTAGCAAGGTAATTATCTAAGACTCCTTATGCATAGATATAGCTATCCTATAAGTTTGAGCTTCTAATTCATTCACAATCTCTTCCTAAAAATCATGGAAGAAGAGGGTGAATAGTGTTTTTCAAGAACTAAAATTTTTGTTCTTGAGTTTTTGTTTAGATTAAGCTTGGATAAGGACTTTTAAGGGTGATTCCAAGCTAATTACTTGATTCTCCACTCTCCAAGGAAGGTATAACCCCTCCAAACCCTAAATTTACTTTGAGTATTAGGTTTAGTTTTGTTGTTATAGTTCATGAGAGGCTTGATGGTTGTGTATGTAGAGGTTAGCTGGTTTTGTGATGTTTTTGGAGTTATAATTCTTGGATTATTGATTAATGAACTTAAGTATAGTTTAAATTCATGTTTGAGAATAGTATAAATTGATAATATTGAGTTGTTGGGGCTGTTATGGTGAATTATGGATGGATTTTGGTTGGGATGTTGATTGTCGGTTGATTGTGGGTTGATTTAGAGTGGTATAACTCGTAATGCCCGATTTACTTTAGACTGTTTTTGTTCTTAACATTAGGACCCGTGAACTCACTGCTAGGTTTTGACCATTGCCATTATTAGATAGTTCATGTTACGAGCTTCGTTTTGATATGTGGTTCGTTTGAATCCGATCTACGGTTTAGGAGAAACGACCGTTTTAAGTAACAACATTTCGTGAACGAACCATTACCCCTCGCCTTACTTTGAAACATAGGTGTTAGGTCACACACACGCACTGTAGAGGGGGTGAATACAGTGAATAGTACACTCAAATCGAACTTTAAGAACTTAAGTAACAGAAAACAAACTTTATTGAAACAATAAACTCTGTTACAGTATGGAACTGTTACCTCTCAGTGATGAACAAATATCACGAGAGTTGCTAGGGTTACAATGAATAATCTTTTCTAATAATGATAACACTTATAGTGTAAACCCTATGTCTGTGTTTATATACTACACAGTTACAAGATAATCGCTAATTGATATGGAATATAATTCTGCTTCCTAAAATATATCAATCAGATATCTTTTCTTTCAAGTATTCCATTCTTCACGGAATTCCTTCTTCATGCATATCTCTTCTTATGTTTATCTCAATCTTCTTTCCTTTAATCAGCTACTGTCCTTATCTGATTGTCCTTCAGCACTTAAGTTCTGATATCTATCTTCTGATGATTATCTCCTGATAATATAAGTACTGATATCCTTAAGTCCTGACTTCCAGTATAAGTACTGATCACCAGTTAAGTACTGATTTATCCTGTTCACATAAGATCTGAAAGCTAAACATAAAACATATTAGCCATGACATTATCAAATATATCTAACAATAGGTTAAAGACCTAAAAGGACTAATTGGAATATGAAACATTTATGTAAAGTGTATTAGGCAATTGGTAAGGCACTCGCGAAAGAATCGCCTTAAAACGCTTAATGGTTAATTTATTAAAAATGGTGGAGCCAAGGGTACTCGAGCGACTTAAGAGAATCATTAAGCGCAAAGCGAGCGTTAGAGTCTAAATTGGTTAAAGTATAGATTTATAAGTGACTTTGGTTTAATTCCAACTTATATGTTGTTTATAGGTTACCAGACTCGTCCCAAGCCATTTATAACCCCCAGTCGCTCAGACAAGTTTTCTACCCGTTATACTGTTGTTGTGATGTATACATATGTATATGCATTATCTTGTGATAGATGCATGGTGGTTAATTAGAAAATCTTGCGATATATTGGAGCATGTGATATGGTATATATGCATGTCTGTTTCGTAATCTTGATATATATTGTTGATTCAATTGCTTATAAGTTGCTTAATATCTATGCTAGAGATAAGCAGTAGTTGCGTATACCCTTAGTATAGGGGACCCAAAGGTGAACATTTTTCTAAAACCGGGAGTCGATGTTCCCTAGTATATTATATATATTTATATATATAGATATAGTTTTCAAAACTATGAATCGAATAAGGTTTATTCGATAACTTTATTTTATTAATGAATATTATTTTAAATATTCATTCGAGGGCTTATGACTCCGTTTATTTTATTAATGAATATTATTTTGAATATTCATTCGAGGGCTTATGACTCCATTTATTTTATTTAATGAATATTATTTTGAATATTCCTTCGAGGACTTATGACTCCGATTATTTACTAATTAATATTCTTTACTTTATTAAAGAATAATGTGTCGATAATCAAACTCACTTTTGATTATTCAAATAAAGATATTACTTTCGTATAAGTATATCTTTGGTTATTTAATATTCATTTCAAGTATAAGTTTTACAACTTCTACTTCAATTATTTTTATAAAGATTATTCTTTATGGGAATATTATTTAAATAATAATATTCAGATATTTTCTAATATATTGGGACTGATTTATTTTATTAAATCAGCATCACTCCAAACATTCTTAAAAATATTTTCGAGTCTTCAAAATGATTTTAAAGGTTAGGGCGGATCCCAAAACTCATTTTTATATTTAAGATCCTCCTTTCGAAGGGGATTTAAATACTCACTCAAAACCTGAGGGATCCGGCTATTTGGTGTATTTTATATTAGCAACAAGGTTGCTATTCTGATAAAAGAGTTTTTGATTACTTACCCAACACTCGGGAAGTAAAATTCCTGGAATAAGTTAATCCATTAACAGGCATCGCCTGGGAAATATCGGTGAGTTTTCCTTTCCAACTAGATACGACTTCTTGGTGGAGCCGTATCAACAAGTTTCTACTTGAGGAAAGGGGGGACGAGCTTTACGTTTCAGAGTCATTGATTTCATCTGAACTAGGAGTGGCGTAAGTGGTCGAGTGGTGCCGGCCCAGCCTTATTATATTGGCCCAAATGGCCTGGAAGTTCCGCTAAGACGGTTCATTCCTTAAGAGTCCAGGGTTCGGTTGACAAGTAAATCTGACTGTTCTCCTCTACATATAGAAAATGGTGGGGTTGCACTACTACGACTGATCATCGTAAGTGGTCTTCCTGGCGCGGCAAACTCCCGTAATGAGTTAATCATCCAATTGGATATATTTGCAACACTACCCAGAGCACTTCGATAGAAAGGCTAAGGTTGGGCTATTGTTGAGTGTTGCCAGGGTCGAGTTTTCAAATTGATGTTTGCATCAAATAAAATATCTCATAACTTCATTTTATTTTGATGATATTTTAAAGATTGATTCTATACAAGTTTTTTCTTGTAGCATAATCTATGGGATGAACTATTTATACATTGAACGGTGGTAGTTCAAGTAGTATTCGGAAAAGATATAAGTATATTGGAGTATCTTGTAACTTCATCTTTTAAACTTATATCTAGTAAATGATTATCTTGTGCATGACAAAGATTTTCAGAAAAACGTTGAGACAAGGTTAGATATATGAGATCACCTTGCAACGATATTTTTATACAGTTATAAACTGAAACTCTGCGTATATTATACATGTCAGAGGATTTCAAAGATTGTAAAAAGTATATATGTATATATACTGAATATTTTGCGACTTGGTCGCGTTAAGATATGAGCTTGGTTCATTTTTTCTTGACCAAGACTTTCATGAGTACTATGAGAATGCTCATATATTGTTAATTATTATACATAGTATTTCGGTGGGCTCGTTGCTCACCCTTGCTTTCTTCTTTCATCACACAACAACAGATAGAAAAGATGAACAGGACCAAGCTTCTAATTCGCAAGCGGTTAGGAAACGTTCTGCAGTTTTCTGGAAGCGTTGATGCCGCTGTAGCTGAGGTAGAAATTACCCATAGGCTAGACTTTCAACTTCTGATGTACCAGACTTATGTATCTATATGAATGGTAATAATGGCAAAGAAATGTAAATTTATTCAGAAACCCTTTTAAGGTGTAACAGTTTATAATTGTGGAATAAAATGACTTGTGTTATTTTTGGTATTCATCTCTGAGACTATAACTTGTGGTGCCAGTAGTTGGTTGACTGTTAAGATTAAGTATTGATAAGGGAAATGGAACTCGTGACAACCCGAATCCCCGACCCCGGATTTGGGGGTGTTACAGAAATGGTATCAGAGCCAAGCGTTATAAACCTCAGAGATGATGTGACGTTAAGATAATAAGTTCACTAAGATAATAAGAACTCTTGCCAAGTTCATAGTCGGGCTACCTAACGTAGTACTGACAGTTAAAACCCTTACGGGAACCCTTATAAATATTATGATAGTAACATAGTTCGTTCTCGTATAGGGCAGCGGGGCACCGAACCCTGAGGTTCAGGAGCATCAGCATGAGGATGTTTTATTACATGTTGGAGATCAAATTGTGAATCCGATAGAGTACCCTAACGAGGGACCGGATGAGATTCATATGGAGAATGTTGCGGTTGAGGATGTTATCCCAGAAGGGATTGTTGTTGAGGCGGATCTCGTGGAGGATCCTGACGAGAATGAAGAGAGGACCGCTGAGGAATTGATGACCGTAGTCAGGGCGACTACCAGAGCAAGAATAGCCGCGAGGGTGCCACTAGAGGATGAAGAGTTACCAAGGGCACAAAGGTTAATGAGGGTAGAAGGAGTGGGGCCTTCCACGGCACCAATTATACCAGTATCAGACCCTCTTCCCGAGGTTCCTGAAGACATCCATGAGGTTCCACCAATTCCTATTCCCTCCCTTGTACAGAGCCCAGCACCTACTGAGGAAATGCCACATTTATCTCCTGTACCATTGTCACCTGATACCGTGCTAGGTTATCCATTTGGATCTCCTGGGTCTGCACCACCTGCACCCCATGGACTGCTAGATGCAACCACGCAGGCTTCTCTTATCGCCGATTATTATATGACTTTGGGTGCCCTGTCTGAGGCCTGTAATGTTAGGAGTGATCTGTTGGGTCGACTTACTGCACCGAGGATTGAGGGCGGTGTACTTCCGGCAGGATTAGCGTATAGCATGGAAAGGATTGAGGCTACCACCCGTGTTACAGCTAGAGGCCATCTTGAGGGTCAGATTGATCCAGCTCTACTTGCCACTATCTTAGACCTCATCACCTCTGTGATGGAGCAGGTTAGGGATGTCGTGCGTGCCCGTATTTCTTGATCCATGGTAGTGTGCAGAGCCAGAGCGATCAGACAAGGGTTTCATGTAGCACCGCTTTTGGAGGATTAGCCTAAGTTATGAATGATTAGTTTTAATGACGAGATGATTATCTATGGTAGTACTTTTGGGATAGAAGCGATTAGATCAAATGATGTAATTCTCTTTAATGTGTTCAGTAGTTGTACCCTCGAACAAATGGTTATGTATATATTCGTTAATTTCAGTTCAGATCAGTTTGTTTGTGATAAGTTCATATTGTTAATTGCACTATTAACACTTAAGAGAGTGTTATGAAGTTTATAGAACTTGAGAATTCATAATTTGCAATCATGCAAGGACAGAACGAGGGAAAGACTTAAGAAAAGTAAGTAAGACAAATATCCAGAGATTCTCAAAAAATTTCCAAGCATTATGCTCCCATGAGGAATAAGATTAGGGGCAAACCTTGAATGTGATAATCAGGGAGGTCGTAATTAAGATATAAGGAACCCAGAATATAATGAAGTGGAAAATGAAGATTTTAAATTAAAAGATGACCCCAATTATGGGGAGTAGGAAGAAATATTTAGACTGAGAAAACAGAAGTCAAGCAAGATAGGAAGAACCAGGATGGTACTCCTATTGGGCAATCCATGGACCTGCCTAAAACAAAACTTATACTTTTACCCTAACCACCACCTTGAGGAAACAATGTGGTGTGAAATTCTTTCAGGACCTTTAAGTCGCTAAGCTCTCAGAGTTCCAAGGAAATAGCTGACCCAGTCGAGGAAAGAGCCTGGCTGAAGGAAATACAGGAATCATTTGAGATTCTAAATGATTGACGAATCATAAAAGACTGTTTTTGTCACTTACCCTCCTAAGAGAGAGACCACCCACTGGTGAAAGACCAAGAAAGGCACGGAGCAAGAGGTTATGATAAACTGATTAAAGTTCAGTCAATTGTTTTCGAGAAAGTAAATCCCAAGGTTAGGGAGATAGTGTAAAAGCTTTAAGAGCCAGAACAAAGGCGAACGAATATGATGAATTATGAATCTAAGATTGTAAAAGTTGTAAAGATTCGTTCGGAGGACAAGAATCCTAGAATAACGTGATGTTTGAAGTAAATAATTAGTGGGTTTATGAAATGATTGTAAGAGAAAGGAAAATAAAAAGAAACTGAAGTGGAAAGGAATATAAAGGCAATAGAGTTTGAGGAATGATAAGGGAGTTGGGTACGAGGAAACCCTAAAGAATCATAGTAATAGAAATAGAAAAGTATGTGATCGTCAGGATAAGGATGATTCACTATGAGTTAAAGTTGATGGTTAAAGGCATAAGAGATGTACATATTGTACCCCCTTTAAGTTGGGAGAATTCGAGGAAACCTTGAGATAGTTCGAAGGATAAATAATGAGACGCGGATAGACTGAGGAGACAAGAAAGTAGGAAATTAGGAAAATTGGATGAAGGAAGTGACCTTCAAGAATGTGAAGTGTAAGACCGGTGGCATGATACCCAGAAAGGGAGACGCCAGGTATGAAAGACATCCCAACATTGAGATGACTGTTGAGATAAACAATAAAAGAAAATGAGGATTTATTAAGAAGATGTTCACGTTGAACATGACCAATATCTTCCAGAACATCCATGTTATCATTACCAAATTAGGAAAGAAAAGCAGGTAACCATTGTTATCTTTTGAAGGCCATATGTGTTGACCTCAGTTTGAATAAGGATGCTATTGTGAAATTGGTATAGACTATCTGGGTGGGAATGATTGAATAAGATAATCTATCAAGGATATATGACTTGATTTATCCATAGAAGGATGCAAGTATTTTTTTTAAAAGGTGGAATTAAGGATATAACTTCGATAACTTGAGATGAATCCTAGGGGAATGCATAAAGGTTGGCATTCCACCCTTAATAGGGACAGTGTAAGTTTTGACAGTATGAATTGGAAAGGATCAAGGTAGCAACAACCTTTAAAGATCAGTAGAGAAAATTTTTAGAAGTACATAGAAAATGGTTGTAGTATTAGTAAATGGTATTTTGATATGCCCTGTATCTAGGGAATACAGGAGGAACGATTCAAGGATAATCTTAGAAGTTTTACAAGGAGAATGGTAATATTCAAAGTTCTCAAGAATAGAAATTTTGATAAAGGAATTGTGACGTAATTATAATAATGCCAAGTGGGGCACATGTTAAACCATGAGAAAGTATAGATTGAACCAACGGAGGTCAGAACTGTCAAAGTAAGAAGGACCCAAGTTAAAAGACGTCCTAAGTATGATCGAGAGTCAGTCGTAGCAATGTTCACATCTAAAGACTAAGGCAATGACTTATGGAAAAATGGTGATTTTTTTCTCACCAGGACTTAAGAGAAGCATTTTCACATAAGCAGTGATTGAAGTGAGGTAGAAAATTTAGTTGGAGGTGGTTAAAAAGACATTGATTGTAAGGAAATTTTACTATCGGGAAAGGCCAAAGAGGTGGCCGACACTTTAAATGTAAGAGGATAATTATAAGCGCTCGTGCCAGAGGAATACAGTGATGATGGTTGAAGCCGTGAAGGTTGTATTATGGTTTGGAAGATTGACATTCCTTCTGATGACTGTGCAATACCCAACCATAATAGTAGTTTGGTAAAGGTTTAATTCGTATAATTGCCATGAGCGGGCTATCTATCTTAGAAGGAACTATCCTGAGGATAATCCAGGACCATGTTTCAAAAAGGACTAAACGAACCTTCGAATTAAGTCTTCTATTGAAGGTATATGATTAAGAATGGTATTAACCTGCTATCGTTGCTTTGATTGAAACTCTTCTGCAATTTTATATGCGTCATGTCATGTATATACATCAGGATCTAGAGTGTTCTTCATGAATCATGAATGGTAATTATGTTACCTCCTTAGGAGAATTCTATACGACATGTATGGACTCCGTATGGTTAGATATTAAGATTTCATGGAAAGTGAATTGCGACAGTAGGTCAGTGGTGGACCATAGTAATGCAGCAATGATTCGGCGAGTAATGAGCTGATTACAAGCATGAGAGTTGTATTGGAATGGATGTTGAGATTGAGTACCACTAATCGGGTCGTGTGGATGTATAAGTTATCTTTGATAGAAAAACTAGGTCGATTATTCACCTATTAAATACTTATTCCTTATTAATAGAGATTCATATTACTATACGAAGAAGGTTGCGGTATAGAAATGGATTCTAACAACGATGAGGTCTAGAATGAAATCTCAGATTCGATTTTCATTATCGAGGGAGTTTCAAAGGTGATTGTGTATAAGCTCGAGGAAGAGTATGGGTCCATAGAATGATGGACGGAATAGCAAAAAAAAATATTTAGGCATGTGATATACGATGCTATAATACTTGATGTTGATATATATACGCATATGTTTTGTTCTCCTATAACAAACCTCTATAGTTCAGAGGTAGATTCCAAGCCAAATATTTTATGGCAATAGTTTTACGTATATACAATTCTCTTCAGTTCGTTCTTTTCTCTTCTTTTCATTTCATGTAAGCTGAGAAGAACAACCCTTCCAGAAGGGGAGGTATTGTCGAATGACTATCTGTCTGTGTGATAGGAGCCTAGTAAGATACCACATGTTGTTTAATTGCTTGTCAAGTACTAAAGGTTGGCCACCTTCTGTACTAACTATGCGATATAACAAGTGTTCATGATCATAGTGATCTCTCAATAAATTCTTTTACTTCTATACGATGGATCAAGCTTTCAAAGATAGAAGCAGCTAGGAAGGAGTAGTATCAGTGCGGTGGTATTCCAAATCTAACGCGTTCGTGATACTAAGGTTGACGCAATTATTAAAAGGTTATAAAATGCTAACGAGCAAAAGTGTAACCAGTATAGTATTATGTACGGAAGATAGTAAGGACTACGAACTAGAAAAGAATGGGTATTGAGAAGCAAAAGCTATAATGCTAGAAGCTATGATGAGAGTCTGTGCAATAGACTTGAGAGAAATTGGAATGATCACTTAACACGGATTGAGTTTTCTTCGATAATAGATCATATGTCAGTATTGAGATATCACCTTATGAGATCCTTGAGGGAAGACAATGTCGATCTCCCTTATGATAGGATGATGTTGCAGAGTGCAAGATGCTCAGACCAGTAGTGGTCCAAAGGACCAAGGATATAATAGATCTAATCAGAGGACGGCTGGTAGTAGCCCATATACGATGGATCAAGCTTTCAAAGATAGAAGCAGCTAGGAAGGAGTAGTATCAGTGCGGTGGTATTCCAAATCTAACGCGTTCGTGATACTAAGGTTGACGCAATTATTAAAAGGTTATAAAATGCTAACGAGCAAAAGTGTAACCAATATAGTATTATGTACGGAAGATAGTAAGGACTACGAACTAGAAAAGAATGGGTATTGAGAAGCAAAAGCTATAATGCTAGAAGCTATGATGAGAGTCTGTGCAATAGACTTGAGAGAAATTGGAATGATCATTTAATACGGATTGAGTTTTCTTCGATAATAGATCATATGTCAGTATTGAGATATTGCCTTATGAGATCCTTGAGGGAAGACAATGTCGATCTCCCTTATGATAGGATGATGTTGCAGAGTGCAAGATGCTCAGACCAGTAGTGGTCCAAAGGACCAAGGATATAATAGATCTAATCAGAGGACGGCTGGTAGTAGCCCAAGATGGACATAAAAAGTATGTTGATTTGACACGAAAGGACAAAGAATAGGAAATAGGGGACCTAGTAATGTTAAAGGTATCCCTTGGAAAGGATTGATGAGGTTCAAAAAGAAAGGAAAGCTAAGCCTACGAATTGTTAGACCCTTTGAGGTATTAAGACGTATTGGGAAGTTAGCATATGAGCTAGCCCTACCCCCGAACATGTAGCAAGTTCATAACGTGTTCCACGTATCAATGTTAAGGAAGTGTAATTCGGATGCCAGACAAATATGGGCATATGAGCGCATAGACATGCAATCAAACGTAACCTACATGGAGCAACCAGGAAGGGTTATAGATCAAAAATGGACAAATGCTTAGGAGAAGAGTTATCAAACTAGTCATAGTTTGATGGTAGAACCACAATGTGGGAAAATTACGTAAGAGTTAGAAAGTGCAATGCTAAGAAAGTATCCCTACTCATTTTCTATCTGATTCCGGGACGGAACCCTTTTAAGGAGGGGAGACTGTAATAACCCCAATTTTTGGAATTTTTGAAACCCTTATGAATGGTGTTTTGCTGATTATGCTGAATAATAAAACTTTTCATGCCACACTATGTAGGGGTTCTTTTATTGATCCTCTGGGATATTATTAGTACTCTATGTGGTATATAAGTGTATGTAAAAATCGTCAGAATCCAAATCCGAACACTTTGATTTTTCTCGGAAATCTACCAGATACAGAAAGAATTGAGTATAAGGTAATTGAATAAAAAGGATTTAAATTCAAGGATTATAAGAGAGGATCATAAAAGGAATATAATGTATTGAGAAAGGTTAAGGAAACCTAAGTAATAAGATCCCGGGTATGATCCCTCAAACGATAAACGAAAATGAAAGTTAAGCTAACCGCACAACAGATCAGCGGTCATTAGGCAAGCAATTAAGAGTTAATCAAGGAGGTTAGGGATGATGTTGTCATCAAACCAATAAGAGGAGGACACGTGGGGGAGGGTGACATAACAAGGTGACATAAGCATGACAAAGAAAGGTGTGTTGTTGGTTGATTAAGAACCACATAAAAGTTACCATGGTATAATGTAATAAATCAAAACAAAACAAATCAACCAAGCCAACCAACAATTCATTTCACCAAAAACACAAAGTTATTTCCCTTTCTTCATCAAAAGCTCTCGGCTTTCTTCTTCTTCAAAGAAAGAAAAAGTCAAAATCCTAGCTCCAAGCTTTGTTAATTAGCAAGGTAATTATCTAAGACTCCTTATGCATAAATATAGCTATCCTATAAGTTTGAGCTTCTAATTCATTCACAATCTCTTCCTAAAAATCATGGAAGAAGAGGGTGAATAGTGTTTTTCAAGAACTAAAATTTTTGTTCTTGAGTTTTTGTTTAGATTAAGCTTGGATAAGGACTTTTAAGGGTGATTCCAAGCTAATTACTTGATTCTCCACTCTCCAAGGAAGGTATAACCCCTCCAAACCCTAAATTTACTTTGAGTATTAGGTTTAGTTTTGTTGTTATAGTTCATGAGAGGCTTGATTGTTGTGTATGTAGAGGTTAGCTGGTTTTGTGATGTTTTTGGAGTTGTAATTCTTGGATTATTGATTAATGAACTTAAGTATAGTTTAAATTCATGTTTGAGAATAGTATAAATTGATAATATTGAGTTTTTGGGGCTGTTATGGTGAATTATGGATGGATTTTGGTTGGGATGTTGATTGTCGGTTGATTGTGGGTTGATTTAGAGTGGTATAAATTTGGGTAATCGCGTAAACATAGCCGTTGTAATGCCCGATTTACTTTAGACTATTTTTGTTCTTAACATTAGGACCCGTGAATTCACTGCTAGGTTTTGACCATTGCCATTATTAGATAGTTCATGTTACGAGCTTCGTTTTGATATGTGGTTCGTTTGAATCCGATGTACGTTTAGGAGAAACGACCGTTTTAAGTAACAGCGTTTCGTGAACGAACCATTACCCCTCGCCTTACTTTGAAACATAGGTTAAAGACCTAAAAGGACTAATTGGAATATGAAACATATATGTAAAGTGTATTAGGCAGTTGGTAAGGCACTCGCGAAAGAATCGCCTTAAAACGCTTAATGGTTAATTTATTAAAAATGGTGGAGCCAAGGGTACTCGAGCGACTTAAGAGAATCATTAAGCGCAAAGCGAGCGTTAGAGTCTAAATTGGTTAAAGTATAGATTTATAAGTGACTTTGGTTTAATTCCAACTTATATGTTGTTTATAGGTTACCAGACTCGTCCCAAACCATTTATAACCCCCAGTCGCTCAGACAAATTTTCTACCCGTTATACTGTTGTTGTGATGTATACATATGTATATGCATTATCTTGTGATAGATGCATGGTGGTTAATTAGAAAATCTTGCGATATATTGGAGCATGTGATATGGTATATATGCATGTCTGGTTCGTAATCTTGATATATATTGTTGATTCAATTGCTTATAAGTTGCTTAATACCTATGCTAGAGATAAGCAGTAGTTGCGTATACCCTTAGTATAGGGGACCCAAAGGTGAACATTTTTCTAAAACCGGGAGTCGATGTTCCCGAGTATATTATATATATTTATATATATATAGATATAGTTTTCAAAACTATGAATCGAATAAGGTTTATTCGATAACTTTATTTTATTAATGAATATTATTTTGAATATTCATTCGAGGGCTTATGACTCCGTTTATTTTATTAATGAATATTATTTTGAATATTCATTCAAGGGCTTATGACTCCGTTTATTTTATTAATGAATATTATTTTGAATATTCATTCGAGAACTTATGACTCCGATTATTTACTAATTAATATTCTTTACTTTATTAAAGAATAATGTGTCGATAATCAAACTCACTTTTGATTATTCAAATAAAGATATTACTTTTGTATAAGTATATCTTTGGTTATTTAATATTCATTTCAAGTATAAGTTTTACAACTTCTACTTCAATTATTTTTATAAAGATTATTCTTTATGGGAATATTATTTAAATAATAATATCCAGATATTTTCTAATATATTGGGACTGATTTATTTTATTAAATCAGCATCACTCCAAACATTCTTAAAAATATTTTCGAGTCTTCAAAATGATTTTAAAGGTTAGGGCGGATCCCAAAACTCATTTTTATATTTGAAATCCTCCTTTCGAAGGGGATTTATATACTTGCTCAAAACCTGAGGGATCCGACTCTGTGGTGTATTTTATATTCACAACAAGGTTGCTATTCTGATAAAAGAGTTTTTGATTACTTACCCAACACTCGGGAAGTAAAATTCTTGGAACAAGTTAATCCATTAACAGGCATCGCCTGGGAAATATTGGTGAGTTTTCCTTTCCAACTAGATATGACTTCTTGGTGGAGCCGTATCAACAAGTTTCTACTTGGGGAAAGGGGGGACGAGCTTTACGTTTCAGAGTCATGGATTTCATCTAAACTAGGAGTGGCGTAAGTGGTCGAGTGGCGCCGGCCCAGCCTTATTATATTGGCCCAAATGGCCTGGAAGTTCCGCTAAGACGGTCCATTCCTTAAGAGTCCAGGGTTCGGTTGACAAGTAAATCCGACTGTTCTCCTCTACATGTAGAAAATGGTGGGGTTGCACTACTACGACTGATCATCGTAAGTGGTCTTCCTGGCGCGGCAAACTCCCCTAATGAGTTCATCATCCAATTGGATATTTCTGCAACACTACCCAGAGCACTTTGATAGAAAGGCTACGGTTGGGCTATTGTTGAGTGTTGGCAGGGTCGAGTTTTCAAATTGATGTTTGCATCAAATGAAGTATCTCGTAACTTCACTTTATTTTGATGATATTTCAAAGATTGATTCTATACAAGTTTTGTCTTGTAGCTTAATCTATGGGATGAACTATTTATACATTGAACGGTGGTAGTTCAAGTAGTATTCAGAAAAGATATAAGTATATTGGAGTAACGTGTAATTTCATCTTTTAAACTTATATCTAGTAAATGATTATCTTGTGCATGACAAAGATTTTCAGAAAAACGTTGAGACAAGGTTAGATATATGAGATCTCCTTGCAACGATATTTTTATACAGTTATAAACCGGAACTCTGTGTATATTATACATGTCAGAGGATTTCAAAGATTGTAAAAAGTATATATGTATATATATACTGAATATTTTGCGACTTGGTCGCGTTAAGATATGAGCTTGGTTCATTTCTTCTTGACCAAGACTTTCATGAGTACTATGAGAATGCTCATATATTGTTAATTATTATACATAGTATTTCGGTGGGCTCGTTGCTCACCCTTGCTTTCTTCTTTCATCACACAACAACAGATAGAAAAGATGAACAGGACCAAGCTTCTAATTCGCAAGCGGTTAGGAAATGTTCCGCAGTTTTCTGGAAGCATTGATGCCGCTTTAGCTGAGGTAGAAATTACCAATAGGCTAGACTTTCAACTTCTGATGTACCAGACTTATGTATCTATATGAATGGTAATAATGGAAAAGAAATGTAAATTTATTCAGAAACCCTTTTAAGATATAATGATTTATAATTGTGGAATAAAATAACTTGTGTTATTTTTTGGTATTCATCTCTGAGACTATAACTTGTGGTGTGTGTGTATATTGTGGGGTCACAGTACTTGTGGCGCCCTCCACACCCGGGTCAGAAGTTTGGGGTCCATATACACACTTTATTTATCACCTCCTTATAACAATAATAAAGATAACAATAATAGGCAGTGACCCTATTTACCAACTACCACGGTTCGTAACAGGTTAAAGTATGCACACAAGCCACACATCTACTTATATTACATACCGTTCAAATCCCAACTATTCCAAACTCAAAACTGAGTATTAAACATTATTACAAACTTTTACAGACTTAAATTATTCCAAAAGAAGCCTACTAGCTCAGCTCAATCAACCTGAACCCCTAGCTCTCGCGCTAGACTGGGGATTCGCGGTACCAACTGGTTCCTTCTTAACTGGAAAAGAACAGAAACAATATCGCACAAATGAGCTAACTAGCTCAGCAAGTCACAATGACAAAACTGAGAATAATGATCAACAAGTGAACATGATTATGATATCAAGTGAACAATGGATTATGATTTAGAATTGGATATTATATTTTCATGTTAAAAACCAAGGTTAGGCTGCTGATCAGTCACGCACTAACCCCGAGCAACTAAGTAACTAAGTAAATTGCATGCTTCTTTACAGAATATATAAACAGTTATGGAAAACAGGGTACATGGTATCACAGGGGTAGAACTGGTGCAATAAATAAGGTAAGGTAACACAGGTGCAATAAAGTAAATGACAGTAATGGAAAGGAAAAGGTGCTGATATATATAGATCAAAAGTTTTAGGTAATACAAGCGTAAAGACGCTTCGGAAGTAAAAGCAAAAGGGTACAACAACCTACTCACTAATCAGCATAGCTAGTCTATAAAGACAACTCAAAAGTCTACTGATACACACTACACACTACTGTACATACTATATAAATATAACAACACTGCTCAGCATCTCCATCTCTAAATCTCTGGCTCATGGCAAATCTGGACCTCCAATCTCCTCAAGCTCCTCTAGAACCCACTTAGCCCACTCCACTAAGAAATCAGGAGTGATGTCCTCATGTGTAGCCTCAGCAATCCTCACTGCAGGTGTCCTACGAAATGCCTAAAGCCTCTCTCTGAGTCGCCTCTCACCACTCCCAACCTCTCTGGTACGCATGATATGTAGTAACTCCTGAATCTGACCCTGAAGGAATCGCTGCTCCATAAGTCAAGCCTCAAACTGATGATATGGGATAGGATAGGAAGAGAACTGAAAAGGTACTCCTGTAACTGAATGACCAATAAAGCCTGAATCAGCAGGTGGGGGTCCTCTGACAGGTGGCCTCATGCCTGGAGGTGGAATAGCCTGCAATGGTACAGGCTGCAACACAGGTGGAGGTAATATAGCCAACACTGGTGGAACAACAGGACGTGGATCCGAAGACGGCACTCCCACTGAAGGTTCTGAGTGATCAGCTGATACGGGAATAAAATAGTCGGCCATCGCTACTATCTGAAATCATATCGCAATATAAGAATCTCGAACCATAACACGAATTACACTAATACCTGATATACCGAAGCACTCACCCTCTCGACGTTCTATCTTTCTATTCCTTACTTCTAATCCTAACACTCTACCCATTCCCGTCAACCTAGGCTTGTGTCAGTGACTTATAACCTGTAGCTCTGATACCAAACCTGTGGCGCCCTCCAAACCCGGGTCAGAAGTTTGGGGTCCACATACACATTTTATTTATCACCTGCTTATAACAATAATAAAGATAACAATAATAGGCAGTGACCCTATTTACCAACTACCACGGATCGTAACAGGTTAAAGTATGCACACAAGCCACACATCTACTTATATTACATACCGGTCAAATCCCAACTATTCCAAACTCAAAACTGAGTATTAAACATTATTACAAACTTTTATAGACTTAAATTATCCCAAAAGAAGCCTACTAGCTCAGCTCAATCAACCTGAACCCCTAGCTCTCGCACTGGACTGGGGATTCGCGGTACCAACTGGTTCCTTCTTAACTGGAAAAGAACAGAAACAATATCGTACAAATGAGCTAACTAGCTCAGCAACTCACAATGACAAAACTGAGAATAATGATCATCAAGTGAACATGATTATGATATCAAGTAAACAATGGATTACGATTTAGAATTGGATATTATATTTTCATGTTAAAAACCAAGGTTAGGCTGCTGATCAGTCACGCACTAACCCCGAGCAAAGCACACAACACTGCTCTAACTACTGGATCCAAGGCACACATTGGCCTAACTTGACCATTATATGGTCTGACCACGAATCTGGTCCACAATTTTATAAAAACAATCCAATTCTAACATAATAACATAATAAGCAATAATAATCAATAACCAGAATCATTAACAACAATGAGTGTTTAACAATAAAAGAGTTTCAATCCTTGTAAGGATCAATAAGGTAATTTCAAAGCTTGGATGCTGGGTAATGAAAGAATTGGATAACAAAGGAATTAATGTTTCAGGGTTTCAAGGATTTGGTCTTTCAAAGCATAAAATACAAAGATTTAATTATGTAAGCAATCTGGTTCAGTGTTTAATATATAGTTTGTATATATTTGTGGAGTAGGATCGTATACTTGAGGTTCGTGTTTGGGTATACAACAATCAATGGTATAGAAAGAATCAGGTTACGGCTTAAGATCAATAACTGGAATCAAGGTTTAGGGTACAGTGCTTCAAAGCACTCGCAATATCAACAAGACTATCAAGTACTACAATATCTCGAGAAAGTTCAGAACACTTGACTGGTATTAGCTTACTACACTGCACTCGCTTCCAATCACAATCGTCTTACTCCTCAACTACCTGTTTCCCTTTCCTACGCCTTGCCTCTTCTGCTCACATATCATAAGCATCTATCAATAATCGACTCATAGAGTTCTATTCAACACATACTTCTATCTACCCTTCGTTTTACCCAAATCCAATTAACGGATTGAAAGTTATGCAATAATCAAGTAAACACTGAATATATAAACTGATGGTCAATCAACAAGTCACATATAGCACATAATACATCACGTAATCAATGATATATTATTTATAAAGAAGTCTTGGGTCATAAATAGGCTTTCTGATATTTAAAAAGATTTTTAAACCATTTTTCGGAATTAAAACGGGTCGTTGGATCAATTTCGGGTTAATAAACAGGGTTAAGTAGGCCAATTCTGGCTCCGAAACAATTTTATACTAATTATCGAGCTTTGGAAAGAATTTAGAATAACATTTTAAAGCTCGAAACTATTTTTCGGAATTTTTAAATCATTTTTAAATAATTAAATCTAATTAAATAATTGATTAAAATCAATTAATAATTAATTAAATCAATTAATCAATTAATTTTCGAATTAATTGACCAACTAATTAATTAAAAATTAACTGAAATTAATTAACTAATTAATTTAGATTTATTTTTGAATTAAAAATAATTTTCGGACTTAAAATAATAATTTTCAGAATTTTCAGAAATTAAAAATGAATTTTTATAATAAAAATAAATGGAAAATATGATTTTTAAACATTTTATAAACAGGAATACTATTTTTGAAAACATTGCAAACTACAGGGACTAAACTTCACCATCTTTAAAAATACAGGGACTAAACTGCAATTTTGCAGTTCCAATCGCCGGAAAATCGGGGGGGGCCGGAGAACTCACCTCCGGCATCCTCCCACCACCATCACCTCCAGAATTAAACTACACATCACCAAGAACCTATATCTGCAATCAAAATTCATCAATAACCCCAGACTTGGCCGGAATTTGATCAAGAAACTCGCCGGTTTCCGGCGGGTTCGACGTAAACTTCAAAAGACAACTCCCTTCTCTACAGACCTCGTTGATTCATGAAACTTGTACGACTAGATTGCAAATTTCATAGAGAATACAATACACTATACCACAACATCAATCTATTTCAGAATAAGAAACCCCTAAATTTCAATTAAGAACATTCATACGGGTTATAAACCCTAATTTTAAAATTCGAAAATCAAACTCAAATTTGAACATGTTATTGAACTCCAAATCAGACGTATAATATATCGAAATCATCAGGAAAACAAGCTCTACAACATGCAATCATCAAATCATACAAACAATCATCCGAACAAAAATTCATATTTTTAATAAATTTAATTCGAAAATAAATAAATTTCCAGAAAATAAACCTTTGATTCTGCAGTGAAACAAAGCTCAGAATCTGATAGAACACTTCAAATCCTTCGTTTTGGTTACTAAACCTTTGAAAACAGAGATCGGTAACGCCTTCGTTTTGCTGTTTGATTCTTAGAACAGTTTATGTAATTAGGGTTTTTCTCTGAAAATTATAGAATTAACTATCTGCAAATGATTTTGATACGAAATAAAATACGAAAAAAGGCTATTTATATTTACGAAATATTAGTATCCCGTTGGATCATTCCGGATATAAAACGGTATGTTTATTTGTAAAAACTGATCCAAACGGTATCGGTTTTCGGGATAATTATCCAAATCAGTACAATTTGTATTGCGGTCTTGGTCTCAGCGCCTGGTTACACGTATTACGAAGTGATAATTGGGATAGTTTAATAAAAAGCTCCCGTTTATCGAAAATACGGGTTTTATTAATTTACTGAAACGAATATTATATCGAAAATGTTGCGCCGGGACCCGCGCAGAACAAACCGTACGACAGATCGAAAAAGTCGAAACATGGAATATGCTCAGAATATTACAATTAGGTTAGGAAGGAGTTCTTGGAAGAGTTTCGGGTTCCAAAAACGTAACAACGGATGACGTCGATTGGTTCCCGTTTTTATAAAATAGATTTTAAATACTCGGAAAAAGATTTTATAAATTTCATATGATCCTTATAAATCCATAAATCAACATAAAAATAATTAGGAAGATATGACAATTATCTATGTTTTATTTTGGACATATAAAATTAAAATACTCAATTAATATTATTTTTGAATATCCAAGTACAGATAACATTTAACAATTAACTCATAGAATAGATACTGAACACACATAATAATTATTTAATAGCAAAAATAATCACACGATATATCTCGGATATTACATCCTTCCCCCCTTAAAAGGATTCTGTCCCCAGAATCTCCTAAGAAAACAAATGAGGGTACTTTTCTCTCATATCATTTTCTAACTCCCAGGTTGACTCTTCAACCTTTGGGTTTCTCCACAATACTCTTACTAACTTTATCACTTTATTTCTCAATACTCTCTCTCTCTCCTCTAGAATCTCTATCGGACTTTCTACATATGATAAATCTGCCTGAAGCTCTATTGGCTCATATTCTATTACATGTCTGGAGTCTGGATTATATTTCTTAATCATTGATACGTGAAAGACATTGTGAATATGCTCCATGTGCGGTGGTAACGCTAACTCGTAAGCTACTTTGCCAACGCGCTTTAGGATCTCAAAAGGTCCGACATATCTTGGACTCAGCTTTCCTTTCTTTCCAAACCTCATTAGTCCTTTCCACAGTGATATTTTCAGTAATACCAAGCTTCCTTCTTCAAATTCCATGTCTTTCCTTGACTGATCTGCATATTTCCTCTGACGATCTTGTGCGGCTATCAATCTCTTCTGGATAATTTCAACAATTTCCTTTGTCTGCTGTACCAGTTCAGGTCCAAGTATCTTGTGTTCTCCTACTTCGTCCCAATATATTGGAGATCTACATTTGCATCCATAAAGGGCTTCATAGGGTGGCATCCCAATGCTAGCATGATAACTGTTGTTGTAAGCAAACTCTACCAGAGGTAAATGTTCGTCCCAACTTCCTTTGAAATTAATAGCACAAACACGTAACATGTCCTCAATTGTCTGGATCGTTCTTTCACTTTGGCCATCCGTCTGGGGGTGATAGGTCGTACTCATATTCAGTCTTATTCCCAAACATTCTTGAAAACTCTTCCAAAATTTTGAATAAAACCTTGGGTCTCGATCAGATACAATAGACACGGGAACTCCATGATGAACTACAATTTCTTTCAAGTACATATGGACCAGCTTGTCGAGCGAAAATCTTTCATTTATAGGCAGAAAATGAGCTGACTTGGTAAGTCTATCCACTATAACCCAAATGGCATCATGATTAGCCCTTGTCCTTGGTAATCCAACTATGAAATCCATGGCAATATGTTCCCATTTCCACTCTGGAATCTCCAATGGCTGTAATAATCCACTTGGTCTTTAATGCTCTGCTTTAACTTTCTGACAGGTATAACATTTGCTAATCCATTCCGCAATTTCCCTCTTCATGTCTGGCCACCAATAATTCTTCTTTAAATCTCTGTACATTTTAGTACTCCCTGGATGGATGGAATACCTTGAATTATGTGCCTCCTGTAGAATTTCATTTTTCAGCTCCGTTACTGGTGGAATCCAAATTCTAGATGAAAACCTCAGAATACCTTGGTCATCTTTCTGCGTGCATAACTCTTCCCCTACCAAGCGATTTATATCTTGATCCATTACATCTTCCTGACATTTCTTTATTTTCTAAAATAATTCCGGTTGGAAAGTCATACTGTATACTTTCGCTTCCTCAGGCTTGCAAACTTTAATCTCCAATTCCAATTTCTAAAATTCTTTATATATATCTTCAGGTACTGATAACACATTCAACCTTTCCTTCCGACTCAATGCGTCTGCTACCACGTTCGCTTTACCGGGATGATAATTAATCGAGCAATCATAATCTTTGATCAACTCTAACCATCTCCTTTGTCTCATATTAAGTTCCTTCTGTGTGAATATGTACTTTAGGCTTTTGTGATCCGTGAAAATCTCGCACATTTCTCCATACAAATAATGTCTCCAAATCTTCAAAGCGAAAACTATGGCTGCTAGCTCCAAATCATGAGTAGGATACTTCTGTTCGTGTGGTTTCAATTGCCTTGACGCATACGCAATCACCTTTTCGTGCTGCATTAGAACACATCCTAATCCTTTGTGAGAAGCATAACTATAAATTACGAAATTCCCTTGATCATCTGGAAGTGACAAAACAGGTGCCGTGATTAATCGTCGCTTCAACTCCTGAAAACTTTCCTCGCATTTATCGTTCCATATAAACTTCTCATTCTTTCGTGTAAGCTTTGTTAATGGTGTAGCAATCCTCGAGAAATTTTGAACAAATCGACGATAATATCCCGCCAATCCTAAAAAACTTCTTACCTCGGTGGGTGTTTTCGGTCTTTCCCAATTTGTAATTGCCTCAATCTTTGCTGGGTCCACTTTGATCCCTTCGTTACTGACTATGTGTCCTAAGAACTGAACTTCCTGTAGCCAAAACTCACACTTCGAGAATTTAGCATATAACTTCTTTTTCCTTAAAATCTCCAAAGTTGTCCTCAAATATTCTGCATGATGCTCTTCCGTTTTTGAATAAATTAAAATATCGTCTATAAACACAATAACAAACTTATCCAAATACTCCTTAAAAATTCTGTTCATCAGGTCCATAAACACTGTCAGGGCATTGGTCAACCCAAAAGACATCACTAAAAACTCTTAATGTCCATACCTTGTTCTGAAAGATGTCTTTGGTATATCTTCTGACTTGATCTTTAGTTGATGATATCCTGATCTTAAATCAATTTTGGAGAAATACTTGGCTCCCTTCAACTGGTTGAACAGATCATCAATTCTAGGTAACGGATATTTGTTCTTAATTGTCAGCTTGTTGAGCTCCCTATAGTCGATACACAGTCTCATGCTTCCATCTTTCTTCTTGACGAATAATACTGGGGCTCCCCACGGGGATACACTGGGTCTGATTACTCCTTTCTCTAACAACTCCTGTAATTGCTTCGCTAGCTCTTTCATCTCGACGGGCGCCATTCTATACGGGGCCTTGGATACTGGTTCTGTTCCAGGTGCTAAGTCGATCGCAAATTCAATTTCTCTATCTGGAGGAAGTCCTGGTAACTCGTCGGGAAATACGTCTGGAAACTCATTCACAACTGAAATATCTTCAAGTTTTGTTGGTTCTTGACTTCTGTCAATCACATATGCCATGAAATGCTCACACCCTTGACGTAGTAACTTCTTGGCTTGAATCATCGTTAAGAACTTCTTGACTTGTTTTTGACCCGTTGAATATTACTATCCTTTCGTCTGGCGTTTTCACCATTACCTTCTTATTTCGACAATCTATCTGGGCATCGTGGCTAGATAACCAATCCATCCCTAATATAACGTCAAATTCTCCTAACTTAAATGGTATCAAATCTACACAAAACTTACTACCAGAAATCTCAATCTCGCAATTCCCACAAATTTGATTAATAGATACACGTTCTTGATTTGCTAATTCCACAGTCATTATTTCATTTAAACACTCAACTGGACAATTTAACTTACTAACAAAATCTTGTGAAACAAACGATCGAGTTGCTCCCGAATCTATTAATACTTTGGCACATAAAGAATTCATATTAAGCGTACCTGCCACGGCATCCGTATCTTGGATCGCATCCTTCACCGACATGTTAAAAACTCTAGCTCTTGGAGTCTCATTTACTGCTGGGGTATATCCCATGGTCCTCAATGTATTACTGACTGGGGCTGGTGTCTTGCAATCCCTGGCCATATGTCCAGGCTTCCCACATTTAAAGCATGTAAATCCAATGGCTGGAACCTTCACTGCTGGATTCCGGATAGGCTGATCCTTATTTGCTTGCTCTCTTGCTGGCTGATTTCGGAACTCCCTCGAATAGTGCCCTTTCTAATTGCATTTGAAAGATACCACATTCAACTTGTTACAAACTCCTCCATGCTTCTTTCCACATACTTGACAATCTGGAAAAGTTAATCTCAATTGATTCGGCTGATTCGCATTAACTGGACGGTTGCTCTGGCCTTCGTCTCCTGCATTCTGTTTCCTGAAATTAAAATTTCTCCCTGGCTGAAACTTGCCTTTCTTAAAATTTGAAAACTTCCCTGGTTGTGACTGGCCCTCATTCCCTTCAAATTTCCTTTTCTTGCTTTCCTTTTCCTTCTGGAACATCTCACGCTTTGTTTCTGCGATCATAGCCTTCTGTACTACTCCTGCATAGGTATCCAATTCAAAAATGGCTACCTTCCCTCTGATCCATGGTTTCAAACCTTGCTGGAATCTCTTAGCCTTCTTCCTGTCAGTATCCACATACGACGGTACATACCTTGACAATTCCTCAAACTTACCCTCATAATCTGTTACTGACATGTTCCCTTGTTTTAATTCTAAAAACTTCAACTCCATTTGATCCTGAACAAACTGAGGAAAATACTTTTCTAAAATCAATTCCTTAAACCTTTCCCAAGTAATAACATCTGTACCTTCCAATGTCTTCACCATTTTCTACCAATAGGTGGCCTCATTCTTCAGATAGTAACTTGCAAACTCAACCTTCTGTTCTTCCTTTACTTTCACTAAGGCAAATGCCTTCCCTATTTCCTTTAGCCAAACATTTGCTTCAATTGGCTCTAAAGAACCCTTGAATTCTGGTGGTTTACTGCCTGAAAAGTTTTAAAAGTTACCTGGGGATTGGTCTGTCTTTGTTGTTGTTGTGCCAGGTGAACTGTTTGTTGGGCCAAGATTTGAAGAATCTGGGCTATGGCTGGGTCCATGGGTCCTGGGTTCACATTGGGATTTGTATCATCTTGGTTGTTATTGTTGTTGTTGTTGTTAGTTTCTTCATTCTGGGTGTTGGTGCGGGTATTTCTTCTAGGAGGCATTTTCTATAAAGAATCAATCAACTTATTTAGCTTTTGAATCAATCTTTTGCATAAAAGAACAGTTTTGCAAAACAGAAATATCTCTTTTATGAAAACAGTTGTAACTAAGTAAATTGCATGCTTCTTTATAGAATATATAAACAGTTATGGAAAACAGGGTACATGGTATCACAGGGGTTTAACTGGTGCAATAAATAAGGTAAGGTAACACAGGTGCAATAAAGTAAATGACAGTAATGGAAAGGAAAAGGTGCTGATATATATAGGTCAAAAGTTTTAGGTAATACAAGCGTAAAGACGCTTCGGAAGTAAAAGCAAAAGTGTACAACAACCTATTCACTATTCAGTGTAGCTAGTCTATAAAGACAACTCAAAAGTCTACTGATACACAATACACACTATTGTACATACTACATAAACATAACAACACTGCTCAGCATCTCCATCTCTAAATTTCTGGCTCATGGCAAATCTGGACCTCCAATCTCCTCAAGCTCCTCTAGAACCCACTTAGCCCACTCCACTAAGAAATCAGGAGTGATGTCCTCATGTGTAGCCTCAGCAATCCTCACTGCAGATGTCCTACGAAATGCCTGTAGCCTCTCTCTGAGTCACCTCACACCACTCCCAACCTCTCTGGTACGCATGATATGTAGTAACTCCTAAATATGACCCTGAAGGAATCGCTGCTCCATAAGGCAAGCCTCAAACTGATGATATGGGACAGGATAGGAAGAGAACTAAAAAGGTACTCCTGTAACTGAATGACCAATAAAGCCTGAATCAGCAGGTGGGGGTCCTCTGACGGGTGGCCTCATGCCTGGAGGTTGAATAGCCTGCAATGGTACGGGCTGCAATACAGGTGGAGATAATATAGCCAACACTGGTGGAACAACAGGACGTGGATCCGAAGATGGCACTCCCACTGAAGGTTCTGAGTGATCAGCTGATACGGGAATAAAAGAGACGGCCATCGCTGCTATCTGAAATCATATCGCAATATAAGAATCTCGAACCATAACACGAATTAGACTAATACCTGATATACCGAAGCACTCACCCTCTCGACGTTCTATCTTTCTATTCCTTACTTCTAATCCTAACCCTCGACCCATTTCCGTCAACCTAGGCTTGTGTCAGTGACTTATAACCTGTAGCTCTGATACCAAACCTGTGGCGCCTTCCAAACCTGGGTCAGAAGTTTGGGGTCCACATACACACTTTATTTATCACCTACTTATAACAATAATAAAGATAACAATAATAGGCAGTGACCCTATTTAGCAACTACCACGGATCGCAACAGGTTAAAGTATGCATACAAGCCACACATCTACTTATATTACATACCGTTCAAATCCCAACTATTCCAAACTCAAAACTGAGTATTAAACATTATTACAAACTTTTACAGACTTAAATTATCCCAAAAGAAGCCTACTAGCTCAACTCAATCAACCTGAACCCCTAGCTCTCGCGCTGGACTAGGGATTCGCGGTACCAACTGGTTCTTTCTTAACTGGAAAAGAACAGAAACAATATCGTATAAATGAGCTAACTAGCTCAGTAAGTCACAATGACAAAACTGAGAATAATGATCATCAAGTGAACATGATTATGATATCAAGTGAACAATGGATTATGATTTAGAATTGGATATTATATTTTCATGTTAAAAACCAAGGTTAGGCTGCTGATCAGTCACGCACTAACCCCGAGCAAAGCACACAGCACTGCTCTAACTACTGGATCCAAGGCACACATTGGCCTAAATTGACCATTATATGGTCTGACCACGAATCTGGTCCACAATTTTATAAAAACAATCCAATTCTAACATAATAACAGAATAAGCAATAATAATCAATAACCAGAATCATTAACAACAATGAGTGTTTAACAATGAAAGAGTTTCAATCCTTGTAAGGATCAATAAGGTAATTTCAAAGCTTGGATGCTGGGTAATGAAAGAATTGGATAACAAAGGAATTAATGTTTCAGGGTTTCAAGGATTTGGTCTTTCAAAGCATAAAATACAAAGATTTAATTGTGTAAGCAATCTGGTTCAGTGTTTAATTTTTAGTTTGTATGTATTTGTGGAGTAGGATCATATACTTGAGGTTCGTGTTTAGGTATACAACAATCAATGGTATAGAAAGAATCAGGTTACGGCTTAAGATCAATAACTGGAATCAAGGTTTAGGGTACAGTGCTTCAAAGCACTCGCAATATCAACAAGACTATCAAGTACTACAATATCTCGAGAAAGTTCAGAACACTTGCCTGGTATTAGCTTACTACACTGCAATCGCTTCCAATCACAATCGTCTTACTCCTCAACTACTTGTTTCCCTTTCCTACGCCTTGCCTCTTCTGCTCACATATCATAAGAATCTATCAATAATCGACTCATAGAGTTATATTGAACACATACTTCTATCTACCTTTCGTTTTACCCAAATCCAATTAACGGATTGAAAGTTATGCAATAATCAAGTAAACACCGAATATATAAACTGATGGTCAATCAACAAGTCACATATAGCACATAATACATCACATAATCAATGATATATTATTTATAAAGAAGTCTTGGGTCATAAATAGGCTTTCTGATATTTAAAAAGATTTTTAAAACATTTTTCGGAATTAAAACGGGTCGTTGGATCAATTTCGGGTTAATAAACAGGGTTCAGTAGGCCAATTCTGGCTCCGAAACAATTTTATACTAATTATCGAGCTTTGGAAATAATTTAGAATAATATTTTAAGGCTCAAAACTATTTTTCGGAATTTTTAAATCATTTTTAAATAATTAAATCTAATTAAATAATTGATTAAAATCAATTAATAATTAATTAAATCAATTAATAATTAATTAAATCAATTAATCAATTAATTTTCGAATTAATTGACCAACTAATTAATTAAAAATTAACTGAAATTAATTAACTAATTAATTTAGATTTATTTTTGAATTAAAAATAATTTTCGGAATTAAAATAATAATTTTCATAATTTTCAGAAATTAAAAATGAATTTTTATAATAAAAATAAATAGGAAATATGATTTTTAAACATTTTATAAACAGGAATCCTATTTTTGAAAACTTTGGAAACTATATGGACTAAACTTCACCATCTTCACAAATACAGGGACTAAACTGCAATTTTGCAGTTCCAGTCGCCGGAAAATCGGGGGTGGCCGGAGAACTCACCTCCGGCATCCTCCCACCACCATCACCTCCAGAATTAAACTACACAACACCAGGAACCTATATCTGCAATCAAAATTCATCAATAACCCCAGACTTGGCCGGAATTTGATCAAGAAACTCGCCGGTTTCCGGCGGGTTCGACGTAAACTTCAAAACACAACTCCCTTCTCTACAGACCTCGTTGATTCATGAAACTTGTACGACTAGATTGCAAATTACACAGAGAATACAATACACTATACCACAACATCAATCTATTTCAGAATAAGAAACCCCTAAATTTCAATTAAGAACATTCATACGGGTTATAAACCCTAATTTTAAAATTCGAAAATCAAACTCAAATTTGAACATGTTATTGAACTCCAAATCAGACGTATAATATATCAAAATCATCAGGAAAACAAGCTCTACAACATGCAATCATCAAATCATACAAACAATCATCCGAACAAAAATTCATATTTTTAATAAATTTAATTCAAAAATAAATAAATTTCCAGAAAATAAACCTTTGATTCTGCAGTGAAACAAAGCTCAGAATCTGATAGAACACTTCAAATCCTTCGTTTTGGTTACTCAAGCTTTGAAAACAGAGATCGGTAACGCCTTCGTTTTGATGTTTGATTCTTAGAACAGTTTATGTAATTAGGGTTTTTCTTTGAAAATTATAGAATTAACTATCTGCAAATGATTTTGATACGAAATAAAATACGGAAAAAGGCTATTTATATTTACGGAATATTAGTATCCCGTTGGATCATTCCGGATATAAAACGGTACGTTTATTTGTAAAAACTGATCCAAACGGTATCGGTTTTCGGGATAATTATCCAAATCAGTACAATTTGTACTGCGGTCTTGGTCTCAGCGCCTGTTTACACGTATTACGAAGTGATAATTGGGATAGTTTAATAAAAAGCTCCCGTTTATCGAAAATACGGGTTTTATTGATTTACCGAAACGAATATTGTATCGAAAATGTTGCACCGGGACCCGCGCAGAATAAACCGTACGCCGGATCGAAAAAGTCGAAACATGGAATATGCTCAGAATATTACAATTAGGTTAGGAATGAGTTCTTGGAAGAGTTTCGGGTTCCAAAAACGTAACAACGGATGACGTCGATTGGTTCCCGTTTTTATAAATTAGATTTTAAATACTCGGAAAAAAAATTTATAAATTTCATATGATCCTTATAAATCCATAAATCAACATAAAAATAATTAGGAAGATATGACAATTATCTATGTTTTATTTTGGACATATAAAATTAAAATACTCAATTAATATTATTTTTGAATATCCAAGTACAGATAACATTTAACAATTAACTCACAGAATAGATACTGAACACACATAATAATTATTTAATAGCAAAACTAATCACACGATATATCCCGGATATTACAGTACTCAGTAGTTGGGTGACTGTTAAGATTAAGTATTGATAAGGGAAATGGAACTCGTGACAACCCGAATCCCCGACCCCGGATTTGGGGGTGTTACAATTTATTTGAGTAATAATTTATTTATTCGAAGAGTGTCGTAATAATTATTCGTATCGATTATTTATTTATAAATAGTTGATCAAATCGGATAATTGATAATAATTTGTAAATAATTGTAATAAATTGTAATTAATCCTAATAATTAAGGATTATTTATTTTAAAATGCAATAATTATTAAATAATTATTTAAAAATATAATTAAGGATTATTAATTATAATTAATTATTTATAATTGATTATGAATTAATTAAATCTTGTTTAATTCGTAGTAATTAAATCGTTAGTCCGATTTGAGTGAAACGACGACCCCTAGACTCAGAAAAATGAAACGAATCCATTAAAAATATTTAAAAATTATAACTTCTTCAGAAAGAGAGTCGTCTTGTGATAGTTAATTGTTTATAGGCCTAATATAGGTAGAATCGAGTCAAATAAATCACAAAAAATTATAAATAAAATCAAATAGGGTTAGTTAATACAGGTATGAGTCTAGTATCGATTCTAAAAATAATTATGAGGTCGAAATCAATTATGTGCCTTATGTGCTATATATTTTACCTGATTATATGAACCTTATGTGTTATATAATTATATGTTTATATATACGAGTCTAATAGAATCGTATGGGTAGACGATTAGGGCTACGTTATATCAATTCGAGGTACGCGTATGAAGTAAAGTATCTAAACGATTATCTTTCTATGATAGATTCAGTATCGACAAGGCAAGTCAAGCAGAAGATATAAGGCGGTGAGTTGAACCAGGTTAAGTATGCGCAAGACAAGTTTTTCCCCTATTCTAAATTCAGAATAGTGAAATATACCCCACTTTCCATTACAATTACACTTTGATAATTCTTGTTCACATATACTGATACACAATTATTGATTCTTATTTCTATTTCATTTCGATTCTTGATTTCTCCCATTTATTGAATCCTCTATTCATATTCCAATAATTGTATCCTTGTTATATATACTATGATATATCCTGATATTGGGATACATCAAAAGCATTCTGATTATTCTGGATGCTAAGCTTTGGACTGGATGGTTACGATACGGGTTGGGCATTACCCAGACCTTTGATTATTAGGCCATAATTGCTGGAGTACTCCTTATGTTGGTTGGGTCTATGCAGTTGGGTATAAATCCGCACTGTATCCTAGCTGATCAGCGGGTTATAGTGCATATGTTGGTTCTTGTTTCAAGTCTCGTTCATTTGGCACTCTCCACTAATGGTAATTTATTATTCTGTGCAATTTTAGTTGGTTGTTCAAACCAGCGGGTTACCGGTTCACTTATTCTTTTCCTTTATACTATACATATATTGTTGCAGGCTTGTTGAGCAATTTTGGCTCACCCTCTTTTATTGTTATTCCTATTGTTTTTCAGTTAAGGTAGAGAATGAAACCCATCAGAACCCGCATAGTGAAGAAGCGAGTCAAGCGGCGGGACCCTCTTATATCAAGAGTGTTCATCCCTATCCCAGAAGAGAGTTTTGAGCTACCAGATCAGGTGTAACAGGATAAGTAATAGTGATGAGTTGAATAAAAGTTGTTTAGTATAAGATGTAAATAGAATAAAGTTTTGTAACAAAAAGAGTTCTTGAGACAGATCGTTTTAAACTGGTTTGTAATAAAGTTAGTGTCGTTCTTCTTTTCAAATCGTAAACTTAAAAGATCCTGAGTAGTAGTAGTTCGGGGTAATTATTTTATTTATATTCCGCTTGTGTGAGATTAGTGAGTAGTAAATATTAGTAATGCCCCAAATCTATACCCCGGATTTGGAGGGTGTTACAGTTGGCATCAGAGCTTAGGTTTTGACCCTTGAAAACAAGAACATTAGAGTTAAGATAAGATAGGAAGATCATATAAGATAGAAGTAAGAATGTTAGGGTTATTTATGTGATTAGAAGTTATGACTTCTAGGATTGTGATTTGATTGTTCTTGTATTATGATTATATTAGATGGCTTCTTCGACGTCATCTGTGGAGCGGACCGAGTCAGACCCAGTAGCAGCACCAGGACTAGTATCGATACAGGTATTTCCTCCATTACCACCACCTCCACTATTGCCATATGGACCCGCACCAGAGCAGTGGCCGGTACCCCCTGCACTAGAGGTACCTGACTTTGTTGATTACTTTCCGTATTTTGAGCCGGAGATACCTGATTTTCCACCTTTAGAGTTTCCGATGTTCGATGTTCCTGACATGGTTGACATTCCACAGTGGGAGGACTTCGAGCCACAGGTTCCTGTGCCACAACCTGAGATTCCAGAGATTCCCCAGATGGATCCAGAGTTAGAGCCACATGTATATGCACCCCAGGAGCATCATGTTTTGTTTCCTGCACCGTTAGCTATCTATGCCCCTGTGCCCGGGGTATACTAGTTCCCGCAGCCAGAGTATATGGATGAGGTTGTTGATCAGCCATTACCATTGCCTTCTCGAGGTTCCCGCACAGATCTTCGCGAGCCCCACATGGTATCATATCAGTAGTACCAGTCGGAGAGAGGGGAGAGAGTCAGATGGCAGGATCAGTGTAGGGAGATCCTTGGGTTATTTGAGACACAGAAGGACAGACCAGTTCGAGCACTACGACCAGACTACATCTTGAGAGAGAGACTACGCCAGATCCATAGGCCTGGTTCTCAGGAGCTTACTGACTTGAGGCAGCAGGACATAAGGATCGAGGTAGCACATCATAGGGCGATGAGACTTACAGAGGCAGTATTAGAGGCATTGCAGCAGGAGCTAAGCCGTGTACCACCTGGATTCTGATCTCAGCAGACAGTGGAGTGTTGTATCTTGTATATTATGTGTAGATAGATGCACTGTAATATTGTATGACTAGTTTGTATGCGTGTAGCCACTAGTTTTAACTAATAGCAGTAGCAGGACGACTGACATATTATAGACTTTTTGTATCAAGCATTGACACATGCAGGTGGTGTCCTATATATATATATATATATATAAGATGAACCTTTTCACGTTTTCTTTATTTTATTTTTCCAGTCATTTAAGCATTTACATTTATTTTATCATTTTACCGTCGCATATTTTAAAAATGTTGTTTTTATTTACAACCATGTTATACCCTTTATATTTCAAAATTTTTTAATTATTTCAAAATGATTTATTTAAACATCACACTGTTTTTACTCACTTATTTTAGATATTTGATAAATTGTTTTTTTCTATATCAACTGTTTTAATGTTGTTTTAATATTATAAAGACGGTTTATATTCCATATCACCTGTTTAGTAAATTGTTATTAAAAGAACCAATTGTTTTATTATCAGAAATATGACACCTAAAAGAAAAACAAGACCTGACTCATCTAACAGAAATAACGAGGGTCAGAACGATAATAATCATATGGATCAGATGTTTCATCTCATGCAACAGTAGATGCTGATGATGCAGCAATAGATGCAGCAGCAACAACAGCAGTTTCAACAACAAATGCTACAGCAAGCCGCTCATCCAGAACATCAAGCACCACCAGTAGCACCTGTAGTTACTTTCAAGCAATTCCAGTCGGTGAAGCCTCCGAAATTTTCCGGTTTCGCAGATCATACAAAGGCGAGAGCTTGGTTGAAGGAGATAGAAAAGGATTTTGCGTTGGTTAAGGTTGAGGAAGAACAGAAGACGGATTTTGCTAGCTACTTTCTGAAGGGCGAAGCTAATTACTGGTGGGAATCAAAGAAAGCTTTGGAAGGAGAAGGTGTAGTGACTTGGGATAGATTTACTGAACTTTTCCTGGAGAAGTATTTTCCTCGCTTCATGAATAATCAGATGGAGATCAACTTCCTGGAATTGAAGCAAGACAATTTATCGGTCGTGGATTATGAAGTCAAGTTCACGGAATTGGCTAGGTTTGTACCTGAGCAGGTGGATACGGATGAAAAGCGAGCCAAGAGGTTTCAGCAGGGATTGAAGCCATGGATTTGTAATAGGGTAGCAGTGTTCGAGCTGATGACTTATACGGCTATTGTTCAGAAGGCCATGATCATTGAAGGTGAGAGTGAAGCAGCTCAGAAAGAGAAGGGACCAGGAAATTCCCAGAACCGTTTCAACAGAAGGTCGGGATTTCAAGCCAAAGGAAAAGTAAACTTCAGGAGACCAGAACAGGGCAACCAGAGGACGGGGAATCGACTTCCGTCCCCGAATCAGCAAAGACTTATCTGACCGCCTATACCTGATTGCAGAACATGTGGTAAAAAGCATACTGGGATTTGCAACAAGCCAAATGTCACATGTTTCAAGTGCAAGCAGAGGGGACACTACTCGGGAGAATGTCCGATGGGAAAGGCAGAAGTCACTTGTTTCCAGTGCGGAAGAAAAGGACATATTGCCAAGGACTGCAGAGGAGTCGCAATGGCCGCCAACATTCCAAGGGTTTTAGCATTACTTCCGCCACCACTACCACCACAAAATCAGCCCAGGACAAGGACTTTCAACATGTCAATGAAGGAAGCTAGGCAGAGTCCGAATGTGGTTATAGGTACGTTCCCTATAAATTCTATAAATGCTCAAGTATTGATTGATTCAGGAGCTACGAGATCTTTTATTTCTGAAGGTTTTATTACTAAGATAGATTGTGAGGTTCAGTGGTTAGATTAAGTGCTAGTCATAAAATTAGAAAATGATGACCAGGTTACGGTAGATCAAGTATGCCCAGGTTGTGATATTGAAATAGGGAGATGTCATTTCTCAGTTGACTAGATACCTTTCAGGTTAGGAGAATTTGATGTTATTCTAGGAATGGATTGGCTAGCTAGTAATAATGCTCAGATTGATTGCGCAAATAAGAAGGTGAAATTGCAGACTGAAGAAAATACAACGGTAATATTCAAAGGTGAAAAACAAAAGCAAAGATTCTTAACAATGATGCAGACGAAACGATTGTTACGTCAAGGATGTCAAGCCTATTTAGCCTACGTGTTGGACACCGAAAAAGAAAGCCCGAAGATTGAAAATATTCCTGTAGTTTGTGAGTTTCCCGATGTCTTCTTCAGATAAACTTCCAGGACTACCTCCGGATCGAGAAATTGAGTTCACTATTGATTTGGCATCAGGGACTGAACCAATTTCAAAAGCTCCATATCGAATGGCACCTGTTGAAATGAAAGAATTAGCAAAGCAATTGTAGGATCTTCTCGACAAAGGAATTATAAGGCCGAGTGTATCCCCATGGGGCGCACGAGTATTGTTCTTGAAAAAAAAGGGTAACATGCGACTATGTATTGATTATCGTGAGCTGAACAAGTTAACTATCAAGAATAAATATCCTTGCCTCGCATCGATGAATTATATGATCAACTAAAAGGAGTGGCGTGGTTTTCAAAAATCGACTTACGATCAGGCTAACATCAGTTAAAGATCAAGGCAGAAGACATTCCAAAGACTGCGTTCAGAACGAGATATGGACACTATGAATTTTTTGTGATGGCATTTGGACTGACTAATGCACCTGCAGTATTTATAGATTTGATGAATCGAGTATTCAAGAAGTATCTGGATAAGTTTATCATTGTATTTATTGATGACATCTTGATTTATTCGAAGACAGAAGAAGAACATGCAACGCTTTTAAGAACGACATTGGAGACGTTACGAAAGGAACAACTTTATGCGAAATTTTTGAAATATGAATTTTGGTTGAAGAAAGTGCAATTTCTAGGACACATCATTAGTATTGAAGGAATTCAAGTGGATCCAGCAAAGATTGAAGCTATTTTAAATTGGGAAAGACCAAAGACTCCAACGGAAGTCAGAAGTTTCTTAGGATTAGCATGTTATTATAGAAGATTCGTTAAAGATTTTACAAAGATAGCCACACCATTGACGAAGTTGACACGAAAGAATGAAAAGTTCGAATGGAACGAGAAATGCGAAGCAAGTTTTCAAGAATTGAAGAACCGATTGGTAACCGCACATGTGCTTGTTTTACCTGATGATCAAGGAGACTTTGTTATATACAGTGACGCTTCTTATCGAGGACTTGGATGTGTTCTGATGTAACATGGCAGCGTGATCGCATACGCTTCTAGACAGCTAAAGCCGCATGAACAGAAATATCCGATGCGCGATCTCGAACTAGCAGCAATTGTGTTCGCACTAAAACTCTGGAGACACTATCTATACGGCGAAAGATGTGAGATTTATATGGACCATAAAAGCTTGAAGTATATTTTCACACAGAAGGAACTCAACATGCGACAGCGACGCTGGCTAGAGTTAATCAAGGATTACGATGTTTCAATCAATTATCATCCAGGTAAAGCTAATGTAGTAGCAGATGCGCTGAGTCGAAAAGAATGATTGAACCTGTTAACATCTTCAAAAGACTTGATCAAGGAATTCGATAAACTGGAGATGGAAGTTCGTGTTTCAAAAAGCTCTACTGAAATGATTTACGCCATGACCTTTCAGCCAGAATTATTAGAAAAGATAAGAAGGTGTCAAGAAGAAGTAATGGATCAGGAAATTGACAATTTGACAGGAGAAGAGATTACTAGTCAGAAGGATGCTAAAGGAATATTTAGAGTTGCTTCGAGAATCTGGATACCTAATGTACCGGAATTGAAAGCGGAAATTTTACAAAACGCTCATAGCTCAAGATATTCAATTCATCCCGGAAGCACAAAGATGTACAGAGACTTGAAGAAAAACTTTTGGTGGCCAGACATGAAGAAAGAAATAGCGGAATGGGTTAGTAAGTGTTATATGTGCCATAGAGTTAAAGCTGAACATCAATGCCCGAGCGGATTACTACAACCCCTAGATATTCCAGAATGGAAATGGGAACACTTAGCTATGGATTTTATAGTGGGACTTCCAAGGACGAAAGCAAATCATGATGCAATTTGGGTTATCATTGATCGATTAACGAAATCAGTACATTTCCTTCCGATCAATGAAAGGTTTTCACTAGACAAGTTAGTACACTTATATCTCAAGGAAATCGTGATGCGTCATGGATTACCTGTATCTATTGTATCGGATTGAGATCCCCGTTTTAATTCAAGATTTTGGAGACAATTCAAGAATGTCTAGGAACCAAGTTGAATGTGAGCACCGCTTACCATCCACAAACGGACGGGCAAAGTGAAAGGACTATTCAGACAATTGAAGATATGCTACGTGTGTGTGCAATGGACTTTGAAGGAAGTTGGGACGAGCACTTACCGCTAGTGGAATTTTCTTACAATAACAGCTATCAAGCAAGTATCGGGATGCCACCTTATGAAGCTTTATATGGAAGAAAATGCAGATCACCTACATGTTGGGATGAAATAGGAGAGCGCAAGATTCTAGGTCCAGAACTGATTCAGCAGACCAGGGAAAAAGTAGAACTTATCCGAGAGCGACTCGAAGCAGCGCAGTATCGACAACGTAAATATGCAGATCCAGCCAGAAAGGATATGGACTATCAAGAAGGAGAGTATATATTTTTAAAAGTCTCGCCATGGAAAGGATTGACAAGCTTTGGCAATAAAGGCAAGCTAAAGCCTCGTTACGTTGGTCCATTTGAAATTTTGAAGAGAGTTGGAAAAGTTGCGTACGAATTAGCTTTACCACCCCATATGCAGCATATTCACAATGTATTTCACGTGTCCATGCTTAAGAAGTATAACCCTGATATAAGGCATGTAATAGAATATGAGCCAATAGAACTTCAAGCATATTTGTCGCATGTAGAGCAGCCGATAAGAATTCTAAATTGGCAAGAGAAGGTATTGAGGAATAAATATTTACCGTTAGTAAGAGTTTTGTGGAGAAACCCAGTGGCTGGGGAATCAACCTGGGAGCTCAAGAGTGATATGTTAGAAAAGTATCCTCAGTTATTCTCATAGCGTGATTCTGAGGACAGAATCCTGTTAGGGGGGAGAATGTAACGACCGAGAAAATTACGCTTGTATTATATTATAATAAAGATAAATTATGTTTATTATTATGTAATTAAATGTGTTGAGTCGTAAAACCCTAATTGATATGTGCTATGTGTTGTCTATTTTGATCCGAATGTGATTTGGATATTTATTGAGTGTTTTATCGTAAGTTATATATTTTATATCAAAGCCCGTACAGCTCAAACAGTGTTTTAAAAGCCCGTATTTCAAACTAAAATATTGGTCCTATTTTACCAAAAACGACCTATACCGTATCGTTATTCTGAACCCTTAGACGTTTTACAAATTTACTTTTTTTGCGAAAAATGACTTTTCCGGACCCCTTCGGGTGCCAAAAGCCCCACAAAAATCACATTTTTATTTTTATATGATCATGAAATTATCATACATCATTTTTCTTTGCATTTTTGTAATATTCATAATTTTAAAAAATTTTAGCATTTATTTTGTATTTATTGGATATTTAAAAATTCATAATTAATACCCAAAAATTATAAAAATTGGGGCCAAATATTTTTATTCGGAGTGTAATTATCCCATTAATTTAATTTGGGGGTATAATTTTTCATAAATATAAATAGCTGATTATTAGTAATTAATTAGTTAATTAATCATAAAAAAATCAGAAAAATCAAGAAAATCCCCAATTCTCTGAAATTAGGGTTTGGAGTTCTTGGAATCAAATCAGATTTTGAAGGTGATTCTGTTAACCAAATCAAACATGTAAGTAGTCGTTTTGAAGCTTGTGAATTGTAGTTTATGATTATGTAACTATTTTTGCTGTTTGTTGAATCGATTTTGATTTCGTATTTTCGGGTTTTAACTTCGAATTCAGGTTTTATGTTTGAGTAATTGTTTGATGAAATCGTTGATGGGGAAGTGTAGATCGTTAAGTTTAGATTCGATTGGTCTCGGTTTCATAGGATTTGGCTTCGTTTTTGGAGTCGCAGGAGAACCACCGCGACGGTGGCGTTCTTGAAGCTTCCCGACGTCGGGGACAACGAGGAAGGAGGTGGATGGCGGGGGAGACTGCTGTGGACTACTGTGGAACGAGAAAACAGAAGAAATCAGTCTGGAATCGAGCTGTTCATGGCTGTATAGTCACCGGAGTGCCGCCGGGAACCGCCACCGTCATCGGAATCTGGTGATGGCGGTGGTTGTTCTTCCGGACCCGATTGGGTTGGGGAACGACCCGTTGACCCGATGTTGTGACCCGGTTTCAATCCCCTAAACCTAGAAATCCATTTCCTGTTTTTGTTTCTGATTTAATAATTATTTAGTTATGTTTTGTAAAATTAAAAATCAGTTTTAAAAATTCTAAAAATTAAATAAAAATTAGTTTTAAATTCTGAAAATTATTATTAATAATTATTCGTCTCGATTATTTATTTATAAATAGTCGATTTAATCGGATGATTGATAATAATTTGTAAATAATTGTAATAAATTTTAATTAATCCTAATAATTAAGGATTAATTATTTTAAAATACAATAATTATTAAATAATTATTTAAAAATATAATTAAGGATTATTAATTATAATTAATTATTTATAATTGATTATTAATTAATTAAATCTTGTTTAATTCGTAGTAATTAAACCGTTAGTCCGATTTAAGTGAAACGACGACCTCTAGACTCAGAAAAATGAAACGAATTCATTAAAAATATTTGAAAATTATAATTTCTTCCGAAAGAGAGTCGTCTTTTGATAGTTAATTCTTTATAGGCCTTATATAGGTAGAATCGAGTTAAATAAATCCCGAAAAATTATAAATAAAATCAAATAGGGTTAGTTAATACAGGTATGAGTCTAGTATCGATTCTAAAAATAATTATGAGGTCGAAATCAATTATATGCCTTATGTGCTATATGTTTTACCTTATGTGAACCTTATGTGTTATATAATTATATATTTATATATACGAGTCTGATAGAATCGTATAGGTAGACGATTAGGGCTACGTGATATCAATTCGAGGTACGCGTATGAAGTAAAGTATCTAAACGATTATCTTTCTATGATAGATTCAGTATCGACAAGGCAAGTCAAGCAGGAGACAGAAGGCGCTGAGTTTAACCAGGTTAAGTACGTGCAAGGCAAGTTTTTTCCCCTATTCTAAATTCAGAATAGTGAAATATACCCCATTTTCCATATCAATTACACTTTAATAATTCTTGTTCACATAAACTGATACACAATTATTGATTCTTGTTTCTATTTCATTTTGATTCTTAATTTCCCCCAATTATTGAATCCTCTATTCATATTCCAATAATTTTATCCTTGTTATATATACTATGATATATCCTGATGTTGGGAAAAATCGAAAGCATTCCGATTGTTCTGGATGCTAAGCTTTGGACGGGATGGTTACGATACGGGCTGGGCTTTACCCAGACCTTTGATCATTAGGCCATAGTTTCCTGAGTACTCCTTATGTTGGTTGGGTCTATGCAGTTGGGTATAGATCCGCACTGTATCCTGACTGATCAGCGGGTTATAGTGCATATGTTGGTTCTTGTTTCTAGTCTCGTTCATTTGGCACTCGCCAGTAATGGCAATTTATTATTCTGTGTAATTTCAGTTGGTTGTTCAAACCAGCGGGTTACCAGTTCACTTATTCTTTTCCTTTATACTTGTTAGGTCATATACACTGTAGAAGGGGGTTGAATACAGTGTTTATCACAATCAAATTGAATTAAAGAACTCAAGTAACAGAAAACAGACTTTATTCAATATAATAAACTCTGTTACAATATGGAACTGTCCTCTCTCAGTGATGAACAAATATCACGAGAGCTGCTAGGGTTACAATGAATATTATTCTCGATAATGATAACACTTATAGTGTAAACCTTATGTATGTGTTTATATACTACACAGTTATAAGATAATTGTTAATTGATATGGAATATAATTCTGCTTCCTAAAATATATCAATCAGATATCTTTTCTTCCAAGTATTCTATTCTTCATAGAATTCCTTCTTCATGCATATCTCTTCTTGCGTTTGTCTTGATCTTCTTTCCTTTCAATCAGTCGTCTTCCTTATCTGAAAGTCTCCTTTAAGTCCTGATATTATCTTCTGATAAATATCTCCTGTTAACTTAAGCTCTGACCACTTAAATTCTGACTTCAGTATAAGTACTGATTTCCAGTTAAGTATTGATTTGTCCTGTTTAGGTAAGATCTGAAAACTAAACACAAATCACATTAGACATGATATTATCAAATATATCTAACAATATCCCCCAACTTGTAAATTAGCATAATATACAAGTTTAACAGATATTTAATTGTAATAACCCCAAAATTTTGAACTTTTTGTAAACCTTAAGAATAATGTTTTTGGTGATTATGTTGAATAAGAAAACTTTTCATGCCATACCTTGTAGAGGTTCTTTTATTGTTATTCTGAGATCTTATTAGTACTCTATATGGTATATAAGTGTATGTAAAGATCGTCAGAATCCAAATTCGAACACTTTGATTTTTCCCGAAAATCCACCAGATACCGAAAGAATTGAGTATAAGGTAACAGGATAAAAAGGATTTAAATTCAAGGATTATAAGAGAGGATCATAGAAGGAATATAATGTATTGAGAGAGGTTAAGGAAACCCAAGTAATAAGATCCCGAGTATGATATCTCAAACGATAAACGAGAACAAAAGTTAAGCGAACCGTATAACAGATTAGCGGTCATTAGCCAAGTAATTAGGAGTTAATCAAAGAGGTTAATGATGATGATGTCATCACACCAACAAGAAGATGACAAGCGTGGGAAGATGACATAGGAGGATGACATAAGCATGACCAAAAGGGAAGGAAGTGTTGGTTGATTATAAACCACACAAAAATTACCATGGTTAAAAGGTTAATTAATAAAAACAAACACAAAACAACCAAGCAAAGGCAAAACAAATCACAAAATACAAATTGACTTCACCTTTTCAAGAAGAAGCTCTCGGCTTCATATCTTTTTCAAAGAAAGAAAAACTCAAATTCAAGTTCCAAGCCTTATTAATTAGTGAGGTAATTATCTAAGGTTCCTTGTACATAGATATAGATATCCTATAAGTCTAAGCTTCAAATTCCTTCATAATCTCTTCCTATAATTCATGGAAGAAGAGAGTGAATAGTGTTTTTCAAGAACTTGAAATTTTGATCTTGTGTTTTTGTTTAGATAAAGCTTTAGTAAGGATTTTCCAAGGTTGTTTCAAGCTCATTAGTTACTCCTACTCACAAGGAAGGTATAATCTCTTAACCTAGCATTATTATTGAATGTTAAGAGCTTATTATGAGTAGTATAGTTCATTAGAGGCATGATTATTAAATATTTAGAGATTTGTTAGATTTGTAATGTTTTTGCAGTTGTAAATCTTGATGATTAGTTAATGAACTTAAGTAAGCTCTTAGTTTATGATTGAGAAGTAGTATAAATTGGAATTATTGAGTTGTTGGGGCTGTTGTAGTAAAGAATGGATGAAGTTTGGTTGTAGTGGTGATTGTGGGTTGAATTGTGAATTGATTGGAATGGTTTAAATTTGGTAATCGCGTAAACATAGCCGTCGTAATGCCCGATTTACTTTAGACTGTTTTTGTTCTTAACATCAGAACCCGAGAACTCACTGTTAGGTTTTGACCATTGCCATGATTAGATTGTTCATGTTACGAGCTTCTTTTTGATATGTGGTTCGCTTGAATCCGATGTACGGTTTAGGAGAAACGACCGTTTTAAGTAACGGCGTTTTGTGAACGAACCATTACCCCTCGCCTTACTTTGAAACATTGGTTAAGACCCTTAAATGACTAATTGGGATATGAAACAATTATGTAAAGTGGATTAGGCAGTTGGTAGGGTACTCGCGAAAAAATCGCCTTATAATTCCTAATGGTTAATTTATTAAAAATGGTGGAACCGATGGTACTCGAGCAACTTAAGTGAATCGTTAAGCGCAAAAGCGAACGTTAGGGTCTAATTGGTTAAAGTATAGATTCATAAGCGACTTTGGTTTAATTCCAACTTATATGATGTTTATAGGTTACCAGACTCGTCCCAGGCCTTTTATCACCCCCAGTCGCTCAGGCAAGTTTTCTACCCGTTATACTGTTTGAAAGGCATATGTCATAGCCTATTCGTTTATTCGAGGATTTAACTCAACTCAAATAAGAATGTAATAAGTAAATAGTGGATCTATCATCAGAGAGATCTCACAAAGTAACATCTGTCAAAGGATAAAGAAACCTGCAGACTTGAAAATTCACTGGAAGAAGTTCAAGAATTTGATCATGCCTCAGTGATATAAATCAAGATCGTGGATTTAATCAAGTGACAGAGATCTCGTCAGGGTATCATTTATTACAAGGATTTAATCAGAGTATCAAAGTCAAGACATGAAGAAACGTCACGGAAGTTAGTCACTCATGAACCAGACAGTACATCGAGTGTCAGCATTGAAGTGGCGGAATTGATTCATAAGTCTCAGTGATTTTCAGAAGATTGTCAGAAGAATGGATGCTGCTCAGGGTTAGTATTAATTCTCTATTAATTAATTAAGTCATATAATTTAATTAAGAAAATAAATTATATCTGCAAAGATTAATTTATTGATTAATTGAATTAAATTGATTAATTAATTTAGAATTAATATTGAGGATTTACAAGATTTTAATTGGTTTAAAATCTGCTTAAATTCAAAACAAGACAATTCATTTGAACTAGGATGACAATCGGTATGACAATTGATAGTCATACCGAAAGTCATGCCAATACATTTAATTGTCTTATTAGAATTTCTGTTTAGATTAAAACCTGTTATTAATTCAGCAAGACAATTTATTTGAACTAATATGACAATCGGTATGACAATAAATAGTCATACCGAAAGTCTTGCTAGTTCATTTTGATTGTCTTGCTAGTTGTAAATATTGTCATACCGAAAGTCTTGCTAGCCAAAGAGATTGTCATGCTAGTACATTTTTCAGTTCGGTGTTTGATAAAAGCAGCAGAAGACTTTTGTTGATCAAAACAACAGAATCCAATCAAACAGAACACACAAGAGAAAAAGGAGCAGAAAACAAAAGCATAACATTTTATTTTTCATCTGCTTTTCTTCAAGATTAAATTTTTAGATTGTAAAGTTAAATCCAATCAACTAGAAATATTTATCTTGTTCTTGTGTATCAATCTAGCTGATTAAAATCCCTAGAACTTAATCTCAAATCGCATTTAGCATTTGATCTTTTAATTACAAAAATAGAAAAAGTTCATGTCGAATTTATTCTAGATTTGTAATAATTGATTTGAGATTAATCCCTTGTAACCGATACCGTAGTTGTAACACCTTTCAAGTTTAATAAAAGTTTTATTTAACTTGAATTTTGTTTCACAATTTTATTCCGCATTTTATTCGATTAAACGGTATTGTTTGCATTCAACCCCCTTCTACAAACAAATTGGGACCTAACAATTGGTATCAGAGCCTTCTGATTAACGTACAAATCTAGATCCTAGACTTTTGTGTTTCTTTCACTTCTTGAATTTTTTATTCACTCAAAAAATTCATAATGACTACACAAAAAGTTGGAACCGTTAAAATTCCACTTTTCGATAAAGAAAATTATGTTATGTGGAAGAAGAAGATGCTACTATTTTTACAGGTTGCTAATCCCAAATATTTGCAAGTGTTGAAGAAGGGTCCAAAAATTCCTATGGTTATTGAACCAGAGATAATAGAAAATGATGTGGTGATCACCAAAGCGAGAACTTATGTGAAGGATCCTGAGGACTTCTCTCCTGCTGAAATAGAAGAAGCTTCCCTGGATGCTAGCCTTCAATTAATCTTAGTAGATTCCCTTAATCCCCTGATGAATAGACATGTGATGAATTGTAAAGATTCCAAACATATCTGGGAAACTATTGAGATTATTAATGAAGGCACAGAGGAAGTTAGGGAGAACAAACTAGAAATCCTAACCTCTGAGTATGAATACTTTAAATCCAATCCAGGGGAAGGAATCACTGAAGTGTTTGAGAGGTACAATGCATTGATCAACAACCTGAACATTAATGGTAAATACTATTCCATCAGGGAGGTCAACAAAAAGTTCCTTTTAACACTGCCAACTCATCTCGAACATAGAATCACTGCCATAAGAGAAGCAAGAGATCTGAGTGAGATTTCTTTGGAAAGGCTCTATGGTGTGTTAAAGACTTATGAGTTGGAGCAGATTCAGCAGAAGGAAGTTTACGGGAAAGGAAGAGTGGTCAGCACGTCTACTGCTCTAGTAGCTGATGAACAACAACAACAACCACAATATCAACAACAATCTCAACAGTCAGAAAGAATGGTACAGTCTTCCAAGGTTGAAGATAATGTGATAGTAGCAGAATTTGATTCTCCTACTACAAATCAATCAGGAGATGATTATTATTCCTTGGAAGAACTGGAGCAATTGGAGGATGAGTCAATGGCCCTGATTGTCAAGAGATTCTCAAATGTCAGATTCAAAAGGAATCCCAAGTTCAAGTACAAGTCCAACTACAACAGATTCCAGAAAGGTGGATCTTCATCCTCTAACACCAGCAGTGGTGGGTATAAAACAGGGATGGTTGATCGAAGCACCATTCGATGCTTCAACTGTAATGAGTTGGGACACTTTGCCACAGAATGCAGGAAGCCAAAACAAGCTAGGAAGAACTCTTACGATTCTAATCAGAAGAGTAAATCTGAAAGGGCTTACCTGGCAAAGGGAAGAAGCTGGGATGATACTGACAGTGAAGATGAAGAAGTTGGGAATCTTGCTCTCATGGCTAGTGATGCAAGCACCTCATCGTCAAGAAAAGAGGTAAAATTTACTGATGCTGAATTAGTTTATCATCTAGGAGGTTCCTTAGATTGTGCTCGTCGTGATAATGAATTGTTAAATCAACAAATCAAAGACCTTGAGAAAGAGGTCAATGAATTAAGACTTGTACACATTAATCAAGATAAATTAAAAGATCAAGTGTCTTTTCTAGAGAATAGAGTTGACTGTTATAGAAAACTTGAAACTATTCTTAAAGACAAGATCACTGGTCTTGAGGCTAAGGTTAAAGCTTACTTTAATTCTTGTTCGAAGTCCAAAGAGTTTTACAATAAGCAAGCTGTTAATCAAACATCTGGTATAGGTTATGATTACAATGTTGCTATTGGAAAATTAGGCATAAACTCCCCTCCTCATGTCTGTGCTAAAGGCAGGGAAGTACCACATGTGCTTAAGGGTGTTGATGAACCCCTCTATAAAGAATCAATTACTGAACCATTTGATGAGACCTCTTTTATTATTCAAGAAGAAATCCGTGCTGAAGATAATGCTAATGGGAAAGCTGTCTCCAAGTCAAGTGTGTCAAAAGTTCCAGTCAAGGTTGTGAAAGCAACTGAGACTAACTCAGACACACATGAGTTGGATAACACAAATGCCATGTCTACCATGCATAAGTTGCCTATTGTTAATCCTTCTCATAAAGCATGTGGTGTTCCTGATTGTATGTCTTGTGCTTTTAATCTGATGTTTGCTTATTTTAATGGTAAGCATGTTTCTAATGATAAGACTACTCCTTGTCAGCATGTGAATAATAGAAAGCATGATAGGTCTAAGACTGCTAGTCCTCCTAAAGCTAGAAAGGAGACATTTGTGCCTAAGCCTAAACAGAAATTTGTCAAGGCTGTTCACAAGGTCAAATGTTCAGTCATTGAGAACGTTGAGAATATTAAAATTAAGAATGTTGTTTTGCCTGATAAAGGCCAATTTTACAAGTATGCCGGACCCAGCCAAGCTTGGGTTCCGAAGAAGGTCTAATCCATTTGTATTGCAGGGCATTAAACAGGTACAACCGGTAGTATGGATTCTTGACAGCGGATCGTCAAGACATATGACCGGAGATAGAGCCCTGCTATCAAATGTGGTTGAGAAAGCTGGCCCAGTGGTTACCTTTGGAGATAACAGCAAAGGTTTAACGGAGGGATATGGCTGTTTGCTAGCTGGAAATGTTATCATTGAAAATGTATATGTTGTGCAAGGACTTGAACACAATCTGCTTAGCATTAGTCAGTTCTGTGACAACGGCTACAATGTTTTATTCGACAAGCTGAAGTGTCAGATTCTGCACAAGAAAAGTGAAAAACCCTCCTTAATGGGAATCCGGAAAGGAAATCTGTTCGTAGCTGACATGAACTCTGGAAGCAATCTTGAAATCAATTGTTTCTATGCAAAGGCATCGTCAGATGAGAGTTGGCTATGGAACAAGAGAGTTTCTCATCTCAATTTCAAAACAATGAATTCTCTTGTCAAAAGAGAATTGGTAAGAGGTCTGCCTCAGCTGGAATTCTCTCCAGAAGGACTATGTGAGGCTTGCCAGAAAGGAAAGTCAAAGAAAGCAAGTCACAAAGGCACTGACACATCTTCCATAACTGGTGTTCTGCAATTATTGCACATGGATTTATTTGGTCCAGTTAATATCCTTTCAATGTCAAAGAAGTGTTACTGTCTTGTGATAGTTGATGACTATTCCAAGTATACGTGGGTTTTATTTCTTCACTCTAAGGATGAAACACCACAAGTTGTGATTGATCATATCAAGATGATTGAGTTAGATTCTAACGTCCCTGTTAGAGCAATAAGGTCAGATAATGGGACAGAATTCAAGAATGCACTTCTCAATGGATTTTGTACAGACAAAGGGATTACCAGACAATTTTCAGCTCCTAGAACCCCTCAGCAAAATGGAGTGGTAGAAAGGAAGAATCGTACATTGATTGAAGCTGCAAGAACGATGTTAAGTGAATCAGGTCTTCCAATGTACTTTTGGGCTGAAGCTGTCAATACTACATGTTATACTCAGAATCGAACTCTAATCAACAAAGACTTCATGAAAACTCCTTATGAGATTTTGAATGAACAGAAACCTTCTATCAAATACTTTCATGTATTTGGTGCCAGATGCTTCGTGCTCAAGGATGGAGATGATCGTCGTAGTAAGTTCGAGGCAAAGGCATATGAGGGTATTTTTGTTGGATATGGAAGAAGATCATATAGAGTGTATATCATTGATCAACACAAAGTAACTGAAAGTGTCAATGTTACATTTGATGACACTAAACTCCCTAGTATCCAAACTGAAGATCCTTCTGAGAAACTGAAGTTTGATGATACGTCAGATTCAGAATCAGAACATGGTCAAGAACCTGAGGTTGTTGCTGGTGAAGAACCTGTTAATCATGATGATACTCAAGGTAATAGTGATGGAAACTTTGGCAACAATGGAGATACCACTGCTACTGACGGAGAATCTTCAAGTCAACATGGCAACAACTCAGGGGGAGATGCTGAAGGATCATCTAGTAGGACACAACATCACAATGAATTTCAAGGCGAATCATCAAGATCAAATCTTCCAAGACAGACTGTCTGGAATAAAGCTCACCCTTTTGAGTTGATTATTGGTGATCCAGATGTTGGAGTCAGAACTAGACGTGCTACTCAAAATGAGTGTCTGTTCTCAGGATTTCTTTCTGAGATGGAACCTAAGAAAATTGAAGAAGCACTGACTGATCCAGATTGGGTGATTGCTATGCAAGATGAACTCAATCAGTTTGAAAGTCAACAAGTCTGGAAACTGGTACCTAGGCCTGTACACAAGAAAGCTGTTGGTACTAGGTGGGTATTCAGGAATAAACTAGATGAAGATGGTGTGGTTATAAGAAACAAGGCAAGACTGGTAGCTAAAGGGTATTCTCAAGCTGAAGGCATTGATTATGATGAAATCTATGCTCCAATGGCTAGACTTGAGGCCATCAGGATATTTCTGGCATTCGCAGCATTTTCAAACTTTAAAGTTTATCAAATGGATGTCAAGAGTGCCTTTCTGAATGGGAAGCTGGATGAAGAGGTGTATGTAGAGCAACCTCCTGGCTTTGAAGATCCAGATCATTTGCATTTTGTCTACTTTCTTTTCAAGGCAATCTATGGTCTCAAACAGTCTCCAAGAAAATGGTATGACACTCTCTCTGAATTTCTTATTGAAAATAGCTTTGTTAGAGGTGTCATAGACAAAACTCTCTTTTCTAAAAAACATAAGAATGATACTATATTAGTCCAAGTCTATGTGGATGATATAATATTTGGGTCTACTAATGATAATCTCTGTAAGAGATTTGCTAAGTTAATGCACAGCAAGTTTGAAATGAGCATGATGGGAGAGCTGAAGTTCTTCCTTGGATTACAAGTAAATCAAAGGTTAGATGGAACATTTATTTGTCAATCCAAGTATCTCAAGGAACTCCTCAAAAAGTACAATCTAGAGGATTCTGCATCAGCAAGGACTCCATCAACTACAGCTGTCAAGCTTGGACCATGTGAAAACTCCATTAAGGTAGATGTCACAAGCTACAGAGGTATGATTGGCTCGTTACTCTATCTTACTACAAGTAGACCAGATATTATGTATGGTACATGTTTATGTGCAAGGTTCCAAGCGGATCCTAGAGATATTCATCTCGTTGCTGTTAAACGAATCTTAAGATATCTTAAGGGAACACCAAATCTAGGTATTTGGTACCCTAAAGAATCTGGTTTTAACCTTGTTGGATATACAGATTCAGATTATGCAGGAAGTGTTGTTGATAGGAAAAGCACCTCAGGAAGTTGTCAATTCCTAGGAAGCAGGCTAGTCTCATGGTACAGCAAGAAACAACAAACAGTTTCCAACTCAACGGCCGAGGCTGAATATATTGCTGCTGGAAGCTGCTGTGCTCAGATCTTGTGGATTAGGAACCAACTACGAGACTATGGCTCTGTATTGAACAAAATTCCTATTTTATGTGACAATACAAGTGCAATAGCCATCACCAACAACCCTGTGCAGCACTCGAGGACAAAGCACATTGACATCAGGTATCATTTTATTAGAGAGCACGTCATGAATGGTACTGTTGAACTATTCTTTATTCCAACAGAAGAACAAATAGCAGATATTTTCACTAAACCACTTGATGAATCCACATTTACCAGATTAGTTGGTAAATTGGGCATGTTGAATAGTTTTAGTGATTAATTTAGTTAATATCTGGGATCTGTTCTTGAATGAATTTACAAATGAATTTTTCATAAATGAAAAATTCATTTGCAAATTTATTTTATCATCTTATCATATTTCTTGCTTATTTCTATGTAATTTCTATTATCTTATCTTATTTATTTACTCAACGTGTTAATTTTAATGTCTCAGAATATTTTATTTTCTCTAAAAATATTTTTCTATGAATTTAATTTGTTAAAATTCAAAAGAAATCTATTTTTGGACTGAAAATATTATTATCTCTGAAATATTTTAATTATTTTAATTCTGTAAATATTATAAGTCTGTATTTCAGTTTTACTAATTTGTTATATAATTTCAGTACATAGATATATATATTTATATAAGTCTGTACATATTTGATTGTATTTCTACTAAAATGCCAATCGACAAGACAATTGAAATTGTCTTGCTGAAAGTCATTTCAGTACTTATATATATATACTTATTTTCATAAAATCGGTTTATTTCCAGAATGACAATCGGCAAGACAATTGAAATTGTCTTGCTGAAAGTCATTTCGATATATATAATTGTCATATTAGTGTTTTTCAGTATAGTTTATACTGGCAAGACAATCGGTATGACTATCAATTGTCTTTCCAGTTATAAACAATATATATATATATATATATATATATATATATTCTTTTATTTTATACTGGTATGACAATCGGTATGACTATCAGATTGTCATACCAGTTATATATTATCACTTGTTTTATTCTTATTATTTTCGGTTATTTTCTTTCTTTTGCCTGGTATGACAATCGGTATGACAATCCCGGATTGTCATACCAGCTGTAATATAAAGGCGTGTGTTTGTTTTTTTTTAAAACCATTTCAACAGTTCATTTATTTTCATAAGTCGAACAGTTTTCTCTCTTCTCTCTCTTCGAACTAAAACAAACCAACTGCTTCTTTCCTTGCTCGAGTTTTTACTCAGCAAACTGAATCTTCACTCCTGTGATATATACTTACATATATATACATACAGGAGTGCTGTCAAAATTTTCAAAATCTGTTTTTTTTTTTAATCAGTTTGCCCCTTCAAATTCAATTTGTGTTTGTTGATTTTGAACATTTTTATTTTTATTTTAATTTCTGATTTGTGTCTTGTGGCTTGTTTAATCTGGGTTTGTGAGTTAAGGATTTTAACGAGATACATTCTTGTCTAAATTTTTCGATTATAATTAATTTAATTCGAATTATTGAATTAATTTAATTAATTCGAATTTTCTTAATATTATTCTTAAAATTCTGAAAGTGTGTGTCTTATTATTATTTTAAATGGCTCTCAATTTCCAAATTGTCGCGCATAATCAGGTTGGTTATTTTAATCCGGAAAAATGTGATGTTGAAAAATTTAAGCCTTGGATTAGATTTTTAAATGACCATTCGATTGTTAGCTCTGCTATAAAATCAAATGTGATTTTAAATGTCGATCTTCTTAGACTGATTTGCACAACCTCTACTGTGGCCGATGATTCAAAATCTTTTTCATTCACCGTCGCAAACACACAGTATGTAGTTGATGAAACAGTCGTCAATCGTGCGTTAAATTTTCTACTAGACAATTTCTGTAATTTACCCTCTGAAAATGATATCACAAATTTTTTCCATGCTATTCACTATCAGGGGGTGATCAATTTAACCAAACTTTCTAAATCCAATTTGGTGTCTGAATGGGATATTTTCTTCGATACACTTTCCAAAGTGTTTGCCAACTGCACAAAATCCAATTTTCATAACATCACTTCCACTCTGCAGTATATTGGTATTGCGGTTATTTTCAATCAAAGGATCAATTTTGGCAAACTACTTTTTCCCATTCTCTTGAGACGTCTAACTTCTGCTTTACGTGATCATTCTACAAATCGTAGGGTATCATGTTACTATGCTCATTTTCTCATGCTTATAGCAGATCATCTTCTCACACCTGAACACAAAGCCCTTTTTGCTAACTCTGCAGTAACCGAACCCCCTCCAGTTAGCAAAAAGATTTACACTCGCCAAGACACAACCTTCAAATTCATGCAAGTTCCAGTACTTGTATCTGCTTTCATGGCCACTTATATTCCTTTACCTATTTTCAATCTTCCCGATCATGAACAGCAACCTCAACCTCCAGTGGTTCAAGCCACCCAGGCTCCTCCAACATCAGATGCTCTTCCATTACAGGTAGTAATTCCTCACTCTCACTCCCTTCCTACTTCTGTTGAAAGACCCCCAGTGGTTGATAGGGCTGACCATGAAGTTGTAGAACCACAGCTTCAATCCCAGGTCATAGAGCCAAACACAGAGTCACATTCTATCTCAACCTCTCCCCCACTGTCTAAAATGTTACCCAGAAGATTACTAGGAAGTAGTACATTGTTAAATTTGAGTGAACCCTCAGCTCTGCCTCCTCCTAAGAAAAGAAGAACATATTCTGAGGCATCTGAAAGCCCATCCTTGTCCTCCCAACAGGACATGGACTTTGAAATGGCCAATGAACAGTTACTAGAGGCATTCTCTCAACAGGATGCATCTATTGAAATTCGCCATAGGGCCATGGCATCTTGTACTGAGTCAAGCACAATTCCATTACTCACAATGGAACCATACACTTCCCCATATCATACTCAGGACACAGAGCGAGGAGTGCACGTAAAGTCGGGTACAGTGCCTGCCATAGTTACGGCAGAAGAGCAGTCACATGCTTCAGAGGGAAAATCTGACTCTCCGCCATCCTTAATAGAGTCATTTTCTCCCCTCCCAGATCAAACACCTCTGGCTCCCTCACGGGATTCTCCACTCGCAGATTTATCTGGAGAAAGTGGAGGGCAACTCGGTCAATCTATCCCTGAAGCAATTCAGACATCTATTTCACATGAAATGATAGGTTTGACTGAGGATCGGGACTCGCGAATTCCCATTGCACCACCACTGACCTCTCTTGAAGAGGCTAGGGTGATTTTTACTGCAGGTACAGAAGAACAGCAACAGGAAGACTCCTCACGAGCAATTATATTGAGAGAAACACAAGCACGTGAGGTGAGTGAACCAAACACGAGTGAAATTCAGGTGAGAGCACACACAGACACAGATACTCAAAACCTGTTAGCTCAAATTGCTGCTCTAAAAGAAGAACTTGCTAAAAGCCAAGCTGAAGCTCAAGCATTCAAAGCACAAGTGGTTGAACGGTCTTCTTCTTCCACCTCTGTCAACAATCAGCTGGCAATCATAAGGAATGACATCTCAGATCTCAAGACCACTGTAATACCAAAGCTCAATTCCATTCAGGACACTCCAACTTTATCAGCTGATGACATATCCAACTTCTGCTCTCTACATACAAGAATGACTTCTCTTGAAGACCTCGTTGAGATGAATCATTCACTGGACTCCTCAAGATTTCTAAAGATAGAGACGGGCATGGAACATCTCAATGAAGGGATGAAGCACCTATATTTCATGATCAAGAATTCTCATTGCCCTAATGAAGAACAAAGAACTTATTTTGAAGGACCGTCTGGTGGAGGATCAGGCTCTGGAGGTGATGGAGGTTTCAAAGGAAGGTCAGAAGAGGATCCCTCAACTAAGGGGGAGAAGAAAGGGAGTAGTGCCAAAGGGAAGGAAAAAGATACCTCTGCTGGAGATAAAGGAAAGGCTGATGATGTCTACTACAGTGGAGAACAGGATGACTTTGATATTTTTGACATTCCCACTGAACCAGTTCAGGAAGATAAAGATGGGTTATTTGAAGCTGAAGAAGAAAGTGATTTTGGAGAATGGGAAGAAGAAGCTCAAGTGGATCCTCTGTTTGAGAAAGAATTTCAGAAGGAGCAGTCAGAGATGAAAAGAAAAGAAGCTGAACTCAAGAAGGTCTCTCAGATCATTGACATGAGGAAAGACATTCAAAGAACAGAAACTCTTCAAAAGCAACGTCTTCATGACATTAAGGCTCAAGAAAGGAGAAGAGATGTCAGACTGAAGATTGGTGAAAAATGGGATGAAGCTAGGAGAGTACTTGATATGCCTCAGCTGAGCACTAACAATGATAGGCAGTTCTTACATCTTCTTGACAAGCTGGAAATCTCAAATCCTAACAATGACATGTACATGAATGCTATCAACACTGAAGTCTCAAGGATCACAGCTGCTTTTGATAGATCCCTAAATGAGATGAGCATTTTTGTATATTGTCAGAGTGAAGGATCTTTCAAGGTGTCACTTCATCTATTTGAGAATCGTTTTTTGTCAGAGATTTGGGTTCTTTTAAACAAAGTCAAAAGAAGCTCAGAATTGAATGAAGTTCTTCGAGAAAGGCTTAAAGAGTTTGCCAGCAGGGCTAGTCCTCAAGTGGTCAACAATCCTCATCAGGTGAGATTCTTTAAGTCTGATTTTCTTCAAATCTGTCAGCTAGATGTACAATCTCTTAAAGACTACTCAGCTAAGCATCTGGTCTGGATGGAACATCATTTAAGAACTGCTGGATACTCATCCATGTTGAAGACTCAAGCTGCTGATTTGATTCAAGCTTATTGTGAAAAGAATATTAAAAGGTACAATCAGATCAAGAATAAGCTGAAGTCAATTGGAGTTCAACCAGTCCGACCAGCAAGCTTCACTTCAGAAAAGGATCGTGTCTTTGACAAGGAATTGCTTCAAGATTTAGAAGAAGGTGAAGTCAGAAGAGAAGACAACTGAAGTCAATTAGCTCAAAACTCAATGTAATATGATTAGAGCTTTATGAATCAAGATAGTCTAATGTAGTTATATGTTCAGGCTAGAGGAACATCTATCTTGTATTCACTTGTAAATTTCATTTGGAATCTGGAAAATGTTAAATATAATCCAGAACTTTTCTGCTATTTACTTTACATTACTGTTTATATCTTTTTCTTATTTGTTAGTTGAGTTATCCTCTAGGTATTTGTTGTTATTGACTAACAAGCAAATAGGGGGAGATTGAAAGGCATATGTCATAGCCTATTCGTTTATTCGAGGATTTAACTCAACTCAAATAAGAATGTAATAAGTAAATAGTGGATCTATCATCAGAGAGATCTCACAAAGTAACATCTGTCAAAGGATAAAGAAACCTGCAGACTTGAAAATTCACTGGAAGAAGTTCAAGAATTTGATCATGCCTCAGTGATATAAATCAAGATCGTGGATTTAATCAAGTGACAGAGATCTCATCAGGGTATCATTTATTACAAGGATTTAATCAGAGTATCAAAGTCAAGACATGAAGAAACGTCACGGAAGTTAGTCACTCATGAACCAGACAGTACATCGAGTGTCAGCATTGAAGTGGCGGAATTGATTCATAAGTCTCAGTGATTTTCAGAAGATTGTCAGAAGATTGGATGCTGCTCAGGGTTAGTATTAATTCTCTATTAATTAATTAAGTCATATAATTTAATTAAGAAAATAAATTATATCTGCAAAGATTAATTTATTGATTAATTGAATTAAATTGATTAATTAATTTAGAATTAATATTGAGGATTTACAAGATTTTAATTGGTTTAAAATCTGCTTAAATTCAAAACAAGACAATTCATTTGAACTAGGATGACAATCGGTATGACAATTGATAGTCATACCGAAAGTCATGCCAATACATTTAATTGTCTTATTAGAATTTCTGTTTAGATTAAAACCTGTTATTAATTCAGCAAGACAATTTATTTGAACTAATATGACAATTGGTATGACAATCAATAGTCATACCGAAAGTCTTGCTAGTTCATTTTGATTGTCTTGCTAGTTGTAAATATTGTCATATCGAAAGTCTTGCTGGCCAAAGAGATTGTCATGCCAGTACATTTTTCAGTTCGGTGTTTGATAAAAGCAGCAGAAGACTTTTGTTGATCAAAACAACAGAATCCAATCAAACAGAACACACAAGAGAAAAAGGAGCAGAAAACAAAAGCATAACATTTTATTTTTCATCTGCTTTTCTTCAAGATTAAATTTCTAGATTGTAAAGTTAAATCCAATCAACTAGAAATATTTATCTTGTTCTTGTGTATCAATCTAGCGGATTAAAATCCCTAGAACTTAATCTCAAATCGCATTTAGCATTTGATCTTTTAATTACAAAAATAGAAAAAGTTCATGTCGAATTTATTCTAGATTTGTAATAATTGATTTGAGATTAATCCCTTGTAACCGATACCGTAGTTGTAACACCTTTCAAGTTTAATAAAAGTTTTATTTAACTTGAATTTTGTTTCACAATTTTATTCCGCATTTTATTCGATTAAACGGTATTGTTTGCATTCAACCCCCCTTCTACAAACAAATTGGGACCTAACAATTGGTATCAGAGCCTTCTGATTAACGTACAAATCTAGATCCTAGACTTTTGTGTTTCTTTCACTTCTTGAATTTTTTATTCACTCAAAAAATTCATAATGACTACACAAAAAGTTGGAACCGTTAAAATTCCACTTTTCGATAAAGAAAATTATGTTATGTGGAAGAAGAAGATGCTACTATTTTTACAGGTTGCTAATCCCAAATATTTGCAAGTGTTGAAGAAGGGTCCAAAAATTCCTATGGTTATTGAACCAGAGATAATAGAAAATGATGTGGTGATCACCAAAGCGAGAACTTATGTGAAGGATCCTGAGGACTTCTCTCCTGCTGAAATAGAAGAAGCTTCCCTGGATGCTAGCCTTCAATTAATCTTAGTAGATTCCCTTAATCCCCTGATGAATAGACATGTGATGAATTGTAAAGATTCCAAACATATCTGGGAAACTATTGAGATTATTAATGAAGGCACAGAGGAAGTTAGGGAGAACAAACTAGAAATCCTAACCTCTGAGTATGAATACTTTAAATCCAATCCAGGGGAAGGAATCACTGAAGTGTTTGAGAGGTACAATGCATTGATCAACAACCTGAACATTAATGGTAAATACTATTCCATCAGGGAGGTCAACAAAAAGTTCCTTTTAACACTGCCAACTCATCTCGAACATAGAATCACTGCCATAAGAGAAGCAAGAGATCTGAGTGAGATTTCTTTGGAAAGGCTCTATGGTGTGTTAAAGACTTATGAGTTGGAGCAGATTCAGCAGAAGGAAGTTTACGGGAAAGGAAGAGTGGTCAGCACGTCTACTGCTCTAGTAGCTGATGAACAACAACAACAACCACAATATCAACAACAATCTCAATAGTCAGAAAGAATGGTACAGTCTTCCAAGGTTGAAGATAATGTGATAGTAGCAGAATTTGATTCTCCTACTACAAATCAATCAGGAGATGATTATTATTCCTTGGAAGAACTGGAGCAATTGGAGGATGAGTCAATGGCCCTGATTGTCAAGAGATTCTCAAATGTCAGATTCAAAAGGAATCCCAAGTTCAAGTACAAGTCCAACTACAACAGATTCCAGAAAGGTGGATCTTCATCCTCTAACACCAGCAGTGGTGGGTATAAAACAGGGATGGTTGATCGAAGCACCATTCGATGCTTCAACTGTAATGAGTTGGGACACTTTGCCACAGAATGCAGGAAGCCAAAACAAGCTAGGAAGAACTCTTACGATTCTAATCAGAAGAGTAAATCTGAAAGGGCTTACCTGGCAAAGGGAAGAAGCTGGGATGATACTGACAGTGAAGATGAAGAAGTTGGGAATCTTGCTCTCATGGCTAGTGATGCAAGCACCTCATCGTCAAGAAAAGAGGTAAAATTTACTGATGCTGAATTAGTTTATCATCTAGGAGGTTCCTTAGATTGTGCTCATCGTGATAATGAATTGTTAAATCAACAAATCAAAGACCTTGAGAAAGAGGTCAATGAATTAAGACTTGTACACATTAATCAAGATAAATTAAAAGATCAAGTGTCTTTTCTAGAGAATAGAGTTGACTGTTATAGAAAACTTGAAACTATTCTTAAAGACAAGATCACTGGTCTTGAGGCTAAGGTTAAAGCTTACTTTAATTCTTGTTCGAAGTCCAAAGAGTTTTACAATAAGCAAGCTGTTAATCAAACATCTGGTATAGGTTATGATTACAATGCTGCTATTGGAAAATTAGGCATAAACTCCCCTCCTCATGTCTGTGCTAAAGGCAGGGAAGTACCACATGTGCTTAAGGGTGTTGATGAACCCCTCTATAAAGAATCAATTGCTGAACCATTTGATGAGACCTCTTTTATTATTCAAGAAGAAATCCGTGCTGAAGATAATGCTAATGGGAAAGCTGTCTCCAAGTCAAGTGTGTCAAAAGTTCCAGTCAAGGTTGTGAAAGCAACTGAGTGTAATTATCCCATTAATTTAATTTGGGGGTATAATTTTTCATAAATATAAATAGCTGATTATTAGTAATTAATTAGTTAATTAATCATAAAAAAATCAGAAAAATCAAGAAAATCCCCAATTCTCTGAAATTAGGGTTTGGAGTTGTTGGAATCAAATCAGATTTTGAAGGTGATTCTGTTAACCAAATCAAACATGTAAGTAGTCGTTTTGAAGCTTGTGAATTGTAGTTTATGATTATGTAACTATTTTTGCTGTTTGTTGAATCGATTTTGATTTCGTATTTTCGGGTTTTAACTTCGAATTCAGGTTTTATGTTTGAGTAATTGTTTGATGAAATCGTTGATGGGGAAGTGTAGATCGTTAAGTTTAAATTCGATTGGTCTCGGTTTCATAGGATTTGGCTTCATTTTTGGAGTCGCAGGAGAACCACCGCGACGGTGGCGTTCTTGAAGCTTCCCGACGTCGGGGACAACGAGGAAGGAGGTGGATGGCGGGGGAGACTGCTGTGGACTACTGTGGAACGAGAAAACAGAAGAAATCAGTCTGGAATCGAGCTGTTCATGGCTGTATAGTCACCGGAGTGCCGCCGGGAACCGCCACCGTCACCGGAATCTGGTGATGGCGGTGGTTGTTCTTCCGGACCCGATTGGGTTGGGGAACGACCCGTTGACCCGATGTTGTGACCCGGTTTCAATCCCCTAAACCTAGAAATCCATTTCCTGTTTTTGTTTCTGATTTAATAATTATTTAGTTATGTTTTGTAAAATTAAAAATTAGTTTTAAAAATTCTAAAAATTAAATAAAAATTAGTTTATTCTGAAAATTATTATTAATAATTATTCGTATCGATTATTTATTTATAAATAGTCGATCTAATCGGATGATTAATAATAATTTGTAAATAATTGTAATAAATTTTAATTAATCCTAATAATTAAGGATTAATTATTTTAAAATACAATAATTATTAAATAATTATTTAAAAATATAATTAAGGATTATTAATTATAATTAATTATTTATAATTGATTATTAATTAATTAAATCTTGTTTAATTCGTAGTAATTAAACCGTTAGTCCGATTTAAGTGAAACGACGACCTCTAGACTCAGAAAAATGAAACGAATTCATTAAAAATATTTGAAAATTATAATTTCTTCCGAAAGAGAGTCGTCTTGTGATAGTTAATTCTTTATAGGCCTTATATAGGTAGAATCGAGTTAAATAAATCCCGAAAAAATATAAATAAAATCAAATAGGGTTAGTTAATACAGGTATGAGTCTAGTATCGATTCTAAAAATAATTATGAGGTCGAAATCAATTATATGCCTTATGTGCTATATGTTTTACCTTATGTGAACCTTATGTGTTATATAATTATATATTTATATATACGAGTCTGATAGAATCGTATAGGTAGACGATTAGGGCTACGTGATATCAATTCGAGGTACGCGTATGAAGTAAAGTATCTAAACGATTATCTTTCTATGATAGATTCAGTATCGACAAGGCAAGTCAAGCAGGAGACAGAAGGCGCTGAGTTGAACCAGGTTAAGTACGTGCAAGGCAAGTTTTTTCCCCTATTCTAAATTCAGACTAGTGAAATATACCCCATTTTCCATATCAATTACACTTTAATAATTCTTGTTCACATATACTGATACACAATTATTGATTCTTGTTTCTATTTCATTTTGATTCTTAATTTCCCCCAATTATTGAATCCTCTATTCATATTCCAATAATTTTATCCTTGTTATATATACTATGATATATCCTGATGTTGGGAAAAATCGAAAGCATTCCGATTGTTCTGGATGCTAAGCTTTGGACGGGATGGTTACGATACGGGCTGGGCTTTACCCAGACCTTTGATCATTAGGCCATAGTTTCCTGAGTACTCCTTATGTTGGTTGGGTCTATGCAGTTGGGTATAGATCCGCACTGTATCCTGACTGATCAGCGGGTTATAGTGCATATGTTGGTTCTTGTTTCTAGTCTCGTTCATTTGGCACTCGCCAGTAATGGCAATTTATTATTCTGTGTAATTTCAGTTGGTTGTTCAAACCAGCGGGTTACCAGTTCACTTATTCTTTTCCTTTATACTTGTTAGGTCATATACACTGTAGAAGGGGGTTGAATACAGTGTTTATCACAATCAAATCGAATTAAAGAACTCAAGTAACAGAAAACAGACTTTATTCAATATAATAAACTCTGTTACAATATGGAACTGTCCTCTCTCAGTGATGAACAAATATCACGAGAGCTGCTAGGTTACAATGAATATTATTCTCGATAATGATAACACTTATAGTGTAAACCTTATGTATGTGTTTATATACTACACAGTTATAAGATAATTGTTAATTGATATGGAATATAATTCTGCTTCCTAAAATATATCAATCAGATATCTTTTCTTCCAAGTATTCTATTCTTCATAGAATTCCTTCTTCATGCATATCTCTTCTTGCGTTTGTCTTGATCTTCTTTCCTTTCAATCAGTCGTCTTCCTTATCTGAAAGTCTCCTTTAAGTCCTGATATTATCTTCTGATAAATATCTCCTGTTAACTTAAGCTCTGACCACTTAAGTTCTGACTTCAGTATAAGTACTGATTTCCAGTTAAGTATTGATTTGTCCTGTTTAGGTAAGATCTGAAAACTAAACACAAATCACATTAGACATGATATTATCAAATATATCTAACAATCTCCCCCAACTTGTAAATTAGCATAATATACAAGTTTAACAGATATTTAATTGTAATAACCCCAAAATTTTGAACTTTTTGTAAACCTTAAGAATAATGTTTTTGGTGATTATGTTGAATAAGAAAACTTTTCATGCCATACCTTGTAGAGGTTCTTTTATTGTTATTCTGAGATCTTATTAGTACTCTATATGGTATATAAGTGTATGTAAAGATCGTCAGAATCCAAATTCGAACACTTTGATTTTTCCCGAAAATCCACCAGATACCGAAAGAATTGAGTATAAGGTAACAGGATAAAAAGGATTTAAATTCAAGGATTATAAGAGAGGATCATAGAAGGAATATAATGTATTGAGAGAGGTTAAGGAAACCCAAGTAATAAGATCCCGAGTATGATATCTCAAACGATAAACGAGAACAAAAGTTAAGTGAACCGTATAACAGATTAGCGGTCATTAGCCAAGTAATTAGGAGTTAATCAAAGAGGTTAATGATGATGATGTCATCACACCAACAAGAAGATGACAAGCGTGGGAAGATGACATAGGAGGATGACATAAGCATGACCAAAAGGGAAGGAAGTGTTGGTTGATTATAAACCACACAAAAATTACCATGGTTAAAAGGTTAATTAATAAAAACAAACACAAAACAACCAAGCAAAGGCAAAACAAATCACAAAATACAAATTGACTTCACCTTTTCAAGAAGAAGCTCTCGGCTTCATATCTTTTTCAAAGAAAGAAAAACTCAAATTCAAGTTCCAAGCCTTATTAATTAGTGAAGTAATTATCTAAGGTTCCTTGTACATAGATATAGATATCCTATAAGTCTAAGCTTCAAATTCCTTCATAATCTCTTCCTATAATTCATGGAAGAAGAGAGTGAATAGTGTTTTTCAAGAACTTGAAATTTTGATCTTGTGTTTTTGTTTAGATAAAGCTTTAGTAAGGATTTTCCAAGGTTGTTTCAAGCTCATTAGTTACTCCTACTCACAAGGAAGGTATAATCTCTTAACCTAGCATTATTATTGAATGTTAAGAGCTTATTATGAGTAGTATAGTTCATTAGAGGCATGATTATTAAATATTTAGAGATTGGTTAGATTTGTAATGTTTTTGCAGTTGTAAATCTTGATGATTAGTTAATGAACTTAAGTAAGCTCTTAGTTTATGATTGAGAAGTAGTATAAATTGGAATTATTGAGTTGTTGGGGCTGTTGTAGTAAAGAATGGATGAAGTTTGGTTGTAGTGGTGATTGTGGGTTGAATTGTGAATTGATTGGAATGGTTTAAATTTGGTAATCGCGTAAACATAGCCGTCGTAATGCCCGATTTACTTTAGACTGTTTTTGTTCTTAACATCAGAACCCGAGAACTCACTGTTAGGTTTTGACCATTGCCATGATTAGATTGTTCATGTTACAAGCTTCTTTTTGATATGTGGTTCGCTTGAATCCGATGTACGGTTTAGGAGAAACGACCGTTTTAAGTAACGGCGTTTTGTGAACGAACCATTACCCCTCGCCTTACTTTGAAACATTGGTTAAGACCCTTAAATGACTAATTGGGATATGAAACAATTATGTAAAGTGGATTAGGCAGTTGGTAGGGTACTCGCGAAAAAATCGCCTTAAAATTCCTAATGGTTGATTTATTAAAAATGGTGGAGCCGATGGTACTCGAGCAACTTAAGTGAATCGTTAAGCGCAAAAGAGAACGTTAGGGTCTAATTGGTTAAAGTATAGATTCATAAGCGACTTTGGTTTAATTCCAACTTATATGATGTTTATAGGTTACCAGACTCGTCCCAGGCCTTTTATCACCCCCAGTCGCTCAGGCAAGTTTTCTACCCGTTATACTGTTTGAAAGGCATATGTCATAGCCTATTCGTTTATTCGAGGATTTAACTCAACTCAAATAAGAATGTAATAAGTAAATAGTGGATCTATCATCAGAGAGATCTCACAAAGTAACATCTGTCAAAGGATAAAGAAACCTGCAGACTTGAAAATTCACTGGAAGAAGTTCAAGAATTTGATCATGCCTCAGTGATATAAATCAAGATCGTGGATTTAATCAAGTGACAGAGATCTCGTCAGGGTATCATTTATTACAAGGATTTAATCAGAGTATCAAAGTCAAGACATGAAGAAACGTCACGGAAGTTAGTCACTCATGAACCAGACAGTACATCGAGTGTCAGCATTGAAGTGGCGGAATTGATTCATAAGTCTCAGTGATTTTCAGAAGATTGTCAGAAGAATGGATGCTGCTCAGGGTTAGTATTAATTCTCTATTAATTAATTAAGTCATATAATTTAATTAAGAAAATAAATTATATCTGCAAAGATTAATTTATTGATTAATTGAATTAAATTGATTAATTAATTTAGAATTAATATTGAGGATTTACAAGATTTTAATTGGTTTAAAATCTGCTTAAATTCAAAACAAGACAATTCATTTGAACTAGGATGACAATCGGTATGACAATTGATAGTCATACCGAAAGTCATGCCAATACATTTAATTGTCTTATTAGAATTTTTGTTTAGATTAAAACCTGTTATTAATTCAGCAAGACAATTTATTTGAACTAATATGACAATCGGTATGACAATCAATAGTCATACCGAAAGTCTTGCTAGTTCATTTTGATTGTCTTGCTAGTTGTAAATATTGTCATACCGAAAGTCTTGCTGGCCAAAGAGATTGTCATGCCAGTACATTTTTCAGTTCGGTGTTTGATAAAAGCAGCAGAAGACTTTTGTTGATCAAAACAACAGAATCCAATCAAACAGAACACACAAGAGAAAAAGGAGCAGAAAACAAAAGCATAACATTTTATTTTTCATCTGCTTTTCTTCAAGATTAAATTTCTAGATTGTAAAGTTAAATCCAATCAACTAGAAATATTTATCTTGTTCTTGTGTATCAATCTAGCGGATTAAAATCCCTAGAACTTAATCTCAAATCGCATTTAGCATTTGATCTTTTAATTACAAAAATAGAAAAAGTTCATGTCGAATTTATTCTAGATTTGTAATAATTGATTTGAGATTAATCCCTTGTAACCGATACCGTAGTTGTAACACCTTTCAAGTTTAATAAAAGTTTTATTTAACTTGAATTTTGTTTCACAATTTTATTCCGCATTTTATTCGATTAAACGGTATTGTTTGCATTCAACCCCCCTTCTACAAACAAATTGGGACCTAACACTGTTGTTGTGATGTAAATATATGTATATGCATTATCTTGTGATAGATGCATGATGGTTAATTAGCAAATCTTGCGATATATTGGAGCATGTTGATATGGGATATATGGATGTCTGTTTCGTAATCTTGATATCAATTTGTTGATTCCAATGCTTATAGTTGCATAATACCTATAACGACTCATGTATTTTTGAATTATTTAAATATGTAATTGTGGAGGTATTAATTAAATAAAATATGTGTCTTGGTTTTGGCAGCAGTGTGTTGATATATACTATTTGTCTGTGATTGATTGGCGTAAAGGATTGGAATGTGTAGTTAAAAATTGAGTTATATTGTTTTATTTTTAAAGGTGATTTTATTACAGTTTTAAATCCATAAATATTTGGATTGTCTCTAAAATTAGTTTTATTATTTTATAATTCCAATAGTTATTTTTGGGATTTTATAAAATTTAGAAATCAATATTTTATCAATTATTTAACCCTGTGTGATTTTCTGATTATATTTACTTGTAAAATCTGTATTTAATTCCATAATTCTTCAAAAATTATGAAACTCATATTTATTTAAGTTTGAAATATTTCGAGAATTTTAAAATTATTTTCGAAATTTTTGGGATTAATTTCACCGTCATGTCGATTCGTTTAATTGCAAAAATTGGGTATAAATTGTATTTCAGAAATTATTTTAAAATTATGAAATTTATGTTTTTATAAACTTCGGATATTTGTAATATTTGAAGACTATTTTCGTAATTTTTTGGATTTGTTTTAAGAGCAGCTCGAAGCGTTAATTGTTAAATGCGGGCACGAGTTACGTCTCAAATATACTTTGAAAATTATGAAAAAATTATTTTTATAATTATGAGTTATTTGTGATATTTTAAAAAAAAATTAATTTGGTAATTTTAGGATAATTTTATCCGTAGAGTTGTTCAGTATTTTACAAAACACGAATAGAATCTGGGGTTACAGCGAATTATGGGACACGTGTAGCTTATATAATTTGTTACATCGCTGCCTTGATACGTGGCAGTAACTGAGTCAACTGATAAATACATAATAAACTACACACACAAACATAATACTCCTCCCCTGTGACTCCTTTTCCCTTCTCGATCTTTCTCGGTGGAATCAAGTCCTCGAGGGCTTGCTTCTTCTCTTTTATGTTTTCTGATTTCCCTGTTCTCCCTGTGCTGGTTTCTCTGCCCCTGGTAATCTGCATCTCTTATTCTTCCTTATCCCATCGCCGCCCCTCCCCGTTTTCCGGCAAGGACGGTGGCGTATGGGGGATTTGTCCGCGTAAGGTTGATGTATGTATGGTTGTGTTTATATGTATGTATATGCACACAGTCTAATTGGTGATGGTTGATTTGCTATTAACTGTTCTGCCGATTGTTGCCTGATCTTTCCCTTTTCCGGCCACGCGCGTGTGCGTGTGCTGGGGGTTAGTACAAATTTCAGATTTCCGAACTGATATTTCTGTTGAAACTGATTCGATGATTATCATAGTATTATTCGAATAAATATTGTGATGGATATTTGAATTATTAAGTTATAATTAATGAACTTTTATTTATCGGCGAAACCTGTGATTGGAATCCGAACCGGGTACCTCCGGGTTTTACCGCCGTCGGCGATGAGCCTCGGCGAGCCGACGGTGGACGGTGATGAATTTATTCTAAGTCCTAATTTCCATAAAATAAACCAATTGATTTATGAAATTATATTTTTTTGAAACGAGAATTTAATTTTACATTAAGTCGGATACGTAATTGTGATTGGATTGATTGTTGGATTGAACTGATAATTGGGATTGTGGTTGTTGCGAATTGGATTGTCGTTATTAAATTGACGTCGATGGATGTTTCGACGGGTAGTCCGATAAATAAAGGGGACGCTGTCCGATTTCCGGAAATTCGAACTACGGAAATACGGGAAGCGTATCCGAGGATTATCGGGACGTCGAGCGAGTATAAGTAAATACATATACGTATGTTTATACAGAACCTGATTGTACGTTGTGTTGTATATTTTGGCCAAAACACAGTAATCCTAATTTCGTAAAATGACGAGTATACGTATTTTCTGAAAATGAACACTGGATCGATTTCGAGAATATGAACCCTAATTGTGTTCTGTGTTATTCTAATATGAATAATTACGAGTTGGGTTTGAATATCGTTGGGTAAGAATTAGTATCGAGGATATGTCAAGCATACCTAGACGTCTAACGTAGGGTATTTCGACCCTGTAGGTTATGATCGAGAACCTAAAAGTGGACGATGGACTAAAGATAACCTAGTAGTCAATTGACGAGTTCAGTAGAGTTTCAACAGGAAGACCTGAGTGTCAAGGTCAAATCCAGAGTGACATAGTGGTTGGACGTAAAAGCCTAAGCGGCAGAGTTGGTCCAGAATTGATCAGTAATAGTTATAAAGCCTTGTAAGGCAAGTATTTCTGAACTTTGCTTCAAGATATATATTACCAATGTTTTCGAACTGTTTCATAATATGTCGCTATTATTTAAAATAACTCTTGTTTACATTGCAAGTGTATTAACTATTTACCCTTGAATCCCTGATTTTCTTGATCTTGAGCCGTAAGCCTTGTTCTTTGTAAACCATCCTTTGTTGATCCTCAGACACCAAACCACACAAATATGATACTATTTCCCAAATGTTTAACTACCAAACACCAAACACCAGAAGAAAATGGTTTGAAAACACAGAAACTTTTATACCCCAATCATTCTTAGTAACATCAAAGAACCATATACTGAAAAATCATTACTGGTTTGATACCTGACCCTTGTACAAACTGAAAACCGTTTCTTATACATACCCTGATATACCCTTGAGATATCTATGAGTTTTCTTATGTTTTATGCAAAGTTTTAACCATCATCGATTATGATCTTATTTTATTGAATCATATTGTTATCATATTGAACTGCTTTAGGATTGGATAGTTTTTATATATGTGGACCAGATTCATAGTTAGACCATACCAATGGTCAAGTTAGGCCAATATGTGCCTTGAATCCAGTAATTAGAGCAGTGTTGTATGCTTGCTCGGGGTTAGTGCGTGACTGATCAGCAGCCTAACCTTGGTTTTTAAAACTTAAAAATGAATATCCAATTCTAATGATGAGTTAAAAAGCAACTTGATTCCTTTGAATCATTTCAATTGATCATTGTTTAACCTCAGTTATCACTATTATGACTTGTTGAGCTAGTTAGCTCACCCTTGCGAATCTTTTATATATTTTACAGTTGAAAAGAATGTGGATGATAGTGAAGTTCCTCAGTCCAAAGTGCGGGCTAAGGTTCCAGGGAGTTGAATCAAGCTAGCAGAAGCTTCATGCGATATAGAGATAGTCAGATTATAAGAATGATTTTATTATCAATTGTAAGTTAAATTAGTTGGGATTTGGTACGTTGTAATAAAAGTTAAGGTTATGGCTTGTTTTCATACTTTAACCTGTTGCGATCCATGGTTTTGTGAAGCAGGGTCATTATAAATAATATTTCTTATACAGGTTTATATACTGTTTTGTGTTGTGGACCCCAAACTTCTGACCCGGGTTTGGAGGGCGCCACAGGTTGGTATCAGAGCTACAGGTTATAAGTCACTGAAACAAGCCTAGATTGTAGGGATTGGGTTGAGGGTTTGGATTAAGAATAGGAAGTAGAAAGATAAGACGTTGCGAGATTGAGTGCGATGGTATAGTAGGTCTCCGACATAGTTCGTATTACGATTCGGGATTCTTAGCTTGCGACATGATTTCTAGACAACGACAATGGCAGATCCTGATTTCCATGCATCATCTGATTGTTTGGAGCTTTCCTTTCGAGGATCGTCATTTTCTATCAGATTTGATTTGCACCTTATTTCTCCACTAGCATTAATGGTACCACCTTTTGTTATAACGGTTGCACTTCTTCAAGCTATTCTACGCTAATTTTCCCCCACTTGATATGAGATTACCTATTCAAGAACCTCCATCTGTTTATTCTTATTTCACTGGACATTCGGTTGTGAGTGTATCTCTTCAGTTTACCCTACACCCTGTTCTATACCCCCAGTTTAAAACTTGTCCTATGAAGCAATTGGACCTACGAGGGCGGATTCGGGTGTTATAGTAAATGGTGAGTATTTGAGATATAAAGAAAGGTGAGAAGAAGTTTAAAAGAAGATTTAAGTGTTCCGGAGGATAACTGTTACTAGATTAAACGAGGCCACTAGTGAATAGACCACCCGTGATTAGTTTGTGGGATGGACTAGAGGAATTTTGAAAGAGTTAGAGAGAAAAGTATAGATCTAGAATTTTCGTAGAATTAAATGATGATGCTATGATAAATGCGATATGTAAAGTAATGATGTGATATGATATGAGCAAATTTTGGTTCTATAAAATAGACTTGTTGACTATTGGATAGTCTGTTCCCCTTAACGATTGCAAAGTTGATGATGGAAGTATTACCAGTATGGGAGCTTTGATGTGAAGCTACAAATAAGGTAACATGCAACGACAACTGAAGTTTTCGTTGATTAAGGAAGGTAAGTGGACACGATGAAGGAGAAAAGGTAGATTGGAGTGAACGAACTTTTATGTGATTGTTTCTTTAATATGGTACCTCGTTATAGGTCGGAAGGATAACAACCAACTCATATAGTAAGGACAACCAGGTTTGTGATTTTTCAAACTTTTTAGACAAATTTTTCGAAAAAGATTTTCCTTTAAAAATTTCTAAAAGCCTTTTTAAATAAAATGATTTTTAAACATTGATTGTCGAGTTACTACTTGAGTTTCTTGTTTGTTAGAAAGCCTGGATTACCTGGAAAGATGTTGTTTCAGACCTAGTATTGCTAATTCCAAGAACGAAGTAACCTGCGATTATGAAGAAGTTGATTATTCCTAACAGTAAGGTGCAAGTATTGTTGATAAAATTTACAGCATAATCAGCGTACGGAGTAACTATACATTCAATTACTAGGACTATCAGAGTTCGAAGAATTCATTGATTCAACAGAAGCCGAAGCGTGATCGAAAAGATTGGAAAGATTTCCAAACCTCTCTAAAAGAAGAATATTGTTAACAAAAGGATTGTTATATCGTATGGTTCGTGGTTATTCTAAATTAAAAGAGGAAGCCCGAAGTTATCAGATAAGAACACTATTATGATCAAATTATTAAAGTATTATACGTGTAGGTGCGATATTACAGACGCGAGACTTGACAAGTAAGAATCTACCATAATGCTTAGTTGCGAAGGCATTTTAGCATACTTCTAAAGTTGTTATATGATATAATTGGGAAATGATCGAGCAAGCTTGAAAGATGAATACAAGTGAAATGTGGATGGTCACCAACGGTATCATTCTCGTCCTCAACATTACAGCGTATATTCCTTTTTAATTCCTAAAAATGTATGAATTTCTTTTCTTAATTCTTTATGATGATATCAAAAAGAAAGATATTCCATTCCTTTCAAATTTATTGTCTTCCCTCAAATTTTGCTTTCTGATTGGGACAAACAGTGTTATGGTGAGACACTTTGTCAGAATGACGAAGAGTCGAGTGGGACGCCACCTAATCATGTGCCGTATGCCATACGGTATGAAAGACTGGTCATCTTAAGTACCAATGTGGTTGTCTCATTCATATTCAAATCCTTGTTTCTTCTTTATTTTCAACTCTATTTTTGTTGACTTTTAAATCTTTCTAGTCATTTCGTTATACTGTCGTTCTTTGCAAGAGGTTCTCAAGTAGAAATCAACGTATCCTTAATCAAGCGAACGAAGTTCCATCTACCTCTTATGCATGGAAAGGAAACACGGGCACATGATGAGGATTACAAATCACTAGCCCCAGTGAAGAATCCACTAAGAGTCAAGGAAATCTACGCCAATAAGGAATGCAATTTCAAGAGCAATAATATGCAATTTTCTTGTGAAATATGTTATTCAAAATACGTACATGATGACATGGATGATTAGGGTGAATACCTTATGTGTTAAAATATTAAAGGATGTGAGAGAAACTTAATTGTTTATCTCTCAAAGTTTTGTTGATAAGATTAGGATCAAAGGACTAACAAGTTAAGAATGTGAAAGTGTTGAACAAGTGAGTACCAACGGTAAAATTGATATCCTGGAAGATAAGAGGATTTGATATTAATCTAAGGAATGGATTGACTACTAAAGCGTGATGTCCAGGCAGACCGTCTTGATGAAAAGATAAATTCTGAGGATGTCAAATGAGAAGGTGATGAGGTTCAGAAGATAAAAGAAGGTAAAGAATTTGTTGATGATGATTACGGTAATCAAGATGTGAGCATTACGGTAAATATGAGATAAATAAAAGTCAGGAGTAAACAGAATTTGAAGATTTTATAGTTTCAAGATATATTTCCAGATGAATTACCAAAATTTTCTTCCCGATAAAGAAAAGAAGCTCGCGATTTACTTAGCGCTTGAGATGAAACTAATGACTACGACCTTATCTAAAATGGCACCAGTTAGAACGAGGAAGTTAGCAAAGCGGATGCAAGAAATGCTAGGAGAAGAAGCAATTAAACCCAGTGTATCCCATGAAGTGTACCTGTACTATTTGTTAATAAGAAAATGGAAGTATGAGATTATGCGTCAACTAAAGCCAGCTCAACAAATTTACTATCAAAAGCAAAGTACTTTTATGAGATTGATTTAAGACTTGGTATTTCACCAACTGAAGATTAAACCTATGGATTTATCAAAGACAATTTTCAGAACTAAGTACTGTTCTCGTATTGTCATTTGGATCAACCAATATACCCGTAATAATTGAACTTGATGGACAGAATCTTTAAGGAATATCTGGATGGGTTGTATTTGTGTTACTTAAAGTCAATGGCGGACCATGCGAAGTATTTAATGACAATGGAGGAGTCGGAGAAGAAAAAAACTGTATGTAAAGTTGCAAGGTGAAAGTTTTGATGATAGAAAGCGTAAATAATCAGTGAGGAGGAGATCAAAGGAGATCCAGTTGAAATTAAAGTCACCATGAATAAAGAAAGGCCAAAAGCACCAACAAAAGTAAGAAGTTTTACCATGGACCGACTATACTGAAAATTTGTACAAGATTTATTGAAAGTTGCAATACCTTTGACGAAGCTAACTAGGAAAAGTAATAAGTGAGTATGAAATGGAGAAGGGTGAAGAAATTTTTGTAGAGTTAAATGAAGGAATGGTTATAGTACCTGCTTTATCACTTTGAAGGTATCAAGGAGATTTGGTAGTTTATAGTGATGCTTCTCATAAGGGAGTAGGATGTTTGTTGATGCGGTATAATAAAGTTATTGTATATGCACCCGGACAACCGAAACCTTATGAGCAGAAGTATCCTACTCACAATCAGGACTAGCAGTAATCATATTCGCTTTGAATGATTGAGAAACATGATATGTTTGGAGAAAGGTACAAGATTTATACGGACCATAAGAGTTTGAAGTATGTATTCACGAGGAAAAGCAAATGTATTGGCAAGCGATAAGCAAAAAGGAGAGAACAAAAATAGAAACTGCACCAGAAGAATTACCTATGGAATTTTAGAAATTGGAATTAGAAGTCGGAATTCACAATCCCCAAGGATGGATCGTATGACTTTTCAGTCGAAGCTATTAAGGGAAAGATAAGGAGATGTCAAGAAAAGATAATAAATCACGATGTTAGCGATTAGTAATAGGAAATTTTAGCGATCATGATATCCCCAGGTTTTCTTTCAGCACTTGGATGTTACAAGTAAAAGAATTAAGAAATGAGATCCTATAGGGAATTCACAATATTAAGTATTTAAGTTATTGAAGAGATACCAAGATATACGAGAATTTAAAGAAAAATAGTGATAACCAGGTAAAAGAAGGAAATTTCAAAATGGATTAGAAAGTGTTGGATATGTCAAATAATTAAGGCAAAGTATCGGAGGCCTAGTGGGCAAGGAAGACCAAAGAATGGTTTTACAAGAAGCAAATCGTAAAATGTACTAGTAACGTTGATGGAGAAAAGGAATGAAATTATGAGAGTATGTACTGATTATTGGGAGTGGGACAAGACAATAAATAAGAATAAGTGACTCCTATAAAGAACTAATCACTTACGAGACCTAATTCAAGAAGTATATTATGTTTCGAGGAGTAATTTAAGATCCTACCTGAGAGCATATTAGAGATTACGATTAAAGTTAGTTATGAACATTGCAAGCTCCAGTAATATTATGTTAAATAACAAGTATATCAGTTGTCTATAAGAAATTAATGAACATGTTGTATAAGGAGTTTTCAGATAAGTAAATTGTATTTATTGATAACATCTTCAGCTATTCAGGGAACTATACGTTGAGTCTTCAAGAGTGAAATTTTGACTAAGGTTAACAAAAGATTCTGAATTAATCCGTTAACAACTACCTAAGCAAAGCTGTATGGTAACAGATGTCTTAGGCCGACAGAAAGGATTGGATGTAATTAAGACCACCGAGGAGTTAATAAACGAATTGGAAATAGTGGAATATGAAACTCAAATACTTAAAGGTGATAATACGTGAATATCTGAGATTACTTTTCAGCCTTAATTGATGGAAAAGAGTAAGAGATGTTTAAATGTTTGGAAACCAAGTTGAAAATGAGCACCGCCTATCATCCTTAAATGGAGAGTCAAAGTACGGAAGCGATTGAGAAAATATAAGTTATGTTGAGAGGTTGAGTTTTAAAGAAACACTGGAATGATCATTTACCAGCGATGTCAGCTTTGGAATACCGCTTTACCAAGCTTTATGTGAACGCAAGTGTAGGTCCCCATTCTTATTGAGATAAAGTGGGAGAAAGAAAGTTGTCAAATTCTAAGTTAATTTAGCACACCAAGACCGTAGTAATATTGATTAAAGCAGCTCGAAGTAGACAAAGAAAGAAGGCGAAATTATATCAAGAGTGAATATGAGTATAGAAATAGAACCAGTAGCGTTAGTACAAGTTGCATCCTGAAAGAGACTGGATAATTTTGAGTAGAAGGGACAGGTTAAGTCCAAAAAAATTAGTGAACCATTCGGGGTATTGATAAATATAGACAAAGTTATTCATGAGTTGATGTTACTATAACAACAGTGTGTACATATAATGTGTTTGGCCTGTTAATGTTAAATCAATAAGTATCTGATTTGAATTAAGTGATTGATTAGAAGCCAATAGGCTCTTGTCCAAGTTTGTTCTGCATATAGTGATCGATCCAAATTCTTGACCGTGAAAGGCAAGTTCTTGGAAATGAGAGTATATCCATACTAAGTACGTTTGAAACCCTAAAGTAGAAGAGTCTACTTGAGAACTAGAGTCAGATATGCTTGATAAATATCCTCACTTGTTTAGTTAGACCAGATTCTGAGGACAGAATCTTTTTAAGGGGGGAAGGATATAACGACTCGTGTATTTTTGAATTATTTAAATATGTAATTGTGGAGGTATTAATTAAATAAAATATGTGTCTTGGTTTTGGCAGCAGTGTGTGGATATATACTATTTGTCTGTGATTGATTGGCGTAAAGGATTGGAATGTGTAGTTAAAAATTGAGTTATATTGTTTTATTTTTAAAGGTGATTTTATTACAGTTTTAAATCCATAAATATTTGGATTGTCTCTAAAATTAGTTTTATTATTTTATAATTCCAATAGTTATTTTTGGGATTTTATAAAATTTAGAAATCAATATTTTATCAATTATTTAACCCTGTGTGATTTTCTGATTATATTTAATTGTAAAATCTGTATTTAATTCCAGAATTCTTCAAAAATTATGAAACTCATATTTATTTAAGTTTGAAATATTTCGAGAATTTTAAAATTATTTTGGAAATTTTCGGGATTAATTTCACCGTCATGTCGATTCGTTTAATTGCAAAAATTGGGTATAAATTGTATTTCAGAAATTATTTTAAAATTATGAAATTTATGTTTTTATAAACTTCGGGATATTTGTAATATTTGAAGACTATTTTCGTAATTTTCTGGATTTGTTTTAAGAGCAGCTCGAAGCGTTAATTGTTAAATGCGGGCACGAGTTACGTCTCAAATATACTTTGAAAATTATGAAAAATTTATTTTTATAATTATGAGTTATTTGTGATATTTTAAAAAAAATTAAATTAATTTGGTAATTTTAGGATAATTTTATCCGTAGAGTTGTTCAGTATTTTACAAAACACGAATAGAATCTGGGGTTACAGCGAATTATGGGACACGTGTAGCTTATATAATTTGTTACATCGCTGCCTTGATATGTGGCAGTAACTGAGTCAACTGATAAATATATAATAAACTACACACACAAATATAATACTCCTCCCCCGTGACTCCTTTTCCCTTCTCGATCTTTCTCGGTGGAATCAAGTCCTCGAGGGCTTGCTTCTTCTCTTTTATGTTTTCTGATTTCCCTGTTCTCCCTGTGCTGGTTTCTCTGCCCCTGGTAATCTGCATCTCTTATTCTTCCTTATCCCGTCGCCGCCCCTCCCCGTTTTCCGGCGAGGACAGTGGCGTATGGGGGATTTGTTCGCGTAAGGTTGATGTATGTATGGCTGTGTTTATATGTATATATACGCACACAGTCTAATTGGTGATGGTTGATTTGCTGTTAACTGTTCTGCTGATTGTTGCCTGATCTTTCCCTTTTCCAGCCACGCGCGTGTGCGTGTGCTGGGGGTTAGTACAAATTTCAGATTTCCGAACTGATATTTCTGTTGAAACTGATTCGATGATTATCATAGTATTATTCGAATAAATATTGTGATGGATATTTGAATTATTAAGTTATAATTAATGAACTTTTATTTATCGGCGAAACCTGTGATTGGAATCCGAACCGGGTACCTCCGGGTTTTACTGCCGTCGGCGATGAGCCTCGGCGAGCCGACGGTGGACGGTGATGAATTTATTCTGAGTCCTAATTTCCATAAAATAAACAAATTGATTTATGAAATTATATTTTTTTGAAATGAGAATTTAATTTTACATTAAGTCGGATACGTAATTGTGATTGGATTGATTGTTGGATTGAACTGATGATTGGGATTGTGGTTGTTGGGAATTGGATTGTCGTTATTAAATTGACGTCGATGGATGTTTCGACGGGTAGTCCGATAAATAAAGGGGACGCTGTCCGATTTCCGGAAATTCGAACTACGGAAATACGGGAAGCGTATCCGAGGATTATCGGGACGTCGAGCGAGTATAAGTAAATACATATACGTATGTTTATACAGAACCTGATTGTACGTTGTGTTGTATGTTTTGGCCAAAACACAGTAATCCTAATTTCGTAAAATGACGAGTATACGTATTTTCTGAAAATGAACACTGGATCGATTTCGAGAATATGAACCTTAATTATGTTCTGTGTTATTTTAATATGAATAATTACGAGTTGGGTTTGAATATCGTTGGGTAAGAATTAGTATCGAGGATATGTCAAGCATACCTAGACGTCTAACGTAGGGTATTTCGACCCTGTAGGTTATGATCGAGAACCTAAAAGTGGACGATGGACTAAAGATAACCTAGTAGTCAATTGACGAGTTCAGTAGAGTTTCAACAGGAAGACCTGAGTGTCAAGGTCAAATCCAGAGTGACATAGTGGTTGGACGTAAAAGCCTAAGCGGCAGAGTTGGTCCAGAATTGATCAGTAATAGTTATAAAGCCTTGTAAGGCAAGTATTTCTGAACTTTGCTTCAAGATATATATTACCAATGTTTTCGAACTGTTTCATAACATGTCGCTATTATTTAAAATAACTCTTGTTTACATTGCAAGGTTATTAACTATTTACCCTTGAATCCCTGATTTTCTTGATCTTGAGCCATAAGCCTTGTTCTTTGTAAACCTTCCTTTGTTGATCCTCAGACACCAAACCACACAAATATGATACTATTTCCCAAATGTTTAACTACCAAACACCAAACACCAGAAGAAAATGGTTTGAAAACACAGAAACTTTTATACCCCAATCATTCTTAGTAACATCAAAGAACCATATACTGAAAAATCATTACTGGTTTGATACCTGACCCTTGTACAAACTGAAAACCGTTTCTTATACATACCCTGATATACCCTTGAGATATCTATGAGTTTTCTTATGTTTTATGCAAAGGTTTAACCATCATCGATTATGATCTTATTTTATTGAATCATATTGTTATCATATTGAACTGCTTTAGGATTGGATAGTTTTTATATATGTGGACCAGATTCGTGGTTAGACCATACCAATGGTCAAGTTAGGCCAATATGTGCCTTGAATCCAGTAATTAGAGCAGTGTTGTGTGCTTGCTCGGGGTTAGTGCGTGACTGATCAGCAGCCTAACCTTGGTTTTTAAAACTTAAAAATGAATATCCAATTCTAATGATGAGTTAAAAAGCAACTTGATTCCTTTGAATCATTTCAATTGATCATTGTTTAACCTCAGTTATCACTATTATGACTTGTTGAGCTAGTTAGCTCACCCTTGCGAATCTTTTATATATTTTACAGTTGAAAAGAATGTGGATGATAGTGAAGTTCCTCAGTCCAAAGTGCGGGCTAAGGTTCCAGGGAGTTGAATCAAGCTAGCAGAAGCTTCATGCGGTATAGAGATAGTCAGATTGTAAGAATGATTTTATTATCAATTATAAATTAAATTAGTTGGGATTTGGTACGTTGTAATAAAAGTTAAGGTTATGGCTTGTTTTCATACTTTAACCTGTTGCGATCCATGGTTTTGTGAAGCAGGGTCATTATAAATAATATTTCTTATACAGGTTTATATATTGTTTTGTGTTGTGGACCCTAAACTTCTGACCCGGGTTTGGAGGGCGCCACAATACCTATGCTAGAGATAAGCAGTAATTGCGTATACCCTTAGTATAGGGGACCCAAAGGTGAACATTTTCTAAAATCGGGAGTCGATATTCCCAAGTATATTATATATTTATATATATATATAGTTTTCAAAACTATTAATCGAATAAGGTTTATTCGATAACTTTATTTTTATTAATGAATATTACTTTGAATATTCATTCGAGGACTTATGATTCGGTTTATTTTATTTAATGAATATTATTTTGAATATTCATTCGAGGACTTATGACTCCGCTTATTTACTAAATAATATTCTTTATTTTATTAAAGAATAATGTTTCGATAATCAAACTTATTTTTGATTATTCAAATAAAGATCATACTTTCGTATAAGTATATCTTCGGTTATTTATTATTCATTTCAAGTATGAGTTTTAAAACTTCTACTTCAAATTATATATATAGAGATTATCCTTATGGGAATATTATTTAAATAATAATATTCAGATATTTTCTAATATATCGGGACTGATTTATGTCATTAAATCAGCATTACTCCAAACATTCTTAAAAGTGTTTTCGAGTCTTCAAAATGATTTTAAAAGTTAGAACGGTTCCCAAAACTCATTTTTATATTTAAGATCTTCCTTTCAAAGGGGATTTAAATACTCGCTCAAAACCTGAGGGATCCGGCTCTGTGGTGTATTTATATTTGCAACAAGGTTGTTGTTTTGATAAATGAATTGATTACTTACCCAACGTTCGGGAAGTAAGTCCATCTATTGAGTCGGCATAAGCAACATGGGCTCAGTGGGCGTCCATGAAAGTGTAAGTGGCTCAGTGGGAGTCCATCAAATACGTAAGTGGCTGAGTGGCAGTCCAGCATAAGGTCCTATTGCGGCCAGGGTGATGACCAGTGGGGAATTCGTCCATCTACTAGTAGAAAAGGTTACTTATTGGTATCTTTGCCTGATCAGCAATATATCGGGTTTATGCCAAAATTCTTTTTTTTCCAAAATTCATTGGATATTACAAACTCTGTTCCTACTTTACATGACAGAGGTTTCCAGGAAATGTATAAGAGATATATATGGGGATATATATATCGGGACTTAATGAAGTACCTCGTAACTTCATTTCATTCAATACTATTTCAAAGATTGAATCTATTCAAGTCTACTTGTGGTCTAATCTATAGGACGAACTTTTGAAACTTATTATACTCTGAACAGTGGTAGTTCAAGTAGTTTTCTAAAATGGTATAAGTATAGTGAAGTAATTGGTAACTTCATCTTCCTTTAAACTTATATCCAGTAAGTAATTACCTTACACTTGATAAAGGATTCTAGTAAGTTATCCATTTAGATACTTGCATTATTGTTTACACTATATATTATCTTGCGAGCTGTAATGCTCACTCTTGCTTCATTTTTTCATCACACAACAACAGTTAGGAAAGATGGCCAGACTCAAGTAGACCCAGCGCAAGCGCGTGGGAAGCGTCCCGCATCTTCCCGTTGATATCGTAGTTGCTATAGCTGCAGAGGTTGATCTATTTGTAGATCAGGCATTCTACTTTTGGGAATCAATTATGTATAATTATGACTTGTGGCAGATAATGGCAATTAACTATAAACTTATCAAGTAATCATTTTGGGTTGTAATAACTTTTAAATTGTGGATTCAAGGACTTGTACTTATTTCAATTTCATCTCTGAGACTATAACGTGTTGTGGTGTGTGTTAGTGTGGGGTCACAGCATGAGGTTATTTATTATTAATTAAATTAAGTGATATTGTGGAAAGAAAGACCGTGACGACCCGGATCCCCGACCCCGGATCTGGGGGTGTTACAGAAATGGTATCAGAGCTAAGCGTTATAAACCTCAGAGATGATGTGAAGATATAATAATAAACTTACAAAGATAATAAGAACTCTTGCCAAGTTCATAGTCGGACTACTTAAAGTAGCACTGACAGTTAAAACCCTTACGGGAACCCTTATAAGTATCATGATAGTAACTTAGCCCATTTAATGTGTAGGTACATGAGATAGAGGACCCAGAGATGTTCGAACGTGAGCATAATGAGGCACTGCTAGATGTCGAGGATCGGGAGGAGCCTACGATGGAGGAGGAGGGGAGGACCCTCAAAGGAGTCAGAGACGGAGGTTATTGCGAGTTCAGATGAGGAGGACCCGGATGAGGTCCTACTGGCCGAGGAGCATATCGGAGCTATGATAGAGTACACTGGTACCCCTTTACCCTCACTCCCGGTGGTCAGAGCTCCTACCCCTCCACCACTATCTTGGAGACCCTATGATGACAGCTCTGAGACCCCTACTCCCGAGCCTAGGCAGACCGAGGAGGCATCCCCAGCGGCTCCGGATTCACCCCCTCTCGACCCTGCCCATAGGCAGTCTTTGTTAGCTCAAGGCTATGTTCAGGATGTACTGAGGACTCGAGTGGCTATTGCTGAGGCCCGGCTGGATGAGGTCAGGAGGGAGTTGGAGGTGGAGAGGGCTGGTCGGTATGCCCGATCTTATGAGGCTAGAGCTACCATACCCCGATCTTTGAGAAGGGAGCTGAATGGGATAGAGCTCACGGCCCACACGAGACTCCGATCACTCCAGGGGGACAGGCACGGCAGGATCTCTAGGAGGCAGGCTGACTACATTTTCCGTCGTGCGATGGAAAAGGTGTGGGAGCTGACCCGCTCCGGTGTGTGATGCAGGATCAGTGATGGGGTAGTCTAGTCGTCTAGTTAGTCGAGGCCATAGTAAGAGCCAATTTTCCGGGATAGTTGACTTGTATATAGAATCCCTTTCTCTGAATAGACAGATAGACTCTTGTTTATCACTTTTGGGCAGATGGCTGTAGAACTGTTATACTTTTGACCAGATCAAACTATGTATTTCTCGCATTATTTATATATTTGTTTCCTTTCAGTTCAGTTCCTTAGTGACGAGATCACTGTTTTTATCGTTATTATTACTGCACTTCTTATTAGAACTGTCATAATATAATAGAATTGCGAGATACATTCTCCCCATTATAGAACTGTGCAAGGCACAATTTTGTGTATGAATGTGACCTAACGTTGAATTTCCCAAAAATTTATCAGTATCATGCCGCCAAAAAAGATTGGAACTAGGGCGAACCCTGGATCTGAGGACCAGGGAAACCATAACCAGGACGGTAGGAACCAAGAAAATAGTGAAGAGGAAGATGAGGATTATGTTGAACAGGATGACTCCCTGTATGAAGAGGAGGAGGAAACATATGATGCTGAAGGATTTGAGATAGAGGCTGAAGAAGGAGAAACTGAGGTTGAGCAACCAGTACCAAACCCAGGCATGGATCCCATGGGACAGTTCATGCAACTACTAAGGCAGAACTTGGAACGTCAACCCAACCCACCCCCTCAAGGAAATAACAATGCTGTGGCAACTCTTTCAGGGCTTTCAAGTCCCTTAAGCCCCCTGAGCTCCACGGATCAGCCGACCCAGTTGAGGCAAGGGCATGGCTAAAGGAAATGGAGAAATCCTTCGAGATTCTGAGTACCGATGAGGCACAGAAGACTGTATTTGCTACCTACCTTCTGAAAGGAGAGGCTAACTACTGGTGGGAGGCCAAGAAAAATAGGAGACAGATGCTATCATAACCTGGGAGAGATTCAGTTAGTTGTTTTTGGGAAAGTATTTCCCGAGGGTTATGGCGAACTAGATGGAGCTCAAGTTCTTGGAGCTAAAGCAGAATAATTTAATAGTGGCAGAGTACAAAGAAAAATTTACTGAGTTATCAAGGTTTGTGCCGTAGTTTGTGAGCACAGAGGAAAAGAAAGCTAGGAGGTTTCAGCAGGGACTAAAACCGTGGATTCAGAATAGGGTGGCAATCCTTGAGCTTACAGATTATGCCACTCTGGTGCAAAAGGAAATAATTGTAGAAGCCGGAAGTGAACAGATGCAGAAGGAAAGAGAGAAGAAGGGAATAAAGAGGAAAAGTATGAGCATGGGTGGAGGTTCCGCATGAGGGAGCTTCCCAACTAGATTTAATAGAGGAGCAGTGTCCCTACCGGGAAAGAACACTGGGTTTAAGCGGCCAATGAGTGTGAATATGAGCCAGAGCGGCCAGAAGTCAAGAATGTCCTATTCCAACCAGTCTCGACCCCCATTTCCAGCCAGTAACACTTGTGGAAGGATGCATTCTGGGGAGTGTAAGGGAAAGCCAGTAACCTGCTTTAAGTGCGGTCGAGAGGGTCACTATTCAACTAAGTGCCCTTTATCAACCCCTGCTATCATTCCAACCACCACTTGTCATCAGTGCGGACGCCCGGGTCATTGGAAGAGGGAATGCCCAATGAACAAATCAGCAGCTTTGGGAGCCAACAGGGCTGCCTCCAATAAGCCACCTACTACGAGGACTTTCAACATGACAGTGCAAGATGCTATGAAAGACTCATATATGATAGCAGGTACCCTTTCTCTCAATTCAATCAGTGCAAATGTTTTATTTGATTCTAGAGCAACTAAATCTTTTATATCAAAGGACTTTGCGCATAAATTAAGACTTAAGGCTGAACCCTTGATAGAACTCTTACAAGTGGAAATAGCCAACCATGAAATTATTCCTGTTAACCAGATTCACCCCGCCTGTGAGATAGGCATAGGGGAACAATCTTTTAGTGTTGATCTGATTCCTTTTAAATTAGGGGAGTTTGATGTAATTTTGGGAATGGACTGGCTATCTAGCAATGATGCTCAGATAGACTGTAAGGGGAAGAAAGTTAAGTTGAATATCTCAGGGAAGAAAGAAGTCATATTTAGAGGAAAGAGGCAGACACAGAAATTTTTGAACATGGCCCAGGCCAATAAGATGCTATGAAAAGGGAATGAGGCTTACCTAGCCTATGTGGTGGACACGCAGAAGGAGGTGCCCAACTTGCAAGATATTCCGGTAGTCAACGAATTTGAAGATGTCTTCCCACAAGACCTTCTGGGATTACCACCCGATAGAGTGATTGAATTTGCTATTGAGTTGGCCCCAGGGACGGCGCCAGTTTCAAAGGCACCGTACCGGTTAGCCCCATTAGAAATGAAGGAATTAGCTACCCAATTACAGGAACTTTTGGATAAGGGTATGATAAGACCCAGTGTGTTTCTGTGGGGAGCACCAGTGTTATTTGTTAAGAAGAAAGATGGGAGCATGAGGTTATGCATCGACTACCGAGAGTTGAACAAGCTAACCATAAAGAACAGGTACTCGTTACCAAGAATAGGCGATCTGTTCGACCAGCTAAAGGATGCTGTTTATTTTTCCAAGATTGACCTGAGAACTGGATATCATCAACTAAAGATTAAACCTGAAGATATTCCCAAGACCGCATTCCGTACCAGGTATGGGCACTATGAGTTCTTGGTAATGTCCTTTGGATTAACCAACGCCCCAGCGGCTTTCATGGATTTAATGAACAGAGTATTCAAGAAGTACTTGGACAAGTGTGTGATAGTTTTTATCGATAATATTTTAAGCTACTCAAGGACCGAGGAAGGACATGCAGAGCATTTGAGGATAGCTCTAGGAATACTCAGAGAGGAACAGTTGTTTTCCAAATTCTCGAAGTGTGAATTCTGGCGGAATGAAGTACAGTTTTTAGGACATGTGATCAATAAAGAAGGAGTATTGGTCGACCCCTCCAAGATAGAGGCGGTCTCAAATTGGGAAAGGCCAACCACACCCACAGAGGTAAGAAGTTTCATAGGATTGGCCGGCTACTATCATAGATTTGTACATGACTTTGCGAAGATCGCAGCCCCTTTGACACGACTTACTCGTAAGACAGAGAAGTTTGAATGGACGGAAAAATGCGAGAACGGTTTTTAAGAATTAAAGAAAAGGTTGGTAACGGCCCCGACGTTGGCATTGCCAGACGGAAAAGGAGATTTTGTGATATATAGTGACGCGTCGCACAAAGGATTAGGGTGTGTGCTTATGCAGCACGGTAAGGTGATTGCGTATGCGTCGAGACAACTGAAGGAATACGAGATTAGATATCCTACTCATTACATTGAGCTCGCGGCAATAGTTTTTGCCTTAAAAATTTGGAGGCACTACTTGTATGGAGAGAAGTGCGAGATTTTCACAGACCATAAGAGCCTCAAGTACATATTTACGCAGAAAGAGCTCAACATGCGTCAGAGGAGATGGTTAGAACTAATCAAGGACTATGATTGTGAGATTCTCTATCATCCAGGGAAAGCCAATATCATGGATGATGCCCTTAGCAGGAAGGAAAGACTCAAAATGATAATGACTTCGGAGGAATTGATAAGGGATTTTGAGAGAATGGAAATAGAAGTAAAGGTAACCGGAGCCGGAACTGAAAAGCTGTTTGAGATCTCGATGCAGCCAGAGTTATTGGAAAAGATTAGGTTGTGCCAAGAGAAAGTAATGAATGAAGGCAGAAAGTCAATGACAGGAGAAGAGATCCATACTGAGAGAGATGATAAAGGGATAATGAGGTACTCCTACCGGATTTGGGTTCCGAATGTTCAAGATCTTAAAGACGAGATTTTGGATGAAAGCCATAGTTCAAGGTATTCCATTCACCCGGGAAGCACCAAGATGTATAGGGATTTGAAGGAATATTACTAGTTGCCCAACATGAAGAGGGACGTAGCAGAATGGGTAAGCAAATGTTTGACTTGCCAAAGAGTAAAGGCAGAGCACCAGAGACCCAGTGGACTTTTACGACCCCTGGAGATTCCCGAATGGAAATGGGAACAGATAGCCATGGATTTTGTTGTCGGCTTACCAAGGACGAAAGCCAATCATGATGCCATATGGGTGATTATAGACCGACTGACAAAGTCAGCTCATTTCATTCCTATCAATGAGAGATACACGGTCGATAGACTGGTGGACATTTACCTTAAGGAAATAGTGATGCGACATGGAGTCCCAGCGTCCATTGTCTCAGACCGAGACCCAGGTTCAACTCCAGATTTTGGAGGAGCTTTCAAGAATATGTGGGGACCAAGTTAAATATGAGTACTGCTTACCATCCCCAAACAGATGGACAGAGTGAAAGGACCATCCAGACACTAGAGGATATGTTGAAAGTCTGTGCAATAGACTTTAAAGGAAGTTGGGATGATCACTTGTCGTTGATCGAGTTTTCTTATAACAATAGCTTTCATGCCAGCATCGGAATGCCGCCTTATGAGGCCCTGTATGGGAGAAGGTGTCGATCTCCCTTATACTGGGATGAAGTAGGAGAGCGGGAGATGCTCGGACCCGAAGTGGTCCAAAGGACCAAAGACATAGTGGATCTCATCAGAGGACGGCTGGTAGCAGCCCAAGACAGACAGAAGAAATATGCAGACCTAGCCCGAAAGGACAAGGAGTATGAAGTAGGGGACTTAGTACTGCTAAAAGTATCCCCTTGGAAGGGATTAATGAGGTTCGGAAAGAAAGGGAAACTAAGCCCAAGATACATTGGACCTTTTGAGATACTAAGACGAATTGGGAAGTTGGCTTACGAGCTAGCCTTACCCCCGAACCTACAACAAGTTCATAATGTGTTCCATGTGTCAATGTTAAGGAAGTATCATCGGGATGCCAGACACATAGTGGAGTACGAGCATGTGGATATGTAACCAGATCTGACTTACGTGGAGAAACCAATAAAGATTATGGATAAGAAGGGGCAGGTGCTTGGAACAAAGTGATCAAGCTAGTCAGAGTGCTATGGCAGAATCATAATATGGAAGAATCAACTTGGGAACTAGAGAGAGCAATGCTAGAAAAGTACCCCCATTTGTTTTCTATTTGATTCCGGGACGGAATCCTTTTAAGGAGGGGAGACTGTAATAACCCCAAAATTTTGAACTTTTTGTAAACCTTATGAATAGTGTTTTTGCTGATTATGCTGAATAAGAAAACTTTTTATGCCACACCTTGTAGAGGTTCTTTTATGTTATTCTGAGATCTTATTAGTACTCTATATGGTATATAAGTGTATGTAAAGATCGTCAGAATCCAAATTCGAACACTTTGATTTTTCCCGAAAATCCACCAGATACCGAAAGAATTGAGTATAAGGTAACAGGATAAAAAGGATTTAAATTCAAGGATTATAAGAGAGGATCATAAAAGGAATATAATGTATTGAGAAAGGTTAAGGAAACCCAAGTAATAAGATCCCGGGTATGATCCCTCAAACGATAAATGAGAACGAAAGTTAAGCGAACCGTATAACAGATCAGCGGTCATTAGCCAAGTAATTAGGAGTTAATCAAAGAGGTTAATGATGATGATGTCATCACACCAATAAGAAGAGGACAAGTGTGGGAAGATGACATAGAAGGATGACATAAGCATGACCAAAAGGGAAGGAAGTGTTGGTTGATTATAAACCACACAAAAATTACCATGGTTAAAAGGTTAATTAATCAAAACAAACACAAAACAACCAAGCAAAGGAAAAACAAATCACAAAATACAAATTGACTTCACCTTTTCAAGAAGAAGTTCTCGGCTTCATATCTTTTTCAAAGAAAGAAAGACTCAAATTCAAGTTCCAAGCCTTGTTAATTAGTGAGGTAATTATCTAAGGTTCCTTGTACATAGATTTAGATATCCTATAAGTCTAAGCTTCAAATTCCTTCACAATCTCTTCCTATAATTCATGGAAGAAGAGAGTGAATAGTGTTTTTCAAGAACTTGAAATTTTGATCTTGTGTTTTTGTTTAGATAAAGCTTTAGTAAGGATTTTCCAAGGTTGTTTCAAGCTCATTAGTTACTCCTACTCACAAGGAAGGTATAATCTCTTAACCTAGCATTATTATTGAATGTTAAGAGCTTATTATGAGTAGTATAGTTCATGAGAGGAATGATTATTGAATATTTAGAGATTGGTTAGTTTTGTAATGTTTTTGGAGTTGTAAATCTTGATGATTAGTTAATGAACTTAAGTAAGCTCTTAGTTCATGATTGAGAAGTAGTATAAATTGGAAATATTGAGTTTTTGGGGCTGTTGTAGTAAATAATGGATGAAGTTTGGTTGTAGTGGTGATTGTGGGTTGAATTGTGAATTGATTGTAATGGTTTAAATTTGGTAATCGCGTAAACATAGTCATCGTAATGCCCGATTTACTTTAGACTGTTTTTGTTCTTAACATCAGGACCCGAGAACTCACTGTTAGGTTTTGAGCATTGCCATGGTTAGATTTTTCATGTTACGAGCTTCGTTTTGATATGTGGTTTGCTTGAATCCGATGTACGGTTTAGGAGAAACGACCGTTTTAAGTAATGGCATTTCGCGAACGAACCATTACCCCTCGCCTTACTTTGAAACATTGGTTAAGGTCCTCGAATGACTAATTGGGATATGAAACAATTATGTAAAGTGGATTAGGCAGTTGGTAGGGTACTCGCGAAAGAATCGCCTTAAAATTCCTAATGGCTAATTTATTAAAAATGGTGGAGTCGAGGGTACTCGAGCGACTTAAGTGAATCGTTAAGCGCAAAAGCGAACGTTAGGGTCTAATTGGTTAAAGTATAGATTCATAATCGATTTTGATTTAATTCCAACTTATATGATGTTTATAGGTTATCAGACTCATCCCAGGCCTTTTATCACCCCCAGTCGCTCAGGCAAGTTTTCTACCTGTTATACTGTTGTTGTGATGTAAATATATGTATATGCATTATCTTGTGATAGATGCATGATGGTTAATTAGCAAATCTTGCGATATATTGGAGCATGCTGATATGAGTTATATGCATGTCTGTTTCGTAATCTTGATATCTATCTGTTGATTCCAATGCTTATAGTTGCATAATACAGATGCTAGAGATAAGCAGTAATTGTGTATACCCCTTAGTATAGGGGACCCAAAGGTGAACATTTTCTAAAACCGGGAGTCGATGTTCCCGAGTATATTATATATTTATATATATATAGATATAGTTTTCAAAACTATTAATCGAATAAGGCTTATTCGATAACTTTATTTTTATTAATGAATATTACTTTGAATATTCATTCGAGGACTTATGACTCAGTTTATGTCATTAAATCAGCATTACTCCAAACATTCTTAAAAGTGTTTTCGAGTCTTCAAAATGATTTTAAAAGTTAGAGCGAATCCCAAAACTCATTTTTATATTTAAGATCTTCCTTTCAAAGGGGATTTAAATACTCGCTCAAAACCTGAGGGATCCGGCTCTGTGGTGTATTTATATTCACAACAAGGTTGCTGTTTTGATAAATGAATTGATTACTTACCCAACGTTCGGGAAGTAAGTCCATCTATTGAGTCGGCATAAGCAACATGGGCTCAGTGGGCGTCCATGAAAGTGTAAGTGGCTCAGTGGGAGTCCATCAAATTCATAAGTGGCTGAGTGGCAGTCCAGCATAAGGTCCTATTGCGGCCAGGGTGATGACCAGTGGGGAATTCGTCTATCTACAAGTAGAAAAGGTCACTTATTGGTATCTTTGCCTGATCAGCAAGATATCGGGTTTATGCCAAAATTCTTTTCTTTCCAAAATTCATTGGATATTTCAAACACTGTTCATACTTTACATGACAGAGGTTTCCAGGAAATGTATAAGAGATATATATATATATATATGGATATATATATATATATCAGGACTTAATGAAGTACCTCGTAACTTCATTTCATTCAATAATATTTCAAAGATTGAATCTATTTAAGTCTTAACTTGTGGTCTCATCTATGGGACGAACTTTTAAAACTTATTATACTCTGAACAGTGGTAGTTCAAGTAGTTTTCTAAAATGGTATAAGTATAGTGAAGTAATTGGTAACTTCATCTTCCTTTAAGCTTATATCCAGTAAGTAATTACCTTACACTTGATAAAGGATTCTAGTAAGTTATCCATTTAGATACTTGCATTATTGTTTACACTATATATTATCTTGCGAGCTGTAATGCTCACTCTTGCTTCATTTCTTCATCACACAACAACAATTAGGAAAGATGGCCAGACTCAAGCAGACCCAGCACAAGCGCGTGGGAAGCGTCCCGCGTCTTCCCGTTGATATCGTAGTTGCTATAGCTGCAGAGGTAGATCTATTTGTAGATCAGGCATTCTACTTTTGGGAATCAATTATGTATAATTATAACTTTTGGCAGATAATGGCAATTAATTGTAAACTTATCAAGTAATCATTTTGGGTTGTAATAACTTTGAAATTGTGGATTCAAGGACTTGTACTTATTTCAATTTCATCTCTGAGACTATAACGTGTTGTGGTGTGTGTTAGTGTGGGGTCACAGCATGAGGTTATTTATTATTAATTAAGTTAAGTGATATTGTGGAAAGAAAGACCGTGACGAACCGGATCCCCGACCCCGGATCTGGGGGTGTTACATTGATGATGTCAAAAACATTAAGTACAAATGCATGAGAATTTGACTAGATAGCTACAACTTACAGTCCTTAAAGTTTTACCAACTTTAACTTCTGATAACAACTTCAGTCTGTAAACACGTCAGAATTTGAGCAGTTGTAGATCTTGACTTGGCTTTAATTACTGATCTCTTTAATATCAGGATTTGTTCTGAGATAGTTATTTAACAAACATCTCTCAGCATATTTAAGTTCATCAATCATCCTCCTTTTAGCATTCTTCAATTCAACTGTATCTTCACCAATTTGAAAGATAAAAGCCTTGAGATCATTTATTTTAGCTTTCCTTATGTCCTGATCCAGTCTGATCAAATATTCCTTGTCAGACTCAAGATTGAATTCTACAGCCTTATAACCCGGAAAGGTAGTTATAATCTTAGCAGAGTTAGGCTTCATCTCGACAATATCACCCTTGTCTTCTCTGTACTTGGGACAGTATGTGCTGTCAGACTTCACAGAATAAAGCTTCTTCTGTCTCTAAATTTGAGTCTTCAAATAATTTGCAGCACTTTCTGTTATTCTGTTCTTCACTTGAAGTAGGAATAGAACATGTTCTAGTTCCTCAAAATACTTCAGTGGTATAGTATTTTCCCTTATGTGGTAAACCCTTCCATCTGTCATGAAATATAACAAGATGTGTTCTTTCAAGAAGGTATGATAAACCATATGTACAGATTCAAGCTGATTCAATCTTTCAGGAGTTGCTCCAACACCTGGTTCACTTAAGAAAGTTGGATCATTGGTTGTGTTCTGCACTCTTCTTTTATCAGCACTACCCAATCCAGATTTATCTCTTGCTTCCTTTCCTGTAACAACTCTTGCTTCAAAACCACTTGCTGCAGTCTTCAAAGGTTGAGTCTGTTTAGCTTTGGTGAATCCTGGTAGGAGTAACCTTGAGGATTTAACATGAGCAATGTCAGAGGTTTCCTTTAACTTATCTTCTGATATCAAGCTAACTTGAGCTATGTCAGAGGTTGCTTGCTTCAATGTCATATCAGAACTTACTATATCTTGACTCTGAACAACTTGAGCCATGTCAGAGGTTGTTTGAGAAATCTTCTTTGAAACCAGAGTAAGATTAGCATCTTCAACAAATATTTCTTCATCCATAGGAGGCACATAAACCTTTACAGGTTCACCAACTTTTTCTTTGCCCTTGGATGATGGATCTATCTGCATTTGTGATTTGTCCTTGGTTGCCTCAGGATTTACCCTTTATTTTATCACAATGCCTTTAGCCTTAGGAATTTTCTTTTCAACAATAGAAGTTTCAGATTTGGAGTTGACTTTTTCTAACTTAAGTCTAGCTTCTTCTTCCTTTAGACTCCCAAAGTCCATTCCTGGATTTTCTTTCAGAAATAACTGTCTTGAAATCTCCTCATCAAGTTCCAGATGTTCATCAGAACTTATCCTTTTACCAGTATCAGAAGTTATTCTTCTCCCAGTATCAGAACTTGTTCTTTGACATGTAGTTCCAGTTCTACTTGATGAAAGACCTTTACCTTGACCATGACCTCCACCCATTCCAGAGTTTCCCGGATCATCTTTTCCATCATCTTTTCCCTTCAGTGTCTTAATAGGTTTGCATTTGGACTTAATTACTTTCTCCCTCTTTTTGGCATCAGCAGGTAATAAAAGAGAGACAAGCAATTCCACTTAGGATTGGATCTCATTGAGTTGATTTTGATGAGAAGCTTGATTCTTCAAAATTTCATCAATCTGAGACTGTTGCTTCTCTTGGGTTTTCTCAATGTAGGCAATTCTGTCAGAGGTAGGTTGGAAAAACCTTTTCTTTTCAACTTTCAGATTCATATCTTGCTGGATCAAGTTTTCTTGAATTTTATTCACCTTGTCATGAGTCATTGAGTGTTGACCTTGAAGGTGCCTTGTACTCAAAGCAGTAACTCTCAGCTGTGTCTTGAAATCATCATTGATCAGCATTTCATCAGCTTTTGTAAGATGCTCAGCAAGAATCTTTTCAGAAGGAACAAAGGTAATTATGTTCCACTCCTTAGTCCACTCCTGTCCTCTCGGAGTTTCACTCCAAGGTACTGGTGCTTCCCCTATAACAAACTTCTTGACTATCTCAGCTTTATGAACAGTTTGTTGAGGTGCATGTCCTGATGGACCAGCTGCATCAGCATCTACATTTGTAGCAGTAGCTTGACCAGTAACTTCATCATTAGCAGCATCAGAACTTATAGAATCAGTATCAGCAGCTTCTTCTGATAAAAGAATAGTATGAGAGGCTATTGAGGCTTCAACATCATCCTCTAAGGGCTGATCTCCAACTAAATTCTGATCAACAGCCATATTCTGATGCTCACCTAAAATCTGATCTTCAGTATCTAGATGCAGAGAAGGTGTTGTAGGTAATTCTGGATTAAAATCAGCATCAAGAAATGGTGTTGGTGGTGGAGTGATTGGAACTGGTGGAGCTTCTAGATGCAAAACCTGAGGCACGTCCAAGTTATGGATGTCAATTTCATCACTTGGCCCCTGGTTATCAGCATGTACTGGAGATTGATGAGGTGCATGAAGGTCTGGATCAGCACTAGGAGAATTGTGAGCTTCAACAGGGTCTTGTGAGATCAGAGATTCCTGACCCCCTTCCTTAGCTGCTACTTCCATTCCTTTACCAGAATCTTCAGGCCTTTTTGCCAATGATTTGAATCTCTTAGCTTTTGAGGAGTCTTTAGAAGCTGTATCATCATAATTACCCTTTCTAAGCCTTTTTAGGGGCCTGGAACTCCCAATATCAACATCCTTCTGAGAAGAGACCTTCTCAGCTTCTATAACAACAGGTTCTGATATTGGAACTTGTTCCTCAGCATCTGATTCATCTGGCAGAATGAATCTCCTTCTCTTCTGTTGTGTCTGAGGTACTTTCTTAGTCCTCTTAGGTTTGGAAGATGAAGGTTGCACTGTAGGATCTGAAGGTTGAGGTTGAGAAGTTTGAGGTGGTTGAGTAGAGGTGGTAGGTGCTGATGGATGAGGTTCGGATGGTTGAACATCAGGATATAGTTCAGTGTTTTTAACTGGATCGTAGTTTATTAAGGCTTGTTTGACAGATATAGGAATTAGGAGGGGTCTTAATACAGCCTTCTTATTATCAGTAGATAATAAGTCATTAAAAGCTCTTTTAGCTTGTCTGAATGATGAAATTAATTCACTAGAAGATTGGGGCTTATTATCACAACAGAAACTATAGATAAGCTGACAGAATCTAGCAAAATAAACAGTAGTTCAATCTTCTGTCATTATATCCCCAATAAAACCTAAGACAGCACTTGCATAGTCAAAATCAGTTTGATTTATGAGAGCGTACCCGATTTGTTGGCTGAATATGGGAATTGCATAGAAATTGGAACATTTGTTTGCAAAAGTATTGGTTATGCAGTCAAAGAAGAAACTCCATTCCCTCCTTATGAAAGATCTCTTCAACTGGCCCAGCTTTGCCAATGCCTTCACATATCCCAGACTGGCCATCATGTTTTGAAGAACTGGCTCTTCAACAGTAGAATAAACACAGTTCTCAGGTAGATACAGTGCTTGTCGAACCGTAGACAATGTCACAACATACTAATCCTCCCCTGATGAAAAAATAATACTTGGGGACCCTTGAGCACCACCATCATCATTTACACCTCTTCTCCAGAACTCCAGTACTTGAGTTGTTAGATATATTTGATAATGTCATGGCTAATATGTTTTATGTTTAGATTTCAGATCTTATTTGAACAGAACAAATCAGTACTTAACTGTTGATCAGTACTTATACTGGAAGTCAGGACTTAAGGGATATCAGGAGATAAGTATCAGGAGATAGATATCAGAACTTAAGTGCTGAAGAACGATCAGATGAGGACGGTAGCTGATTAAAGTTAAGAAGATCAAGATAAACATAAGAAGAGATATGCATGAAGAAGGAATTCCGTGAAGAATGGAATACTTGGAATAGAAGATATCTGATTGATATATTTTAGGAAGCAGAATTATATTCCATATCAATTAGTGATTATCTTGTAACTGTGTAGTATATAAACACAGACATAGGGTTTACACTATAAGTGTTATCATTATCGAGAATATTATTTACTGTAACCCTAGCAGCTCTCGTGATATTTTGTTCATCACTGAGAGATAACAGTTCCAGATTGTAACAGAGTTTATTATTTCAATAAAGTTTGTTTTCTGTTACATAAGTTCTTGAAGTTTGATTTGATTGTAATAAACACTGTATTCACCCCCTCTACAGTGAAAGTGTGACCTAACAAGTGGTATCAGAGCCTTCTGTTAACACACATACAGTTAAAGATCCAAACACAATCATGTCTGACACAAAAACTCCAACTAAGCCTACCAAAACTGAGGAATCATCAAAGACATCAACTCAGAGTCGATATGAGACTATCAGAGTTCCCATATTGAGACCATCTGAATATCCCATATGGAAGGTAAGGATGACCATGTTTCTGGAAGCAACAGATCCAGAATACCTTGATAGAATCAAGGAAGGGCCTCACAAACCTACCAAGCTCGTTGTTGTAGTTGCAGGTGAAGCAGCAATGACCGTACCAAAGGAAAAGAGTGATTACACTGCTGAAGATATAGCATCTATTGCTAAGGATGCCAAGGTACGACACTTATTGCATAGTGCCATTGATAATGTAATGTCAAACAGGGTAATCAACTGCAAGACTGCTAAGGAGATATGGGATGCACTGGAGACAAGGTGTCAAGGAACTGAAACAGTTAAGAAGAACAGGAAGACAATACTCACTCAAGAGTATGAACACTTTGACTCTAGGACTAATGAGTCATTGACTGATGTATATGATAGATTTGTCAAACTCTTGAATGACTTGTCGTTGGTTAATAAGGAGTATGATCTTGAAGATACAAACCTTAAATTCCTGTTAGCTCTTCCTGAATGTTGGGATTTGAAGGCAACAACAATAAGAGACAACTACAATCTTGATGAGACAACTCTTGATGAAATCTATGGAATGCTCAAGACTCATGAACTTGAGATGGAACAAAGAAGCAAGAGGAAAGGAGGAAAGTCAAGGACAGTTGCTCTCAAGGCTGAAGAGGAATCCCCCAAACCACCTTCCTCAAAGAAAGACAAGGGTAAAGCTCTTATCATGAAGTCTGATACTGAGTCATCAAGTTCTGAGAGTGATGATGACTCAGATTCTGAAAGCTTGCCTGAAACTGATGCTGATGAGGAGATGATGAAGCTGTGTGCTCTTATGGTGAAAGGAATCACAAAGATTGCATACAGGAAGTTCAGGAAGGGAAAGAAGTTTTCCAGGAAAGGCATAAGTTCTGATAAGAAGAATTTCAGAAGATCTGAAGGAAGAGGAGGAAAGTCTGACAGAGGAGATTACGCTAATGTTAAATGTTATAATTGTGGTGAGAAAGGCCACATATCTCCTGATTGCAAGAAGACCAAGAGTGACAAAGGCAAAGCTCTTGTCACAAAGCAGAAAAGCTGGACAGACACCTCAGACTCTGAAAGTGAGAAGAACTATGCATTGATGGCAAATGCTGATAAATCAAGTTCTGAGAGCAGTTCTGAAGCTGCTGAAACAAAGGTACCTCAGACTACTTATGCTTTTCATACTGATGATATTAATGAGTTGAGAAGATATCTTAAAACCATGTTTGTTAGTTATAGAGATCAAACTTTAACATGTGAAAGATTAACTTCTGAAAATCTTGCTTTTAGGAAAAGAAATGATTTCTTAGAAAAAGAGTTAGTCATGTTCCATCAAACTCAGCAGGATAGAGATGATGCTTTTTATGTTAGGGATGAAGTGCTAAAAATGAATGAATCTCTAAAAACTGAGTTAGAAAAGGAGAGAGAGATTATCAGAACTTGGACTAACTCTGGCAAAACAACTCAAAATTTGCTAAGCAGTGGAAACTGGAAAGAGGGCTTAGGTTATGGAGAAAATAAAAATGAAAAAGGAACTGTAGAAATTAAGCCTGTTGATAAGCAAAAGCTGAAGTTAAAACCTGTTAAGTTTGTAACTGAAAAATCTGAAAATGAGAAATCAAAAGTTAAAAAGGAATTAGCTTCTGACAAACTAAAACAGGAAAAGACAGCTGAAGTTAACATAGGCTTAATGACAAAGAAGCAGCTTAAGCATAAGCTGAAAGATGTTAAGAATGCAAACAAGGTAAAATCACCTAGGAAAAACAGGAATGGAAAGGAAGGTGTGAATAAAAGCAATAACTATAAATCTGTTCCTGATGCTCCTAGGAAAGCGTGTCATAACTGTGGAAGTTCTAACCATCTGGCTTCTTTTTGCAGGAAAAATAAGAATATTAACTCCTTATCTTCAAAACCAGGAGTTAAGAGTCAGTCTGTTAGATACAAACCACAAAATCCTTGTTTTCATTGTGGTAGTTTATGGCATTCCATTTATACTTGTAAGGAATATCATAGTTTGTACTATGATTATTATCAAATAAAACCTTCTTTAAAGAAAGTTTCTGTTGTTCCTTCTAGTGTAAGTTCTGATTCAAAGTCTGGTAGTATAAGTTCTGATAAGAAAACTGTTAACATAAAATCTGATGCTAAATCCGCTGCAAATGTTAACAAACCTAAAAAGGCCAAAGGATCCAAGCAAGTCTGGGTCCTTAAAACTAATAATTAGTGGTCTTTTTGATTGCAGGGCAACAGGAAAAATATTTTAGTTCTGGACAGTGGATGTTCTGGACATATGACTGGAAATAAGGCCCTGCTATCAGACTTTGTGGAGAAAGCTGGCCCAAGTGTTTCTTATGGAGATGGCAACATTGGAAAAACTTTGGGATATGGCAATATCAATCTTGGGAATGTCATCATTAAAGATGTAGCTCTGGTCTCAGGACTTAAACACAACTTACTGAGTATAAGTCAAATCTGTGACAGAGGTTATCATGTTGATTTCTTTGCAGAACATTGTGAAATAGTTAGTAAATCTAAAGAAAAAATTGTTCTGAAGGGATTCAGGCGTGGTAACATTTATGAAGCTAAGCTTTCAACAAGTTCTGATGGTTCTGCAATCTGTTTAGTGAGTAGAGCCTCAACTGAAGAAAGCTGGAATTGGCACAAGAAACTCTCTCATTTAAACTTCAACAAGATAAATGAACTAATCAAGAAAGATCTTGTGAGAGGACTGCCGAAATCAGTGTTTGTTCCTGATGGTCTTTGTGACTCATGTCAGAAGGCTAAACAAAGAAAATCTTCGTTCAAGAGCAAGACTGAATCATCAATTCTTGAGCCTTATTATCTACTTCATGTTGATCTATTTGGTCCAGTGAATGTCATGTCTATTGCAAAGAAGAAATATGTGTTGGTCATAGTAGATGAGTTCACCAGATACACATGGGTGTATTTCTTGCACACAAAAAGTGAAACTGCATCTATCCTGATTGATCATGTCAAATATCTGGATAAATTGATCAAAGATTCTGTGAAAATTTTGAGGAGTGATAATGGCACTGAATTCAAGAATCTGATAATGGAAGAGTTCTGCAAAAATCATGGAATAAAGCAGGAATTTTCTGCTCCTGGAACTCCACAACAAAATGGAGTTGTTGAAAGGAAGAATAGAACTCTCATTGAAGCTGCACGAACAATGCTTGAAGAAGCAAAGCTTCCAACCTATTTCTGGGCTGAAGCTGTGCAGACTGCTTGTTTTACTCAAAATGCAACACTCATTAACAAGCATGGAAAAACACCATATGAGATGGTGAAGAACAAGAAGCCAAATCTCAAATACTTTCATGTATTTGGATGTAAGTGTTTTGTTCTCAAGACTCATCCTGAACAGCTATCCAAGTTTGATCTAAAAGCTGATGAGGGAATCTTTGTGGGATATCCACTTTCTACAAAAGCCTTCAGAGTCTATAATTTAAGAACAAAAGTGGTCATGGAATCTATCAATGTCTCTTTTGATGACAAGAAGATCACTGGACTTGAAGATTGCATTGATCATGATCAGCTGAGATTTGAAAATGAAGATTCATATTCTGATACCTCAAGTCTTGACAGTCTAAGTCCTGATACTGTAAATTCTGATGGATTAAACTCTGATGTTATTGAAACTGTGGTGACTACGTCAAAGGAAGATGCACCAATGCAGGGGGAGCATACTCAAGATATTATCACATCTCAAGAAGCATCAGAACATACATCTGGCTCTTCAAATTCTGATTCGTCAAGTTCTGATAAGCCAAGTACTGACAGTACTGAAAATCTAAATACTGAAGGATCCAACTCAGAGAGCATAGTTTCAGGGGGAGCATCAGAAAATGAAACCGAAGACAGCATGAATCATGGGGGAGCATCCAGTTCTAGAGAAAATCTTCCATCTGCAAGGAAGTGGACAAAATCACATACACCTGATTTGATAATTGGAAATCCTGAGGCAGGTGTCAGAACTAGAACAGGTACTTCGAATGAATGTCTTTACAATTCTTTTCTCTCTCAGTCTGAGCCAAAGAAAGTGGAAGAAGCTCTTCAAGATGCTGATTGGGTGCAAGCAATGCAGGAAGAGTTGAATGAATTTGAAAGAAACAAAGTCTGGACCTTAGTGCCAAGACCCAAGAATAGATCGGTTGTTGGTACAAAGTGGGTATTCAGTAACAAAACTGACATTGATGGCATAATTGTAAGGAACAAGGCAAGGCTGGTTGCAAAAGGATATTCTCAACAGGAGGGAATTGACTATGATGAAACATTTGCTCCAGTTGCTAGGTTAGAAGCCATAAGGATATTCATGGCTTATGCTGCTCACAAAAAGTTTACTGTCTTTCAAATGGATGTGAAAAGTGCTTTTCTCAATGGAGAATTGGAAGAGGAAGTATATGTTGAACAACCTCCAGGCTTTGTAGATTCCAAACATCCAGATTATGTCTACAGGCTTGATAAAGCACTTTATGGACTTAAGCAAGCTCCTAGAGCATGGTATGAGACATTAGCTCAGTTTCTTCTGGAAAGTGGATTCAACAGAGGAACTATTGACAAAACACTGTTATATCTCAACCATGGCAAGGACTTACTTTTGATTCAGATTTATGTTGATGATATTATTTTTGGGTCTCCAAATGACAAACTTTGCAAAAAGTTTGCCAAACTAATGCAGTCAAGATATCAGATGAGTATGATGGGAGAACTCAGTTATTTTCTGGGCCTTCAAGTCAAACAGAGTGAAGAAGGAACTTTTATTTGTCAATCTAAGTACACCAGAAACTTGCTGAAGAAATTTGGAATGCAAGACTGTTCAAGTGCATCCACTCCCATGGCCACTGCAACAAAACTGGATAAGGATACTGGTAATTCAGTAGATATTACTGATTACAGAGGTATGATTGGCTCACTTCTCTATCTAACTGCTAGTAGACCAGATATCATGTTTGCTACCTGTCTTTGTGCAAGATTTCAAGCAGATCCAAGAGAACCTCACTTAACAGCTGTAAAAAGAATCTTTAAGTATCTTAAAGGAACAGCTAATCTAGGATTATGGTATCCTAGAGAATCAGATTTTAAATTAATAGGTTACTCAGATGCAGATTTTGCAGGTTGCAAAATTGACAGGAAAAGCACAAGTGGAAGCTGCCAATTTCTTGGAGGCAGGTTGGTTTCTTGGTATAGCAAGAAACAAAAGTCAATTTCCACATCAACTGCAGAAGCAGAGTATATTGCTGCAGGAAGCTGCTGTGCACAGATTCTCTGGATGAAGAATCAGTTACTGGATTATGGGTTAACATATTTCAAAATCCCTATTTACTGTGATAATCAAAGTGCTATTGCTATGACAAGTAATCCAGTTCAACACTCTATGACAAAGCACATCAGCATCAGGTACCATTTCATCAGGGAACATGTGGATGAAGGTACAGTGGAATTGCATTTTGTTCTCACAGATAAACAAGTAGCAGATATCTTCACAAAACCACTGTGTGAAGCTACCTTTTCAAAATTGGTAAATGAACTTGGAATGATTTCAGGTTCTTTCTCTAAATCTGCTTAAACTTGTTCTATGTTATCAGACTTTATGATCAGTATTTACAGAATTAATCTCTTTGTATATTCTGTGCATTAATTGATAAATGTCTTTAAGTACTGACTGTTGTCTGATATATGTTTCTAAACTCTGATAAGTGATATGTCTGTTTCAGTAACTATTCAATTAGATACTGACCTACTAGTCTTCAATAAACAAATGATCCCATGAAAGAAGTAATTATTTCTGTGGAAATCTTATGACACAAGCAAATTCTGATACTTGAGCTTAGTTTAGTTTACTTTATTCATCTTATTACTAAGTCCCAAATTAGAATAATGCTACTCATCTGTTTAAGTTCTGATTCTAGTAAAACTGCTGAATGTACTAAGTGCTGATAAACCTCACTTATCAAAAGAAGAAGAAAAAGATCAAAGAATAAAATCAGGTACTCCTTTGAGATCTAGAGTAAAAATGTGGAAGGGACGACCCAAGTGCATTGCTGGTATTAAGTAAATATGCATTAGAAAAGCAAAATATTTTCTTGGTGACTTTTCACACTCTATGATTACTGGAGAAATACTCTGATAAAAGCATAAATTCTGATAAGCAGTCGTGACTCACTTACACTGAGAAGCCACTGTAAAAGAGAATTTTAAAGATGCATAAAATTAGCACAAAAACAGTTGAGGTGGACTCATGCATGAACTCATTTTTCAGTCGGTTTCAGGATAATGACAGCTCTTTAGCAAAATTTTAATTATGACTTATTTCTAAGATGTACTGAAGTAGATCAGACTTTACTCTTTGTCTGTTATTTAGCTTAATGCACACACTAATCACTCCATCTGAATGATGAAAATTTCTGTGGTGGTCTATGTTATTTTAGATAAACAGTCATTGTGTCATTTTTGCACAAATTCTGAGGACAAGTTCTAGTTACACGTTCTGATGATTAAGTTCTGACGTTCATAACTAAGAACTTGTATGAGTATTTACTAAGATGAGCATTCCTTTTTCGAGTTAAGACATTATGTTCTGATGACTGTTAAGTTCTGGTATAGGTCTAAGTTCTGATTTTTCAGTCTAACCCTTTACTTGACTTATCTGTGAGTAAAATTTGGTAACAGTCTCAGATTAATTTCGAAATGTTGAAGTGGAAGATTAATAGTCTATGGTTAAAACATAATGGCACTCGTCCTTGAACAGTTCACTCTTGTTACATGTGCACATTCTCTTTCCAATGACTGTTATTCTTTTTCAAAGTCTAGGGAGACGAGGTAGAATTAATTCTACCTGTCAGCATTAAATATCTTTGCGTCTCTTGGCATTCTCTTGCCTATATACACAGCCACTTCACATTAGTCTTCTCATCACACTTATATCACAAATTCAGTCTTGTTTTTCATTTACTATCACAAATGGCTGAATTTGGCTGGTTCTACAATTACGGTGATGAGACTGTGCATGTCTTTTTGAATGGAATTCCAACTCCCTACCCTATCACCAACATCCCTCACAATCTCTGGATTCAATTTCCAGAGGTTATCAAACGTGATCTGGTGGCCGTTCGAAGAGACCTTCACCTTCGTCGTATCCGTCAGCAAGAGCGAATCATTCGACTCGCTATCTTGTTTGTCGAAGATAGGAAGAGGAAGATGACTTAATCTCGTCTTCTTCCTGTTCTTCTTCATCCTCAGCTTTGTCAGGCTTCTTAGCTAGGACTAAAGCTGTTGACGTTAGGATTAGAAGCTTAGGGAAAATCTTGTATTGATGTAATTTCTATTTCATATATGTATTGACTTGATATATTAATGAAAACTGTTTTTACTTCAAGATTTTGTCTCTGAGTTATTTTATCTTGTGTTGTTAAATCCTGCTTGATATTCTGATGACCATTTAAATTTTGTCTTTATTTAAGTTCTGATTCTTTGTCAGCACTTATTCATCAAAATTATCTCGGTCATTTTTAACATGCTTCATTTTCAGAATATTAATATTGCAGTGAAAAATAATTCAATCAGTGCTAACGGTTTTAATTTTGAATTAAAACTGTGTCTCTTGATAACTGACATGGTTTTTCCTTGAAATAAGGCAACTGGGTAAGTAATCATTCCTGTTTTCTCGAGCCCAGTAACTATCCGTTATTACTGCATGTCTGACAGGTGTCCAACGGTAACATTTTTTTTCCAGAGTATAAGAACAACAGAGAGAAGATTTCTTTAATCTTTTATTTTCTTTATACTTTATCTCTCTTCTTACTTTTACTCTCTTTCTCATTCTTTCTCACGTTGGTTTTTCATACAGACATTATCTCAAACACCCAACAGGCATACTTGACTTTCAATATTTTTTCACATGGCACCAAAGGATTTAATCATTGATGGAGCAAAGTTTGTTCCAAACAACTATGCTGCAATTCTTGATCATTCTGAAGCTCCATCTGAATTGCATTTTGTGCAAGATCTTCTTGCACATAGTGAGGTTGGTGTAACAGCCCGCACTACTGTAACAGCCCGCACTTCCGGACCATTAACTCTAAATCAAAATTAGTACAAAATACAATTTATTGATCTAAAATTCTATCACAAAGGTACTATTACGGAAGCGCAGCTAAAAGCGGAAGCCCAAAAGTCAATCTACTCCAAAACTAAGGTCCTCAAACTCCAATGCTATACAACTCGAATCTCGGACGAAACCTGAAATTGTAAGAATGAGCTATACAGCCCAGCAAGAAAATAATCGATCCAACTAGTAGGCCAAGTAACACATACACATATTAAAAAAATACGATAATCAATATGATACGATATAAGAAACAAACACTTTTGATACATATTCTTATTCTTATTCGATACACATAGCACATAAACAACAATAATTCAAAATCCATAACCCATGCCACGACCACTACAACCCGGTGATAACGGTCCTAAATTTTCATAAAACTGTCACTACAATCCGGTGACTGCGGTCCTAAATTCTTATTCGATATTTTCACAAACCATGGCACAAATCAGAGATCTAAAATTATCGTCTACACACCACATATATACAATAATACGTATACTTGTAACACATAATACATTCAAAAATATCATCACTTAGCCCATATTTTGATAATCAAATATAAACGCATAACATACAATTTTGAAAACACTAGTAAGATCGATCGAAAACTTACCTAAAAACCTGACCAGATCTGAAACTGCTCGATTTTGACCCTCTAAATGACAATTTCTTGGAAAACACGAAACATCAAAGTTGTAGAGAACGAAAAGACCTTTCCGAAAAGTCCAGAATCACTGAATTCTGACTTACGATGAATTTTCTACGAATTTTGCAAAACTGCTGAATTTTATGAATAAAGGCCTACGAATTTTAATGATTAAAACGAGGAGGACGAATATGATGTATTTATAACGATACAAAATCCTGTATCTTAACCTACAAGTTATCCATATTAGAATCTGATTTAAATTTTAGGCCTAATAGTCTAACCCAATTTTAAATCCTAGTCCTTATTTAATTTCAATCTTTTTTATTCTATTATTCTTTCATTAATCGAATTCTAAAAAATTACGGGATATTACATACTACCCTCCTTAAAAAGAATTTGGTCCCCAAATTCACAACAATCCTAAAGTTCGAGACACATCTACCCCCTGATCTACCAAAGGTCAAACTATGGTCCACAAGATCGAATCCTAGGGAATGTACTAGTCCCATACCTAATACACTCCGAAAGACAGCCTGCTCTGAATACCAACTGTAACGACTGTAACGACGCGCACATCCGGACTATGAAATCTAAATATCAAACTAAAATAAAATACAATTTACTAATACGAAAATCTATTACAAAGGTGTCTATTACAAACGCGCAGCTAAAAGCGGAAGTCCAAAAGTCAATCTACTCCAAAACTAAGGTCCTCGAACTCCAATGCTATACAACTCGAATCTCGGACGAAACCTG